>NC_138182.1:140629902-141377402 GCF_964194105.1 Spermophilus citellus | reverse complement strand
ACATTAGGGAAGAGAGAGGATGGAGAAACCCTGACCTCCGTCTGAGCTGCAGTCTGAGCTCTTACATTGCCATATCTAGCAAAGAAAAAGACAGGATTCCCAGTTAAATTGGAATTTCAGATATCCAATAAATATATTTTTAGTAGAAATATGTCTTAAGCATTACATGGGGCATATTCATGCTTTAAAACAAATGATTCATTTTTTACCTGAAATTCAGATTTAACTGGGAATCTTGTCTTTTATCTGGCTACCCTACCTGAGGAAATATCTTCCGCTTCTCTAAACCTGTTTCCCCATGTGGGAAGTGAGGGGGCTCCAATAGACGAGCCCCTATGGCTTGCTGGTAGGGATGCAGGAGTTCTGTGTCCCTCAGAGTTTTTCTCTCCATTCCCACCAGGGGGCGCCCTAACCCTCCTCAGTCCCTCATGGGCTGGTGACTCCCCTTGGTCCTGCTGGCTCTTCTGGGTCATCTGGAAACCAGGTTGGAAGGCCCGGGAGAGTCAGATTTGCTCATTCCCTGGGACCACCATTCAGAAGGGGAGCAGTGGAGATCGGACCGTTTCTGAAGACTGTACCATCTCATCCAGATCTGTCCACCATTATTTAAAAGAGGACACTGAATAACCCCTTAGAGGGTGAGAGACTTGTGCAGGCTCCCACAGCTGTCCTGGAAACTAGATCCCTAATTCCCTGTCTGGGGTCCTGTTGCCACCCTTATTTTTCCATTTCCAATTGGACACGTTTAACCCTTGCAGTCCTGGAGCCAAAACCAAGACACTGACGAGCCTGGCAGAACTGAGACACTCCCCAGTCTAGGTAGTGGGGAAGGAGTGACCTCTCACACTTGCTGGGAATGGTTGTTGGTGGTGATGATCTATTGCCTTGCTCTATGCTAGGCACAGCAACCTGTGAGGCAGGCACTATTCTCATCAGGAGTTTCACAGATGAAGAAAGAAGGGTAGAGTGCCGAGCCACAGGACTAAAGGAGGTTCAATCCAGTTCTGCAGCCGTTGAGAGGCAGAGAGGCTTCGATTCTCTGACTCCGCTGACCTGGGTGCCTCCTCTTTCCTTACGGTCCTGGCCGTGTCCTCTTTAACCAATGGTAGCAGAGGGCTGGATGATCTCCAAAGGAGACCTTCACCTTCCCGTGAAAAGGAAAGGAGGGATTGGGGAAGTGAGGGGCGGCCACCATTTTGGTCAAATGATTTTAAAATTGATAATTCAATTCTCTTTGGACAGTCAGATTATCAAAGAGAAGTTCTCTTAAGTTTTCTTCTTTAGCAAAAAACAGCATGGGGTACATGCCTACCTGCACATTATTTTTTCATTGCATTTGTTATTTTTGTTGTTTTTATCTTTAAGTGTACTTCTATTTTTAGCAAATGAAACTGATCTTCCATTTAAGGCAATAGTGCAATTTCTTTTGAATGTTAAGGGGTGTGTGTGTGTATGTGTGGTGTGTGTGTGTGTCTTTAATGCTTTGATTTAAAGGGAAGAGGATATGGATCCTGATCCTGAACTTCTGAGCCCTACCCTGCCCCCCCCCCCCAGGGCCCTGGCCTTAGTCATGCTTCATGTCTCTTTGCACTGGCTTTTCCTTGAAAATACTGAGGAGCTCCCGACAGGGGGACATCCAGACACAGGGGAGAAAGCTCTGGGTTCCCATCCTCCGCCCCCACCACCATCCTTTCTTATTCCTTTTTCGTGCCCAAGTCACCCAACCTCCCTGAACCTCAGTGAGTTGTTGGCAGATCTGTTGGTCGGTGCTGTGCACCCCACAAATGATCAGCCCTGGACCCACCTAGCAAGGCACCACCCTCCTCCACAGGGCCATGTTTCCCACCTGCCAGAAGGAGCACCCATGCACCTGTTTCCCAAGAGAGCCCTGTTTGGTTTCCTTTTAGCAGGCGCCTGCTGCTAACTGAAATGGTGATGTTAGGGATCTCTGCTTAGCTAGGAGGGAGACCCCAGGGAAGCAAGGCCGGTGCCTGCCTTACCCCTGAGACCGTTGGATGACAGTGCCTCGCATAATACACAGGCCGGAAAAACCTTGTGAGCAGATGAACAAACCAGCAATGAAACTTACTCTCCTCCCTCTCTCTGCCCAGATGCCTAGAGATTATGAGCCGCTCAGCCCTGGGCTTGCATTCCTCCTGAGAACAGGACCAAACCAGACAATCCCTCCCTTCTCTCCCTCCCATTATGCAGATGAGAACACCAAAATATGGTTGCTCTGTTTTTAGGAGTTGTATTATTTTAATAATCTTTAAATAATTTGAAATAAACCAGGCGTGGTTCCCATGCCTGTAATCCCAGCAGCTCTGGAGGCTGAGGCAGGAGGATTGCAAGTTCAAAGCCAGCCTCAGCAACAGCCAGGTGCTAAGCAACCTAGTGAGACCCTGTCTCAAACTAAAATACAAAATAGGGCTGGGGATGTGGCTCAAGGGTCGAGTGTCCCTGAGTTTAATCCCCAGTACAAAAAAAAAAATTGAAATAAGGGGGACAACTTCTAAGTTTGACACCTGAAGACCCAACTATGTGGCCCATTGCAACTGAGCACATTTTTTGGTGCCTATTTCTCCATCTCTAGGGAGACTCCTGGACCTGAAATATCACACTAGTAACTAGCTTGATGGACCCACAAGCTGTGGAAAGTGTCCTGTAGGCTTATGATGAGCTATAACAGCACTGTCCCACAGAACTTCCTGTGATGATGAAAATGTTCTCGATCTTCCTTTTTGTATAGGGGAGCCACCAGCCAGCCATACCTGTCAAGCACTGAAAATGTGGCTATTGTGACTGAGAAACTGGATTTTTATTTTTATTTTCAGGACTGGGCATGGAACCCACAGCCTCATTCATGATAGACAGCACTCGACCACTGAGCCATGTCCCCAGCCCCAGAGAAACTGAATTTTAAACTTCAATCAACTCATAAATTATGAGTAGTGCAATACTAGAATCATTCCAGGAAAGTATAATAAATATAACTAATGTAATAACCAGTGCTAATGAATAATTAATATTATAGCTAATATAATAATAGGCTACTACTAGAATGCTGTTGTCCTGTTAGACACACTCATGGTCACCTATACTCTTTCTTCATTGCACCCACCACATCCTGAAATTTTTATTTAGTTGTGCAATTATTTAATGTATCCTTCAAGGGACAATAAACTCCAAAAAAGCAAAGACTTTGTCTGCTAGACCACAATTGTGTCCCTGGTGCCTGTCATGGAACCTGGTATAGAATAGACAAATAGTAAATGTTTGCTGAATGAATGAATTAATGAACACATGTATGATTAATGAAAGGAGATAATTGCTTAGCCAAGTGAATTTCAATTATTAAAATTGGTCAGACCATATAGGTCATTCAAAAGAGTTAGCTAAATTAGTGCTCATACAGGTGCAATGGCGCACCTGTAATCCCAGCAGCTTGGGAGGCTAAGGTAGGAGGATTGCAAATTTCAAGGCCAGCCTCAGCAACTCAGCAAGGCCCTAAGCATCTTAGTGAGACCCTGTCTCAAAAATAAAAGATAAAACAGGCTGGGGATGTGGCTCAATGGTAAGTGTCCCTGGGTTTAATGCCCAGTACTCAAACAAATAAATAAGTGCTCACAGCAACTATATATTCCCTGTGTATAAATAAGTGTGTATGTGCAGTGTGTGCCCAAAAACATGGTGGTAGGTTTGCATTTGTGTGGTTGTGTGTAGATACGTGTGTCCACGCGTTGTTGTGTCAGGGTAATAAGGTGCCCAAGACAAACACACATTGCAAAATCACCCAGGAAGGCAGTTTCTAAGTCATTACTTTTTATTTTGAAAGATTTGTCAAACTCTTCACATCACAGTGAGAGTTGGCACAATTAATAAGAAGCAGCTTTCTCATGAAATGCTTGGAGGTGCACGAGTTCTCAGCCTGTGAGATCTGACCATCCCATTGACTTTGAAGTTTCTCTGATTAGTAGAAGATCCAAAGGGGAAAGAAAAAAGAACGTGCTAGCAACTTAGGACAGCCATTAAAATGTGAAAAAAAAAATACAACCAATTTACCCAACTCTACTATTTCTGCTTTACTACTTTCTATGTCTCATTCTTGGTTTTGTCTTCCTGCCTGAAATGGCCTCTCATTTCCTGGAGCACCCCCCCCCCAAAAAAAAAAAATCCAGAATCTCCAAAAGAAGTTAGGAGGGAAGAAGTCCTTGTAGCTGATCCACCCCCTCAGAGCACGGAAGGCCCCAGGCTCCCAAAAGTTCAAACAAACAGCCTGATGTGAAAAGAAATTAGACCAGGGTGAAGGAGGAAATGGGCTTCTATGAGAATTTGTGTATTTTTAGAACATGGCCCCAGAATCTTTCAGTCACAGCCCCAGGCTAAAAAAAAAAAATAGACTTGCTTTCTATGGTTCTGGCTGTTGGGTTCCTGAGACCTCTCCCACCACTGTCCCAGGAATGGCCTTGCCAACAACATGTCTGTTACTTCCCATCCCCACCTCCAGGCCACCTGGGGAAGACCCAGGCAGCCAACATCAACCCCTGAAATAAAATTAACATAAAGTCTGACTTGGTGAGTATTAGTTTCATGCAGAATAATAGAAAATCTGAAGATCCAATGTGTGTCAAAGGCAGACTTGAGCGGGTCAGCTTCCACCGTGACCAGCAAGACAATGGCCACGGTGTGCCAATGGCAAGAGAAAGGTGGGGCCGCGAATGGGCGACCCCCAGTTAAGTGACAAGCAAGAATGTCATGACTTGGGTTACCACTTCCATTTTTTTTAGCACCGTTAATGTATTCATTTAAATCTATGTTAGCACCTTATCCCCAGGCAGAACAACCAACCATCCAAACATTTTAAACATAGGGGGAAACAGGACCGGGAAGATCAAAGAGAAAGAATCCGGTTCTGCAGAAGGAGGCGTGGATTTAGATGACAAGATCCTTGTCGATATCCTCTGCAAAGCAAGAAAAGAGAGTTTACCATGAGGCCCTGGGTGGAGGAGATGCGCTCCTCTGGAGGGGAAGGCTGTTGGATTCCCACCCATCCAGAGGCAGGGGGGGCTGGGGCCAAGGCCAAGGTCCCCAGGGTGTTAGTAACAGAAGAAACTTGCCCCCTGTCTCTGGCCAGTCCCAGTCTCTTACACACCCGCCAAGTTACACTTCCTGCTTCCTCTCCATAGCCTGCCAGTTCCCAGAATAGTGCTTGGCTCAAAGCGAGGGCCCAAGCTTGAGGTACGGAAAAGGAACAAGAAAGAGACCTTGAGGGGGCAGAGGAGGATCTGGAAGACACCTGAGAGAGCAAGGCCCACCCAGCCTGGGAGAGCACACAGGGGTGAAATAGGCACAGAGGGCAGAGACAGCAGAGAAGGGGACTCAGACAGCCCCAGAGAGGTGGGGGACGAAAGCCCGCCACCTGGGGGACCGCGCCATGCCCCGGGCAGACACTCACTCTCCTTGATGCCGAAGCAGCCGGCCCACTCATCCAGGGCAATGTACTTGTCATTGTCCAGGTCACAGGTCTCGAAAAAGCGGGTGGTGCAGTGCTCCATGGGGATGAGGGGCGCACGCAGAGGGGCCAGCTCCGTGTGGGACAGGTACCTGCAGGAGAGGGGCGGGGGAGGGCCTGAGTGCGGGAAAGCCCCAGCACAGGAGGCATCCGGGTAGTGAGCCTGCCCGGCAGCATGGAAAGAGAGAATGTTCCATGCCAGGATCCCAGGTCTGTCCCTGCTCTGCCATGATTCTACTGTGGTCCTCGGAGCCCAGCTCTCCCCACCCCTGGGTGGAGGGAGAGGAGCTGACCCTAATTTCTAAGGACCCTTCCATTTCTGAGGTGTCCTGGGCTCACTAACAGAGGTCTCTTGGAGCATTTAACTGTTTCCTAATTAGCCAAGAGTTGGGGGCATAGAAACTTAAAAAAAAAAATCAAAATATTCAGCACTTCTGCTACTGCTAGGTCAGAAACTGGTATGAACACACATTTATACAACTGCAAATGCCTCAGAAAGGGTCTACAAAGAGACACACCAAAGCAGTGACAGTGCTGACTTCCGGGCCTGGGACGGGCAGCCAGGGTCCAGGGAAGCTCTGAGTTTGCAAAGCTTTAGTTTTGCATATCGTCCAAGGTATTCTGGGAATTCTCCTCTGATCTGCCTCCTACCGTCTTCCATTCCTGTTCTTCCTGCTACCCGTGGACTCCAGAGCACATGTGTGATTTTTTTTTCTTTTTTTCCCAGCGCCCTTAACAATTTGTCCCAAGTCACTCTTCCCCTCAAGGGACTCCAGGGAACTTTGGGACTTCAATGCTTTTTTTTTTTTTTTTTCCCTAACTAGACCTCATAGCCCATGCAATTCATGGAGGGAATCCCACGATGTTTGAACTGGAAGAAACACTCCCGGGCCCCACCCTGCTTCATTGCACTGGTGGGGATACTGAAGGGAGGGGTGGGGACATAGGCAAATCCTCCCACAGCTCTAGGACCAGAGGAGGAGGAGGTGGCTCCCCCAGCCCAGGCTGCAGCACACTCCCAGATGCATGTTTCCTGCAGGCGCATCTGGAAACCTCTCTCCAGATCCAGTTGTTGCCGTGGGATCCAAGGGCTCAGCCTGAGTTCCAGAGGGTCCCCTATGATTTTCCCCCTCTCCATCACAGTGAGTGACTCAGCTGGATCCCTGCCACGTCAAGAGCCTGGGAGAGAAGTAGTTGGGAGCTTCCCAGAGCCTCGGAGAACCCAGCCACCCAGGATGGACCACAGGGTGGGCACGATCCCCACGGACGGGCTAGACAAAGAGCTAGCAGTGAGCATCCCAGAGAGGAGTGTCCCAGGGTGCAGCGTTGTTCCCCCAGACATCTGAGCAGGGTGGCCCTCCTGTCCCCAGTGTGAGACATCTGCTTCTCATGATCAAATAAAAGAGGAAGGGTATCTTCTTCGGGCTGAGCTGGGTTATGGCTCTCATTGCCACAAGAGAGGGCCTGCGGGTGGTGGCAGGGGTGAGAACAGAGCCTGATCTCTGAGCACTGTTAAAGTCCCTGCCTGGAACAGTCCTAGGCGCAGAACAGACAATGTGTACCTCGTAACCGCCCAGCTGCCTGCCTGTTGTGCTGCATAAGTCATTTGGACAAGGGGCAGGTGACCTCAAGCCAGGGACAAGCAATGTAGTTTAAACTGACTCTGAATTTTATAGGAACTTCCAGGCTTTGTTGGGACTGGGCCTCAGGATGGGGCTGAGATTCTGCTGGATGATTGGTCTGCTCCCAGATGTTCTGCGAAAGGACAGGGAACATGCCGGCCACCCTTGTACCCCCTGGGGTCTGGTACTCCTTCCTAACTGGTGGGGACCCAAGTCCCAACACTCTCAGAGTTAAGGAGGTATTTTCAGTTCCTGGTGACTTCCACCTCTGGCACAAGGGCATCTTATTGCTTTCTTCTTCCCAAATCCACATCCTTTCTCCAAATGGCTCTTCCTTCTGCTCCAAGCCCCAGACAAACTGTGGGGTCTGAGGCTGGGAACAGTGGAGTTTGCCTAGAGGCTTTCTGGCTGCCTCTAGGGAACCCACCAGCCCTGACTCCGTGACTTCACCCACTCCAGGGCCAAGCCAGAGCCGGCCCCTGTGGTCCTGAGGGCCTGGGGTCTTACCCATCAAAGGGGTGCTGGTCCAGCTGGCCAAACTGCCAGTGCACGGGGAAGATGTACATGTTGTAGTTCTTCTCAAAGTCCCGGGCCAGCAGCTCCACAGGGTGGTCGCCAGCTTCCAGGCGCTTCTCATTCTCATGGATCTTCTTCACCTGTGGGGACAGAGACACGGGTGACAAAGGATCCACGGGAAAACCTCAAAGCCCACCAGGGCCCTTCCCACCTCTGACAGGAGGCCGGGGCAGACAGAAACCAGCCAAGACCTAAGGTCGCAGTAAGGAGAAGGAAGGGGCAGAGGCACTCACTCACAAATGGGCAGGCCTGGGACCCCCGAAAGGGTCCTCATAGAGCTCCGCAGTCAGGGTCACCTAGATAATGTGCTTAAGGGCAGCTTCCTGGCCACAGAGAAGCTGATGCACCAGGTTAAGGGAAGCTGATGAGTTTGCATTGTATCAGAATCTTGGATTAAAGATCCACAAACGCAGAAGGAAGAAGGCCCAGGATGTGTGTCTCTTTTGTTCAACACTGGGCTGGACAAAGTGAGTGGACATACAGGACTCCTCAGGTCCTTTAAGATGCCCGTCAGCCTCCAAAGACAGCAAGGAGAACCACATGCCCTGGTACCCAGGGCCAGTGTGCTTCCCAGGGAGGACGCAGGCTTACAGAGAGGGCCTCGTTCTAGGGCCAGGATAGGCTCCCAGTCAACCCAGGGCCCGCAAGGCCAGACAGGAAAGAGTCCACTTACTCTCAGCTTCTGCTTCTCAGTCAGAAGGTTGTTATCTTCGTCCCTCTCGTACAGGGTGACCAGGACATTCTTGAGCCAGTCACGCATGCGCAGAGGGAATTCGGTCAGCTCAGAGTCCAGGCAAGGGGGGATGTCTAGGGTCCAGAACACATGGGTTGTCAGCCCAGACTCTCCCTGCCTGAGAGCTGACACGCTGCCCAAGCCACTCCACACCCAAGCTGGACTCCCACGGCCACTTCACCCAGTGCCTTGGGACACTGCTCCCCACCTCTGAGCAGCTCCTCCCAGGAGACCCTGTGGGGAGAATGCTCTGGAAATGGGGATGTGCGGAGGCATCCCTCTGCCTCCTTGACCTTGATCTGCACTTCTAGGGTCAGGGTCACCTTCCTGGGTGATGGCCGTGGGTGTGAGGCCTGCAGAGGCTGAGCCTGCACTACGTCAAATGTCAGGAGGCGTTTGAAGACAGGAGGCTGAGGAATGAGCTTGGCAGGCTTATTGGGTCGGGGACAGAGGAATCAGGAAAACTGAGCCTCCAGAACTTTCTCAGAGATAATGACTCCATCCTGGCCTTTATAACTTAGCCTCCCAGAGATCAGACCTGGAGATTTCATCCAAGTCCACCCTCTTCTTGGACGCACTGGAGGTCAGTGGAGGAAGGGGCTTACTGCAGACCACATGATCAGAGCCATCCCAACATCTCCACCCATTTCACACCCTGGGCCCCATAATTAGCAACAGAGCTAATCACAAGGAGAACCTTCTTTTCTGCCTGTCCTCTACCTTTCTGCAGCCTGCACACCTGAGGCAGGTGAGCCATTCTCCTAGTGCCACCTGTACCAGAAGGTACTGGGGATGCAATGGGTGTCATCTTGCAAGGGAACGAGTGGTCTGGGGTGTCTCAAACTATGGGCCAGGGGAATCTGCAACTGGGAACACTAATAAAGGGCCTAGGACACCCTGGAGTCCTTTCTCTCAAACACCTGACTCCCTGGTTTTGAGAGGAGGTTGGTCATTGTGTGTCTTAAGAAGGCAGATAGAAATGCACTGGAATAAAGGGCCTATGACAATATTGAGGAACAGAGCTTAAAAGGAACTGACAGGCATGCCCCTAGGTTAAAGCACTCAAATTCAAACACTAAAAAAAAAACAAAACTTTGTAGGCCCAGGTTAAAATATTATTTTTGCTTTACAGTATTGAAGCAGGAAAGATTTGAGTTAGCCTTCTACAAGAACTTCTTCATCATTAGAGAAAAGAAATGTGGTTGTCTTGGGTGCTAGTAGGAGGCTCCAGATATCCTCCCTGATCTTGTGCTTTTATGATGTCTCCCTTCTTTCCTGGGATATGTCCTAATTCAGAGCTGAAGGAAACAACTCCATAGACAATCATCTCATTTTATAAATGGGAACCCTGAGGCTCAGAAGGGGAAAGAGATTTGCTCAAGATCACATGGCATAGGGGGTGGTAGAACCTGCACCTGCTAGTGCCAGGGCTCCCTCCCTAAGCTGGCAGCCAAGGGCCCAAGGAAAGACTCACATTTGCAAGGCCCGATGTAGTCCAGGTGGAGCTTGTGGCCCTTCTTGGTGCCCTCCAGGGTGCACTTTGTGGCAAAGAAGTGGCAGGAGGAGTCGAAGGTCTTGTTGTCATTGCTGCACACCTGTTGGCCAAGCACAGAGCCCCTTCCTCATTCCCAAAGCCCTCTGCTGGCCCACACTGGCTGGTTTCAGAGATGGGGACACCGAGGGCCAAGCCAGGAATGTGATGAGCCCAAGGTCACGCAGGGAGTTGGTGGTGGGGCTGGGACAAGAGCCCACTCTCTAGGCTCCCAGGCCAGAGGTCAGCCCATGCTGAGAGCCACTGATGGTCCTCAGAGCAAAGGCACAACTGAGCCAGGACGCAGACCCAGGAGGACATTTGAATGACCAGCCAAAGATGGGGACAGGAAAAAAGACAAGAGTGGACATGAGAGATGGGAGATTGGTGTCCTTAAAAAGGCCTTCTTGTGAGGTTGGCCTCTGGCTAGTGTCAGGGAACCTGGCTGTGAGCGGGTCTCTGCACTGTCACAAATCTTCCCCTAACTGATAGGGAGGCTCACTCAACCTAGCCTGCTCAGGCACACGCTTCACTTCATGTTGAACATCTGCTGTCCCCTGGGAGTCTGGAATTTTGGTACACACTAGGCAGAGGGTGCCTAGGTGCTCATCCCCATCAAAACGCTGGGTGCTGAGTCTCTGGGTGGGCTTCTTTGAGCAGAAACAGGTATCTGCATTTTTGAAGCTGGGATAAGAGTGAACTCCATGTGGAAGAGAGGAAGAGAATACTCAGGCCTCCCATGGATCCTCCAGTCTCTGCCTGGGTCTTTCCCACTTAGGTTCTGGCTGTATCCTCCACGCATCGCTGTAATAGATCATAGCTATGGCACGACCGCATGCTGAGCCCCCAATCTCCATGGGAACCTCTGATCATAAGGGTTGCCAAGCAGCAATGCTGAGGGCTCAGCTAGACAGGAGTCAGAAAGTGGCTGTGGTACAGAGGAGGGATTCCTGGCATCGGTGATCTGCGGGATGCGGGAATTGGGAGGCGGAAAGAGTGACCAGTGATGCTCTAACATGGATATGTCGTCTTAAAGAAGGAGAAGCTAAGCTGGTGCCATATTTGCTGCCCTGAGCTAGGTTACCACTCACACAATGGTGGACATAAGTGGGTATTGATTTGGATGAATGGATGGATGGATACTGGAGGCAGAATGGACAGGTTTGAGAAATAATGAAATAAATAAACAAACAAATAAATAAATAAATAGCATTGTTGGGTGACTTATTATGTCCTGGGCATTGTCTTACAAAGCCACACAACAACCCTTAGAGTTAAGGACCATTCCTATTCCTTCTTTCGACATGAGAAAACTGAGATTTGTGAAAGACTCAGCAACTTGGCTGAGATCTTAGAGCTAACAAGTGATGGAGAGGAGGCTTGAAGTCAACCTCTAATCTGGCTCCAGAAGCAACATTTTTAGACATGATACTCTGCTAAGCTGCACAGGATTTATTCTCCTCTATCGAGTCAGGCGTAGAGCTTGGAATTCTGGAGTCCTGAGAGTGTGCATCCAGCACGGAGCTGGGATCGTAATGGTGTTGATGAGATTCTCCTTGGTTGTTGGACAGCCTCGCCCCTGACTCAGCTCCGCTTTTCTGCTGAGACTGGATCTAATGATGGGGCTCCTGAGACCTGAGCTGCCCTGTAGAACCACCAAGCCCAGGGTTTGCTGGGCAGACGTTCCGAATGCTGCAGGGCCCAGTCCCTTGGCCCTTACCTTCTCAAACTCGCCGATGGGCGCGGGGCAGCTGGTGGGGTCCTGGCAAACGCACATGGGGCTGTTGTTCTCATCCAGCTCGCACACCTTGCCGTGTTTGCAGTGGTGGTTCTGGCAGGGGTCTGGTAGGCACAAGGGCAGGGAGTTAGCACCCCTGGCTATCATGTCCACCCCAGGTTGATCCCAGCAGAGCTCTGGACAATTTGCTATGGTCCTATTCTGAGCTTTGGGTGGGCCACCCTGCTCTTCAACTGAGCCTGGCAATCAACATTTAGGGGAGCAGATGGCTCAGTGTGAGAATGAGAGGTTCAATCCAAGGTCGGGACCAGGTACTTTTTAGGGTCTCAATCTGGGTCTCTGAAACACTGGGATGCCAGATGGCCTCCCTGACACTGAAGCAACCAAGAATTGTGGTCTCAGCTTTCAGCTGAACCATCACAGAGAGGCATTTCGGGAATCCAGGACAGACTTTCCAGAATGGCTTAGCAAGTCAGCTGTGGTCATGGAGCAGTGAGGGTCTATAAAGGAAAAGGGAGACGGGGCTGAGACAATAGAGCCAGCTGCGTCTGTAAACCCCGGATGAGGTGGGCGTGGACAGGGAAGGAACATGACTCAGGAGACAACTGCCTGCTCCAACAAAAGCTCTGTGCCAGCTCCGTCCAAATGCCTGTTATTTATCCCCTCAGGATGGGAACTGCATCTAGCCATTTCCTCCTGACGCTTAATTGTGGCTGTTATAATCATCCCTTACTGGATGCCGCTCTGCAGCATGGGGTCAAGTTCTCTGTTGCTTTGGTTCCTTCCCCTTCCAACAGGCCCAGGATGAGGGTCTATGACTTCATCATTCCCATGCCAGAGGGGAGCAAGGTGAGGGTCAGAGGGGCTGGCAAGCTCTCCTGGAGAAGTCTAGATTCAAACCTTGGTTGGATTGCTTCCAGAGTCCATGCTCTTGACCCCTGGGGTACAGCTACTCAACCTGAGAGCACGACCCTGAGGTTCATTGGTCTTTCCCCACCTTGGGTACTGACTCCGTGGGTAATGTTAGGACTCTTGTCTGCTTTTGCTTCCTCGGGGCCTTATTTTCTTGGGCTGAGTGACAATCAGATAAGGTAATAAAGTGTGACCGCTCCGATCTCCATTCTCAGGCGTGCTCCTATGCAGGGGCTTAGGCTGAGACAGAGGCCACAAGCCATCTGGGGAAACAGACGTGACTCATGACCCCACTGGGAATGTGAAATCCAACTTCGGAATCAGGGCAAAGAGCTGAAAGGGGAGAAGTCCATTCCCAGCTGGGGAACTTCCCTTCCTGCCATTCAGAGCACACATGGTCTGGCTATAAATAGATCGGTCCCAGGACTGCGTGCCAAAGAGTATTCCCAACCTCCAAGACCAAGCCGTCTCCTCGGCTTTCTCCTTGGCCCACTGAGGACCGCACCCTGCATTTTCTTGAGTAGGCTGGCCTCAGGCTCCAGGCCCAATCAGCCAAAGGAACATTGGATATGCAGTCACAGGCGAAGGACTTACTTTCAGCCACCACCTCCTCTGCGGTTTCCTCCTCGGCACCATCCTCAAATTCGCCTACTTCTACCTGGACAGGGTTGGATCCCACGGTTACCTGAGATGGAAGGAAGAGAATCAATCAAATGGTCCCCACCCTCACCCCAGACCTAGAAGTGAGGGGTGAAGATGGAGGGGGCTTGCCCAAAGCTTCAGATACCCACAAGGAGAGGATAGTGAGGTGGAAGGGTGGGCTGAGCCCAGATCACCACACAAATGTCAGGGTTGGGGATTTAGATTGAATCTTATATTTACTATTAACTTCTTAATTTATTAAACACACTTCTTGTTAATCTTAGATTAAATGTTCTGTAGCGCTCTGGAATTCTGTTTTGATGCCCAAGGGTGTTAGGGCCAGAAGGGATGCCAAGCCCCCTCACCCTGCCAGCCACACCTGCGTAGATCCCCGTTCATCTGTTTGTGCAAGGGGAGACCCGTGGGTGATCATGCAGGAAAAAACTAAAAATTTCCAAATCATGCCTCCCAACTATAGGATTCTATTGAAAATTTGGGAAGCATTCAGGAGCGTGTTGGGATTTGGGAGAATAGGTTGTCAATCTATGCTGTGTGTACACACAGGAAGGTGACAGATGCCCTGTTCCAGCATGGAGCCCCACAGTACCAGTTCTGGGTTGCCCAGGGAAGGCATGGGCAGAGGGGGGCCACGGGTGCCACATACCTCGGTCATCTCGGCCACCGTTTCCTCCACCACCTCTGCCTCATCAGGCAGGGCTTCCTGCTGTTGCTGGAAAGAGAAAGTGGGGTTCAGAGAGGTCAGGACCCAGGCCAGTGTGTGGAGACTCCCCAGGCTGCCTCCGGACTGCCATGGTGGGGGGTGGGGGGCACAGGACAAAGCAGGGAACACCAGGGAGGCTCCCCTTTCGTGTGTTTTATATCCAACTATCTAGGCCAGCCTAATATTTAGTTTGCAAAAGTATTTCTGCTGCTATAGAGCACCTAATCTACACTTGTACCTCCCCTCAGCCCCATTTGATTAGATTGGAGTCGGATTCAGAAACGGAGCCATCCCTCTCTGGCTGGATTCTCTCCTAACACCATCCCTGTCCCCCCCTCACACTTGACTGCTTGAATTCCTCTCATGACTGAGAGGCCACTTCCCTGGCAACCCTAATCCCCGGCCAGAAGCTCTAACTGATAAAGAGTTCATCTTCAAGTTCCACAGAACTCTCTTCTCTGGACCCTCCCCCAACCGGTCCTCATCCCAATTTTTCTTCTGAGCTTCGTGGCTTAAAAGAAATCAATTTTTACAAATGAGACAACTGACTTGAGATGGGGGAGTCCCTGGCCCCTCTGAATATGCAGGGCTGACAGGTTCAGACTCCCTGGAGCAGGCAGTGGAAGCTAAGAGAGGGAAGATAGGATCCTGAGTACTCACAGGAGCTGCCAGGGCCCTCCCGGCCAGGCAAAGGAGAAAGAAGATCCAGGCCCTCATGGTGCTGGGAACCCTGCGGGAAGAGAGGTGGAGACTTCCATGAGTTACTTCTACATCCCTGGAATATGTGGGTTGGCTTTAGATGGTTTATGTGTTAAATGGTGGTGTAAGATGGGGGAGGAAGGTGGTTCCGTGCCGTATTCTTTCAATCATGATTATATGAGGAGAAAGTCTAGGTTGAGGGCTAAGGTCTTGGACATCTCTAGCCCTCATCTCCTTTATGACCGAGAGCAGCCCTCTGGCTCAGAGCCCCCACAGGAAGCTAGAGACCGCTGGGATTCAATGAAGTTGTCTTGTTTGGTTTTTGTTCATTTTTTACAGTTTCCTTCTATTTATAACAAAGGTACACAGATTTTTCCTTTTATGGTAATGATAAATAAAAATACACTTGTTTAAGTTTTTAAAGCATTTCAATCAAGGTGATGGGCTAATTAGTCGAGTTTGGTCATGCTAATTCAAGGGCCCTTTAATCCCTTATGTTCTAAGATTATTTTCTTTCCTATTCTCCAGTTTCTCCTCCTCCTCCTCCTCCTCTTCTGTCTCCTTCCTACCCCCTCTGCAGTGGGAGAAGTTAATAGAGAGCAACCTCCTGACAATCTGAAACAATGAGATCCACGTTTACAACAAACCATAGTCTTCGAGTGTGACCCATGGAAACTTGAGGGTGACCACATTTTTCTCTATTCTACCCAGAAAAGGCAGCACTTCTTTGGATTCTCCAAGGAAGCCATCCAAATGCTTCTTATATGTTGCACAGGGGATGTTAGTTAAGATCTAGAAAGTTCCTCTGCCTGCCCAGATCACTGATAAGACCTGGGTCTCTAGATGCTAAACCCTAGACTCTAATACTCATGGCTATGAGGTAATTTGGAGCAGAATCTTTGATGATTCGATGTCAAAATCTCATCCCCAACAAAGGGTCTGTGATGGGGACATTTTACTTCTTGTGTTAACTAAATGGGCTTTCATTTCCAATTTGCTTTAGAAAGTTCTTCCTTATTCTGATTCAAATCTGCATCCCTCAAGCTTCTCCTGGTCTATCATTTCTGTCTTTCTGCACCACCCAGAACAAACCTGCTCCCTTTGTCCCCAAATAGCTTTTCAGTCAAGGGCAGCCCTTTCTTTCCTCTCTTGTCTCTACAACTCCCATCGGGCTCATCATCCCCGGGTCCTTCCAAGACTTCTCAACTGACCAAGCATGGTGGTGGGAGTTCCCTAACATTGTGGAATTCCTCAATTAAATGCCAGGGGTTCTTGTTCTACCTTAAGACTTTACTATGTTAGTTAAGTCCTTTGTCCTCTCTTGGTTTCTCCATCTGTCAGTTGAGGATGTTAGACCAGATAAACTTTGAGATAGACTGGGCTTAAAATGCTCTTGCAATGCCACAGGCAAGCCTGGGGTGTTGCTCAGTGGTAGTGTGCTTCTTTAGCATGGTAAGACCTGGGTTCAGTGCCCAACACCAAAAAAAAAAAATCACAGGCACAAGTTGGTCTTGGTATGTGTCCTGTCCTTGGGCATCACCCATCTTTCCTTGGATGACAGTATTTGGGTATAAGCAACTGACAGAGGAAAAACAGCTTTCATAATGGTCCTTCACTGGGCTCAAAGAGACAGAAATCCTCAGCCCCTGTTTTATGAGGTGTGCACGATATAAAACTAACAGGAATTTAAAGGAATTGGCGTGCGAGCTTGGCATTGCTTCACAATGGCCCCAGCTCTCCAAGGAGTCCAGTCTTCCTTCTTCAGGAAGTCTCTGGAATGTTCCTCTCCTTCACACAGTTGTTCACTTGTCTCCCCAGGCTCAAGTGGAAAAAGTCTTCCGCCTTTCTTCCCCATTTGGAAGACATAAGTTAAACAACCCCTGCATGTGGCTTTGGGCAAATGGGACAGGAGAGGAGGCATCAATGAAGGACTTGTCTGAGATGAAAGTTTTAGGATCAAAGTGAGACTGGCAGTTGGAACAACAACAAAGAGTCACCCCATCTAAACTACAATGTCAGAGAAGTCATGTCACTGGAGAAATAGTCCAGCTAGGTCTGGAAATGTAATGAGCTTCAGATTAGAGAGCCAGAAAGATGTGCTCTTCAGAGTCTGTGTCCCTCATCTGAGCAGGGACACAGACACAGAAGTGTCCCTCAGCCATGACCAGGGAGAAGCTTTGTTGGTTGGCTCTCTGGCTGCACAGGCACCCTCTCGGCCATCCCCATCTCTGGCCTATGTTTTGCTGGGCTTTATGGTTCCTGGGCACTCTCACATATATGCTGGCCCCTTGGAGCCTGGTGGCAAATGCTGGGCAGACAGTGTGTTAGAGTCCCCGAGTCCTGCTTTCCCAGGGAGTCTGAGGTCAAAGGGAAGAAGCCCCTGCCCACAGTCACGCAGCATCTAGGCACATTCCAGCTTGACAGACCCTCCTCTCACGGAGTGGGTGAGCCTAATAGGGATTATGCTCTGAGACTGGGGTAGGGGCAGAGGAGATATGCAGGTAGAGATTGTTGAAAATGAAACACAGCTTCATAGAGGAGTTATGCTCCACAGTGCTACATTCCCAGTCCTAGAACCCTTTTCCTCCAAGACGACAGGGTGACAAAGGAAAGGGAAGCAGCTGGACTGTTCTGGAAGCACAGCCATTCTTCCTGCATGCCCATGAGATACCTGTCTGAGGTTCTGTAAAACACCGCTGGCCAAAGAGGCTGGGGTCCACCCTGCAAAGCTAGTGGGGCATAAGAGTCACCCCAGGGAGGTCAGAAGCCAGTGTCGAGACCCAGCGTTCAGGACTCACCAGCTGTGACCCTGTGCCAATCAAACCTAGGTCTAGTATGCCCACTGACAGCCCAAACACCCTCTGTATAAACCAGGGTTAAATTAAAACCTTGTCTCTAGGGAAGACAATCCAGCATCCCATGGAGGGCTCAGAGCAGATAGATCTTCCTGCCTAAGAGTACAGATGAGAAGACTGAGACCCCCTAGAGAGCTGAGCTGATAGCTCTGGGGCATGAGCAGCAAGGGTTGGGGGAGGACCCAGGCAGCCGCCCTCCGCTACTGGTCTGTTCTCCATCTCAGGGAGCCATTTCTGGTAGCGCCTGCTCCCTCCCAAGTGGTCACCTAAACAGCCCCCGCTGGGCAGAACTAGCCACAGTGCTAGGAAAAGAAGCGCCTGGTCAGAGGAGGCACTGGAGGTGTATTTCCCTTGGTTTGGTGGCCACCAAGCGCAGAACCCATGCCCCCACCCTGTCAGGGCGGCCTCCTGTCCTTTGCCTTTATTTGCTCTGGAGACAGCGAAAACCCGTCCTGGGCTGCCAGCAGGACCCGAAACTCAAGGTCACTTCTCTGTCTTTAGAAAGACTCTAGGGATGGAAAAGTACAGCCAGCCCCCCAGCTCGCCTCCCCACAAACATCAATGGCCTTCTCTGGGGCTCTCGCTGAAAAGTCACTGAGTGTCAGAACTGGAGGAAATCTCAGAATCGGAATTTTAGATCGTGTGACTCAGAATCATCTTAGGCTCCTAGAAGAGAATCACAGAACCTGAGTTTCAATCATCAAATCAATTTCTTTCTATCTTATCTTTCATTCATTCTTTCTTTCCTTTTTTTTTTTGTGTGTGTGCATGTATGTGGTACTGGGGATGGTACTCAGGGCACTCTACCACAGTCCTTTTCATTTTTTATTTTGAGACAGGGTCTCACTAACTTGCCGAGACTGGCCTTGAATTTGGGATTCTCCTGGGTCAGCCTCCTAAGCATCTGGGATTACAGGTGTGCACCAGTACACCCATCTGCCATCCTTAGATCTTAACTTGAGTGAAAAGAGTTTAGGGAGGATTGTGATCCAAAAGAACTTTCTAAGATGATGACAGTATTCTATATCTGCCTTTGCCAGGTGCAGCAGCTCTTGGCCATGTGTCATCATTGAGTACTTGAAATGTGGCCAGAGCAAGTGAAGAGAATTTTTTATCATATTTCATTGTAATTAATTTAAATCTAAATAGCCAGCTGTGGCTAGTGACTACCATACTAGAACAGTGGTTGTAATGGCAACGCAGCACAAAGGTAAGCTCATGGGCACTGGAGCCAGAATGTACAGGTTCAAGTCCTGGCTCGGCCACTTAGCAATTGTGGGATCTTCAGAAACCAGCTTTGCCTCTCTTGAGTCTCAACGAATTCCTCTGTCTGTGGAATGGACAGAATAACATACCTACCTCGAAAGGCTCATAGATGATCTGCACTAGAGGGCACTAGGAAAACAGTAAGCAATGTGGTCCAGAAGAACATCTTAGAATCCAAGCATCCAGAATCTCCATCCCCCTCAATAATTCTGTGAAAGAATCCCAGCTCTTTGTCTGTTTGCCCAGGGGAAAGGTGTGTTGGGGTGGAACAGAAGAAATATTGCCCAGATTGGCCTGGGGGAGACCAGCCTAGCTTCCAGAGAGTGCAGTCAGGATGGCCAGGCCCCAGGCTGGCCTCTTAATGGGCTGCTGACGCAAGCCAAGCATTTCACTCCCACTGTCTGGCTTGGAAACAAGGGTTCCAAAATCACATGTTGCTTGTAAACAATCCCAAAGGGAGGAAAACAAGTTTAGAGGCTAAGAAAGGAAGCCATGTGCCAGGAGCCAGGACTCAGAGGCAGGGAGGGTGGGCTCCACAGAGCTTGGGCCCAGCCAAGTCAGAGACGTGGCACTGTGGCCAAGGTGGGGACACTGGCACTCCTGTTCATGTCCTGGGACCAGACCCAGTCACTCAGAGGTGGCCTTGTGAAGTAGAAGTCAGGGGTCTTGAGATCAAGTTTCACTCCCAGATCACTGTGCAAAATTGGAGAAGACTTCTTTCCTCTCTGGATCTAAGCTACCCTGTCCTGACTGTCCAACAAAGAGGCTGTTCTATATATTTGTTTGTTTATTGGGAGAGGTACTGAAAATTGACCACAGGGGCACTTTACCGCTGAGCTACATCTCCATCCTTTTTTTTATTTTGTGACAGATTTTGCTAATTTGCTGAGTGTCTCACTAAATTCAAGGTTGGTCTTGATCTTGTGATCCTCCTGCCTCAGCCTCCCAGGTTGCTGGGATTATGGGTGTGTACCACTCACTGTGCCTGGTTTCAGGAATCTGTTTCAGATCAGTGATGTTCAAAATTAAGTAAAGCAGAAAATACTCCTTCAACCAAGCTTCCTGCAGAAATCCCATATTTCAAGCAAGTAGAAGTTTTTGCATCTGTTAAGCATGTGAATATGTCTGATTAATAAATAAGCTTGAAAAACAAGAGGAGGTACAACTGGAGTGGAGTTGAGGGCTGGAAGTTCTACCCACTAAGCTGTACCTTGAGACATCTTGGAACATCTCAGGTTCTTTTAGAAACAGATGGAAACCCTTGGGCAAAGCAGTCTTAGACTTTCTTTTTTTTTTTTTTTTTTTTTTTTTGCACCAGGAATTTGAACCCAAGAGTGCTTTACCATTGAGCTGCATCTCCAGCCCTTTCTATGTTTTATTTTGAAATAAGGTCTCACCAAGTTGTTTAGGGACTCACTAAGTTGCTGACGATGGCCTCAAACTTGTGATCCTCCTGGTTCAGCCTCCTGAGTCACTGAGATTATAGGCCTTTGCCACCTTGCCCAGCTCAGCTCAGACTTTACGAGCCAACTCAGGCAAAAGCTTTTTGGAGTATCGCCTCTCCCCACTGGCCATAGACATTTCATTTCCACGTGTAATATTTCTTTTTTTTTTTTTTTAAAGAGAGAGAGTGGGGGGAGAGAGAGAGAGAGAGAGAGAGAGAGAGAGAGAGAGAGAATTTTTAATATTTATTTTTTAGTTCTCGGTGGACACAACATCTTTTCCACGTGTAATATTTCTTGATGGAAGGGAAGAAGCTAAGGTAAATGGTGAGGGCACTGAGAATGCTAAAATCCAGAATTGGCTGGGCACAGTGGAGCACACCTGTAATCCCAATGACTTGAGAGGCTGAGGCAGGAGGATCGAAGGTTCAAGGCTGGCCTCAGCAGCAAAGCAGGGCCCTGTCTCAAAAAATAAAGAGGATTGGGAATGTAGTTCTGTGGCAAATCATCCCTGGGTTTAATCCCCAGACCCAAAGATAAACAAATAAATAAATAAAATTTTTAAAAATAAAATAAAACCTACGATTGGAGAGCTTTGAGGACAACTCAGAGGCGGCTCCAGATTCTGAGACTGTAATCAGCCTGGCTGAGATTCCATAAAATCTCCTGAAATGCCACGTTTCACCACGGCAGGCAGAGGCTCAGGGTGGAGCCCCAAGCAGCCTCCTTGGCGCCCCCTAGAGGACCATTGCTGCATCAGGGGTGACCACAAATGGAGGGGATAAGAAATTAGATCAAAGTATCCAGGCTGTCACATCCAAGAAAGGCCTAAAGGATAGCAAACATGTGGCATATCTGCCTTCCACAACCTTCTTGTTCACGTGGCAGACATTACTAATCTACCATATGCCCTTTCCCCAAAAGTCTAGAGTGGTATCATAATGCTGAACACAGTTCTTTTGATAGCCACTAAGGATGGATTACCATTGTCAGGCCACACGAAGGTTCTTTGCCATGCCTCTTGTTTTCAAGAGAGAAAAATTGGGGTTTAAAGAAGAAAAATAAATCACTCAGGGTCATATAGCAAGCTGGTGTCTTTCTCATAAATATCTAGATTTTTTTTTTAAATGACAAATCTGAAATCCTAATGCTATGACTAACACAAGGGACCCAGAGGGATCCCCAAATGAGAGGAGTTGATACCAGTTTCTGGAAGAACCCAGCTCTGGGGAGAGCTATCTCTTCCCTAGACACCAAGCTCTATCACTTGGTGGACCAGGGCAGAGTCCCTTTGCCATCTAAGACATTTCTTGGCTAAAGAGAAAGAGAGGGCTGCTTTCCTAAATTATTCTGTCAAATTAGTATACACCAGCCCTAGCCCTGTACAGCCCGGTTGTCCTTGGGTTCACCATTGAGGCTGGAAGTGAGAGCAGGAAGGATCCAGGTTGTGCTGTGGAGGACAGGGAACTTCACTATCCCTGGGCTGCCTGGAAGCTCAGCCCAGATCCCGTCCTCTCCTTCTAAGTTGGAGGTCAGGGAGGGAGCCAGCAGGAAGCAAATGAGCAACCACTGATTAGCCACAGTAGTTGGCCCTTTGAGCCTAATGACAAAGCCACATGGGCTGGGACAGGCCATTGAGGGCCAGCAAAGGGGAGAGAGAAAGTATTACCAATCACTTATGCCCACAGGATTTACGGCCTGTGGAGGACGGTACATGAGCCCAACTCCAAACCCACCAGAAGTGGGTGGGAGACACTCATGGCGAATACCTGGATGGTTCAAAACACCTGGAAGCCTGGTTCAGACTCCAACCTGTCCTGTGACCTCAAATGAGTTCTTTTCCCGTCCTTAACTCCAATTTCTCTGTCTCTAAAACATAAGGGTTGTTAGGGGATGCATGTGCATTACATATCGGTCCCTTGTTATAATCGGCATTCTGTGAGTGTGTGTGTCAAAGTATTGATCAGGGAGAGGTAGGTGGGCGCACGACATTGCGCCAGCTTATACAGGAAGCATTTATTTTTAGCTGTGCCAGTGGCGCCTGTTGGTGAGTCGGTGTTTACACTGTGCCCCCAGGTGGGTTTGTGTCTGTCCCTGTTTATCTCCGCATACTTATCAACATCCTAAATAACCTCAAAAGCCAAATGTTCAACTGTTTACTTCACATCTTCAGTTCTGCTCGTTCCTTTCCACCATCTTTTCCTATTTATAGTTTATTTTCAGCGAAGAAAGCTGCTGTTCTGAGAAGCAACCCCAGCTATGCTATTGGTTAAGGAATCTTTACAGATGGAGGCCATTAGGCAGCCCTGGGTCCCCAGGCCCTTTCTCTCTAGTTTCCTTTGCACTGGGGAGGAGAGAAGTGCTGCTCAAAATGTAGGCCAGCTATTCCCCCAGAGGAAGGGAGTGGCTGAGATTTGGGTTCTCAGGGCTTTAGAGCTGGCCGGGTGCCTGGAGACCGTCTAGCTTGGATTTCCCATGTAACAGATCAAGAAACTGAGGCCCAGAGAGGGATAGTGTCTTTCCCAACATCACCGGCTCTTGAGTTGGAACCATGTCTGTTGGCTCCCTGGGCCCATGCTCTCTCTGCTTGCAGGGGAGGGTCTCTCACTCTTGGGACATAGACAAGGTCCTCAAGTCAAAATGTTAACATGAGTTTTTAAAAAGATATGCCTGGCTGTTCTTTTAGTAAAGAGAAGTTCTACACAGAGCCTGAAACGATGGAGCCACCAGGGGAAAAAAGCTGGGAATCATTTTGCCAGCTCTTTGGATTCCATAAATCCATCACCTCTAAAAACCCAGAGCATAAAGTGCATTATGAAATGCATTATCCCATTTCATCCATGCAATACTCTCTCGAGGAGGCCGCCGTTATTGCCCTTTAACCCAGGAGGAAACTGGAACTCAGAAAGGGGACCCATTAGTTCAAGGTCAGATGACAGCTTCTGAGCTCAGCTAAAAGAAAAGAAAAATCTTTGAATACCCAGTTTAGGGAGCTTATCACAGTCCTTGGCTTCCTGGGACACTGGGAGATCTGGACAGGGCCTAGAGCTTTGCAGTCATCCTTGTATGGGGGAGGGGGGAGAAGGAGGGTGGGGACATTGAGAGTGAGCCTGACGTTCTGAGTGTTCCCAGCGTCCCCTCCCAGCCAGCAGGCAGAGACCCTGAAAAAAAGGTTGCCGTGGTAACTCGCATTCCTCGGAGAGTGAGTCACGGCAGAGAAGAGCCTTTTGGTGGGTGGGACTTGGAGAAAGTTTCAAAAGTTGATTTCTTCTCCAGGCAACCCCCTCCCCCTCCCTCCACGTCCCTGCTCCGGGCTTTGTCGATGTGGCAGCTGATGGCTGCAAGTTAACTCTCTCTTTCCCCAACCACCACCATTACAGCATTTTTCACCCTCCTGCAAATATAAATTTGTTTCCTTGCCTAGTCCATTCCCCTACATTGTGCCCTCTGATATTTTGGGGGGTCAGGCACCCATGGAGAATACCTTAAGCCTAGAAACTGTATCTCCGTGTCTCTGTCTCTGTCTGACTCTGTCTCTCCAGATACACAATTTTAAGGGACTCACAGAGGGCTTGAAACCTACTCAAAGGGCAGTTCATGGACTTCCTCGGAAGTTTCCAAGGACTCCCAGTGCCCCAAAGACCAACCCTCTTCCTTTACAGATAACAAAGCTAAATGCAAAGGAGACACTTACCTAAGACAGTTCACCAACAGTGTTCCTGAAGTCCGCCATCCTACCTAGGGGTTGCTTCTCACCAAACCACCAGAACTGGGGTATATGGGAATTTAGTCTCAGGGGACTAGGACTAGTGATGCTAAATACCGTCCTCCCTGGGGAAGGTGCAGGTCTCTCTGCGTGCTTTTGAGGAGACTCATCTCGGGACACAGGAAGTCCACTGGACACTTGGAGGAGCCAAGGAGGATGAAGAAAGGTGGGGGACACGTCTGAAGATGCCCTAACATCAGACAGGTTGGACCCAGCTCGGTATGGAGTTTGTACTTCTCACAACAGAGGGGCTTGGGGCCCTAGGGGTCCTACCTGCCCCCTCCCTCCCTTTCCAGGACACCTCCTGCCACACCCTGCTCCCTGTGCCTTGGCTGGATGATATCTGATATCCTCAGATCTAGAAACGGTAAAGGCTACTGATGAGGAGTTCCTGAGTTGACCATCCCAGGGAGCCCAGGAGGGACAATGGCCAGCCCAGGACTGGCTGTGCCAGGTGCCATTTCAGGCTAACAGGCGTAGGAGTATGGGTGGTGGTGTGTGTGTTTGTGAAGAACTCAAGGGAGACCAGCCTTCCCAGAGCAGGTGCTGATTAAAGGTGAAGCCCCCTCCCTTTGCCTTTCAGGGGTCAATTTATCATTTGTACAAAGTCCCTTTTGGAAAACAGAGTCCCCCGACCCCGAACAAAGTCTAGGGAGCAGGACTAACTCTGTTTGCCGGTCAGGTCCCTGTGGTAGCTGTGACAGGATCAGATTCCCAGGAGAAGAGGAGGGGGCAAAGAGGACAGGCTGGGAGCCTCTGCCAGCAGGGAGCCGGGCGTGGAGAGAGACACAGAGAGAAAACACTTCCCCAGGGACAGAGATTGTTTCCTGCAGACCTAAAAGGAAAACCAAGTTGCACTGTGCATCCACCTTCTGAAAAAGCAACAGGCACAAGGGTCTGGGATCCTGCCCTCTGGGGCAGTTGTGATGGAGCCCCAGGGAGACACGCATCCCCTAGCACCGCTTCCTGTCCCTTGCTAGAGAAGTGGCCTAGAGCGATCTGGGTGGGTGCAGCCATAGAAGGGAACAGCGTGCCACTTACCTTGGTGGCGGGCAGGCGGCAGGCAGAGCGCACTCGCAGTCTGAAGGTCCGAGGGAATGTGGAGGGGTTTAGAGACAGGCCACAGGAAGCCACTCAGAGCTCTGGGCTGGGTCTATCTCCCCCTCCGCCCGCGGTCCCTCCTCCTTCTCTGTCTCCTCCTTCCCCTGGCCTACCTCCCCCTTCTCCCAGAGCCAAAGCGCTCTCTCTCTCTCTCTCTCTCTCTCTCTCTCTCTCTCTCTCTCTCTCTCTCTCTCTGTCTTTTATTTCTTTCTCCCTTTCCTTGCGGTGGGCTGTCCTGACCAGACACCCCAACCCGCCTGCCCCATGTGTTCTGGGGCTGCTGCCTAAACAGCCACACAGGGTGCCAGGGCTGGAAGGGCTCACGGAAACCACCTAGAACAGCCTCGTCCTTGTTCCGAGGGGACTGAGGCTTGGGGAGTGCGAGGGATTCCCCGAGGGCCCCCAGGAGCAGAGCCAGGCCTGAGTGTCTGGACTTGCGAGCAGCGCAGCGATCTTGACAAGAGGCCGTCCCAGTATTGGGCAATGCCGAGGAGGGCAAAGCCTTTCGGGGTGCATTTGTGACAAAGGCGAGGCCAGCTCTTTTGTCTGTACAGACAGAACAAGTCGCTGGTGGTGACAACATCCTTGATGATTTGGGGTGTGGTCTAAAGAGCAACCACTCTAGCTCCTGTTTGCACCATGGGTAGGGAACAAGAGGGACACTTCCAACTGAAGACCTGGGTCATGGGTGCAGAGAAAATAAGGTGACTGATAATAGGGATAATCGAAGTAGTTGCAATAGCCACAGTCTATCGGGAACTTCGTAATCTTCACGACAACCCTTTGACTTGGGGATCGTTATTATGTCATTTTGATAATCAGGAAAATTAGGAAGTCAAGTAGCTTGCCCAAAATCACCTGGCCAAAGGTGGTATAAGCAAGCCAATTGTACATTTTCACTCTTTGTTTTTCTTTTTTCAGTACTGGAAATTGGACTCGGGGACAAGTTACCACTGAGCTATATTCCTTTTTATTTTTTTAATTTTTAATTTTATTTTATCTTATTTGTTTTAATTAGTCATATGGATGCTAACTCCTTTTTTTTTTTTTTTTTGAGACAGGGTCTTACTTAGTTGCAGAGGCTGGCCTCCAACTTGTGATCCTCCTGCCTTAGTCTCCCAAGTAGCTGGGATTATAGGCAAGTGCCACCAGGCCACCATGCCTGGCCAATTTTGTTCACTCTTATGTTACTTGAGCTGCTGCGTGCAATAAATCCTAACTGAATATCAATTGCATGCCAGGCCTTGAGGGGTAGAAGAATTAATATCTGCTCCTTGTCCTCAAGGAGCTTTGGACATTGCTGGAAGGACATGCCCTATGCAGTTTCCCCCTAAAACTTTATTGTTTATGAAACAAATGGACAAATGGCGGGGGGGGACACAATCATCACACGGACAGCAGTGATCACAGGGACAGGGAAAGGCTGGCTTCAAGAGTGAGTGGTTTCCAGAGACCTTGAAGACAAGTGACACACTCTAAGGCTTATCCCAGGGGCTCAGATTGGTGGAGGGTTCTTAGAAGAGGTGGACCTTGAAGCATGGATTGGGTTTGAATAACATGGAAGGGGAGAAGGCAGAGAATGTTCTCATGACAAATTTCCACATGCCACGGCCCCCGCCTCTCTTGCCATCCTCTCTCCACTATCCTCTTGCCCACTCTGCTCTGTCACAACAGCTTCCTTTCAGTTCCTCAGCTCTGCCAAAGTCATTTCTACCCCAGGATCTTTGCACTTGCTCTTCCCTCTGCCAGAGACACATTTCCATCTAATCTTCCTGTGCCTGGATCTTTCTCATTCTTCAGGTCACCTTTTAATGTCACTTCCTTAGAAAGGCCCTGCTTGACCATTGACCCCCTCTGCAAACTTAAACCGTCTCCCTTCTCTCAGGGACAGTTCATTCCCTTACACTGTCCTATTTCCTTCCCACACTCATCACTATCAGAAACTGCTTGCCTCCCCCACTAGACAGAAGCCCATGAGAACAGGAGCTTCGCGGGTCTGGCTCACTGCAGTGTTCCAAGCATGCTGAGTAGTGCAATCACCTCTCTGAAGAAAGAGGGACTTGTCTTTTCCTAGGGTTCCAACCTGGAACAGGGTCCAACATGGGTCTTTAGAGACCCTCAAACCTAATGCAATTATTATAAATAGTAGGGAATCTTTGAATCTTTCTACAGAGAACTTCCATGGCTTCCTTCAGCTTCTCAAAAGGATCAGTTAGGAATCCAAAAGGGAACTTCTTCCCCAGAAGACTCTCCAGGCCTCTCCCTGACCTAAGAGTCAAGAGCTTTGGGCTGTAGAATACAGGGTGCTGGAGGACTCCCCTGTCACCTATTTTGACATTTACACAGGTGTCTACTTTTGTAAGATTGGTTCACTATAGCTCCTAAGCATTATGGGGACTAAAGTAAAGATTTATAGGTTGCTTCATAAACTAAGATGATGATGCTGAGGAGGGTGGGCCGCAGGAACGATTCCTAGTCTTTGGCAGGAGTTCCCAGGTGACCTTTTGGTTCAGGAATTGGAAACCTGGCAGGGGCTAAACTGAAGCTTTGCAACAGAGATTCCATCCAGGAGTCATTCAGAGGCCCCTAAAGGGACACCCTGAGCCAGAATCCCTCAGAGAAGGAAAACGTGGCAGGTTTTTGTTTCTAGAATGAAAGTTTTCTGGGGAATCAGGAGCCTCTGGAGCAAGGATGACTCTGACCTAGACAGGGAACTGATTTTGCTGCAGCCAGACTACGGCAGTGCCCCTCTGCCACTGAGTCACAAATGACTTTGAATGTATCCCTGCCCCTGTCTGAGCTACAGGTTTTCTTATTCACTTCTTTTCTTTTTCTTTTTCTTTTTTTTTTTTAGGGGTTATAGGTGGGTCTTTATTTAAAAATCTGATTTGCCCATTTATCATTATCAACTCAGGGAACAGAAAATTTCACAGGTTCCACAATCTTCTCTGTGGGAGCCTTCATAGCAGTCATTGCTGCCTTTTTAGGTGCATGTTTAGCCTTTTTGGCTTCCCGGGCAAGCCCTCATTGAGGCTTTCCCACTTCTGGTTTCTAATTCTTCTTGGCCTTTGTATCAGCAAGAGATGCACCAGTGAGGGACCCCTGGAATTTGACTACACGTAGGCTTCTTCTCTTTTGAATTTCTTTTTAGCATACAGTCCAGTTTATCTGTTCTTAGAAAGGAATACCAGCTCACATTGCACATTAAGAAACTGGAAGTGCTTCCCACTGGTCCTGGTGTAGCACCTTCCATGTCTGGGGTAGATCTCATTTTGATTAAAACTGAACAGCTTGATTTTCATGACAGCAACTACTGGGGAAGAAGAAAGACGGCACAGAGAACTGCACTATGTGCGTTCATTGGTAAAAAGAGCAGGCAGCTAAATGGTAGCATTGAGAGCCATCATTTATTAAACACCTACGGTACTTTGTGCTGAGCGCTGAGCTAAGCTCTTTGCCTAGATTTTCTGATTAACCCCTATGAAACAGGAACTAATTATTAATCCTCATTTTATATATGTAAAAAATGGAGTTCAGATCAATAACTTGTCCAAACATCTGGAAAATCAGGGATTCAAACCAGACTTAAGGAACACGAGAGTTCAAGTGCTCAACTACTACAGTCAACCTCCTTCTAAATCCTCTTTCAGCTCTGACGTTCATAGATTCCAGGCCACTCAGCTTCCCCCCCACACACACACATCACTTATATACACTTTAATTAATCAAGAGGGGTTTTTAAATTTATTATTATTTTTTAGTTGTTGATGGACATTTGTTTTATTTTTATGTGGTGCTGAAGATCAACCCAGTGCCTCACACATGCTAGGCAAACACTCTACCACTGTGCTACATCCCCAGCCCAAATCAAGAGCTTTTTTATTGTATGTAAACTGTCTTAAGAAGTTGATTTCAGCTTGTTTGCCCTGATATGAAGGAGTTGTTTTAGATGTCTAGGCTCAAGACTGCTCTATTACTGCTGTTGCTATCTGATTTCATTCAAAATCTATATGGGTGCTTTCATATAAAATCTTATTCTTATTTATTTATTTATTGGTACCAGGGATTGAACTCAGGGGCACTTAACAACTTAGCACAACCCCAGCGCCTTTTACTTTTTATTGTGAGACAGGATCTCACTGAGTTGCTTAGGGTCTTGCTAAGTTGCTGAGGTTGGCTTTGAACTTGGGATCCTCTGTTGCTGAGATTACAGGGGTGCACCATCACACCCAACTAAAATCTTATTCTTAATTCCTTCCCTGGTCATTTTTTCCCCAGTTTCTTTTTTCTTTTTCTTTTTCTTTTCTTTTCTTCTTCTTTTTTTGTATAATTTTATCTACCATGGAACCAGCATTCTAAAATCACCAATATAAACCCTCCTACTCAAGCATCACATGATCTGCTAGTTAACAACAACAACACATCCAAGCCCAGTCACAACTGATCCTAATGAACCATCTAATATTGAATCTTGAACACAGGGAATGTGTTTTTAACACCTAAAATCCCTAGGAGCTTAAAAGATCTCCCCTCCCTGGGCACACTGAGCTCTGGTGCCATGGTTGTGGGGATGAGGCACCAGAGCTCAGTGTGCCCACTGCCACCCCCACGCAGCCACTTGGCAGTCCTCTCCTTTGTCAAGTATGTCGCTGATCCATCTCTAAATTGGATCTGCTTTTCATCTTGCAAAATGAGGAGTCAGTATCTTGGGGTCCGTCTGCCTGCCCAGCACCCAGTGCCATCACTGTACAACTGTAGGAACTGCTTCCCCCTGACTGCCTTCCTCACTAGCACCCAGGCTTAGAATACAGGATGCTCCACTGGACCATTGCCTTGGGACTGCCCAAAGCACCTGGCATCCAGCTCCCCATACCTCCCAGACTACCAGCTACCTCATTCATGCTGTCAATCAAGTCACTGGGGTCAGAGCCATTAGGAGGAGGGCCAGACTCTACCTTCATACTGGTTACATTGCTGTAGGTAGAGATGGGTGATTGATTAATTTCAGGTTGCAGAAAATAATAAATTGACAGAGAAATGGGGGGATGGCTTTGTTTTAGATAGGGTCATCAGGGCAGGCCTCTTGGAGGAGAGAAAACCATTGAATGATGAGTCCATGAGAAGGTCTGGGGAAATAGCACTCCAGAAAAGAGAAGCATAAGCTCCAAGGCCCCTCCAGGTGGGAGAGACTGGGTTTTTCAAGTGACTGAAAGTGTGGCTAGGAGACTCCTCTACTCCTGTTCTTCCCTTTTAGCTGGTCCAAATGCTTCCCCCATCACTGTCTCTGTGAATGGTAGATCAGTCCTGGGAAGGAGTCAGGTTAAGAATTGAAATCTGTAGTGCAGATATGGGGAACCGAGGCCTGATCACCTGGGGTAGCTGGGGCTCAAAGCCACCTCCCCTGACTCCTTGCTGAGAGCTGAATTCTCCGGCCCACCAAGAACCTGCTGTCTTTCTGCTCAAGGACTTCAAAACCTCTCACCTTGGCAACCTGGGGAACCATCTCCAGGAACTGGAGTGGGGTCAGGAGACAACCAGTGCTCCCATGTAGTGGCAGGGGGAGAGAGACCTGAAGTCCAGAAGCAGATCAAGGAGGCTCTGTTGATTAGTTTCTGGCAAGGAGGAGGCAACCGGAGCAGAAAGCCAGGTGAAAGTCACGCTTCCAAAATAGCACCAGAGCCTCAGGGGTGCAGCTTGGGTGGATCTTGAGACAAAAACCTCAATTGATGTTACAAATGAGAACTTGAGTGCTTGGCCCAGGAGGGGAGGGTCCTATTGAAGCAATTATGACTGAACTAAAAAGAGAGCCGAGAGTATGCATCATTACTGAGCAGACACTGGAAAACCCTTCATGTCTATTATCTCAGTCTTCACCCCAACATTTAAGTAGTTTATTTGTTCCCTGTCATGGCAATGATAAATAACCATGAACTTGGTGATGTTAAAACAACATACATTTATTATCGTCTGGTCTTGCAGGCCAGAAGCACTAAAATCCAGGTGCATATCCCTTCTGGAAGCTAAGGGAAGAGTCTGCTTCCTTGCCTTTTCAGCACCTAGAGGCCATCCGCATTCCTTGGCTGGTACCCTTCCTCCATCTTTTTTTATTTTTTAGTACTGGGGATAGAACCATTGAACTCAGGGACGCTTCACCACTGAATTACATCCCAGCCCTTTTTATTTTTGAGACAGGGTCTCACTAGGTTCCTGAGGGTCTCACTAAGTTGTCAAGGGTCTCTGTAAATTGCTGAGGCTGGTCTTGAACTTGAGATCCTTCCTCCATGGTCTGAGGACACAACTCTACCCTGTGTTTCTGCCCTTACATCTTTTTCTGGTTTTGACATTCTGGCTTCCATCTTCTAAGGGCTGTTGTGATATCACTGGACCCACGTGGATAATCTAGGATAATCTTCCTAATTCAAAACTCTTTGTCTGCAAAATCCCCATGGCCAGGTGAAGTAGGAGAGTTACGAGTTCTGGGAATTACATCATGGGCATCTTAGAGGGAGGGATTGTGTTGTCTACCGTGGGTAGGTAAATGACCATTCCCATTTTAAAGATGAAGAACCAAGCTGGGTGTGATGGCACATGCTAATAATCCCAGCAACTCGGCAAGCTGAGGCAAGAAGATTGCAAGTTCAAGGCCAGCCTCAGCAATTTAGCAAGGCCTTGAGCAACTTAGTGAGACTCTGTCTTGCTATTTTTATTAAATAAAAATAAAAAGATCTGAGATGTAGCTCAGTGGTAAAGCATTCCTGGGTTCAATCCCCAAACCCCCCCCCCCAAAAAAAAAAATGACGATGAAATAAAAGGTCAGAGAACCAAATAGACTGAATAACTTGTTCAATGTCCCACAGAGGCAAAGCCAGGAATCCACACAAGTGGCTCAGTTCCAGACCTACATATTCTCTCTCTCTCTCTCTCTCTCTCTCTCTCTCTCTCTCTCTCAGGGGTGGGGAAATGCTGAGGCACTTTACCACTGAACTGCTTTCCCAGTCCTTTTTACTTTTTATTTTGAGATAGGGTCTCCTTAAGTTGCTAAGCCTGGCCTCAAATTTGAGATCCTTCTGCCTCAGACCCCCCAGATCTTTGGGATTACAGTGTGCATCCCCATGCCTGGCTCTCCTGTTCTTTTAAAGCTTAGGGTTGATTCAGTCCTTAGGTCCTGTAACGTGCCACCCTGTCCTTGGATGGCTGGGGAAGGGGAGGTTTACAGAGCTCAGTGTTCAGTGTGGACAGTCAGGGCCTTTCTCCCAACTCCAGGCCCAGGCTAAGGGCAGCTGGGGCCTGCTCCAAATCTCTAGAGGCAGGGCGGGGGATTATGTATCAAAACTCTCAAATGCACCCTTTGTGTGTCTGGCTCGGAGTCAAGGCTGCCCAGCTAAGGAGGCCAGGCATTGGAGACTGGCTCAGCCCGTTGCCTTGTTACTGTATCTTTCCCCAGGCAGGCCCTCCCATTGGCTGGAGGGCACAAAAGTCCCATTGTCATCTGACCCCTGGTCCCCTGGGTAGAATGGCCACTGACCAGGGCAAGGCCAAACACAGAGGAGAGTGGAATTTGACTTCAGTGCCCCTCCCGCTCCCAGCACTCCCCATGAGATGCTCTCCCTCTGAAGGCCTTTGATCCTCCAACTCGCCTGGACCATTTACTTAGTCTATCAGATAGAAGAGTTTGGGATTTGCTAAGCACATTTTATGCTTGGGCAGACAGAGGAACTTGCCCAAGGCCACACAGCTGGCCCATAGGGGAGCTGAAATGAAAGGCCCCAATCTCAACTCTCAGTGGAGACTCCACTGCACCATCTGCCTCCAACCAGGGCCCCAGGGAGAGCTTGCTGAACCACATGCTTCTCGGGGACCAGTGGTGGGCTATGTGTTGGCCGGACCTTCGTGCTCTACACACAGCCACCCCAAGGAGAAGCGTTAACTGAGTTCAGGTCTGGGTTCTGCTCCTTGTAGGACCTGTGACCTAAGGCCCTAGAACTAGTCTGACTTGGGCAGCTCACCTTTTCTCTCTCAACCAGGGTTTCCTTACCTGTGTGTGATTACAGTACTTCATCTCCTGGGTACAAAGTCAGCATTAAGGTTCAAGTGGACCCAGGCATGGTGGTGCAGGCCTCATGCCTGCAATTCCAGCAGCTTGGGAGCTGAGGGAGAAGGATCACAAGTTCACAGCCAGTCTCAGCAACTTAGTAAGACTGTAAGCAACTCAGACAGACCCTGGCTTCAAACAAAATATTTTAAATAGGGGCTGAAGATGTGGCTCAAGGGTTAAGTACCCCTGAGTTCAATCCCTGGTATTCCCCCACCCCCCGAAAAAAAAAAAAAAAAGATTCAAGTGGACATGGATTTTGGAGACTCAACTAATACAAAAAAAGAAAGTTTAAGAGGTCCAGCTTTGGAGTCAGGTCTCTGGGGTTGGGTCCTGGGCCAAGTTATTTAACTCCAGAAAATTTGAGGCATTTTATTTAAACTCCAGCCTCAGTTTTCCTCAAGTATAAAGTACTGCCCTCCCCCCACATTATGAGGTCCTCAAAGGATTAAATGAAATAATACATGTAATAGATTTAGTTCACTGTTGCATGCCCTAAGCACTTCATAAATGTTAGTGATCTTATGATTATACCATCTAATTTGAAATTTCCCCATCTGTATGTTCCACAAAACAGTAGTCCTATAACATCCCTGGTTCAAATAAACTTGGGAAATGAGACATCCATCACCTTCCTCATGAATATTTCTGAAGCACCTTAAAACTCTAAAGGCTTGCCAGGTGCAGTGGCACATGCCTATAATCCCAGCGGCTCTGGAGGCTGAGGCAGGATGATTGAAAGTTCAAAGCCAGCCTCAGCAACTCAGTGATACCCTGTCTATAATTAAAATACTTTTTAAAAGGGGGCTGGGAATGTGACTCAGTTTAAGTGCCTCTGGATTCAATCCCTAGTACTAAAAAATTAATTAAGCAATTAATTAAATAAATAAAACACTAAAGGCTCTGAAAAGGTGTGCAGAAAAGAAAACTTTTCTAAGGTTTGGACTCTGTCTAACCTATCCCAGATCCTTCTTTTGAATGAATTTCTGAATTCATCCCACAGAACTTGTGTTTTATGACAAACTCCTTGAGAAATTTCTTTTTTAAACATTTATTTTTTAGTTTTAGCTGGACACAATATCTTTTTTTTACATTTATGTGGTGCTAAGGATCAAACCCAGGGCCTCGTGCATGCTAGACGGGCACTCTACCACTCAGCCACCACCCCAGCCCCGAGAAATGTTTATTTGATCCAGTGCCAAGAAACTGAAGTTTAGAAAGTACAGTGGCCTGTCCTGGGTCATCCTGCCCAGTAGCCCATAAACAGCAGAGCTGAGGCCTGACTCAAGCTCACTAATCCTTTGGCCTGTTGCACTTTCTAGTAAATCACACTAAGAAAATGTCTTCCACTGTTGATGTGGATAAGTGCTGACGAAACATTAAAGATTTGTGTTGTTGATTTCATAGCCCTTTAGCCTTCTCCAGGGCTCTGTACCCAGGACTCTGATGGTGCAGGGCTCCCTGGGCAGGGATGGAGGAGCTCAGCAGTGGATTGGTTCTGTCTCCCCACCCCTGGGTCTGTAATGCCTTAGCTGCTGGTTCAGGTCCAGGTCCAGGGAACACTCACAGGCAGGCACCAATTTTCTTCGGAAACCCCACAGGCCCGGAAACCTTTTCTGCAGGGAGGATGAAAGCAGCCCCAGAGCCCAACCCTGACAGCGTGGCAGCTCTTACACGTTCCCTGACGTGGCCCACAAACCAAACCTCTCTTCAGTCTCGGCATCTGTGAGGCCAGGCATGAGGGCTCACCAGCCCAGAGACGTGGCAGCCCTGGCCATGTGACTCAGCCCACAGGCAGCCTGGGGGCGACATTCTTGTCTGTCCTCTCTTCTCAGGATCCCAGGTGCAGAGGAGGAAGGAGATGAGGATTAGACGACCCAGGCCCTCCCACTTCTCTACCACCCATCTCTTCTCTCCTCCTGCTCTCCTGCCCCATCATCTCTTCCCCACTCCTGCTTCTTGTACCTTTCCTCAGACAGGAGCTCCTGGCATGGAGTCTTCAAGATTCTCCATGTCGGTAGTTTTCAAGCTTTCTGTGTACCACTAGATGTGCCACTCAAAGCCTAAGGGCCTAAAAAACGAGGCCAGGGGAAGCCTTGAGGACCCTAACCCATCTCTGCTTTAACCCAAGAACTATCTCAATCTATTTGCCTAAAAACTTTTATATCTAAAAATTATTTTACTATTTAAAAAAAGAAGTTCGCCATACATTGGAGAAAAGATAGCCTCTTCAACAAATGGTGCTGGGAAAACTGGAAATCCATATGCAACAAAATGAGATTAAACCCCTGTCTCTCACCATGAACAGAACACAACTCAAAGTGGGTCAAGGACCTAGGAATTAAACTAGAGACCCTGCATCTAATAGAAGAAAAAGTAGGACCTAATCTCCATCATATCGGATTAGGCCCTGATTCCTTAATAAGACTCCTATTGCACAAGAATTAAAATCAATAATTAATAAATGGGATGGATTCAAACTAAAAAGCTTCTTCTCAGCAAAAGAAATAATCAGTGAGGTGAATAGAGAGCCTACAGCTTGAGAACAAATTTTTGCCTCATGCACATCAGATACAGCACTAATCTCTAGGGTATATAAAGAACTCAAAAAGCTAAACACACACACACACACACAAAAAAAAAAACAATCAATAAATGGGCCAAGGAACTAAACAGACACCTCTCAGAAGGTGATAGACAATCAACCAAGAAATATGTGGAAACATGTTCAACATCTCTAGCAATTAGAGAAATGCAAATTAAAACTACTCTAAGATTTCATCTCACTCCAGTCAGAATGGCAGCAATTAAGAACACAACAACAATAAGTGTTGGCCAGGATGTGGGGAAATTGGCACACTCACACATTGCTAGTGGGACTGCAAAATGGTGCAGCCAATATGGAAAGCAGTGTGGAGATTCCTTGGAAAACTGGGAATGGAATCACCTCTTGACCCAGGTATCCCACTCCTAGGTCTATACTTAAAGAATTTTAAAACAGCAAACTACAGGGACACAGCCACATCAATGTTTATTGCAGCACAATTCCCAGTAGTTAAATGTGGAACCAACCTAAATGCCCTTCAGTAGACAGATGGATAAAGAAAATGTGGTATATATACACAGTGGAATATTACTCAGCAATAAAAGAGAATGAAATCATGGCATTTGCAGGTTAACAGATGGAGTTGAAGAATATAATGCTAAGTGAAGTTAGCCAATCCCAAAAAAACAAATGCCAAATGTTTTCTCTGATATAAGGAGGCTGATTCATAGTGGGTTTGGGAGAGGGAGCATGGGAGGATTAGATGAACTCTAGTTAGGGAGGAGGGATGGGAGAGGAAGGGAGGGTGATAGGGGTAGAAAAGATGGTGGAATGAGATGGACATGTATGAAGACACAAATAGTGTGAATATATTTTGTGTACAACCAGAGATATGAAAAATTGTGCTCTATATGTGTAATATGAATTGTAATGCATTCTGCTGTCATATATATCAAATTGGAATAAAAAATAAAAAAGAAGAAGTTTGAAATATACTAATTTATTTTGAACCCACCGGCTTTCCAGGTGACCAAAAAAGGTAACCTGGAAAGAAGGGGTGATCTGTACAAAGACACAGGTTATCACAAACTGTACTGGACACTGTGGAGAGAGGGAGGGCTCCAAGAACCAACCAGCAGCCATGGAAGACACCAAATTTACTTCAGGAAGGCCCAGTAGGTCACCTGGGAGCAGGAGGATGTGGTTCCACCTACCAGCTGGGTATCTCCCCAGAGGCAAACACCAGGGATACAGGAGGCAGACACAGCATCTTTAGGCACGGGCAGGAAACAGATGACCAGCCCCTCTAGTACTGTATACCAGGAGAAGTGGAGCCTCTGCCCACTCAGAGTACAAATGCCCACCTGCAGGCTTGTGGATCCTTTCTCCCGCTTTTGAAAGGTTTTCTCCTAGCAAAACTCATCTGCGGCCGGCAGCAGTAATCCCTGCAACTCGGGAAGCTGAGACAGGATGATCCCAAATTTGAGGCCAGCCTCTGCAACTTATTGAGTCCCTGTCTCAAAATAAACAAATAAAAGGGGTAGAGATGGGGCTCAATGAAAAAGCACCCCTGGGTTCAATTCTCTTTTTTTTTTTTTAAAGAGAGAGTGAGGAGAGAGAGAGAGAGAGAGAGAGAGAGAGAGAGAGAGAGAATTTTTAATATTTATTTTTTAGTTCTCGGCGGACACATCTTTGTGGGTATGTGGTGCTGAGGATCGAACCCGGGCCGCACGCATGCCAGGCGAGCGCGCTACCGCTTGAGCCACATCCCCAGCCCCCTGGGTTCAATTCTCAGTACCAAAACAACCATCAACAACTACGACTCATCCACAAGAGAAATAGGAGCCAGATTCACCATTCTTCAAGGGATCAGAGTGTCCTTTCCTATTTTTTGTGTGGGGAGGCGACATCTTTTTTTTTTTTTTTTAATGGTACTGGAGATTGAACCCAGGGAAACCTTATCACTGAGCTACATCACCACCCTTTTTATTTATTTATTTATTTATTTATTTATTTATTTATTTATTTATTTATTTATTTATAGGTAGGGTCTTGTTAAGTTGCTGAATACTGAGGCTGGCCTTGAACTTCCAATCCTTCTGCTTCAGCCTTATTATTATTATTTTTTCTCAGCCTTATTTTTAATTTTGAGACAGGATCTTACTAACTTTCCAAGACTGGTCTCACTTGCAATCTTCCTGCCTCAGCCTCCCAAATCGCTGGGATTACAGCATGCACCACCATGACCGGCTAAAAAGCCTGCATCTACCCCCACCCCCGGGTTTGAATAAAGCACCCCATCCTCTTGCTTCCTCCTCAGTCGGAATCTATTCCTCTTCTCCTCCATCTCTCTTCTCTCATCTCTCTTCTCTTCCTCTTTCTGTCCTTCCAAACTTTGTTTAAAAAGCACTGGACAACAAACTGAGAGACCTGGGTCCCTCACCCCATCAGTAAATGATGTGGGCAAATCATCTCCCATCTCTGGGTCTTAGTTTGTTCACGTGTAAAATGAGAGTACTGGCTTGGGTCATAGTTTCCAAACAGTGGGCTACAAGGACCAGGAGCGTGGGCTCAGATGCCCCCTCCCCTTCTACCCAGAGGAGGCTGGCATTTTGCTAGTGAAATTTTAAGTAAGGAGATTAAGGGCTAATAAAACATTTGAAAATGACCAAGCCATTCCCCTAAAGGCTTTCCAGCCTTCAGAGTCCACATTTCCCTCCCTTCTTCTGTCTCCTGCTTCTCTCCCTTGGCCCCGCACCCCTTGGGTCCCTCTGGTTTTCTGGCAGAGCCTTAGGATTCTTCACGTTGCCTGCCACACAGAGTCTATCTCACTATCTCTCTAGAGGCTGGACTCTGCTCTTTCACTTGGAATGTGGGAGCAGAATTCCTTCCTCCCTGAGATCCCAGAATGAGTAACACCCAAGGGCTGTGACAGATCCTAGCCAGCCACCCCATCTGGTCCAACGCTGAGATCCCCAACTCCTTCCCCACCCCCAGTCAACGGCGCCCTTCCCAGCCCCATCCCAAGTTGGGTTATTCTCCTGATTCAGACATTTTTGTGGTGTGAAATCATCTCCACCCTAGCCAGCTGGAGCCGGGAGCTTGCCTCAGCCCACTGCAGCTCCCGGCCCTCCCTTCCCCTGCCACGTCCACACACCCTCAGTCCTCTCCTCCAGGCACTCGGAATTTCCATTTGAGTTCCTTCCAGTTCTGCAAAGAAATGCAGACAGAGTGGCCAGGGCGAGGCAGATTCAGCTCCATCCTTTGCCCAGAGCTCCTGGTCAGCCCCCCCGTGATAGTCGATTAAGGTCATCTTTATCACCAGCACAGAGAAAGAGATGGAGTCAAAGGAAGGGAGGCAGAAGCTGAAAGAGAGAGGCTGTCGGAGATCAAGAGAGACAGGAGACAAAGGTGAGGCGATAACAGGAAACAATGGCAACCAGACTCGCTGAAAGGGCAGTGAGACCAAAGGGCGACCAGCTGTCCTTTCAATGGTGGATTGGACCCACCCCAGGATCATCTTCTCTGGGGGATCATCTTTGTTTGACTTCACGATGGATTAAGAGAGTGACCCTGAAGTTACATGTTAACTCCTAGATTTCTGAACAGCAACACAAAACAACTCCACACCAAAGAGGCTCCACAGTGCTGTCTCCTCGTAGGACATTAACCAGTAGGCTACATTGACCCAGAGGTCTTTTCCCAGAATTCTTCCAGCACCTACCTGTACATAATCTCTCTTTGGACCAAATTTATCATCCTGCTTATTCATCGACATGGCTTATTCTTTTGTTTGCATGAGTCATGCTATTAACCACCAAAACAACAAATTTTGATAAGAGGCAGAATTAGAACAAGTCAGAGATGAAGAAAGTAAGAGACAGAGGCCGAAAGAGAAAGAATAACAGACATAAAGATGCTAAGACAAGTGCAGCAATTGGAAATCTGAAATTAGATTTAACCGGAGATTTCATGAGCTAAAGGATGACTGAGTCCCAGTGCAATTGATTATGCTTAGCTGGGATCAGTGATCAGTGATTCAGAGGTTAAGCCAGAGTTTGAGAAGAAACTGATATCATCATCTAATGCTCAAAAAGACCTGGAAGTTCATACACACACACATCTGACAGACCTCAGTGGAAGCCCAGGCTGCCCCAGATGTATCATAATGGGATTCGAGTATGAAAACCTTTCTAGAAGTGTCCTAGAACCGTCCAACTGGAATTCTCCTCATCCAAGAATGTCAAAACCTGGGCTTCCATTTCCTGGTTCTTATATATCAAAAAAAGAGTCCTATTTGTGGGCTACTTATGAAAAGATCACAGAAATTCCTGGAACTGAACGAACAAGCTATTGTTGATTTTTTTTTTAAGACTGATTCAGGCTATAATGTTAATAAATTATTCTTTATGGGTTAAAAAAATAAAAAATTAAAAAAAATTAATCAATTAAAAAAAAAAAAGATGCTAAGACAAGAGCCAGGCGCAGTGGCGCTTGCCTTTAATCCCAATTGCTCAGAAGGCTGAGGTAGGAGGATCACAAGTTCAAAGCCAGCTTCAGCAACTTAGGGAGACCCTGTTTCAAAATTAAAAAGGGCTCCGTGGTTTAGTGCCCCTGGGTTCAATCCCTAATACCAATAAACAAACAGAATAAAATAAAACAGAGAATCAGACACAGAGAGAAAGGGAAAGTGAGACTGTGAGAAGAGCAGAAACCACCAGAGAGAGATGAAACCATCAACGGAGAAGGGTTGGGGATGTGGCTCAGTGGTAGAGTAGGGGCTTAGCATGCACAAGCCCTGAGTTCCGTTTCCCAGCACTACAGAAATAAAACAAAAAAAAAGAGTAGCAAAAGCAGAGAAAGTCAGCTTTCTCTGGCAGACAGAAAGAAGCTGGAGCTAAACTACAGGAGGTCACTTAAGTTTTTTTGGTACTGGGGATTGAACTCAGGGATGCTTTACCACCGAGCTACATCCCCAGTCTTTTTTATTTTATTTTATTTTATTATTATTTTTTTAATTTTGAGACAAGTCTAACTAAATTGCTGAGGATCTTGCTAAGATACCAAGGCTGTCCTCCAACTTCCAATCCTCCTTCCTCAGCCTCCTTCCTCTCAAGCCTCCCAAGATTACAGGCATGCACCACAGCTCCAGGCCAGGAGGTTGTTTTTCATTGTTAGTCTCTCCAGCTACACTGGAAGGCTTTTGAAGACAGGGACAAGAATGGTTACATCTGCACTTCTAATGGCCTTAGCACAGGGTGCTGCTATCAGTTTATGTGGGAGGCTGAGACAGAGATGGAGGAAGCAGAGAAGAGGCAAACACAGATAGAGAGAGAGGCGGACATGCAGCAGGAGTCAACAGAGCCAGGATAGGACTCCCCCTCACTTTGGATCCAGAATCCCCAGGCCTGCAGATCAAAGAGATAAAGGACAGGAAGGCCACCCAGAAGAAACAGGGGATCTTGAGCTGGGGTTGTGGCTCAGTGGTAGAGCACTTGCCTAGCTCGTGTGGCACTGGGTTTGATCGTTAGCACCACATAAAAATACATTAGTTAAAATAAGGTTCATCCACAACTAATGTGTGTGTGTGTGTGTGTGTGTGTGTGTGTGTGTGTGTTAAAATAAATAAATTTTAAAAACAGGGGAACTGGAGATGCCAGGTGCAGCCAGAGGGATGTTGGTGTGTTCTATTCCAGTAGAACCAAGTCCACATCTCCTGGTCCTCAGAGCCCTACTTGACGTGGCCCGGCCTACCATGCCCCAGCTCAAACCACTTGGCCTTGCTCAACCTCTCCCGAGCTGTCAAGCCCTTGTTGTGCTCCCAACTTAGGGACCTGGCACTTGCTATTCTTCTGCCTGGAATGCTCTCTCTAGGTCTTCACAGCTGAGTCGTTCCCCTCCACCAATCTCAGCTCTACTAACTCAAGAGAGAAACCTTCGCTAATCACCTAGTCCAGAAGGTGCATCACCAACCCCCAACCTCCTCTCACTCTGACATCACCCCGGGGTATTGCCTTCATTCCACCCATCACAAAATAAAGCTGTCTCATGTGATGATTTATGGGCTGTTCCCCATCACCTTCTCTCCAGAGTGGAAGAGCCTTGAGGGGGCACCTTGTCTGGTGTGGTCACAGCTACAGCCCTGGTGCCTCACACAATGCCTGCAGTGATTTGACAGGAATGATTCCTCCCTGATCAAGAACTCACCAGATGGATTTTTTTTTTTTTTTTTAGTATTAGTGATTGAAGCCCCAGGGTGATCTACCACTGAACTACAAAAGTTTATTTTGAGGTAGTGTCTTGCTGCATTGCCCAAACTGACCTTGAACTTGCAATCCTCCTGCCTCAGCTTCCCAAGTTGCTGGGGATTACTGGATGTTACGTTATATTTGTTTTACCAAAAAAAAAAAAAAAAATCACCCTGGACTGGGATGTAGCATCGATGTAGAACACTTGCTTAGCATGCACAAGGCCCTGAGTTCCATCCCCAGGACTACAATAAATAAATAAATAAATATCATCCTGAATAGGTGCCAACATTAAAAAGTTAGAGGCAAGTGCTTGAGCTACATCCCCAGATCTTTTTAGTTTTCATTTCAAGACAGCCTTGCTAAGTTGCCAAGGTTGGCTTCAAATTTGTGATTCTCCTGCCTCAACCTCCCAAGTGACATTTATAATCCTAAGTAACTAGGATTATAAATGTGAATCAACACACCCAGCATGAATTTGGTTTTAACCTATTGGCAAACTCAAATATTGCTATCTTTTCTAAGAACTATATATTGATTTTTTTTTTTTTTTTGGTACTTGAGATTGAACCCAGAGGTGCTCTATCACTGAGTTCCATCTCCAGCCTTTTTTCTTAATTTTTATTTTTTAAATACTGAGACAGGATCTTACTAAATTGCTGAGGCTAGCCTCAGAATTGTAGCCATCTTTCTCACTCTCCTGAGTCACCAGGACTACAGGTGTATGTCACTGCGCCCAGTTTATATATTGGATTTTTAAAATTTGCTTTTTCCCTAGGTCTGGGGGTGTATGTAGCTCAGTGGTAGAGCACTGCCTTAGGAAGGGTGAGGCCCTGGGTTCCATTCCTAGCACTGTAAAAAAAAAGGACAGAAATTGCTTTTTGTCCTTATATTGATTATTTATATTAAAGTCCCCATCATATGCCAAACACGTGCTGTGACCATAAGGCATGAATCAGGCATGTGATGTGCCCTTGGGAACTAAGGCTTTGCTTGTGAGAAAAGGGCACAGAACACAAAGATAAAGACACCATGGAGAGTGGCTCACCTGAGCCTTAAGACATTTTACTAAGTGAAAAGAGCAGTGGCCGAAGACCACACATCGTATGACAGCCCTTGCTGTGGTTTGACTCTATCGCCCCCCCCCCCACCCATCCATGTGTCAGGAACCTAGTCCTCAAATTCCTGTGTCGATGGCGTTTGGAGGTGGGGCCTCGGAGAAGTGAACATGCCATGAGCGCTCTGTGCCCTTGAAAGGATTAATTCATCCATGGATTAATGGATTAACAAGTTATCAAAGGAGTGGTTTGTTATAAAAGCAAGCTCTCTCTGGCATGCTGGTTCTGCCTCACCATGAGATGCCTTCTGGCACATTCTGATACACCAAGAAGGCTTCACCAGATGAAAACCAAATGTTGGTGCCATGCTCTTGAACTTTCTTCCCAACTTCTAGAGCCATGAACCAAATAAACCTCTAATACTTCTTTTCTTTTTTGCAGTGCTAGGATTGAAACCCAGCGCCTAGCACATGCTAGACAAGTGCTCTACTATTGAGCCCAACCTCTGTTCTTTATAAATCACCTGGCTTTCAGTATTTTGTTATAGCAACAGAAAAATGGAGTAAGACATCATGGATTTGAAATATCCAGAAGAGGTAAACATATGGAGACATAAAATAGTTTAATGGCTATCTAGGCCTGGGAAGATACTGTGGGCATATGGGAAATTACTATTAATGGGTATGGGTTTGCTTTTGGAGTGATAAAGAGAGAGTCTTACTATTTTGCCCAGGCTGAACTCAAGTAATTCTCCTGCCTCAATCTCCTGAGCAGCTGAGACTATAGGCATGCACCACTGCACCTGGATGATAAACATTCTAAAATTCATCAATATGATAGTTGTACAACTCTGAATATATGAAACCACTGAATTGTATACTTTAATTGCTTGGGATATTAGTTTTCTGGGGATGCCATAACAAAATGTCACAGTCGGGAAGTTTTGAATAATAGAAATTTATTTTCTCACAGTTCTAGATACTCAGAAGCCTGAGGTTAAGACGTGGGCAAGGTTGGTTCCTCTGAGGCCTTTCTCTTGGCTTATGGATGACTACCTTCTTCCCATGGCTTCATGTGCCCCCCTTCTGCATATGTCTGTGTATGAATCTCCTCTTATCAGCACACCAGACCTCCCTGGGACTCTCTGGATCCTATGCAGAAACAGGAAATGCCAAAGCTTTTTTAAAGAAACATACAAAAAGTGCTTACACTATACGCTCTTAGGAAAGCAGCTTTCAGAAACATATTCATGGTATTATAGTATAAATATATGCTATGTTTAAAAATGTCGATTGTAAAAATGTGAGGGGCCAAGAAGTTGGATGTATTTGTGTTGCAGTTAACAGTGATTATCTCTAGGCAGCTAAGATCATAGATTTCTTTCTTTTTTTTTTTTTTTTTACTAAACGTTTTGAATTTTTCTTAAATTTTATTATGGCATTCAAATCTTTCATTGTATATTGACATTTATGGTTGTTTCATCAAAGTGATTCTTGACTCCTTGTACCATTCTAGTTCTGAAAGACTAGAACAGAAAAACCAGACAAAAACAAGTACTAGATACAGCACTGATTTTCTGAATAACCCTGAGCAAATCACTTGGATTATTGTTTTAAGGCTTATCAATAAAAAAGTCAGATTAGCAATGAAGCTCTCATGAAATGATGAATTTAAAAACACCTCGGAAAGCATAAGGAGTATTCAGATCTAGTTTCATGTGTTTATCAAGGATTAGGCTGATAACAGGTGTTAATCCAATTACAGGATAAAAAGAACTATAGTTAGGAAATAAAATAGCTCATTTTCCTATTGGCTTATCATTTCCTTCATTTTAATATTAACAAATCATAATTTAACTAAATTCAATTATATTTAAGTAAAATTTAAATTATACCCTCCTTCCCCAGATAGGACACAGAATCATTTTCTTCTCTAAGGGATTTATTGATTCCTCTGAAACCTGACAAGAAAGCCACACTCACAGTCAAGGTATGACAACCAATGTTTTCATTGTTTCTCAGTCTTGTAGTATTCCCAATAGTGAAGACAAAGCTCCTCCACACGTCTGTCCAGAACAACCATAAATCCCATGCTTCCTGTGTAATGGGTCCAGGGGTAAGAGGTGACAAGTTCATTGTTCATTCAAACAACCAGGTAGACCTTTCCTTTAGGGTCTGCCAGGATAACTATACCCCACAAGCAATGCTGATGCCCTTGATCATCTGGGCAATAGGGCCTGGACCCGGAGCATATCCGAGCTTCATAGGCTTCCGCGCCACCAAGTACATACACTTAAAGGCCTGCCCCTATCAGTCCCGACCCGGAGAGCACCCGGCAACTCCAGCAGTTATTAAACCAGGGCGCTTGCTCTGGGGAGGTCGGCGCTTCGGACGCATCTGGGGGAGCGGGGGAAGCGGCCACCAGAGGGTCGTCGAACTTCTTAGGCTGCAGAGGCCGGAACAACGAAGAACCCATATTCTGGGAATTGGCCCAGTCCAAGATCATAGATTTCTAAAAAGGTTAAAAAAAAATTAAATAAGGACACGTCATATTGGATTAGGGCCCACTCTAATACTCATTTTACTTAATTTTTCTTTAAAGCCACTCTCTAAAAGATCACATTCTGAGGTACTAGATGTTAGGACTTCGATGTGAATTTTTAGAGGGACACAATTCAGCCTATAAAATATGACATGTAAATGACAACCCAATATGGCTACTAAAGTTTTTAAAAAGAGGCCAGGGACAGTGGCCCGTGCTTACAATCCCAGCTTCTCGGGAGGCTGAGGAAGGAGAATCACAATTGTATTAGAGGACTGCCTCAGCAACTTACCAAAACCCCCATCTCCAAATAAAATATATAAAAAGGGTGATGTGGTAGGGCACCCCTGGGTTCAATAAACAGTGTGAGAGAGAAAGGGAAGGAGGGCAAGAGGGGGAGGGAAGGAAGAAGGAAGGAGGGTGGAGGGGAGGAAGAAGGGCAAAGGGAAAGGAAGGCAGGCAGTACACCCAGACACACAGCTTTCTGGGGGATTCAGGAAGGAGAACTTGCTATTCTTAAGATCTAAGGAATGAGAGAGAGGAGAGAAATGTAGAAACATATCTGCGGGCAGCTTTAGGGCAGTAGGACCCACTTAAACCCAAGTCTGATTGTGTCAAGGTCCCTCCAGAATCCTCCTTCTGGCCAGGATACTTTTCGACTTCCTTAAACCAGCTTCTCCTGACCCCACCAGCCCCTCCAGCCTGAATACCCACCCCTGGCATTCATCCCAACAGTTCCAATGATGGACCCACTTGAAATTGTTCTATCAGCTCAATGAAGCAGGAGCCTGAGACAGGAGAATCTCAAGTTCAAGGCCAGCTCAGCAACTCAGCAAGGCCCTAAGCAACTTAGTGAGACCCTGTCTCAAAATTTAAAAATAAAAAGGGCTGAGGATGTGACTCAGTGGTTAAGTACCCTGGGTTCAATCCCCAGAACACCACCCGCACACAACCTGCCCCAGAAAGGACGCTTGTGTCATTTGAGAGAATGGGATCATACCTAGAGATGGAAATCAAGGGTAAAGCAGTGGGGATACCTACAATTCGGAGTGCCGTATTCCTCCTACCCCACTCCCAGTCACATAGCTTCCTGTCCCCCTACTCCTCTGAAAGAAATCTAAGCTTCTCTGGGGTTGTCTTGGCCCCTTACATGACTTGTGAGGGCCAGGTGTGACTTGAACTGAATCAGAACCTTCCAGCCTTTGAGGTCCTTCTCCAGTTTCCAGCCCAACAGACAGGCAGCAGCCAGCTTTCCTCAGCTGCCAGAGAGGCCAAGGAGGAAGAAAGTGGGCCCCATGCTCACTGGGAGGGCAGCCAGGGCCCTGGGTCTGGGGTCAGGGCAGAGCCCCATGGATCACCCAGGAGAGGAGGGATGCACTGCAGATGCTCTCAGACCCCTTGACTCCAGACCCAGGTGCAGTGGCACAGGTCTATAATCCCCAAAACTAGGGAGACTGAGACATGGGATCCCAAGTTTGAGGCCAGCCTCAACAATTTAGCAAGACCCTTAAGCAACTTCAAGGAGACCCTGTCTTGAAATAAAAACTTAAAAAGGGTTGAGAATTTAGCTCAGCAGTAAAACATCCCTGAATTCAACACCCAGTACCAAAACAAAAAACAGAAAAATGAAACATCTGCTCACAGTGACCTCCCTGGGCTTCTCTAGAGCTTTATACTTAAAATTAACATTGTCCTAAAGTTGCCCAGAGGCTCTGGAACAACTCGGTAGAGGAAGCCAAGGAGGGTCTGGAGGAAGGGGATCCAAACTACAGGGACAGTGGTCCTGGGCAGTGTGGTCCAGACTGTCACCCCCTAACAGTTTCACCTTTTTTTGCCAGGTCCTCATCACACCTACAGAATTATTTGCTTTAAACTGGGCACTGAGAGGCAGGCGGTAATCCCAGCTACTCCAGAGGCTGAGGCAGAAAGATGGAACGTTTGAGGCCAGCCTGGGCAATCTGGGGAAACCCTGCCTCAAGATAAAAAGGGCTGGAGTGTAGCTAAGTGGTAGAGTACCCCTGAGTTCATTTCCCAGTGCTAGGAAAAAAAAAAAAAGTATTTGCTTTATTTCAACTAATTTTTTAAAACCTAAATACATTTAACTTAAAGGAAAACTGACATCATTAAAATTGGGGGAAAAAAAAAGTGTCCCTGTCATGCTGGATGTATCCAGTTTGCCCCACGTATCCACTTTCCACCTCTTCCCATGGACGCTGGCCTCATGGCCAGTATCACAGGCACACATGCCCTCTGTTTGCATTTGGGGTTGGCCACTAGGGAACATCAGGAGATTGGGTAAAGAGAGAAGAATGAAGTTGGAGTGTTTGTTCCCAACTTCTTCCCTGGGGTGGGGTTGACAGCAGGCTGACTCAGTTCCTCCATCGGGGGCCCAGCTGACCCTGGGCAGCCCTCTCTAGTCCTACTAACAACTCCTCATACCCTCAGTCACCTTGCAGAGGATTAGCCCTGGCACTGCCAGCAGCCCTGTGGTTTACTCCCACAGGGCCCATATCTTATAAATAGTCCCTTGATTGAATCCTCAGATTTCTCATTTCGAAGGTGCCATGTTTCCTGCTAGAAACTTCCCCGGTACACCTGTCATAAACAGAACGTAGTTGGCACAATAATAATAAAATCTTGCTGCTAAATTTTGATTGGATATAAAAAGGAATGAAGACGCATGACCAATATGATTCTGCAACCTGTACACTCAGAAAAATGAGAAATTATATCCCATCGGATTCAAATGTATGATATGTCAAGGTCATTGTACTGTCATGTGTAACTAATTAAAACAAATAAAAAAGTTAAAAAAAAAAAGGAATGAAGAATGTGTATATAATGCTATAGAATGTTCTCCAGGACACGTTAAGTAAAAAAATAATAATAAATAAAAATAAAAAATAAAAACCAAGGTGCAGGACAATGTTTAGAGCGAAAGGGAGGAAAAACTAAAAAAACATGCACAGCAGTCCCCCCTTATCTGTGGGGCATACATTCCAAGACCTCCAGTAGTGGATGCCTGAAACCTCAGAGAGTACAGAACCCTACATATCCTATGTTTTATCCTATACACATATACCTATGATATAGTTTAATTTATAAATTAGACATAGTAAAAGATTAACAGCAAAAATCAATGAAGAAACAGAACAACTATCACAGTGCACTGCAATAAAATTGCCAGCATTAATATATTTTCACTGCTTGTCTTGGTTTCTTCCTCTGTAAAATGTGAGAAATCTGACTAAAAGATCATTAGGAGCTGGGCTTGGTGGTGCACACCTGTAATCCCAGGGACTTGGGAGGCTGAGGTAGGAGGATTGCAAGTTCAAAGCTAGCCTCAGCAACTTAGTGGGGTCATAAGCAACTCAGTGAGACCCTTTCTCTACATAAAATTGAAAAAAAAGGTTGGGGATGTTGCTTAGTGGTTAAGTGCCCCTAGGTTCAATCCCCAGTACCAAAAAAAAAAAAAAAAATATGCTGGGGGCTGGGATGCAGCTGGACATAGTCCTCCAGGTTCATAGAACTCGTAATCTAGCTGTCATTCATCATTTCCAAGAGAGGTCTGAAAAACCGACCCTGGCCTAGTGCTACCTTTGGGAAGGAAGATGGAGCTGTTTATCCCTAGCCTTCTCTCTACTCAAATCTCAAATGTCTGGACCCTTCCTCCCTAGACCATCTGCATTTTAGAACACCTGGGGAGCACCTGCTGCCTGCCTGTGTCCAGGAAATGCAATGCTTTGATTGGCCAGACTTCAGGACACTAGAGCAGAATCGCTGTATCCCTACATAGGTGCTGAGCACAAAGGTATGGTCCTGTGGAGGAAAGCCCAGGTGCTGTTACTGAACGAAGGATCTGTGGACATTAAGGACAAAAGTCACCTGTGCCACGACTTTTCTTTTTCCTTTTTTTTTTTTTTTTTTTGTATCAGGAATTGAAGCCAAGGGCGCCTAACCACTGAGCTACATCCCCAGCCCTTTTTACGTTTTACTTTGAGACAGAGTCTCACTAATTTGCTTAGGGCCTCGCAAAATTGCGGAGGCTGGCTTTGGACTTGTGATCCTCTTGCTGGAAGGGAACAAATAGTTGAGGACAGTGGGAAAACGAGATGAAGAAAATAATTCTATAAAATGAACCCACTGTATACTGACTCCCCCATGCTTTCTTTGCCAAAAAGCAATTTGCCTGCAGCCCTGCCTGGCCTGAGGGAATATGTCACCTTACTCAACAAACTGAAGTAAAAGGTGAAGACTTGCCAGTCAGTGTAGGTAATGAATGATGAGGGTCAAGAAGATTAGGACTGGTTATCAAAGAAAAGACAATGTGTTGCTAACAGTTAACCTACGGAGACACTCCCAGGCTAAGCGGTTGCTAGCAATCCACCCCCTCCTTCCTGCCCTTAGGCAAATACACAGAAAAAAAAGAGAAGTGGGGAGGGGTTTCTGGGGCCTATCAGAGAGTAAGACACGCCCACTCCCACAGACACCCAGCTCTGGGGCCCCTTCTCTTCGGAGATATCTGCTGTCCCCGTCTCTTTCTTAAATAAAACTGGCCTCAGTGTTTCTTGGGTGTTTAGTCTTCAGCACCAGGGGAACAAGGGCCTGATCTCCAAGACTGGTACACTGTCTCAGCTTCTGAGTTGCCGGCCAGCCCCACTACCTTTTTAATTCACCGCAAGTACTAGAGGAAACAAAGCAAACTTCCTCATTTCCAATTATGTTTCTTAGATAATTTTTTAAAATTGATTATAGCTGGGCATGGTGGTGCATGCCTGTAAGCCCAGCGGCTCAGGAGGCTGAGGCAACTTAGCGGGACCCTATCTTTAAATAAAATATTTTTTTTTTAAATGGGGGATGAGCTGGGGATGTGGCTCAGTGGCTAAGCGACCATGGGTTCGATCCCCAGTACCAAAACAAAACAAACAAACAACAACAAAAAAAACTGATTATATTTCTCAACTCATCCCATCAATAGAGATTAGTCCAAAGAATAAATTGAAATGGGGATAGTCATACTTATCCCTATAGAGCAGTGAGAACATTTGGGAGAGATAATTCATGCAAAATGTTCAGTACCATGCCTGACGTTGAAAAAGAGCCACTCAAACGGCAGTTATCTTACCATTTCTTGCCCATCATTCCAGTTTACTGCACCCAGAAAGCAACTTCCTGGCTTTCTCAGCTGTCCCAGAGTGGGCCCTTCTAGTTGGTTCTCTACAGCTTCCTCCTTCCCATGGTCACAGCGAGAACATGGCTCAGGTCATTAGCAATGGTCCATGGGGTCATTCTCTGGGTTGAAGGCCCAGCTACCTTTGCCAAACAAATTCTTGTTTCTGAATGTTCTTTGGAATACTAATGGCCCTAAGACACACACACCAGATGCTGGGATGGATCTGATCCATTGCTCTCTGGAAGACTTTGCCAAACTCTGCTGACACACCAGCCCTTACCTCTATTAATACTAGCCCCAGGTCTTATGTGCCTTGTTTGAACCTGCCTTAGTTCTCTGAGTCTTGCCTCCAGAACTGATGGTTTCATCCTGGTTGTAGAGAGGCATTCCCTAGAATCTACCTAACAATTCTAAACCCTTTACCATTCAGCATTCAGGGGTTCCCTGTCCGTTGTGGTCAAGGCCAGAATGCTCAGCTCACCTCCAAGACTTTCTAGCACCTGACCTCAACTTCTTCCATGAACTTGTACACAACCTGTGCTTGATTTGTACTTTAGTGGCTACTCTTTACAAGAACACTTACACACCTTGGTTTTCTCCAAGTTAATAAATATATACTTGTTGGGGTTTTATTTGTTTGTCTTGGTTCGAGGGATTGAACCCAGAGACACTTAACCATGGAGCCACATCTTTTCATTTTTTATTTTGAGACAGGGTCCCACTAAGTTGCTTAGGGCCTCACTAAGCTGCTGAGGCTAGTCTCAAACTTGACAATCCTTTTGCCTCAGCTTCCCAAGTTGCTGGGATTACAGGTGTGCACCACTGTGCCTGGCAAACTTGATTTTTAGGAAGGTTCTTTCCCTCTCTTTAAAGTCTATTAGACATTGCGGATGTTTCCAGGGATCAGGTAGATACTAAGAATTGATGAAAGAGCCCCATTTAATCCAAGAGGATGAGTTAAAGACTTTGGAGAACTGGAGAGTAGTTGTCTTTACTCTAAATTTTGCATTCAAATGCACAAGGCTTAACAATAAGTGACAGCCAAACAGGTCTGGGTCCTGCAGAAGATGATAGTCTTCAAATTCTTTGATAATGCAGCCCAATTCCAAATGAAATTAAAACAGAATTTCATTATAAAAGAGGGGAATGGAGGTAGACGGAAGTTGGATAATACAGCACAAAAACCCAGTTCCTACTGCTATACACAGTAGGGTGACTACAATTCAAAATAACCTATTACATATTCCTTGTAAAACTTGAAATGGAACCACCATTTGACTCAGCTATTCAACTCCTCAGTTTATACCCAAAGGACTTAAAAATAGCATACTACAGTGACACGGCCACATCAATGTTTATAGCAGCTCAATTCATAATAGCTAAACTGTGGAACCAACCTAGATGCCCTTCAGTAGATGAATGGATAAAGAAACTGTGGTATACATACACAATGGAATACTACTCAGCATTAAAAGAGAATAAAATCATGGCATTTGCAGGTAAATGGACAGAGTTGGAGAATATGCTAAATAAAGTAAGCCAGTCCCAAAAAACCAAATGCCAAATGTTTTCTCTGATATGTGGATGATGGTCTATAATGGGGGTGGGGTGGGCGAGCATGGGAGGAAGGATAGGGCAAAGAGGAGGAAGGGGAAGGGAGGGGGCAGGGGAATAGGAAAGATGGTGGAATAAGATGGATATATTACCCTAAGTACATGTATGAAGACACGAATAGTGTGACTCTACTTTGTGCGCAACCAAAGAAATGAAAACTTGTGTTCTATATGTGTCCTATGAATTGAAATGCACTCTGCTCTCATGTATAACAAATTAGAATAAACAAATAATTTTTTTTAAAAAAATGACCTATTACATATTTTATGAAGAAGTAGAGAGAGGAGCTTGAAGCTTCCAAACATAAAGAAACAATAAGGAGGGAAAACCCTTAATAAACCCTCTAGCTTTGCTTGCTTTTAGTTACTTACTTTTAGTTGATTTTAAAAACCATGACGTTTAGAGTCACTCAGCTGAAAAATATGTGATTCTCTCCTACTAGCTTTGCTGTAGATAGCACCCGTGATGTGTGGGTTAGGATGATAACAGTTGCCTAGGTGACTCTTCAAGGACTTTAAGGCTGCTTTTGTCAAAAGCACTGGCTCTTCACTTGGGCCTGCAGATATTTGATGAGTTCTGTTTTGACGTCAGGAGGCTGAAAAGTCCACCTCAGATCATGCTATTGGCACTGTTTTCTAATGGCACCCAAGGAAGGGCCATGAAGCTTGATGACCTCACCTGCAGCCATCCTTCCCCAGGCCTTAAATCACCCTGCCTCTTTATCCTGTAAATAGCCTCAAGCCCTCTGCTCAGAGAGGTGGATTTGAAAGATGGGTCTCCTGGTCTTGCTCAGCCACCTTGCCAATGAACTCTTTCTCTTCTGCAAAAGTTCTTGTAGTATTACCATATGGAGGGCAAAACGGGCCTGGTTCCATAAAAAGATCTGGAGATGCTAATCACCCTGACTTAATCAGTACACATTGTATGCAGGTATTGAAATATCAAATTGTACCCTAAAATTCAGTATAACTAAAAATTAAAATTAAAAAATAATTTATGAAGGAGTCATTTATTAATATAAATATATTTTATAAGTTGTTGAAATATTATTTCATCTTAAAATTTGTACTGTTTACAAATGAATATTTCTATATGTGTAAAATATACTTACACATATAATATATATGGGGTATAATATATATGGGGGTATAGCTCAGTGGAAGAGCACATACTTAGTATGTGCAAGACCCTGGGTTGGCTCTACACTACAAAAAAGTACACAGACAACACACACACACACACACACAAACACACACACCCCTAATGTAACATGTTTCTTAAATATTTTCCATAGGTTTTTAAACTCAGTTAATGAGAAGAATAAGTATAGATAGTCTAAAAACTTAAAACTAGGGGCTGGGGATGTGGCTCAAGCGGTAGCGCGCTCGCCTGGCATGCATGCGGCCCGGGTTCGATCCCCAGCACCACATACAAAACAAAGATGTTGTGTCCGCCGATAACTAAAAAATAAAAAAAAAAATTAAAAAAACTTAAAACTGAAACTGGGGCTTGGATAACAATTACAGTCTTGAAACAGCCTTTGCTGTCAATTCATTGGATGTTACTGAGAAAATACCAACTTAAAAGTATTTAAATAGTTGTAAATAGTCACTATTTATACTCAGCTCACCTCCAAATGCAGAATGTTTTGCAATTTGATAGAATAAAGGAAAATCTGTATTACAAAATTGACTTAACCTGATAGCACAAAGGTTTCAGACTGATTGACCACCTATATTTTATATTCTTTTCTCCCTCAGAAATAAAATCTTGCATTTTAACAGGATATGTGACAGAATTTTTAAAATGCATTTCCCAGTCTCCTTTGCAGTTAAGTGTTACCATTTCACTAAGGGCTGGACAAAAGAATATAAGCCATAGTGTTGTGCGCAATTTCTGGGAAACATTCAGCTGACAGAACACAGTTGAGGTAGTTGGACTTTGAGCAGCAGCCATTTTGTAATGTGAGGCTTAAATCCCATGTTCAAGGTGACAGAGCAACAAAATAGAATGAGTCTATATCTCCTCTGATGACAGAACCACTATCCCAGCCTTTGATTTCTTGGACTCAAATTTTGTTTATGTAGAAGAATACAAATTTCTATATGGTTTAAGACATTGCTACTTTGCTTTCTTTCTTTCTTTCTTTCTTTCTTTTTTTTTTTTTTTTTTTTTGGTGGTGTGGCGGGGGACTGGGGATTGAACCCAGGGACACCCTGTCACTGAACTACATTCGCAGCACCTTTTCCCTTTTATATTATCTTGACACAGGGTCTCATTAAATTTTCCAGGCTGGCTTCTAACTTGCCATCCTCCTGCCTCAGCCTCCAGAGTCCACACCCTGTGCTACTTTGTTTTCTGTCACAGCTGACTGACTCAAAAAAAGCTACATTGATGCTGGGCCTTGTGGCACATACCTATAATCCTCAGGAGCCTGAGGCAGGGGGGGGGACTTGCAAGTCTGAAGCCAGCCTCAGCAACTTAGCCAGGCCCTAAGCAACTTAGTGAGGTCCTGTCTCAACATGAAAAAGGTGCTTAGTAATAAAGTGCCCCTGGGTTCAATCCCAGTAGAAAAAAAAAAAAAAGATGGGGGAAAAAAAAAAAAGCTAAATTGATGTTGGCTTTGAGTATGATTAAAATTTGGTATGTAATAGTTATTTTTAACCAAAGAAAAAGTCTGTGAATTTATTAATGGCATGCACCTGGGAACCATGTACATAAGACCCTGAAATGAGCACCAGATGGCTGGAGCTTAATTTGAATTGAGCTACTGGGAAAATGGGGGTGTGGCATTCTGGAGGGAGGTGGCCATGGGCTGTGGGAGCTGAGGGGAGGAATAGAATGGTGAGGAAGGGTTGTCATGTTATGCAGGTAAAGTCAAGTAGCAGCCCGCAGAAAGGGTGAGTGGCAGGCTGTGCCAGAGTGTCTCTGGGAGGGTCACTTAACTTTCTTCCCTGTGATATGAGTTAATTTTCTCTGGTTGGTGAGATTCAGGGAAGGACTTCACAACAAGAAGACACATGTTCATCTGCGATTTCTGAGTCCAAGGATGTGTTGTTGCTGCTATTTTATAGCTGACATTATTAGCACTGGGTGACCAGCTGCAAAAACAACAACCACAGAAACAAAGTCACAGAAAATTTTGCATGTGCCTGTCAGTGTGTATTAACAATCTGCCTTAAAGAGAGTTTAATCTCCCAGGCATGGTGGTGGCACATGCCTGTAATTCCAGCAGCTTAGGAGGCTGAGACAGGAGGATACTGAGTTCAAAGGCAGCCTCAGCAACATAGTGAGGCACTAAGAAACTCAGCAAGACCCTGTCTCTAAATAAAATATTTTAAAAAGGGCTGGGGATGTGGCTCTGTGGTTAAGTGCTCCTGGGTTCAATCCCCAGTACCATAAAAAAAATTAATTTGATCCAAATATGAGTAACCATGGCCCCAGAACACAGATTTAAAGTCACACTGAATGATGTGCCCTGAAATGGAAGAGATTATGTGAATTCTTATAGCCAAACAACAAAGAAAGTCACAAATCAATACATTTAACAAATACATTGGTGGGGGCATTGGATAGGTAGGCTACAGCAAAGCAGGCAAATTTCTTCTATAGGTTTCAGATGTTATCTTGTGGCCTTCTTAGCTTTAGGTTTGGTGAAGGCTAATGCTCAGCTAAGCGTAAAAATAAATTCTCAGGCCTGGGGTTATGGCCCAGTGGCAGAGCGCTTGCCTAGCACGTGTGAGGCACTGAGTTGAGTTCTCAACACCACATATAAACAAATAAATAAAGGTTAATCAAAAACTACTAAATATAATTTTTTAAATTAATAAATAAATTCTGAAAGGTTTATCTAACTGGAGACTATTAGATCAGATACAAACGGTAGAAGTAAATTACTAGTTTTCTAAAGGGCCTATGATCGCCCCAAATAATTTCAACTCTATTTTTTTTTTTTTAAAGAGAGAGTGAGAGAGGAGAGAGAGTGAGAGAGAGAGAGAGAGAGAGAGAGAACTTTTAATATTTATTTTTTTAGTTCTCGGCGGACACAACATCTTTGTTGGTATGTGGTGCTGAGGATCGAACCCAGGCCGCACGCATGCGAGGCGAGCGCGCTACCGCTTGAGCCACATCCCCAGCCCCTAATTTCAACTCTAGATGTCCGATATTTTTTTTTAAGAGAGAGAGAGAGAGGGACTGGGGTGTGGCTCAAGAGGTAGAGTGCTCGCCTAGCATGCGTGAGGTACTGGGTTCGATCCTCAGCACCACATAAAAGTAAAATAAAAATTAAAAAAAGAGAGAGAGAGAGAATTCTTTAATATTCATTTTCTAGTTTTCGGTGGACATAACATCTTTGTTGGTATGTGGTGCTGAGGATCAAACCCAGGCCGCATGTATGCCAGGCGAGCGCGCTACCGCTTGAGCCACATCCCCAGCCCCTAGATGTCCGATATTTCATCTCTCCACCAATCACTATCTTCTACTCAGCCAAGGTCAAAGAGTCTGCTGAATCTTGAATATAGATGTAGCTTCTCTGGAGACCCTCAGTCTCACATTTACATCTTAGGAATCTTCCCAGTCAGTGGGAAAACAATGGTTCAGAGGTGAGTCGATGGCAAGCCCAGTCCATTGCTCTGGGCCCAAGGTGAAGCAGCACTCCTGGACGGAAGAGTGTGGCAGAGGGAATCTGCTGAGGTCATGGAAATAGAGCGAGGGAGTGGTTTATAACAGTTATAAGTGTGTATCTATTGCACCTTATTTAAGATTTTCCAGTAAACCTAATATTTAAAAATAGCAGTACTCAAACTTTTGGTCCAAGGATGCTGTTATTTTCTTTTTTTTTTTTTTAAAGAGAGAGTGAGAGAGGAGAGAGAGAGAGAGAGAGAGAGAGAATTTTTAATATTTATTTTTTAGTTCTCAGCGGACACAACATCTTTGTTGGTATGTGGTGCTGAGGATTGAACCCAGGCCGCACGCATGCCAGGCAAGCGTGCTACCGCTTGAGCCACATTCCCAGCCCCTGGATGCTGTTATTTTCTTCAAAATTATTATGAACTTTAGTGAATATTTTACTATATTAGAAATTAAAACTAAGACCTTTAAAAAAAAACACAGGAGGATTCAAGTAGATATCCAATTAATTTGTCAGAGCAATGATATCATTATGTGTCACACAAACAAACATCAAGAAACCTCTGGAAAACGCCACTGCACATTTAGGAGAGAATGAGCATGAAAAAGGAAGATAACATCTTAGAATGATTATGGAAATAGGTCAGAGCTTGTAGACATTGTTCAATAAAATTTTGGGAAGGCTGCTGATTTGGACTGAGCCCCTGTACTAAGTCCAACAGACCAGACCAAATCAAACCAGAATGGAGACACTCACTCTAGGTGCCACATAACCAAACTGAACATTGGAACAGGCCAGTTTTCCAAACACAGGAGATTCACAGTAACCAATAACAAGTGGCCCAGTTTACCTGAGCCAGCCTAATAAGGAAGGCCCCTCTGTTTTACCCTATAAGGAAAGAAACTTGAAAAGGCCCAAGCTGCTTTTTGTGTCCTGTTTCTTCTTTATTCTGTCTTTTTCGGCCTACAAAGCCAACTTCCTCTGCTCAGCCCCTGGAACACCTTTTCTAAGTCTTTAGAGAAGACACTCCCCATTCGTGAATCACTAACAAAAAAAACAATTCAATGTTTAAACCAAATTTGTTATAATTTTGTCTTTTGATGATTTTTGAGTACCCCCCCTAGCATCCCCAAACTATGCTTGGGAACACTGACCTGAAACATGAAATTTTAATCAAATTTTTAGGGAGGGCCTGATATACCTTCAGTGATGTAAACTTCTCTGAACATGATGATCCCTAAGATTCTGCAGTACGTATTTATGATTCATTTGGTTTGGTTTGGAGATATCAGCATTCATTTCCCATCTTTGAGAGCCAGGCCTTAATTTTGCACTCAGAGGTCAAAACCCCTCTCCTCCAAGCTTAGTTCAGCTTAGAAAGAGGGTGTACCTAAGCTAAGTCATCTCTCCCCTGCACAGTCACCCTTTTGGGGCTGAAATGAGATGGGATATGAGGCTGCAATGCGGCATCTGGCCCTTTCCTCCAGAGCCTGACTAGGAGTGGGTACAAGATTCATAGTGGCAGGAACCTTCCTAATTAACTTCACAGGGGAAGATTGTGTGAATGGGGAGCCAACAGGAAGAACAGAGTTGGGGTGGGGAGACAGAGAGACAGAGAAAGGGAGAGATGGAAACTGATATTGATCATCCTGGGATACTGGCCTGAGCCCCTAAACCAGCCTCGGCAGGCACTGCTACTTGAGTGCTCGATATTCTTTCTTGCTGGGCACTATGGCACGTGCCTGTAATCCTGGAGACTTGAGAGACTGGGGAAGGAGGATTGCAAGTTCAAAGCTAGCTTCAGCAACTTAGAAAGGCCTCAGCAATTTAGTGAGATGCCGTCTCAAAATAAATAAATAAATACATAAATAAATAAAAAGGGCTGGAGATATAGCTCAATGGTAAAAGAGCCTTGGGTTCAATCCCTGGTGCAAAAAAGAAAAGAAAGAAATCCTTTCTCCTCTGCCAAACAGACACACCCTTAGTTCTGCTCAGAGAACCCTATGTCCAGGCCCAATTACTCAGCCTCCTAGATTCTACTGTAGAGGATAGAGGCCAAGTGACACGGTTCTCACCAATGACTTATAAGCAGCAATAAGGCATGGAGTTTCTGGGGAAGCCTGCGAAAGCAGGGATACTGCCCTGTATCCCTCTTTCCCTCTGGGACGGCAGGCATGAGAGGTGGAGCTGCAGGAGATTGAAAGCCACAAGGAAAAGCTGACAGAAGGACCCACAGCCCTGATGATGTTGCTCGCTGACTTGACACCAGCCGCAGGCAGCTAGATTGCCAGCAAAGGGAGATAGATACAAGCTGCTGGAATCAAGTTTCTGCCACACACACACACACACACACACACACACACACAGCAATCCCTGCATGGTGTGTAGCCCCCACTCCTGGACTCTTCCTTCCCATGAACCAATAAAGCCCTTTGGCTTATGCTGGTTTGGGCTGGGTTTTCCATCACTTTCAGCAGCCAACATCTGGTTTCTGACGGCCCGAGATATGGTGAACAACAACTGTCCTTGAGGAAAAAGATGATATTCCTCAAGAACTTCAAAGCAGGAGGTGGGGAAAGGAAGAAGATCATAGGAGGGGGACAAAGGAGAGCGTCAGGGGTGGCAGAAAGTTTGCTCTGGCTTCAGGAAGGAGCTGAAGCAGTGTCTAGGCTGCTGTCTGGGTCACAAAAATAATCCCGATGACTGTACAAGGAAGCTATGTTGGCGAGGCTGCTCAGCTCTCAGCAAATTATCGTTGGCCCTTGCTCTTCAGAGGCATGTGAAGTACTGCATTCTTTGGGGACCTGGGCCTCCCTAGGAGTTTGGCTCCTGCCTGAAGAGGTTGGAGGCAGGGAAAGGGGGGAATAGGAATTAATGTGAGCATTAGCCAACCTGGAGTCAGTAAGATATAGAGATATATCTTGATTCTGCACCAAATTGCTGGGGACTTTGAGCAATGTATTGCTCAAACTTTATTTCTTCAAACATAAAGTGTTGCTGATCATGTTTTTTCTCCCTCTCCTTTTCTTTCTTTCTTTCTTTTTCTTTTTCTTTTTCTTTCTTTTTTTTTTTTTTTTTTTTTTTTGGTACCAAGGATTTAGCCAGGGGCATTTTACCACTAAGCTTCATCCCCAGCCCTTTTATTTATTGATTTATTGATTTTTGAGACAGGGCCTTACTAAGTTGCTGAGTCTAGCCTCAAACTTGTGATACTCCTGTCTCAGCCTCCTTGATTTGCTGTGATTGTAGGGGTAAGCCACAACATCAGGCTGATAATAGTATTCTTATAGGGTTATTTCAAGGATTAATGAGCTATGAAAATTTACTAGAAGTGGCACATACTTGTAATCCCAGCTACCAGGGAGCCCAAGACAGGCAGATGGCAAGTTCAAGGCCAGCCTGGGTAACTTAGTGAGACTTTATATTAAAATAAAAATATACAAAGGGATGGGAATGTAGCTTAGTGGTAGAGCATCCCTCGGTTCAATTCCCAGTACTGCTGAAATAAATAAATAAATAGATAAAAATATAAACAAACAAACAAACAAACTGTTCTAGGAAATAATTATGTAAGATGTCACCATTGGAGAAAACTAGGTAAGGACCTCTGTAAAGCCAGCCTCGATAAATGAGTGAGGTATCTTTTCAACTAGTATCTTTTCAACTTCTTGTTGAATTATGTTGACATTAAAGTTTCAAAAAATTAATAAGAGAGAAGAGAGAGATAAAAAAAATCCACAAGTCCTGGGGATGAGGGTTTATAGATTTTCCTAGCAGTTGAATGATAGGAATAAGAAGATGAGAAAGAATTTCATGGGAAAGGAAATGGAATTTTCTATGAATTATTAATTTGATACCTTTTAATGCTCTTACAAATACAAAAGTGAAAAGTATAGAGCTTTTAAATCATTTGTGACTGTGAGACTATTTTCTTTGAGTGACTCGGCTGTGGGATTTTCTAGAGTTATGCTCTTCGTACAGGCGGGAGGTCCCTATATCCCTTGCATTGTTCCAGCCTCCCTACCCTCTGGACAGCCCACCCCCAAGCATTCCTCTCAGAGCAGTTGTCAGAATTAGGACAAAACCAACACCCTCTGTCTTTGATCTTTCTAGAACTTCTAAGACATAATTCGCCCAGTGTGTTGGTGTGCACCTGGAATCCCAGCAGCTCGGGAGGCTGAGGCAGGAGGATGGCAAGTTCAAAGCCAGCCTCGGTAAATGAGTGACGCCCAAAGCATTCAGCAAGACCCTGTCTAAATAAAATACAAAAAAAAGGGCTGGGGATGTGGCTCAGTGGTTATGTGCCCCTGAGTTCAATCCCTGATACCAAAAGAAAAGAAAGAAAGATATAACTCTCGGCTCAGGCCATTACCTCATCCTATCTGCCCTCCCCCTCTGAGTGTTTTCAAAGCCAAAGGACGAGGAGGAGAAGCCTGGAGAGTGGGGTGTAATCGAGCACTAGGGTCACCACATGGCCCTCACAGTGCTGCTCAGTCTGAGACCTTCTGCTGTCTTAGGCCAGTTGAGTGGTTTCCCCAGCTTCTTTGCCCTGGGAAAAAGACAAAGGTCCTGCTTTTGCAACACTACCCTGGACACAACATATAGCGTGGTCAGAAAGGGAGACCCACAGTTAGGTGCTCCGCACAGCCCTGAGAAGATACTGCCTTTGGAGGAAGCTATGGTCCCCACCTATCCAGGGTCTGCACCTTTGTGGTTGTGAGGCTCGGCTTGATCAGTTTGCAGTGTTGGAAGACTGCTGTGCACAGGCAAGGGAAGACAGATATTCCTGGCAAATACTAGGAGCATCTACCTTGCCTGGGGAATGGGCTTTGGTGCTAGTGGAAAGTTCTGTATCTACACCCCAGGGCATCTTCCATGTGCCAAGGTGCTGAATTAAATATCAAAAGGTTGATGAAGGAACACGGGACTGTGGTGGTCTGAAGGGATGTGACATCCAGGCAGTGTGATGTAATGCTTCTGCTCTAAGTCATGCAGGTACACAGGCTATATACAAATTCTGTCTGCTTTGAGTAACAGTGTGGCCTTGGGCAAGTTACCTCTCTGGGTTGCAAACTGGGGGGCAGTGGGGGTGGGGGTGGGGAGGTACCTATTTCTTAAGGTTGTTGTGAGGATTAAATTAAATAATTCATGTGATGTGCTTAGCCCAGAGCCTGGCATGTACTCAGTGTATGTTAAATTCAAGCTGCGGTAATTCATGTAATGGAAAGCATCAGAACAAGTCAGTACTAGGCCCAGCCCTGCCTTAGGTTACTGGTCACTTCAAGTAAATTTCTCAGGCTCTCTGGATCCAGGCTTTCTCCTCTGAAAACTGAGAGGATCAAACCAAGGGTAACCAAGGAGAGACACTTCAACAAACTCTGAAATTCTGGAGGGAAAGCCTGAGTCTCTCCCTGTGAAGAAGCAGTCGCTGCAAGTTACTCCTCCTGGAGTGGGAGGGACGGAGGGGGGAAACTCCCAAGGGGGGAAGACTGGTGAATGACAAGGAGCCTTTCAGCATAGTTGGCTGCAGCTGTGCTGACCCAAACAATGAGCACAGTCCTGAGTCCTGAAGGTAACCAGGAGGCCCTGCCAGTCTCCTGAGAGAAAGCCCTCTGTAATCTCATGGATGGGGACGGGACTTCCACAGAATTCTAAGAATGTTCTGGAAATGCTCTTAGGGAGTTTCTAGTTCAGAATTTTAAAGCCACATTCTGGGTGTACTTCTGCAGTTTCACAAACTATTAATATTCATCTCATTTTCTATACCTGAAGTTACACTTAAAATTATGACTGAAGGAGAGAAAGGGAGAGAGAAGGGAAAGCATATGGAAATGGTAGGAGACCTTCAATGATACACAAAATTATAAGAGGTTATGAGGGGCAAGGGGGAGGTAAAAAAAAAAAGGGAGAGAATTGAACAACAGCAGGGGAGGTAGAGAGGGAAGATGGGAGGGGAGGGGAGGGGAGGGGGGATAGTAGGGGATAGGAAAGGTAGCAGAATACAACAGTCACTAATATGCCATTATGTAATAATGTGAGTATGTAACAGTTGTGATTCTGCAATCTGTATTTGGGGTAAAAATGGGAGTTCAAAACCCAATTGAGGGCTGGGGATGTGGCTCAAGCGGTAGCGCGCTTGCCTGGCATGCGTGCGGCCCGGGTTCGATCCTCAGCACCACATACAAACAGAGATGTTATGACTGCCAATAACTAAAAAATAAATATTGAAAAATTCTCTCTCTCTCTCTCTCTCTCTCTCTCTCTCTCTCTCTCTCTCTCCTCTCTCACTCTATCTTTAAAAAAAATTTTAAAAAAAACCCAATTGAGTCTAATGTATGAAAGATGATATATCACGAGCTCTGTAATGTTTTGAACAATCAATAAAAAAAAAAGAAAAAAAAATTATGACTGAAAACAATGAAGACTCCTAAATTGGCCACTCATCAATTTGTGTGTATGTATGTGTTGTGGGGAGAGTGGTTGTAGGGAGAGTGCTGGGGATTCAACCCAGGGGCTCATGCATGTTAGGCAAGTGCTCTACCATTGCAGTACATGCCCACTCCTTTTAAAATTCTTTTTTGAGATGGTGTCTTGCTAAATTGCCTTGGCTAGCCTTGAACTAACAATCCTCCTGCTTCAACCTCCCAAATAGCTAGGATTATGTGTGCACCATTGCACCCAGCTCACCTATCAAATTTTAAGATATCAGAGACCAAAATCAATATGTTGTGGCAGATTCTGCTGATGTTTCCCAAAAGTAGCTTTACCTTTTCTTTGGTTGTGGAAACTACTGTGAGGGTCCCATAGCCACCCAGATTAAGGACTATTTTCCCAGCCTCCCTTACAGCTAGGTAAGGGGATGTAATTAGGTTTTTTATTTGTTTATTGTGCTGGGAATTGAACCAGGGCCTTGTGCATGCAAGGCAAGCGCTCTACCAACTAAGCTATATCCCCAGCCCTATAATTAGGTTTTGATTCATGGGACTTAAGTAATAGTTGCTAGTGTGACTTCTAGGGGTTTCCTTAAAGTGAGGGGGTATGTCCTCTTATCCCAATATGGATGTGATAGTGGAGCCCAACCAGCTGTGATGGACTTGGTCTCATATTGAGGGTGGTGGACAAAGAGAGAATGAATGAGATTTGGGTTCTTGATCACGGAAGTGCCTCAGTCACTTTCTTACATTGAGTGCCCTGGATTACTCATTTATAGATTTCATTTACACAAAAGAGGCACATTTCTCTCATTTAGGCTGCTTCTATTCCCAGTTTTCTGCTTTTCACAGCCAAATCTGGGGAACTAAGAAATTTGTGTTTTCAGTGGTTGACTTTACAGTACAGCAGATATGTAATATTTTATAGCATGCTGAATAAATAAGGATAATACCACTTGTAACCACAATTTAGGTCAAGAAATGGAATTTTGCAGACACCCCTGAAACCTCCCAGGTGCCCTTCCCTAATCACAGCAACTCTTTCCTCCTAAAGTAACCTCTGTCCTGAATTTGGAGAATAAACACTTCCGTGCTATCAGGGCATAGCATTCCCTTAAAATATTTCTGTCAAAGACTATTTTCATCTGCTTCATATTGGGATGTTGCTTAAGCCTTTGTTTGACAGAAGGCTTCCTGTGATCAAAAAGGCTTCCTCTGATCAAAATTGAAATAATCTGACCCATTCACTGTAAAGAGGAAGAAAATGGAGCTCAGAGAGGGGAAAGGACTATCTTTCTTCCTCCCTTTCATTTTCCTTTTCTTTTACTTTCATCTGTACTTTCTCATTTTAGTTGATGAAAGTTGTATATATTTATGTAATGCAATAAAATGTTTACACACACACACACACACACACACACACACACATGGGAAAGGATTTTCCAAGATCAATTAAAACAGTGGCAAAGTAGACTAGGACTGAGGTCCTCCCTGACTCTTTAGCCTATCTTCATTTCAGAGGAAGGGCCCCAGATACATGATACCCACATTGTCCAGTGATTCTAGGATGGGAAAGACTTGCAGATGCAGTCTCTAGGAAGGGGCATCCCATCTCCACGCAACATCAAACCTGGCTCTTCTCTGCACCACAGAGATCTCAGGGAAAAGAGGCTGCCAAGGCTCCAGGCAATAGTTCTTCCCAGATGGCTTTGCATTTTAACCCAATGGATCAGCAAAGGTGGAGCTGACCCAGGGCCTTGCTATGGGAAAGCCAATCAGATAAAGCGATCTTCTCGGGCCTCTCCAGGAACCAACACTGGTGCATCTCCTCCATGGTATTGTCTGCACCAACCTGATGTACAGTGGCCCTCAGAGATCCATCCCTGTGGTTAAGGATGTGCTGAGTCTATGGAGACAGAAGCGTGTGGCATAGAGCAAGCCTGAGCTCTTGCCACATTTGCTCCACTGTCCCGGTCAACATGTGCTTCTTTCTAACTCTCATGAAACACAATTGGTTTATTATTTCAAGGATGCCCACCATGCTTTGGTGTAGGACCTGGCAGTGTCCGAGGACTCTCAATGGCCAGATCCCTTAGTCCCCTCTGTCCTAGATTCTTGGATATTTAAGGACAGGTCTGTTGGCTCCTGCCTTATTCTAGGCATCAGGATCAGGAAAGATGTTATTCTGTGTTCTGCGGGGGGAGGCAATTGTTCCGAGGACTAAAAGTTTGGGAAATGAAGCAGTTTTGTTTTGTTTTCATTCCCAAGTACAGTATTATTAGCATGCCGAAGTCTCTGAGAATTCCCTTAGAAAATGATTTTGCTTGATTTTGATGGACCAAGGTTTTTTTGACTTGGGGACTTTTGTCTTTTACGAGCAGCCTTCTGCACAGGACAGTTTGGCAGATGATACTGCAGTCTCTTTGAAGGATAAAGGATACACAACACAGGATACCCAACATGGCTGGAAAATCACCTTTCTGGCCCAGGTGGCCCAACTCTCTGGAAAAGTACTGAATTATCCCAAACTTCATAAAAATCCATTCTTCACAGTCCCAAGAAGAAACTGTGGAGCTGATCTAAACCTGCCCAGTCTGGGGTGGGTTCCTGGGGAAAAGCTGGCTGGGCCCCACAGCCTGGCACCAGACCTATTGTACCAAGAGCCCTGGCCAGCCGGCAGCCACCCAGTGTGTGTCTGGACTTGTTTTTCCTTCCTTTCCCTGCTCCTTTCACAGTGTGGCTGAATGGCCCCAGTCTCTCAGTCCTGCTCCTGGCCAACGCTGGACCCCTCCAAGTCTGGCCAACTCCTCTCCCACCCGCCTTGATAAACAACCCCCTCCAAGCTGGGAACCACAGCACCGGGCTGTTTTTCTCCCTCGCACACCCCAGGAAACCTCTCCCCTCTGCCTTGGGCTTCCTTCCCAGGGCCCTGGCTGCCAATTCGCTTTAACTCATCCTCAAGCCCATTCAGTCACCTGAAGGCAAAGGGACTCACAGGAGGCCCGAGATGAAAGAGTCTTTAATCCTGTGGCTTTCTGAGTTTTGTTTTTAGCAGGAAAACCTTATTTTCCAAACAAATTATTACGCAGAATCCACCAATTTATAGAACAGATAAATAAGGACATTTATGGTAGGCCTGTTTATTAGAGCAAAACACTGGAAAGGAACTAAATGTCCATAAGTAGGGACAAGTTAAATAAATTGATGGTGAAATCATACAATGGAATACTATTCAGCCATCTAAAAGCATAAGGCATGTCCCCACAATAACTGCAAAAGTTCTGTGAAAAAAAATCTTTATTTTATATGGACAGTACTTGGTTTACAGTTCCATTTTAGGGCCAAGACCAAAATCACTACTGTTTTGTTAAAATCCACCACCTCCTCTTCAAATTTGTCTAATGTTTACTTGGTATTTAACTATGGTGACCAAACATCCTGACTTGCTCAGAACTGAAGGGTTTCCTGGGATAAAGGACTTTAAATGCTAAAACCAAGGAAATCCCAGGTAAAGGGATGAGTTGGTTGCCCTATACTTAGTAGAAATCAAAATGTTATTTTAGAAAGAATAGAAAGATGGTTGTTAAGTTTAGCCTATGTGAATAAGCCAGTATGTTCACAAATGAAATAGAGACAGTATTTGTTCTATAAATAAAAGGATAAAAGCATATGGGCTGCTAAGAAGCAAGAAATTATCTCAAGTTATAATGAAAAGATCTCCACCCACCCCTTTCCCTAAAGGGGAGCAATCATGGATTTATTCATATAATAAAATGAAGTTTGTGCCTTCTAATCTATTTATGTATGCCGTCATAAGAAAATGAGTGGGCTGATTTTCATCAAATTTTAAGGATATGCTTGGAATTTTTTTTTAACAATTGTGCATAGATAACTTTTTTTTTGCAGTCCTAGGGATTGATCACAGCGGTGCTTTACCACTGAGTTACATCCCTAGCCCTTTTAATTTTTTATTTTCTTTTTAATATTTTTTTTTTAGTTTTAGGTGGACACAATATCTTTATTTTACTTTTATGTGGTGCCAAGGATCAAACCCAGTGTCTCACGCATGCCACTTGAGCCACATCCCCAGCCCTTAACTTTTTATTTTGAGACAGGGTCTTGCTAAGTTGTCCAGGCTGGCCCTGAACTGGTGATCCTCCTGCCTCAGCCTCCTGAGCTGCTGGGATTATAGGCATATGTCATTGCACCTGGCTTTCATATATACATTTTCCAATTTAAAAATAATGAATGTCTGATAAAAAGGATGAGTTTGGCCCTATTTTCCTCTTCTCTCTCATGTGCCACTGCCATGGGCTTGCCAGCCTCCAAAATCATAAGTCAAGTAAATCTTACTGTTTATAAACTAAAAGTAATAAAAAATAGCAAAACAATAAGCAGTAATGTTGCTAAAATCATTTTTTAATTTTTTTCTCCAAATTAAAAAAAAAATAAAAAGGACTGGGAATATAGCACAGTGGTAGAGCTCCCCTGGGGGAGTGGGAGGGAAGAGGAGGAGGAGGAGGTTCCATAATAAAATAGGACCTTGAAAAGGCAACTGGTTTTAGGCCTTTGGTACCTTGAAGGCTCTGGGCAAATGAAGGCAAGAGTATGGTATGGTAGGTGGGTGAAAAACCACCAGGGAAACAAAGGCTTGTATATCAATTAGCATTAGGTTCATGCACACCAGCAAGCCCAAAGTAACAACCACAAAAAGTCATTCCATGCCACATGGAAACACAGTCTGGAGGTTCACAGTCTAGTTACATAGATAGGATCGGTTATCTTCAGAGACCCAGGCACTGTCTTCAACCCATGGCTTCCATCTTCAAGTGATGGCTGCTGCAGTTCCACCATTACATCTTTTACTTCAGGCAGCAGGGGGAGCAAAGTGGGAAGAATTTCTAACTGCATCAACTCACTTCCAAGAGCCATTGCAAAATGTCCTCCCATCTCATTATTCAGAACTTATTCATACGCCACACTTAGGAGCAAAGGAACCTGGGAAATGTAGTCTTCATTTGGGGTTGTACCCTTTAGAAACTGGATTCTATGACTTAGGAAAAAAGCAGGAAGGGGCTGGGGATGTGGCTCAAGTGGTAGCGCGCTTGCCTGGCATGCGTGTGGCCCGGGTTCGATCCTCAGCACCACATACAAAACAAAGATGTTGTGTCCGCCGAAAACTAAAAATAAATAAATATATATTTAAAAAAAAAAGCAGGAAGGATTTTTGAGGTGGCTGCAGCAGCAGTGGTCTCTCAGTGCAGTGAGAGCTGCGGTGATTTTCTGTTTTGTATCTATGCTATTTTGTATATAAGGTATGCGACGACTTCAGGGAGCAATGTGGATTGCCTAGGTGCTCAGGAAAAAAAAAGCATAATTCACACAGGCAACACAACCACAGAAACAAGAGGTACATGAGCCCAGAGCCTTGCACGTGTTAGGTAAGAGATCTACCACCCAGCTGTGCCCTAGCCCCTATCCTGACTCTTGGAATTCTTCTATTTATGTATGCCGTCCTTCATGTATAACCCCAGATGTTCTCATTTAGTCTTTGCTCATTAAAATAAATAAAAGATAGCTGAGCATAGTGGCAAATGCCTGTCATCCTAGCAGCTTGGGAAGCTGAGGCGGGAAGATTGCAAGTTCAAAGCCAGACTCAGCAACTTAGTGAGGGCCTTAACAACTCAGATAGGTCCTGTCTCTAAATAAAATATAAAAAGGGGGTGGGGATGTGGCTCAGTGAATGAGCGCCCCTGGGTTCAATCCCTGCTAAAATAAATAAATAAATAAATAAATAAAAGACTTTTGAATAGGCAATTAGCAGTCTTTGTCGTTAATTATTTGGGTGAATGTGAGTGGACCCTTTTCACCTGCAGAGATTTAGTGAGCCTGAGAGACCAGCATGGATTAATGGAAAGAGAACCACCAGCTGTCCCCACTTCCTATGTGAACTCAGGTAAGTGCCTTCACTTCTCTGTTGCTTTGTTATATATGTACAATGAAGATCTTCCAATGGTTCCACTTGTAGGACACTACCCTAGGAACTAGGGAAAACCTATTAAAACACAGTATGTTTTAATAAATTCTGGAAACAATCTAAATAGTTCCTATCCATTTGAGTTCAGATGCAGGCCATGGGTGTCATTTGAGCTCAGAAACTTCATGAAGTACTTACAGGTTGGAGAGGCTAGAGGAAGGGGCTGAGGCTGGATGCCCAAGAGTGACTCTCAGCCCCAGAGGAGCAGCCAGCTTGCCACCATCAGGACTAAATGAAACATGAAACCCTGGATGGGATCCTGGGACAGAAGGGCGACAGTGGTGGGAAAGCGGGTGGTGTCAGCTTAGTCCTGCCCAGTTCTAACAGTCTAGAATTCCTAAGGCACTTGATGTCTCTGGAGGGGGAGGCAGAGGCCCCAGGTGTGTTGGGAGAGTGTCAGCCTGGGGATGGGGGGCAGATTTAAGAGACTCCAGATTGCCCTTCTGACTTCTCCTTGCCATCTCAATGGCCTTCCTGGCCTCTCTAATTACTAGGAACATACGGGAAACCACAGCTTCTGTTTTGGTAAAAAATGAGCTGTGTACCCACAAACCGCTGTCTCGATGAGGGCTGTTTCCAAATTGGGCCCTGATAGAGGAGAGAGAAGAGCCAGGCCTGTCGGGGGGAACAGCCCTGCTCAGCAGGCTCAGTCCTTTTCCCACGTGGTAAGATTCAGGGAATTGTTCTCAACAGTGTAAACTCCAGAAGCCAGCCTTGACCTCCCACACTGGGTGCTGAACGCCATTACCTGTGTGATGGGTGCCATCAGGAGCCACATTCCCAGGTGGGGACAGATGGAGTAACCCACCCAGGGCCTGTTGCAGTTCAGTCCAGCTCTCTCCCTGCTGCTTAAGAACATGTGAGCGGGTTTAGGATCCTGGGGGCCAGGACTGCTTGGCCTCTCCCATGTTTTCTCTGCTTCTTTTATTAAAAAGACATCGGAAAAAGAGGCTAGGGACCAGGTGCTTCTGTTAATCAGAACTTTCTAAGGTGGGATATTCCTTGTGGGGTAGGACAGGGATAGAGTAGCAGGATGGGAAAGAGACTTCTCTGCCTTGAGGGACCTCCACGTGGGAGGGTAGACTGATGTCAGGACAAACCAGTACAAGGCATGAGAAAAGCCAAGGATCAAGGGGGGGGGGGGGCTCCACATCAGAACTTCCCCCAGGCAGAGCTGTCCAGAGCAGGGCAAGTTGCTCACAGTGCTGCTTCTCAGGGCAGTGTGTGGGCCAAGGCTTGGGGACCACCCTTCACAGGAACAGGGGACCAGCTAGATCTTCCTGATTCTAAGATCCTGCAGTGATAATAACGATAGCCACGCTGGGTGCCTTCTACCAGCAGACGTCATTCCGCTTCACTCTGAGACAGTGTTATTGGGGTTGGGGCATAGCTCAGTGGTAGAACACATTCTTGGCATCACAAGGGCTTAGTTAGCTGCCCTTCCCTGTGCAAAAAATATATTGCTTTTATTCCCACTTTACAGATGAGAAAACTGAGGCTCTGGACAGTTAAGCAATGCACCTGAGTTCACACAGCTAAAAAACAGACAGCCAGTTCTCATCCAAGATTCAGCCTGCTTCTAGGCACCTGGAGATCCATAGTTCCAGAAGGATTAGGGTGCAGGATAAGCAGGCCAGAGGCAGGGGTCTCTTGTTTCCAGAGGCTCTGATAGTTTATTCCAGGGCTTTGGTCAGTGGTCATGAGATGTGCAGGAGCAGGAAGACTTTCTCTCTCTTAGGAAGCAGATTAGGAAGCTTGTCTTTGTCCACTTAAACTCCTAAAACATGGAAATCTAAAAGTGGCTTTGATGGACACTCCCAAGAAATTATAGACTTGGGCTTTGTAAGAGACTGGCACTAATTAAAGGAGAATGCCTCGGAGAGGGTGGTGACCCAAACAAGATCTGCTGCTCACCTCCCACACAGCACAATCCTCCATGTTCCGTTTGTACTTTTTATAGTCTCCTAGCGTGGAAAGGATCTGGATCTGAAGTTTTGCAACCTTGAGTTATCAAACTTCAAAAGGCATCATTATGAGACTTTCTGTTGATACAAAAGCTTTATTTGTGGTATTAATGTTACAAAGAATTAAGCAAATGGTGATTCCGCGCCCGCCCCCCCCCCCCGCCCCAGGATTAAACCAAGGGCTTCACACATGCTTGGCAAGCACCCCACCACTGAGCCACACCCACAGTCCTTTTTTTTTTCAAAATTTTATTTTGAGACAGGACATTGCTAAATTGCTGACACTGGCCTCAAACTTTAGATCCTTCTGCCTTGGCCTCTCAAATCACTGGGATTACAAGTGGGCACCATCATGCGCAGCTATGATGATTTCATTTATTTCTCAGATCATCACAGTTGGTACTAGTGTAATTCCTATGATATAAATGAGAAAACTGAGAAAAAAAAGAAACAGTAACTTTCCCAAGGTCACAGCAATCAAGTGGCAGGGGAGAAATTTGAATCCAGGTGTGCTGAAGTCCAGTATGTGGCTGCAGGGAAGCCCAGTACATCAACCTGTGTTGAGCTGCCTTGGCTGGTGTTTGGGTACATTGGGTTAGAAGAATCCAGCCTCCCAAGATTCTCCCTTGTGCATTGTAGGACCCTGGGGGAACGTTGTTAACAACAGAGCAGTTTAAAAAACTGGAAGAAACTCAAAGGTCCCTCCACAGGGATGACTAACACCTTGTGGTATATTCAGACAATGCAATAGTTACCATTGAGTGATGAACAGAAAAGAACTACTGATATTCACAACAATGTAGATGAATCTCAAAATTTAACTATGCTAAGCTGGGCACAGTGGTGCACACCTATGATCCTAGCTAATCAGGAGGCTGGGGGGAGAAGGATCACAAGATTGAGGCCAGCCTCAGCAACTCAGCAAGGCCCTAAGCAATGTAGTGAGACTCTGTCTCAAAATTTAAAAAAAAAAAAAAAAGTGCTGGGGATGTAGCTTAGTGGTAGAACACCCCTGAATTCAATCCCCAGTATCAAAACAATAACAACAAAGAAAATTAATCATGCTGAATGAAAATTAGCTGGACAAAAATGAGAACATACTGTGATTGCATTTACAGAAAACTTTTGAAAATATGAACTAATCAGCAGTGACAGAAAGCGGGTCCATGGGTGGGAAGGAAAAGATTATATAAAAAACTAATCAACACCAGAAAACAAATCAATAAATGGGCAAAGGAACTGAACAGACACTTCACAGAAGAAATATGGATGATCAACAAATATATGAAAAACGTTCAATATCTCTAGCAATTAGAGAAATGCAAATTAAACTACACTAAGATTTCATCACTCCTATCAGAATGGCAACCATCAAGAATACAAATAACAATAAATGTTGGTGAAGATGTGGGGGAAAAAATATTTTCATACATTGCTGGTGAGACTGCAAATTGGTAAAACCATTATGGAAAGCAGTATGGGAGATTCCTCAAAAACTAGGAATGGAACTACCATTTGACCCAGTTATCCCACTCCTTGGTATATACCCAAAGGATTTAAAATCAGCATACTATAGTGACACAGCCACATCAATGTTTATAACAGCTCAATTCATAATAGCCAAGCCATGGAACCAACCAAGGTGCCCTTCAACAGATAAATAGACAAATAAATTGTGATATATATATATATATACACACACACACACACACACACACACACACACACACACACACACACAATGGAATATTACTCATCCATAAAGAAGAATGACTTTATGATATTCACTGAAAATGAATGGATCCAGAGATTATCATGCTAAGTGAAATAAGCCAGTCCCAAAAAGCCAGAGGTTAAATGTTCTCTCTGATATATGGATGCTAACCCACAATCAGGGGAGAATAGAAGTTCAATAGATTAGACAATAGGGAATAAAGGGAAGAGAGGAGGGGGGATAGGAAAAGGAAATGTAGTGGAATGAATCTGACATAATTTTCCTATGTATGTATATGAAAACTTTATAGTGAATCCCACCATCACATACATCGACAAGAATGGAGTCCTAACTAGAATAAGATATATTCCATGCTTGTATAATTATACCAAAATAGATTCTATCATCATGTGCAACTAAAAAGAACCAGTAAATAATAAAATAGAGCCAATCAAATATGAATTAATAGACCAGAAAAGGAATATCTAGTAGAGGAAGGAGAATGGGTGCAGAAGGAAAAAGGGGGATTGTAAGCTTAAATTGATTTCCATGCATGTATGAGTTTGTTGGGGTGAACCCAACTACTATGTATAACTATTAAGCTCTAGTAAAAAGAAAAGAAAAGAAAGCAGGTCGGTGGTTACTTGGGATTGGAGAAAAGTGGAGGAAGACTTGCTAGGAGACATGGGGAAAATTTTTGAGGTGAATATAGGTCATTACTCTATCTTTTTGTTGTTGTTGTTGTACTAGAGATTGAACCCAGGAGGCCACTTAATCACTGAGCCACATCCCTAACCCTTTTTATTTATTTTGAGACAGGATCCTGCTAAATTGCATAAGTCCTCCTTAACTTTCTGAGGCTGGCCTTGAACTTGCCATCCTCTTGCCTCAGCTTCCCAAGCCACTGGGATTACAGGCATGCACCACCACACCCAGTTTATTTACTCTATCTTGATTATGGTGAAGGTTTTGCAATTGTAAGATATGCATTATATCTTAAAATTGCATACTTTAAATACTTCCAGTGTTCCAATGAATTTACACCTCAAAAAAGCTGTTGTAAAACAAAACAAAACAAAAATCACTGAAAAGTCAAATTTGGTGGCACATGCTCGTAATCCCAGCAATTTGGGAGGCTGACTCAGGAGGATTATAAATTGGAAGCCAGCCTCAGCAATTTATGGAGACCCTGTCTCAAAATAAAAAAGATAAAAGTGACTGGGGATGCAGCTCAGCAGTAAAGCACCACTGGGTTCAATTCCCAGTATAAACGACAACAACAAAAACTCTTGAAACCCAGCATGGTGTCACACACCTATAATCCCAGCAGCTCAGGAGGCTAAGGCAAGTGAAATACAAATTCAAAGCCAGTTTCAGCCATTTAGTGAGGCTACTTAGCAATTCAGTGAGACCCTGTCTCTAAATAAAATATTAAAAAGGGCTGAGGATGTGGCTCAGTGATTGAGCAATCCCCAGTACCAAAAATAACATCTTCCAAGTCAGACTTGCTTGTGTCACCAAGAGGGAGCTGGGCCAGTCAGAGCTTCTCTGGGGATCACGCTGCCATGGAGAAGGGAACCTCCCAAGAGTCCAGCCCCAGGGCTCTACTTCAGCACCTCCGGGCAGAGTGGCTTCTCTTCAGTTGAGTGATACTGATATTGAACAAGGCTTTGGCCTCAGGGTGGATAGGTAGGTCAACAAAGACATTCCAGCCTCAGCCGCTGTTCTTACAATTAACAGACACCTACTGAGCACCTACCAGGTATCTGGGACTGTCCTACTCCACTGTCTTGTTTTGACCAGCTGAGGTTGGAATGAGATCCAAGGGCATGACACATCAAATAATGGCCCCAACAGAGCCATTACACATGCATCAAATCAATACCCCGAGTGCCTGTTCTGTGTGTAGAGGGAGTGAATGCTTGGCCAGATCCTTGAGGACAGGAAGACACGTGGACACAAAGCTTTGCCACAACACTCAAGCTGAGGGCCAAGAGGATACATAAATGACTTCCAGTTGTGCAGAGGGTTCCCGGAGGCTGTGCTGTGTAGGAGAGGGAAAGGAATTTGCGGATGTGGGGCAGGCAGGTTGGGAGGAAAGTGGGAGGTGGCAGGGAAGCTGGGAGAGATCATTCCATTTACAGGGGGCAGCACAAGTAATGCAAGACACCTGGGGAGACTGGCTGCAGGGAGGAGTGGGAAAGCCTGGAGGGGTGGGCCTGGCCAGGGCTGGAGGATGTGAGTGATCTGCAGACACATCTGCTCCCTGCCCCCCTCCCCTGCAGAATCCTGGGCTCTGCTGGGCTCTCATTGGTTCCATGGACGGCTGCTGAGCTGCTGGCAGATGCAGGAACTTCCCCAACCCCTCTGAAACCTTGAAGAACAGAACTAAGGGACACTTGGATTCCAGCTGAGTTAGGGGAAAAAAATGACCCTCTGGAAAACAGTGCAAGAGGCACCAGTGTTTCAGGCCTTGGGTGTCCCCAGTGGGCCAGCCAGCCTGAACCAGGTCTCCTGGGGAAACAAAATGCAAAAACAAGATTCCTCAAGTTTGTCCTCCCACGGCCCACAGAAACTTCTTGGTGGACAATCAAATTCAAAGAACACTGCCATCTGGTGGCCAAGAAACCTAGACACCATGAGAGCTGTGAAGTCCCTGTGCCCCCAAGGGACCAAAAAGGCAGAAATGGGTCTGAGACTTTTTTAATACTTATGTAACACGCCCCAAATTGTGCAAGCATATCAATTCAAGAGTGAAAATGAGGTCTTATTTCTGCCTACCAGGTTCCCTGAAGTACAGGTAGTAGGTACTGTGCAATGAAGACACTGCCTCTGGGAGAGATTGGGTGACTAGTCCAAGGTCACAGCTGGCCAATGTGAAGTGGAGTCTTATCCCAGGTCCAGCAGCATTGGGTTCCCAGTATGTGCCCACTAAATGGTTAAAGCAATGATTTTCCATGTGTGGTCTCCAAGACCCTTTCAGAAAATATACCAAGTAAAAATTTGATAGGTAAAAACCTACTATTTTTGTGAGATGCTTTTTTCTTTTACAACTTCACTTTTCTAGCATCTAACATGCATTGACCTAAGACCTCATCTAGTTCTGATGGCTACCAGGATGTGTGCTTGGGTATTCATGTGTTTTAAAAATTTCTGTTTCAATTTCTAATATGACATTATTCATATAAACAAAAGCTCTTTGAATTTCTCAATAATCATATATAAGAAGAAAAAGTATGAAATCTGCTGGTTCAAATACTGTTATAATCCCAGCACCTTGGGAGAGTAAGGCAGGAGGATCACAAGGAACTCATCAGCAAGTGAGTAAGACCTTGTCTGAAAATTTAAAAAGGACTGGGGATATAGCTCAGTGGTAAAGTGTTCCTGGGTTCAATCCTCAGGGTCAAAAAGAAAGAATGAAAAGAAACAAGAACTCTGCAAGGTAGTAACTCTGAGGCTATATGGGCAATGACAGACTCCATTTTGCCCTCAGACTCCAGGTCATGTAAGAAATGCTTCTCCCATGGAAAGCCCCGCCTCTGTACTCATCAATAGTTGCTTAGCATAGCATGTTTGGCAACACAAAATGGCAATTCTTATACAATGTAAAAGTGTTCTCTTTGGATCCCATTTTTCTTGGACTTAAGTACCCTGTCAGAGATTGACTGTCTAGATGTTAGTAACCATTCTGTAACTTGTACTCAATTAGGGAAGTTTGGCCCACTCTCTTTCCTGCTTATGATTTTAGATCTGATGACTGTTTGTTTATGGTTTTGAATTGTAGCAACAACCGCTTATAATTAATATGGTTTTGGATTATAAAAGGTATATTCAAAACCCAGGAGGAGGTCGAAGGATGTAGATTTATAGCCTACCCCTTGGCCTGCCAACTAGTGAATCCGGACCACTGGCCTGTGAATACAGTTTCCATCTCCTGCTTGAAGATTGACTCAGTGATTTATTGCAATCTCACTTGAACATCTGGAATTCTGTCATTTCTACAGATCTTGGATTAATGAAATATGCAAAACTAGTGAATAGAGAATTTTTATTTTTAGTGTTTTCTAACTGGCTAAAACACATTTAATTCCCACAACCATCATTTGCTATAGATGCTATTATCACATTTTATACCTGCAGACACTGAGGTTAAATGGCCCAGCTGGGAGGTACTGAAACTTGGGCTCTGCCCCAGGCAACCTGTTTCCACAGTCTCTTCCCATTATCCCAACTCCTTGATATCTCTTAATTGCAACTTACTTGGTCTACTAGTTTTTCAAAATATGGAATTTAAGAAAGTATTTTTAAAAAAGAAAGAAAAAGGAAAGAAAATCACTAATCTGATACAACATCTTTAAAAAAATTTTTTTCAGTTGTAGATGGACACAATACTTTTATTTCATTTACTTATTTATTTACTTTAATGTGGTGCTGAGGATCGAACCCAGTGCCTCACACATGCTAGGCAAATGCTCTACCACTGAGCTACAGCCCCAGCCCCTAGTCCAACATCTTTCCTTTACAAATGAGGAACAAATGAGGTCCAGAGAAAGGAAGTGACTTGCTAAAGATCACATGGCAAACAATCAGAATCCACAGGGTCCCAGATTCCTAGTAGGAAGCTCTGGACACTTCATGTAAGTAAGCCTACCAACGACTGCACATGAGAAAGAACATCAAGACAATGCAAGAGACAACTTCTCCAACAAAAGCAGCATGACTTTATTGCAGGGAAGGCAGGAAGAAGCAGGGCAAATGAGGGTCTCTGCAGGAACTCCTTCAGTGAGCAGGACTGCCAAATCCCAGGTCCATGTAGAAGCCACATCAGCGTCCTAGGAGAGCTGAAAGTTAGGTGGAACAAAGGTGCCATCTACTGTGGACATAGCAACATTGCAAAAGCAGTAACAGTTGCACTAAGAGGTAGCATTTCGGGGTGAGGTGGGAAACCAGGCTGCAGAGCACATCTAGAATTCCCATATCCAGCCCTGCACACTGGACCCACCAAGTCCGTTATACCTGGGTTGGCCAGAACTCACTAACCTTGCTGACTCTCTTCTGGGGAACTATCAAGGCTGCTGGGATCCCCAGTTTCCTGTCCTGTTTTGGTTTATGATAGAAAGGCAATAAAACTGAAGCACAAGCAAATTATCTACCAAGAACCAGACAATCTAGGTGACTTTGTAACCAATGAACATTCTATCTCTGTGGTTACCAAATCTGGCCTCAAATCAATCACTGGAGAGACTCTTAAAACTGATGTCAAAGATGGACGTCCCTTGTGTGTATGAGGTAAAGACTGTCTGTTCAGTGATTCTTACTGAATATTGTGCATCTGAATCTTTCTGGGGCGGGTGGCTGGGGGTAGGTTCTGGGGATTGAACTCAGGGGCACTCAACCACTGAGCCACATCCCCAGCCCTGTTTTGTATTAACAGTGTCTCACTGAGTTGCTTAGTACCTCGCTTTTGCTGAGGTTGGCTTTGAACGTCACTATCCTCCTGCCTCAACCTCCCAAGCCGCTGGGGGATTACAGTAGTGCGCCAATGCGCCTGGCTATACATCTGAATCTTTGGAAGCTTTTCCATACTACACATGGTTACTGAGCTATATAGAGATGAAATTATGTGATGATTAGAATTCACTTTGAAATAACAGGTGGGAGCGCAGATAAAACAGCGATGGCAGAGATCTGATAACTGTTGGACCTGGGTGATGGGTACTTGGGATTCACTTTTTTTAACACTACTTATAAATGTTGGAAGCCTCCTATAACAACAAGAAGCTAAAATAAATAAAAATTGAGAATTATTTGGCAAGAAAATAATGAAGTACAGATACAACTTGGATGAATCTTCAAAATATTACACCAAGTTGATAGACACCAGACCCCAAAAAGGTCACATATTGTGTAATTCCTAGGGTGTTCTAGGATAATAAAAAGTTTTGAAACTAGATAGAGGAAATGGTTGTAGATTGTAAAAGGAGAAAAAAAATGCACTGAATGGCACACTTTAAAATGGTTAATTATATATCATGTCAATTTTACTTCAATTAAAAAAAGCTACTAGGAGAAAAACTCACATTAATCTACACATGATTTATAAATAGCAGGCACTACTTTTTTAGTCAAAAATGCTTGCATGCCCATGCCAGGTTTTCAATCCAAGGTGTCTGTGTTGAGCTTCCCCATGTATACAGACAGCTCAGAAAGAGAAAGAGGTTCCCCCCAACCTTTCCTCCATTTCTTCATGTCACAGAGCACATAGAGCAAATACAATCTTACTTGGAGGCCCAATATGATTCAGGGCTTTTGGGAGACATGGAAGAGTCCTGAACACCCCCTTCATTCTCCCCAAAAGCGCCTAGAGATAAAGGAACTGTGAGAACAGTGTTTCTCAGAATGGGGAAACTGCTAGTGTTTTACTCCTATATAGAAGTCCTTCATAGAGGGATTGCACAGTAACCTGCAAGGCAGAAAAGCAGGGTGGAGGCTTTAGCCCCATTTTACAGATAGTAGTACCCAATGTCAAGTATATACAAAGTTCAAAAAGTCAGCCAGGCGTGGTGGTGCATGCTTGCAATCCCAGCTACATAGGAAGCTGAGGAGGCAGGAGGATTATAAGCTCAAAGCCAGCCTCAGCAACTTAACAAGACCCTTTCTCAAAATATAAAATACAAAGGATTGAGTATGTAGCTCACTGATAAAGCACCCCTGGGTTCAATCCCTAGTACTGGGGAAAAAAAAAAAGTTCCCAAAGTCAGTGTTAAATATGAGGGCAGAGCTGGAATTTGAATGTCAGACTCCTGACTATTCATCCTGTACTCATTCCTGAACATGGGTTGTATGAACATGGATAGAAACGACATAAGGAAAATGGATGCATCTGAAATCTCTTGACTTGTGTGTGAGGTCACTATATAAATGGAACATGCCTTAGGTTCCAAATGTTCACCTTTAGGAAGGAAGTAGACTGCACTCACAGGGGGCCCTCACGAATTGCCAGTTGATAGTAGCTGGTCTCTGCCTGGGAAGCTCTCCCTGGACCTATTTGGAGGGTTAATGTTACCATAACAGTCATTATAGAACTCTGATTCAGGATACTGGACTTTTCTGCCTTTGTCACTCATCTGCAAGGCTCTGGTTGAGTAAATTCCTTCTCCAGGGCTCATTTTTCTCAATTACAGTGAGGACACTGAACCATATCAGGGAGCCATTGTTTTTCATATATCAAATGCACTACATGGTCAGTGACAGCCAGGAGTACTCTGCTAAGACTGGCTGGGCACAATGGGAAGGAATGTTAGATTGATGAGCAAAGGCTGCCCTGGTTTCAGAGTGAAGAGAGCTGCAATAGTGCCACTTACTGCCTCCCTGAGTTATGTAAAACCAAAGGGAAGATCCAGCTTAGATGAGCTACTCTTTTTGCACCAGTCTGGGCAAAGGTCATGCTCAGGAAGCTGACAGCAGAGAAAGGCACAGTCTGAATTAATTCAATAGGTGAGTGCACTCAGGAGCACAATGCCCAGGTTAGCACAGGTGGCAACTCTGAAGGGACAGCCATTTTATCAAAGCAAAAGACTCAGGGTCATGCACTCCAAACTTGAACCCTGCTGACCATGAAATATACTCCTTAAATCCTAAAAGGGTGCTAATAAAGAAATCTGCCTATTCATAAGGGGCTGTGGGGAATCCCCAAAACTTGTAAATTGTATTAGACAAAAACGAAATATATGGAACTACTCCAAAGAAAGTAGACAGTGGGTTAAAAATAAACCAGGGCACTCTCCTGCCCCGTGCAAGCTCTAAGGCCAAGGTATAGGTTGAGCATTCCTAATCTGAAAATCTGAGTTCCAAAATGCTCCAGAATAGGAAATTTTTTGAGTGCCAACATGATTCTCAAAAAGGTTTCGGATCTCAGATTTTCCTGATTAGAAATACTAAAATAAAGCCTATGCAAATATTCTAAAACCGGAAAACTTTGAATTCTGAAACAATTCTGATACCAGTCATTTTGAATAAGGTATGTTCAACTTGTATTACCCCTGACCAGAGTGTGAGAAGCAGGTCTGTTCAACAAGTGCTGGAACCTTACTCACCTGCCCTCTTCACTCCACACTGTCAGCCTGTGTTACTTGGGGCCGAGGTAGGAAACAGCCTTTCCCGTTTTATTCAGTGTCGCCAGCAGAGTGTCCATGCTGTGCTCAGATTCAATGCAAACCTTCTTGTTCGGCAGATCAATGTTAAAATCAACCCCTGCAGGAAGAGGAAACGGGTGTGGGGAAAGGAAGACACTCCCAGTTACAGCAAGAAAGAGTTTAGGTTCCTGAATTATTACTCAAGACCAGGGACAGGCAAACCTTTACTGTACAGGGGCAGAGATATAAATGTCTTAGGTATTGTGGGCCACATGTAGACTTACATATTCTTGTCTATGTACTTGACTGTACTTTAAAAACTTAATAACATTCTTCACTGCAAAACAGGAAGGGGGATAGATTTGAGCCACAGTCTGTACTTTTCAATCCCTGCTCTAGACAAGGGCTTAAGACTTTTTTTAAAATAAAAAATGTAAATATAGATATTTTATTTAGTTAGTTATTTCTTCTTTCTTTCTTTCCTTTTTCCCATTTTTGGGAGTACCAGGGGCACCTTACCACTGAATTACAAGCCTTGCTCTTTTTATCTTATTTTTATTTTGAAACAGGGTATCACTAAGTTGCTAAGGCTGGCTTTAAACTTATGATCCTCTTGCCTCAGCTTCCTGAGCTGCTGGGATTACAGGCATGCACCACTGCACCTGGCTTCATTCTAATTTTTTTATCTTTTTGTGTGTGTGTGTATGTGCTGGGCATCGAACCCAGGGCCTTGTGCATGCAAGGCAAGCACTCTACCAACTGAGTTATATCCCCAGACCTTTAATTAATTGCTTAAAATGTGGTGGAGGCTGGTATGGTGGCGCACACCTGTAATTCCAGCAGCTCGGGAGGCTGAGGTGAGAGGATTTCGAGTTCAAAGCCAGCCTCGGCAACAATGAGGCACTAGGCAACTCAGTGAGACCCTCTCTCTAAATAAAATACAAAATAGGGGTGGGGATGTGGTTCAGTGGTAGAGCACCCCAAGTTCAATCCCTGGTCCCAAAAAAATGTGGTGCTGGGAATTCAAACCTAAGGCCTTGAGCACACTAAGTATGTACTCTACCACTGAGCTATACCCCCAGTTCCTCATTCTTCTTTTTTTTTCTTTTTAAAACAGCTACACAGTCTTTCCATAGCGTGGACATTACCTGGACTGTGAACTTACCTGGACTGTGATTTAATTAATCTATTGAGCTTTGAACTTACCTGGACTGTGATTTAATTAATCTATTGAGCTTTGAACTTACCTGGACTGTGATTTACCTGGACTATGTGTCACTTATATGCATTGTGGACTATCTGTTGATGCAACGAATTGTGGTAGTACCAGGGTATCTTTGCTGACGGTGTCATCTGTGATACAATTTTTCCAAGGGCTTCTTACTTGGAGCCATCAATTGGCTTGGTGGCATTTTGTATCCTCCCCTTCTGCTTGTAGCAGACTATGGTGTTTGTATAAAAACCACTATGGTCGTTATCCACAAGTGTGGTTGAGTATGTTGGGCCGGTAGTCAAAGACGGGTAAGATCCAATTACAATGGTACCAACCTAAGACAGGAGGCTGACGATTTGAGGTCAGACCATCCAATGACAGGTAAGGACCATATGTAGTATTGGACAACCTAAAACAGGCACGGTCCCTGAGCCACATACTTGTTATTTAAATTAAACAAAAGGGCGAGTTCCATAATATAGCAGGGACACCCAGGCCCCAGGGAGAAGAGCTAATAGTCATGCGGCAAATCCCCAGCCAGGTTCTTTTCACTGTTTTGGATTTTTTCAGATTAGGATCCCAGGTTACAGAGCTTGAAGCCAGCCACTAACTTGCTCTGGGACCTCTGGACTTCCCCTCCTGGCACTGGTATCAACACCACCATTCCACTAAGGGAAAGTACAACTCAGAGGACTGCTAATGAGATCACATCCATGTGGAAGCAACTGGAAAATTGACTATTATCATTATTTAGGGTTTTAAAAAATAAAATTCTAGCCTGGCACTGTGGTATACACTTATAATTTCAGCTACTGAGAGGCTAAGGTAGGAGAATTGCAAGTTCAAGGCCAGCTTTGGCACATAGTGAGATCCTATCTCAAAAAAGGAGGAAGGGGGTTGGAGATACAGCTCAGTGGTAGAGCAGCCCTGGTTCAATTCCTAGTACTGCAAAATAGATAGATAAATCAACAAATTAATTAATTAAGATGAAAAAAGAAAATCTTAGAAGACTGGCTGAGCCCGAGATTACCAGAACTCTGATGGCAACTTGGTCACTGCCTCATTGAACCTTAGGGCCAGCTCTCAACCTTCTTTGGACCTCAGTTTCCCCAGCTGTGAAGTGGGGTGCTAAAGGAGAATAATGATTTTCTAAGCATGTTCAAAGGAGATTCATTAAGAGTTCTATACATGACAGGTTCAAAATTAATTTCTAAACTTGTTACCTTTTAAAAGTGTTAATGGAAAATGACACTGAAATGTGTCATACAGCAAAACTTGTCACAATGGAGATCACCAACATATTAACCAGCAATGCCAGGGCTCTAGAGCTGGACTGTGGGGCAAAATCCCAGCTCTGACACTGTTTCTGATTCCAGCCAAGTTACTGAGCTTCTCTGAACTTCAGTTCCCTCCTACTTCAAATGGAGACAATCAAAAAAGTTACAGGAAATGGCTGTAGAAAGGATTCAATGATGAGATCCACAGAAGCTATTAAGTGAAATACTCAGTAAATGAGAAGTACCCAATATATTTTGTTTTACTGTTATCATCAGCTTAAACTAAAGCCTCTCCTGCTCCATCAGTGTGCATCCAAACATGACCTCAGTTGTGTCCCTCCATCCCACCTTCAACTCACGGCGACTCACTCACCGCCCAGCTTGTTGAGGACTCGGGAGACAGCTTCAGCGCATCCTCCACAGGTCATGTCCACAGAGAACTCGTGCTTCTGAAACAAAGGGAGACAATGAGTCAAGCCCTGCAGGGACCTACACTCTGTAACAGCAGGCAGGCTACTCAGGGCCCAACAGAGTGCAGAGGCTGGGCAAGGCCTGGGTGGTATGGGGCTCCTTGGGAGCCTGTTTCTGAGGCCCAGTCTCTCCAACTGTAAAGTGGAATAAGGGTTTCTACACGTCACAGGTTGTACTAAATGAAATATTCCCCATAAATCCTCTAGCAGGGTCTGGTACACATGAATAGGATCACCTGGAAAGCTAGTTTTAAAAAAAAAATTTTTTTTCACAGTTCTACCTTCAATTAATTAGCCTTGGACTTTGTCTCAGATCATCAAGAACTCTGGCATGGATGTGCCCCCGTACTCAGTAATGGGCCCATTTATGCCACAGAAAATTGTTTTCTGTATTTGAATCAACTGGGAGTTTACAAGAACCACAGGTTCTAATCAGAAGGCCTGGCTGGGACATCTGTTATGTCTACTGAGCATTCCAGGTGATACTGATAGGTGGTGATCAATGTCGAAAGGCAGGTTCTCAGGAGATAGGAGTTTTGTTCACACTGTTGCAATCACAATACCTGAAACAGTACCTGGCACAGGGCAGGTGCTTAATGCATTTTGTTGAGTAAATGGATGACTGACATGGCTGGGTGACAACTTCTGGGTCCTTTGCTTTCAGATAAGGATTATTTATACCAACACTTACTTATTTTAAAATCTCTAGAAATGAGAACATCTGGAATCAGACAGTTCTGGCTTCAGATACTAGCTTTGACACTTCTAGTTCTATGGCCAGAAGTAAGTTATCTAACTCCTCTATGGCTTGGTTTCCAAACACAGATAACAGTTCTCTCCAGGTAAGTGCATGGGATGAACAGAGGATTTTAATCATGGTAGCTAACATCCAAAATGGCCTCAATCTTCACTGTCTCCTGGTATTTATCCCCTTGAGCAGTCCCATTTCACAACATCTTGGGTTGGACTGTGTGTCAAATAGAATATGGCTGAAGCAATATTATGTGACTTCTGAGCCTATCACAATGTCATAAAAAGACACTGTAGCTTCTGCCCTGCTGTTTCTGGGATTACTCATTCTAGAAAAAGCTAGTTGTCACATTATAAGGGCACTCAAGCAAATACAGGTCTACAAGGTGAGAAACTGAATCCTCTAGCTACAAAGTGAGTGCACCATCCTGGAAGTAGATTCTTCAGCACCAGTCGAGCCTTCAGATGACTGCTGCCTCAGACAACATCTTCAATGCACTTTCATGAGAGACCTTGCACTTGAACCTAAGCTGCTCCCAGATTCCTGACTCTTAAAACCACATAACTACCCAAAACATGTTTGGGGATAAATAAAAAAGAGCAGTAGATAACTAATCCATTAGTAATCTAGAGATTAGAGCCCAGTACTGGGTTCCTTTATGTAAAAAAAAAAAAAAAAGTTAATTATTAAATTATTATAAATAATTCCTTCCATTTCTCTCTTCTCTTTCCCTTCAAAAAACATCATCTAGGTTGGTCACGGTGGTGTGTGCCTAGAATCCCAGTGGCTCAGGAGACTGAGGCAGGAAGATCTAAAGTTTAAAGCCAGCCTCAGCAATTTAGTGAGGCCCTAAGCAACTTAGCAAGTCCCTGACTCAGAATAAAAAATAAAAAACAGGCTGGGGATGTGCCTCAATGGTTAAGTGCCCCTGGGTTCAATCTCCAGCACCAAAATAAAACAATGTCTAGGGTTGGGATGTAGCTCAGTGGTAAAACACTTACATAGCATACTCAAGGCCCTGGGTTGGATCTCCAGCTTAGCAAACAAATAAACAAAACCAACGTTTACCTTTTTCATGACGCAAATCAAAATATTTCAAATCTACTACAGGTCAAGTATCTGAAATGCTTGGGACCCGAGTGTTTTAGATTTCTGATTTTTTCAGATTCTGGAATATTTGCATTCACATAATATCTTGGGGATGAACACAAGTCTAAACACAAAATCTATTTACATGTCATTATATCTTGTACACATAGGCTGAATATAATCTTATGCAATATTTTTAGACTGTGTTTTGACTGTGACCTATCACATAAACTCAGGTGTGGAATTTTCCACTTGTGGCATCATATCATCACTCAAAAATTTTGGGTTTTGGAGTATTTTGGACTTCAGATTTTCTGACAAGGTTTGCTCAACTTGGTTTTTTGGTTGTTTTGTTTTGTTTTGGTATTGGGGGTTGAACCTAGGAGTGCTTTACCACTCAGTTACATCCCCAGCTCTTTTAATTTTTCATTATGAGACAGGGTCTCACTAAATTGTTTAGGGCCACATTAAGTAGCTGAAGCTGGCCTCAAACTTGCAATCCTTGTATCCCAGCCTTCAGAGTCACTAGGATTACATGCATGGGCCACCACACCTGTGGGGATGCTCAATTTGTAACTCAATTGGAATTCTGAATATAGCAATATATCCTGCAATCCCTGTCCCACATGGCTCCAGTTTTCTTTTCTATACCAAAAGGGTATTAGCCAACTCAATTTTCTCAACTTCAATGTAATGCCTCAACTGGCTGGGTGGATCTGGGGTGGGACTCTCCATTATTAACCTTCTGGGGATAGACATGGAGGCAAAACTCCCCACCTGAGGAAAATGGAAAAGTCTCTAAACATATTTGCATCTAGATCATCCTCACGCTCTACAGAGGATACTGACTCCAAGAGTTAAGCAGCTTGATTTTCCAGAACTGGATTCTTTTACCTTCATGACCAGTACACCACTACCCCTTACTGAGGCCAAAGCTATGGAACCTACTTTAAAGAAAATGGTCAGTTTTTCTCTTCTTCTAGTTAAACATATTCTGATTCCTTCAGTTTGTTTCACGACTATTCAACAACAAGTTCTGGAAAGGTTATAATGGATATTCCAAAATCTTATGTTTAAAGTATGGTCCTCAGACCAACAGGATCAGCATCATCTGAAAGCTTGTCAGAAATGCAGACTCTTATGTCCCACACCAGACATCCTAAATCAAAGTCCTCATTTTAATAAGACACCCAGGTCACTATCCATATTACAGTCTGAATGATACTCAAGAACATGGATAGGCAACCTACAGCCTGCTTGTGATTTGGTTTTACAAATAAAAGTTTTTGTGGAACACAGCCAAACTTGTTTGTTTAGTTTTGCACTAAAACAGCAGAGTTCAGTCATTGTAACAGAGATCATATTGTTTGTAAAACCTAAAGTACATACTAGCTAGCCCTTTAAGAAAAAGTTTGCTGAGTCTTGATCCAGTATAACCAAGAAAATCAAAAATCATCCATGGTTTGCAGCTGTATACTGAGCTCAAGCTTTTAAGAATTTCCAAGATTAACATAAGAGCTAAACCTCTTGAATGCCTACTATATGTCAATTCTCTTTATACAGTATCTTTCTAGCCTGAAAGGGAGCTATTCAAATAATTTTACTCAAGAGGAAAGTGAAGTTTCCAAGGTTTCACTAAGGTGCCCAGTCTTGGGTAAATAATCATTGAGGTCAGCATATGAACCCAGGGAAATTTTGTTGGTTCTAGAAAAGCAAAGTGCACCTCCACCCACCTCAAATCTCTAATATGGGAACACATTGTTAAAAAGCACAATTTTCTGTTGCCCTATGATCTAAAGTCACCAGATATCTGAAGCTTTCTGCTGCTGACCACAGGGAGCAGGTTTCCTTTCAAAGGTCAAAAAGCAAAGGTCAGAAGCCACAGGAGGTGGCTTTTGGCTTGCTTCTGGATAGCAAGCATTACAATTCAGTGCTCTACTGTTCCACCCTTGAATTGCAAAACTAAATTTGAGGGTAACAGAAAGTCAGCTTAATGGATAAAGTAATCCATTCTTTATTTTTTTGCACCAGAGATTGAACTCAGGGGCACTTGACCACTGAGCCACATCCCCATCCCTGTTTTGTATTTTTATTTAGAGATAGGGTCTCACTGAGTTAATTAGTGCCTCACTTTTGCTGAGGCTAGCTTTGAACTCTTGATCCTCCAGACTCAGCCTCCAAACCACTGAGATTACAGGAGCGCATCACCACGCCTGGCAAATAATCCATTCTTTATTGGAAAATGTCAAGGACTCACTGCACCAGCAGATGCTTGACTCTGGGCAGTTCCAACTTTTCAGGGCCTTTTGCTTTGTCACTTACAAAACAGGTCCTTTAAAAAGTAAATAAATTCTCTAGGTGCAGTGTGCATGCCTGTAATATCAGCAGTTTGGGAGGCTGAGGCAGGAGGATTGCAAGTTCAAAGCCAGCCTCAGCAATTTAGCTAGGCCCTTAGCTACTTAGTGAGACTTTGTCTCAAAATAAAAAAATGGCTGGGGATGTGCCTCAGTGGTTATGTGCCCCTGGGTTCAATACTTGATACCAAAAAATAAATAAAAATTAAAAATAAGTAAATTTAGTCAAGCATTGTAGCATGTACATGTCTCTAATCGCAGTGACTCAGGAGGCTGATGCAGACAGAGGATCACAAGTTCAAAGCCAGTTTAGTAAGACCTTGTCTCTAAAATTAAAAAAAAAATGACTTTAAAAAAGTCTGAGGATCACCAGGCATGGTGGCACATGCCTATAATTCCAGCAGCTCTGGAGGCTGAGAGAGGAGAATCGCAAGTTCAAAGCCAGCCTCAGCAAAAGCGAGGTGCTAAGCAACTCAGTGAGACCCTGTCTAAATAAAATTCAAAATAGGGCTGGCGATGTTGCTCAGTGGTTGAGTACCCCTGAGTTCAATCCCCAATACCCACCCCAAAAAAGGCTGGGGATGCATTTCAGTAGCCTGGGTTCAATTCCCAATACCAAACAAACAAGAAAAACTGACCTTATTGGACTACTGTTAGTATTAACTGGAAAACACAAATAAAATATATAGCATAGTCATTGACATCTAATACACAAGAAAAAGTAAGTTTTTGTGTGTGTGGTGGAATTAAACCCAGGGTATTCCACCACTAAGCTGCAACACCAGCCCTTTTTTTAGTTTTTTCAAGATAGGGTCTCCCTAAATTGCCCAAGCTGATCTTGAACTTGCCATCCTTCTTCCTCAGCCTCCCAAGTTGTTGGGATTAAATGCATGTGCCACCAAGCCCGGCATAACAACTCTTATGTAGGTCCAGGACAAGTTGGGTAGAACTGTAGATAGGCAGATTTCACCCCCATTTAAAATGGGTTTTGGGCTGGGGATGTGGCTCAAGCAGTAGCGCGCTTGCCTGGCATGCGCGGGGTGCTGGGTTCGAACCTCAGCACCACATAAAAATATAATAAAGATGTGTGTCCACCGAAAACTAAAAAATAAATATTTAAAAAAAGTTCTCTCTCTTAAAATAAATAAATAAAAATAAAAATAAAATGGGTCTCAGCATTTAGGAGCTGACTTTTGGATACTGACCAGTCCAGGCCTAAGCTCAACCTCAGTTTCCTGAGCTTTAAGAAGAGATAATAGTAGTACCTGCCTTGAGGGACTATTGTGAGGAATAAACAAGGTCATGAATGTAAAGTATTCAGAACAATGCCTGGCATATAGTGGGCACTCAAATATTAGTATACTCCCAACCACCAGGGTTTTCAAAGACAAAATGTCCTAAATATGTGAAAAAGATTCCTTTTCTAGGAGGGGACTTCCAGTTCTGAGAGTCCATTAAAGAATTCCACAACTTACTTTTTTTTTTTTGCACCAAGGATTAAACTCAAGACATGAGCTACATTCCCCGGGTCCTTTTTTATTTTGAGACCGGATCTTGCTAAGTTGTTGAGGGTCTTGCTAAATTAGTAAAGCTGGCCTTGAACTTACAACCCTCCTGCCTCAGACTTCCAAAACACTGGGATTACTGGGGTATACCACCAAACCCAGTTGTGAAGTCAGTTTAACCCCTATTTTACAAATGAAAAAATCAAGGCATAGAAAGAGGAAGCAACTTGCTTGAGATCACTCAGTGGCAAGCCAGGGCACAGATTTTCTAGGCCCTGCGCTATCAACTTTTGCTAAGAACCCTCTCAGGTATCACATCATCCTTGACTAATCCCCTCCTTCCTTCAGTTGTTCATCTTGGAATATGGTGCCAAGTGACCTCCTTAGTCCAACCATCTGCTCAAAATCCCCAGAAGTGGAAACAAAATACAGTTTTCCTCAACCCACCTTTCCCTCACTGCTAGCCTCCACAAAAACCCTGGGGCCTCTGCTCTTTCAATTCATGGGTGATTAAGGTTCTCCTCTAACTCGGCCACAGGAGTACTTGCCAAACTGGAAAGGCTCATTCTATCAGGTTCTTTGTCCATACTTTGTGTAAATTTTGTGAGGATTTGTCTCAAGGTAACTGAGAACACCAAATGATACCTGATATGTTTAAGACTTTGCTCAGCAACCTCAGGCTCACCTGTCAACTCCCAAAAGATAGGCTGCTAAGACACAGGACAACTGTGGGATATCTCTGGGTACCTACCTGTCACTGACTTATGAACTAAGCACCCTGGAGGAAATTGCTAAACACTTCATTACTCCAACCAGCATCTCAGGAATGCAGCTGGGATCCAAGCCGGAATGACAGCTTTTGCCCAGCATTTCCCAGGCGGTGTGGTATGGCCAGGAGAGAAGGGGAACCTGAGATAAGGGGCTTAAAGCATGGTTCTACCTAACTCCTGCCAGGAGCTTAAACAAGTTACTGGGCTTTTTTTTTTTTTCTTTTTGTAAAAAACATTTAGTGTTACCCTGTTCATTTAATGACCTGGAAGTAGGCCGGAAAGGGCAGGGGAAGAGAAGAAAAACATGAACCTCTGAAAAACACTGCTGTCCAGGAGGAAACAGCCGGGGCCACCCATTTGCTCAGCGCCACCCCACCGCTCTATCGGTTCAGCTCCAATAGCAAGGGATCCCCAGGGGGAAGGCGCAGGAACTAGGTCCCGGTTCCGGCTCCCTGCCCACTCTCCGGGTGTGTTTCCCCACATATGCAGGGAAGGTTTGGGCTGGTAAGTCCTGGAGTCTTCGCGAAGCCTGGCTTCTAAACTTCCTTCGGATCCTATTTTCTGGAGGGTCGCAAAAGCCAAAGGGTGAGTGGGGAGGGGTAAGCAGTGGGACAATAGTAGCTCCGGTCTCGGCTTGAGTCCCTTAAAAGCAACATCTGGTCAAGTGGCGGGGCACAGAGGCGCAGGCCGAGGACCGCGGGAGGTGCGCGGCCACTTACCGGCATGAGTGAATCGGCAGCGACTGCGTCCGAGGTGGCGGCGGCGGTGGCTGCGGCGAGAGCGGCGACAAAGGCAACGCCTCTCCGGGACTGGAAGGCGGGCTGGGCTTCGCTTCCGGGAGTGCGCGCGGGGAGACCCCACCCCTCGGGGGGTCCGGCCATCGGCTAGGCCCCGCCCCTAGGCTGGCCTCGGTTTAGACCCCTCCCTTCCCCGGCCCGACTGCGGGGTAGGCTCCGCCCCCTGGGCTGGGCTCGGGCTAAACCACGCCCCCCCCTGCCCGGAGGGCTGGGAGAGGCCGGCAGTCAGCCTGCGGCGCCGCCTTCTTCCGGCGAGCGAGGATCTTGGGCCATCTGCCACGTTTGGAAAAAAAGGGGTGAGACTGACGCAGCGCTAGCCTCCATCGATTATTGGCCATTTTTGGGTCGCCTACTTCATATATGCTTGTGTTAGGGAACACAAAGCAAGGACACTGCAGGGAATAAGACAGATACGTACTGAGAGCCGGCCAGGGGCCAGCACTGTGCCAGCCATCATCCTAGATGCAGTGATGGTAAAGACCTAGCCTAGCAGGCCGAGATGATAATGCAGTGTAAAGGATCTGTGTCCTAGCAGAAGGGAAAGGGTCCTTAATTCAGAAAGAGCTGGGTGGGGGATGTTCTTAAAGAAGGGAGGCTCTGGAAGAAGGTAATACTGAGCAAAGATGGGCAAATTGGGAGGGAGAGAGACAAAGGCAGAACAGTATGTACAAAAGCAGGAGGATAAGAATGTACAGGCAGAGATAAAGACTAGGCAAGTATGCTCAGAAAGATGGAGAAATGCAGTAACAGACATGAGGAGGACTTCCATGAGGTGGAGGCAGATGAAGGTAGGAGTGCTTTAGGGCACTTACAGAGAAATAAGCTGGGCTGGAACTACAAACACACACACAAACACATCTAGGCACAGCAGTAGGGTCACTTTGTCCTTTGATATTCCCTGCCAGAGGTTCAGTCTAAGTAGTTTTTTAAAAAAGATCTCTCTTCTACAGAACTGTTTGGAGAGCTTATTAAAAACTCAGACACCTGCAGGGCATGGTGATGCTTGCCTGCAATCCCAGTGACTTGGGAAACTGAGGCAGGAGGATAGCAAGTTAAAGGCCAGCCTCAGCAATTTAGTGAGGCCCTAAGCAACTTAGCAAGACCCTATCTCAAAATTAAAAATTAAAAAGGACTGGAGATGCAGTTCAGTGTTTAAATATCCCTGGGTTTTATCCCCAGTACCAAAACCAAAAAAAAAAAAAACTCAAGACACCTCACCCTCATCCTAGATACACTACCCTCTAATTTCAAGATGTACTGTTTTTCAGTCCCCTTCCTTGCTGTGATCTGGGAAATCTGGCTGAGGAAAACTATAGTTTTTTTTTTTTTTTAATTTACTTTTTTATTTTTATTTTTTGCCATGCTGGGGATTGAACCCAGGGCCTGATGCATGGTAGGCAAGCACTCTATCACTGAGCTACATCCTCAGCTGTAATAACCCTAATACCTTTTGAGAAAATGTACTGGTTATTGATTTATTGTCTCTCAGCTCCCATTCATCCTTTTTGCTTACTCTAAAAAATGGATCTAAACTCTTTAAAAATTTTTATCCCTTTGTCTGCTGGGAGGATATCAAGCTGTTTCAGTAAGTCTCTGGTCACCTACTTCATATATGCTTGTGTTAGGGAATACAAAGCAAGGACACTGCAGTGAATAAGACAGATACGTACTGAGAGAGACACTGAAGGAAGATTTTCCTCTGTGGTTTCCCCATACCAGACCTCTGAGGACAGCCTCTCCTGTGTACAGGGACTGATGGTACCTGGCAGCAGGTAGCTTCCCCAGTACCCCCTGTATGTGTTTGTATAGCACAATTCTTCCAGAGAGACCCTCTCTGCAAAGAGCTTTCTCCAGCATCCTGGAGGATAGTTTCCCAGCCTAGAAGGTGATTTTCTAGCAATTTCCACCAGCACAGTACCACAGTCACTTCCCTGCCATTGAGTGGGCCACAGCTATGCCCTCTCCACCAGGGTCTGGATTTCAGAGTGTAGAGTGTGTAGGGGGCACTCTTCCTTAGATGGTCTATCTTAACTGGGCCATGGCAGCACCTTACATCTGCTATTTTTTTTTTTATATTCTTTAGAGCTTTCCTTCCTCTTATTAGCCAACCTGTTATTACTATAGTCCCATTATAATCTTTAAACTTCCCTTGTCCAAATTACAGAGTGGTTTCTGATTAACTCTGATACAGAGAAAGACAACAAGTTGCTTACTTCAAAGAAGAGGTTAACAGATCTACTCTTGGCCTAAATCCAAGGAACATAAATGAAAGATAAGTCTAAGCCAGCCCTCATCACTGGCTTGCACTGGCCCTGGGTGAGGAAGCCAGCTGTAGCACGCTGAGTGAAAGTCATGGATGTTGGAGCCTGTCTTCATCTGCTAGGGCTTCCAGAACAAAATACCACAGATTAGGTGGCAGTTATTCTGAGAAATTTCTTTTCTCACATTTCTAAAGGCTAAGAAGTTCAAGATAAAGGTACCAGCCCATCTGGTTGCTGGTGGTGGTCTCTTTTCCTGACTTGCAGTCACCTTCTGCACACAGCAGAGAGTGAGAGCTCTCGTGACTCTTCCTTTCCTATATATAGGGCACCATCCCTGTCAGTTTAGGGCCTTCATATTGTGACCTCATATTACTACCTCACTGTTATCACCTCTTCACAGGTCCTGTCTCCACATAAAGTCCCATTGAGGGTTAAGGCTTACGAATTTTGGAAAGCACACAGAGCAGAATCTTACAGACCAGGGTTTGAATCTCAGCCCTTTCATTTACTAGTTGTATGACCTTAGGCTGAGTAATTTACTTCTGTAAGTCTAAATATCCTCATTTATAAATGGAGATAGTTAGGATGATTATACAATTTTTGATCTAAACCTTCTGAGACAGAAAATTTTGCCAGGCATATACCATGATCCATTCAGGCAAACCAAGGGTACATTGTTCTATCAAAGAAACCTCTTTGCAGTACTATTGGAATAAATGTGTGCAAACCACTTAGCACAATGCTTGCACATGGAAGGCACCAAAAAAATCTAAGAATTCTCCTAAGTGCTAGGCCCACCTTGCTGGTACTGGGTTTGCTTTTACTGACAAAATACCCCTTGATCCTCTACCCCCTCTCTGCCTGCCAGAAATTCCTAAAGCTGGGAGGGAGGGAGGAGAGAGGAAGGGAAAAGGGGAAGGTGGGGAGCAATGATGCTGGCAACCTTAGGTCCAGCAAAGGCAAGTGGATGGTCTTAAAAGACTGCACTGGGGTTGGGGATAGCAAGATTGCAGCGGGCCAGAGAAAGGAAATCCAGCTCAAAGGCTGTAGTGCTCCAGGAAAGCAACCCAAGTTAGAGTGTATGGCTTAGAGAACTGAGAAGGGGGAAGTTAAGCAGAGAGAAGGAAAGAGCAATTTTTATTTATTTATTTATTTTTTAAAGAGAGAGAGAGAGAATTTTTAATATTTATTTTTTAGTTCTCGGCGGACACAACATCTTTGTTGGTATGTGGTGCTGAGGATCGAACCCAGGCCGCACGCATGCCAGGCGAGCGCGCTACCGCTTGAGCCACATCCCCAGCCAAGGAAAGAGCAATTTAATGAGAACACAGCATTATGGAGATGACAGGTGAAGATCTATTAAAAAAGAGGATGTATAGGATTATAGTTCCTCAGTGAACATATACATAAATTCTATCTATTTACCCCCAAATTTAAAGTAAACTACAGCTGTTACTAGAACTTATCTTGAATTGAGTGCAGGATTACAGGCAGGATTCCAATGTACACAGTTTAAAATTTTTCAAATAGCACAAGATGGTATAAGGTAAAAATAAGTCTTCCTTCTATTCTACCCTTACCTCCACCACTGAGCCACATTTCGGCTCTTCCCATCTGAAACAAAAGGCCTGCTAAATACATGCACTGCACTTTAACCCTGTTTTCTCAATCTTAGAAATTGTACTTAGTAATACACATGGATCCCTCTCATTCTTTTTTGTTTTTAATATTTTTCTAGTTATAGATGGACACATTATTTTTATGTGGTGCTGAGGATTGAACTCAGTGCCTGACAAATGCAAGGCAAGTGCTCTACCTCTGAGCCACAGCCACAGTCCCCTCTCATTTTTTAATGCCATGAATGTCCTATTATTCAGTTGTACTATAATTTGTTTCATCAGTCCCTATGGTAGAAATCATCGGTTGACAAATGAATATCCATTTCCAATTTCTTTTTTTTTTTTTTTTTGTGATGCACTGGATTAAACCCAGGGCTTTGTGCATGGGAGGCAAGTACTCTACCAACTGAGCTTTATCCCCAGCCCCATTTCCAATTTCTTTACTCTTAATGCTAGAGAGGCCGGGATCCCTTAATACTTGATTTTCCACCCTCCCAGGCAGCCATAGGTGTACCCACATAACATGGCTCTGGACAATGATAAAAAAGAAAAGTTTGCTAGAATGATTCTGGGAAAGCTTTTCTTTTGGTACCAGGGATTAAATCCAGGGGTGCTTAACCACTGAGCCACATCCCCAATCCTTTTTTATTTTGAAACAAGTCTCGCTAAATGGCTGAGGCTGGCTTTGAACTTGCAGTCCTCCTGTCTCAGCCTTCAGTGTCACTGGGATTATAAGTGTATGCCACCATACCCATTCTGGGAAAGCTCTTGCATTCCTCATAAAGGAAACATACACCACTCCTTTGCCTTTCCTGCCTAGAACACTGTAATGTGACTGATATGTAGAGTAAAAGGGCACCACCATTTTGTCACCATGAAGGAAATGCCAGGAGAATCACAGTTGAGTCTGACACTGAACCAATGCCAGCCATAGCTGTTTTCTAGACTTGTTATATGAGAAATGTAAGCCCATCTTTATTCCTACTGATAGTAATACTTTGTTACTGGCCCCGACTAACAAACATATAGATTGTTTCCAATCATCGAATGCTGTTAATAATATAATGACAATTCATATATGCCTTTGCTATGGCAGCACATGCCTGTAATCCCAGCAACTAGTGAGACTTAGACAGGAGGATCGCAAGTTTAAGGCCAACCTTGGCAACTTATCGAGGCCCTTATGCATACAATAAATTTCGAAAAACCCAGTTTGTGGTATTTTGTTATAGCAGGTCATGGATGAAGACACTGGACATAGTTGGGATAGGGAAGATCTCAACAAATCAGTCACCAGTTCCTCAAGCCATCTGCTTAGAAGAGACACATCTACCTTCTACTCACATTTTTCTAGCAAAGCAGGGCACATAGTCATGCCTACATTTGTGTATGTTTGAGTTCATGTGGTATGGTGCTGGGGATTGAACCCAGGGCCTCAAACATTGAACCCATGCCTCACACACTTTACCACTAAGCCACATTCCCAGTCCAGTCATACCTTTGTTTGCTACCGTGGATTGAATCTAGGGGTGCTTTATCTCTGAGTTATATCCCCAGTCCTTTTTATCCTTTTGTTTTGAGACAGGATCTTGCTAAATTTCTGAGGCTGGCCGGGAACTTGCAATCCCCTGGCATTAGTCTCCCGGAGTTGCTGGGATTACAGGTGTGCAACCTCTATGCCTGACCTGTTATGCCTATCCTTAAAGGGGCAGGAAAGCATAATAATCCTCCCAGGTGCCCAGAAGGAAGAGAAATAGCAAAGTCAGGAGACAACACCACTGACTGCCTGCCATGGGGCACTTTAGATAAGCACTGTCTGGGCACCACAGTCCCCAACACTGCTTAAGTGAACTCCCAACACCACAGCCAAGAGTCAGAGAACCTTTATTGGCTGCCCTCTGGTTTTTAGATTCTCTTTCAGAGACCTCTAGACTTCAGGGTTTTAAAGGTATGTTTAATGAGACAAGCTCACATTCATTTTCCAGCATTTCAGGCAGTTAACCTCTGTGAACCTCTTTCTTCCCCTGTAAAATAAAGGTAATTATTAGATCTACTTGGTACTGTTGTGAGAAATAAAAAGACTCATAAAACATTCAACCTTGTGACTAGTGCACAATAAGTACCCAGGAACTACTTTTTGGATTATGACAATTTTTTTAATTGTACAGTATATAAAAAGTTTTTTAATATAAAAAAAATTATAAAACAATACACATAAAGAAAAAGTGCCTTTAAAACCCTTACGATCACTCTTTCACAGACATAGCAATTGCTATCAGATTGTTGTATATACATTCAGATGTTTTTCTATTATCAAACAATAATTTAGTTTAATGATCTTTTCAACACTAGAATCAGACCACACTTTGTTCCATAAAATACAATGTGCTCTCTGGGGGCTGGCTCAGTGGTAGAGCGATTGTGTAATATGTGTAAGGCACTGAGTTCCATCCCCAACACCACGTGAAAAAAAAAATAGAAATAAAATAAAGATACTATGTCCATCTACAACTAAAAAATAAAACTAAAAAAATACAATGTATTCTCATAAGCAGAGAACAGAAGAGTTTGCTTTTAAAGACAGAAAAGACCTGTAGAAAACAAACAAAAACCAAAAAGCAGATGAGTCATTTCAAAGTTACTTTCCCTGTAAGATGGGCACAGGGAAACAGAGCAATGAAAAAGAATGGGTCAGTTAACACCAGATTGCTTCAGGTTACCTTGTTTGGTGTGTGAAAGGATTAAGGCAGAGGGAATCTCATTATCATGACAATTGAAACAGTCTAATAGAAGAAATTTGGCTATTATCTCAAATCCTGATTTCTCTGGAAGGTCAGATAAACTTGGTAACTGGAACTTTAGCGTTGAGTGGGTCCATTTTTTTTTTTCAAAGAGAGAGAGAGAATTTTAATATTTTTTAGTTTTTAGCAGACACAACATCTTTGTATGTGGTGCTGAGGATCGAACCCGGGCCGCACGTATGGTGAGCACGTTACCGCTACCGCTTGAGCCACATCCCCAGCCCAAGGGGGTCCATTTTTTTTTTTAACCTGGTCTGTTGGGGCCCAGGGCAGTAGTTTAGTTTAAAACAACAGCTTCCTATAACATTTTTTTCTTCAATTTTAAGACATTATTTTACTAAGTCACACAGACTGGCCTTAAACTTGTGTTTTTCCTTCTACAACCTCCTGAGTAGTTGGGATTATAGGTGTGAACCACCGTGCCTGGTGAGATTCATGTTTTGTATATAATGTTGTTACATATATTTTCTAGGTATATGAATATACATAAACATGGATATGCATACTTTTTTATTTTTTAGTTGTAGATGGATATAATACCTTTATTCTTTTTTTTTTAAATATTCATTTATTTATTTTTTAGTTTTCGGCGGACATTACATCTTTGTATGTGGTGCTGAGGATCGAACCTGGGCTGCACGCCTGCCAGGCGAGTGTGCTACTGCTTGAGCCACATCCCCAGCCCCAATACCTTTATTCTTATGTGGTGCTGAGGATGGAACTCAGTACTCCACATGTCAGAGGCAAGTGCTGTACCATTGAGCTACAATCCCAGCCCCTAAGCATATATTTAAACTAGATTAATCTTTCAATTGCTGGGCTGGAGTTGTGGCTCAGTGGCAGAGCACTCGCCTAGCGTGTGGGAGGCCCTGGGTTCGATCCTCAGCACCACATAAAAATAAATAAAATAAAGCTATAAAGAAAATAAAAATAAAACATAAAACCAATAAAAATTTAAAAAAATCTTTCAATTGCTGCATAAACAATATAGCAATTTTAGCTATTCCCTTGTTGACATTATTTCCGTTTTATATTATTTTAAAAATTACAAACAATGCTATCTTTGTTCTCTCTATATGTGTGGGAGAGTTTCTTCAGAATGAACACCAAAAAGTAGCATTTCTATTTCCTACAATAGGTGGATTTAAAATTTTCAGAGGGCTGGGGTGTAGTTCAATGGTAGAGCACATGATTAGTATGCTCAAAGCCCTGGCTTTGAGCCCCAATACCACACATACAAAAAACTTAATAGATGCTTTCGAATTGCTCTCTGAAAGCCCATGTCAATTTACATTATGTATTAACCGTAATAATTATCTCCCTGCACTTTTGCTAACATTTGATATTAGTAATCATTTTTCAAAATTTGATGGAATGAGCATATATATAGCACTCTACCACTGAGCCACATCTTCAGCCCTTTTTTATTTTGTAGTTTGAGACAGGGTCTCACCAGTTGCTGAGGTTGGTCTCAAATTTTCGATCCTCCTGACTCAGCCTCCTTAGTCTTTGGGATTACAGATGTGAGCCACTGTGCCTGACTGGGCTTCAAATTTATAGTGATAAAAACCTGATGCTGAGGTCTGGGATTGTGGCTCAGCGGTAGAGCACTCACCTAGCACGGGCACAACCCAGGTTCCATTCTCAGCACCACATAAAAATAAAGGCATTGTGTTGTGTCCATCTACTCTCTTAAAAAATAAAAAAGAGGGAAGACCTCTCCCCTTCTTCCTCCAGGAGAAGTCTTAAAAAAAAAAAAAAAAACCCTGATGCTAAATACCAGTTCCACCACTTCCAAGCTATGTAATCTTGAGCTAGTCATCAAAACTTTATCAACTGGAGTTGTTTTTTTGTGAGGATGAATGGAAAAACAGACCGGCACTCTGACATGTAGTAGTGTTTGACACAATGTTATTTAGCCTTGTCTAAGCCACAGGAAGTAAGGACTCTTAAAGGTGTATATGTGCCAAATGTGCAAAGGACTTTGTCTTGGACTCCGTAACTTTCAAACCACTTGGAAATCTGTCTCTGTAGGATTACCTGATGCCATGCCTAAGGGGGAAAAATAATCCCAGCCTTTCAGGAGTTTCCCAGGAGACAATGTCCTTGTAGTCAGGGCTTTATCCTCCTTCTGGGCAGTATTAACAAGTGGGTAAAATAACATGGACTTGGAAATCAGAGTTGTAGGGGCTGGGGATGTGGCTCAAGTGGTAGCGCGCTTGCCTGGCATGCGTGCGGCCCGGGTTCGATCCTCAGCACCACATACAAACAAAGATGTTGTGTCTGCCGATAACTAAAAAGTAAATATTAAAAATTCTCTCTCTCTCTCTCTCTCTCTCTCTCTCTCTCTCTCTCTAAAAAAAAAAAAAATCAGAGTTGTAGCTTCTAGGCCTAGTTGTGTGATCTTGGGCAAGTTAACATCTTTGAATTTGTTTCTGTACTTGAGAAATGGAAAAGAGGGGCTTGTGAATATTAAATGAGCTTTTTTCCTTGACAAAAATACTAGCAAGAAGCCTGGCTCATGGTCAGTGCCCCACAGTTTGAGGATACGTGTTTGCAGACAGTCAAAGCCAGAGGGGGAAATTCAATTAGGCATGAATTTCTAAGCCAGTAAACTTCTCTTTGAGAGCACTCCTCCCCCCCCCCCCCCCCCAGTTAAGAGATAGGTTCTCACTATGTGGTCGAGGTTGGCTGCAGCACTGGCCTCAGCCTTCCCAGCAGCTGGGAGTACAGGTGCAGCTTCAAGTTCTCTTTGGATCTTTGGGAAGAAGCAAGAGGAAAAGAGGTTAGCAGTCCAGAAGAGGCAGATTACAACTTTGATGCCTCATTTTCAAGACCCTTCATGTACCCACCCACAAGAGGTAGTAGAGTATTCTATCCTGTTTAAAGATCAAAATCTGTCTATTGTAGTTCCTTATGTTATTCATAATCTGTAATTAACATTTTTATGAAAACTAATAGACACATTAAAAATAAATTATACATTACCAAAGAGTACAGAATGAAAACAGCCTTTTTCCTGTCCTGGCTGAAGTTCATCTCCCTGTTAGGAATCTTTAACAGTTTCTTGTGACTTATGCATATACAGCAAAACCATACAGGAATGTATACATATAACTACAGCAATACCCATGTCTTAATAGAAAATGGCATCCCTCTACCCCTTTTTACTCAAATGCTATTAGGTATTCTCTCCCTAATATTCTGCACTTTGCTTTCTTAGTATCTTCTGGAGATCATTCTATAACTGAACATGTAGATCTGCTCTCATTTTCCATATGATTGCATGAGAATCCCCTGCAAATATACTCATTGTAGTATTGTTTCTAATTGCCCTGTGTAGTCAGACATTTGAGCTACTTCCAGTCTCTTTCTACTACAAAGAATACTGCAGTGAGTATTTTTAATCACCCATCACGAATGATTTACTATGTTGGGTTAAACTGATCATACGATTTCTTATCTAATATTTCCCATTCACTACCTGTCATACTATCTTCTGAGGTCTTGCCCATGTTTCCCCCTGCCCCCCCATTCTCTGAGATTTGAGAAGAACTGGCAGAAAGAGCAAGGTGAAGTAGCCTTGTGCAGGGATTTGCAGATTTTGCTTTGTGGTGGAGATAAAAGACCAGAAAGAGGCCAGGGACTTTCCCTTAGAAGACTAAGATAACTTGACTAGGGTTTCTTAGCCACAGCACTGTTGATTTTTTGGGTGGATATTTTTTTTTGTTGTTGTTATGGGGTCACTCTCCTGTGCATACCTGGCCTCTATCTGGTAGATGCCAATAGCCCCCCTACCCAATTGTGGCCATGACCCCCACCCCTACTCCAACCACTGCTTTAGACAATTCATTAGTGGTAAATTTTTTTTTTAATATCTTTTTTTTTTTTTTTTTTTTAAAGAGAGAGTGAGAGAGGAGAGAGAGAGAGAGCCACATCCCCAGCCCAGTGGTAAGTTATTCATGGAACATTTACCAAGTACTAAGTATCCAGCATCTGGGGCTCAAGGGTTTCTAATCTGGGTGGGGAAACTACCACAGGAGAATGCCAACTTGCTTTCCCTCCTCTGGGAGACAGCAATAGACATCTGGTGTCCTGCCAACTTCTCCCCCACTATCCATTCCCCCTTCCTTCACATTAGCTTCATTGCTCCCAATCTAGTGGATTCCCTAGAGGTTAATGACTCTTATTTTAAATGTAGCACTTTCCCTATGCACTTATATATCTATTTTAACCTACAGAAATCTCAATTTTTGGGCTGGGGATGTGGCTCAAGCGGTAGCGCGCTCGCCTGGCATGCGTGCGGCCCGGGTTCGATCCTCAGCACCACATACCAACAAAGATGTTGTGTCCGCCAAGAACTAAAAAATAAATATTAAAAAAATTCTCTCTCTCTCCTCTCTCACTCTCTTAAAAAAAAAAAAGAAATCTCAATTTTAACAATTGTTAATCCAACTAACAACTGGAGACAGAACCCACCTTATTTTTAAAACTGCTGCATTTAATATTATATGCATATCACCTAAAAATTTGCCAATTGATGAAAATTTGTTTTCAAGCATTCTGATAATGCTGCAGAACACCTTGGTACCTGTGTTTGTCAACAAATGTGGCTAAAAAGTATTGTTTTGGAGGAATGTACATAATTCAGGCCACTTGGGTTATATTACCAATCCATAAATGTAAAATTTTGCCCATCTGCACTCATTAGCCTTACAGTTCCGGGAGTCATCTAGGAAACTGAAGTCTCCACTGTGCATGCATCATGCCATTGCTTTCTGTGCTTAGCCATACGCCAGGAGAGTTAGTGCCCCAGGTATCTTCATTCTTTTTAGCCAACTGAGACTCAGTCATGTGAAACATCAGTTAAAAAATAATATTGAGATCCAAATCTATAGGTAGAGAGTTTTCTCATCTGCTTGAGCTTATCGTTTCCCAGTTCAGTAGTGATGAACAACCTCAACAAGAGGATCCACCCCACCTGAAAGTCAGGGTATCACACCTGGTCAAGAGGGAGAAAGCGAAGGAGGATCTGAAATCTGAGCCTCAAGGGCTTGACCTGGAAGCTGATTTCCAGGAACTGTGTGAGGCCAAAAGTGCAAGGTGGAGATGGTTCTGATGCCAAGCATGGAATTCTATCAAATCTAGAACCCCTTAAAATGCCAGAAGCAATTTAAGTGCCATTATGGGTTGAAAAGAAGACAATCTAGAGCCACGCGTGCATTCTTGATATTACAACCTTGATTGCTAAAATTATCAATAAGTTTTACAGTTTTCTGGGGGAAAAAAGTTGCAATCTCTTCCAACGTGGATAACCCAGGAGGTCACTCTCCCCGGGCTCTGTCCAGGTGGCATAGGGGAGCATAGGGCTCTGCCCCATGATGTACAGTCCCTTTCCACAATGTTGGACATGAAGCTGGGCTTTGTGTCTGCACCTGCATATTCCTACGACTTCTCAGAGGAGACAAACCATGCATGAAACAATATCTAGAAAAAAAAAAGTTGCAATCTCTTAGTCCATCCTTTTAAGAAAATTTTCAGGTGTTCCCCATTGCCCTCAGATTAAAGCACAAGTTCCTTGGCATGGCTAGCACTATCTCGGAGTTTCTTTAACTCTAGAACACTTTCAGCGGCGTGTCTCTGTGCGCAGTTTCCTCTCTGCTTGCAGAACTCGGTGGTGCCTGTTTCCGGGGTCAGCGCAGCGTCTGACTGTTGAATGGGTGACCCCGACTGCATTTCAACCAACTCCGACCCCAGCACCCGGAGATCTCAATGCCCGAATGAGCCGGAATGATGCGGAAGTGCGGCCTTACTGGCCAAAGGAACTTTTCATGTCGCTCCTGGGCCTCCCCGCGTGAGTTTCGGACTCGGGTCTGGTCCCTGGAAGGACGCGAGTGGGCATCGCCCGGGTCGCACCAGGTTGCTGCTGGGTTGGAGCGCCTCCTCTACTTTTGTGCCAACAGGTATGCTCCATGTTACTTCATTTTTAAAAAAATTGCGGCAAAACTTAACCGGTGACCCTCCCGCCTTGTCAGATGTTTGGAAAGACAACGGGGCCGGGGCGTGTCCATGTCTAGCACGTGGGAACCAAAGCTATTTCCACATAAAATACTCCTGGTGACCAACAGAGGGCCCAGCAAAATACCGAGACCGGACAGAAGCGGGTTGGGGCTCCTTAACCGGTGAAGTGTTTCGGGAAGATCTTTAGGATGTCCGCATAGGACTTGGCAAGTTACCTTTTAAAAGCATAACGCCACGAAGTAATAGTCTCCCTCACCCACAGCAATAAGAAAACGGAATGACAATGGTGGTGACGCACAGAATGTTGCATGGAGGCCAAAACTTGATGGGAGAATATAAAAACTGCCATTTTTTTTTTCAGTAACAACCCCCCCCAAACTTCACTGAAAGATCCAGGAATCGACCATGGGGCCAACCTGCAGCAGCACCTGCCAAGAAGCAACCGGATGGAAATGCAAATTCTCAAACTCAATAGCTTTCGCGTGTGACCTTTTTACAGGACCTTGCATACACACAGTTATTCTTTTCTTTGGCTTTCCTCTAACAGTTGCCCAACAATAGTGCTGACTAATGGTAAGAGCCAGCAAGTACTCTTTAGCGCACGGAAATGAAAAAAGTTGTAATAAGGATGATAAATTAAAAAAAAAACAGAAACTTTGCCATTTGGATCCTTGGGTACCAAACTGTGCGGAAAGGCGGGAGAGGAGTCTCAGGGTCCGGACCCAAGGGAAGTTAAGAAAGGAAAGGGGACACAAACCGGGCTCAGCCTCATAACCGCCACAGAGGGTCCGGGCGGCGCTGGGTCTCTGCCCTGTTGGAACAGTCCAGCCCCCGTGTCAATCAGCTCCTTCCGGCATTGTGATTGGTCTGGGCCTTTCTTGGCTTCCCCAGTGCCCACCTCCTAGTTGCTTGGGGTTTACTTCCCCAAAGTACACGGGTCCCACCTTGTGGAGCAACCGCTCCTGCAAGGAAAACGGATCTCCGCCCAGGGGAAGACATTTTAACCAATGAGAGCAGTCCCCTGTAGTTATTGGCTACCCCGGATATCGGTCAAAGAACTGCCCACCCTCCTTCCCTGTGTGCTTTCAAGTTATTGGCCTTTCTTAGTGCCAATCCCTTATAGGGAAGCAGGACCTTCACGGTCTTATAGGCATGAGTCAAAGCCAATCAAGAGCCACGCCTTCATCTTGAGTCAGTACCCAATTGCTATTCGAAGAGCTCAGAGGACGCAGTCGGGATTGGTCCTCCGCTACCCCGACCTGGCCGCAACAAGTTAGGCTGAATCACGGTTATATAGACCGGCGGCGGAGCACGCGTGTGTGCGGACGCACTTGCGTGAGGGATTTCTGCCACCTTCTGTGCTGTGGGGCAAAGCTTGTTCCTCTCCCGCTCAGCCGCGCAGGTACGCTGGGGTGTGGGCGGGACAGTGCGGCCTAAGGACGAGGACCAGTTGGAGCGGTGGTGAAAGAGAGGAGAAGTCAGAGAAGCGCCCGCGAGCCGCATACCCCCACCCCCACCCCAACGGCCGCCGGCGCGCGCGGCGGACGACGAGTGCGCGGCGGCTCCCCAACCCCCGCTGCCTGGAGCGCGTGGCCATGTCCACCGCGTGCGCGTGCCGCGTCCAACGGCCACGCGGGGCGGGAGCGAGCAGCTGCCGCCGCCCGGGCCCCTTGGCGATCTCGCGGCCTGGGGGCTTTGCGCGGTCCGCTGGCCAGCTTTTCCCGCCTGCCTTATCCGCCACGCGCCGGGTAGTCTTACCTAGCTTGGTCACCGAGCTACGGCTCGGCGGGGATCAGGAGGATTTTTTTTTTTTTTTTTAATCTGGGAATGGGGACAATACTGAAGCGTGATAACTCTTTAGGCCTGCAAAGCAGAAGTGCCGCTTTCTGGCTTTACAGGAGTTAGCATTGAGGGAACAGCACCTAGGATTCTAATCCCTCACTGTGCCAGGCACTGTGCTGAGCCACTTATCTATTTCATGTGATTCTTACAACGACCTAATGGGGTAGGTGCGGTTTTTCTCATTTCATCGCGACTAGGGCACAGAAGTGGAGTGACCTGGTCAAAGGCACACAGACGGTAAGGGGAAGGTATTTGGATCTGTGTTCTTTGGGTTCCAACCCAGCTTATTCTTTGCTTCAGCTTTGTGCGTCCCCTGGGCACCTTTGCCCCTTGAGCACTTTCCCCTGAGGTCAGCCTCAGCTTTGAAAGGCCAACTGCAGAGAAGACTGCAGCAGTGTATTTGTACAGGCCAGTCCTAGGACTTTCCAGGGAGACCTGGGTTGGAAGTGGGATTATGACAAAGGAAAGGCTACTTCCCTACCCGTATTTGTACAGTGGATAGATGTGACCGATCAGCTTCTGGAAAAAGTAAAGAATGAGTAAATGCAAATGAGCATGGACAGTGTTCCGGCTCAGATTTGAAAGTCATAACAGTGTGATGGGAAATTCCCGCCGGCCGAAGTTAGACTCTGATAGTAGACCTTGAATCTTTTTCCGTTTTTTTTTTTTTGTGGAGGAAGATCTTGGAGATGAGAACGAGGTTCAAAATGAATTTCAGATCTCACCAGAGACTTGGGCTAACATTTGAAATTGGAATGGAAAGGTGCCCCCTTAGAGTATAAACTGGATCACTGTAGGTGAATAACCAGTGATTGTGATTTTTTGAAAAGTATACTTAGGGTAGTTTAGGGTCTTTCGTGGATAAGTCTGTCTACATTCAGAATTTTTTTTTTTTTTGCATTTATCCTACTAGAATCCTATCTATATGCAAAGACCCCTTTCTTACCTTTCAAGAACTTGAGTTTGTTTTTCTTGTACAGTTGTCATTTTAGATTATTTTAAACACAGTATACTCCTTGTTTTTATAAAGTAAGTGTTCCTATGTTTCTAGGTTCACATGATTAACTTTATAGCACAAAAGTTTTGGGGCCAGTTCTGAATTAATTTGAAATTGACTTCCATGTAAAGAAGTTAAAAAGTCAGGTAGTTTAGTATTTATAAATGTATTTACCAAGTAGTTACCTTTTGTTTCTTACCAGAAAGTAGCAATAGATAAAGAATCAAAATATTGTACAGACAAGTTCATACTTTTGCTGGTGTTACAATAAATAACAGATTGCTTTGGATTATAACATGGTTTTACTTGAAACTTGCACTCTGTGCTGCTCAGGTTAGCCTACCTTCTATACATAGGTTACCTATTCAGTTTGCATTTTATCTTAAGTTTGAATAATTTATTAAAAGTTAAAACAATAATGACTTACATTTAGAGGCTGGGGTTGTAGCTCAGTGGTAGAGCGCTTGCCTAGCACATGTGAGACACTGACTGGGTTCAGTCCTCAGCAACACATTAAAATAAATAAATAAAATAACCACTTACATTTAAAGTATTAAGTTTGTTCATCTAACTTTATTATTGCTCCAGGCAATTTTATCAGAATGAAAACACATTATGCATTAGTTAATTGAGGGAAATTTTCATTAATTTCACCTTCAGATATTAAAAACAAACCTGTACTTTTATTGGCTTCAGGCAAATGGTTGTCAGGCAAATGCTACTGTCACGACCTGTGCTTTAGTTTGTCAAGAACAAGTGAATGGCTTTGGTGGCAGGCACATGCTTGTAATCCCAGCTGCCAGGAACACTGAGGCAGGAGGATCACAAATTTGGCAAACTTTTTTTTGAGACACTTACAAACTAAAAAGAGGTGCAGATGTAGTTCCAGTTATAGGACCCCTGGGTTCTATCCTCAGTACCCTCCCTCCCAAAGTGAATTGAAATAAATTGGGATAATAGTCCCAATTTACTTCTCACCCAAGACATAGGTTATTCTGTGCATGGTCCTGGGAATCAAACCCAGGGCCTCAAGTATGAAAGACAGACACAACTACTGAGCCACGTCCCCAGCCTTAGGCTAGTTTTGTTGGAGTTCAGTCCTTTCAATCCGTGAGTTTCTAGCAGAAAAGAGGCAGTTCTTTAACTTTTCAGCTGACAGTCCGTTACAGAAACATTAGGAGACTTTGGTAATGTTTGTTCTTGACCTATGGTGAAGTATTTGTTGTTGTTACTTAACATGGATTTTTTTTTTAATAACTTGTTTTAGTACTTTACAGGGAAAGTGAGGGACACAAAATTTTACATTTTTATAGCTTTATTATTGTATATAGTTCTTAGGATGAAAATGTGATCAATGTTAAAAGTGAGATTTAATATAAAGCCTGAATTTGTTATTAAAACCATTTTTAAAATTTTTGTCAATTTAATAAAATTGCTTGATCTTTTTACATTTTGCGAATTGGTTGGATATTTAAAAATTACAGACCTTAAGTAGGCATTGTGTACTCTTCATCTAATTAAATTGTGCATTTTGATGGCCTTGGATAAAACTATTATTCTGTAAAGGATATAATAGCAAAACCCCCTCCCCCCACTAGTCTTTTGGCAACAGTTAGTGGGAAAAACCTGTAACTGTCCTTCCAAGCTCTGCAGTTAAATTTAGATTCAGCAACTGTAATCCCACTTGTAGTTCTTGATCACACTGGCAGCTAACTACATTTATATTTTTATATCTTAAATCAGCTTTCTGTTTTAAAGTGTGGAAACCTCATCTGGCCTTAGTAGGGAAGACTGAATTGCAAGCCAGGTGATGGGGTTAAGAGTGAGAATCATCGACACATGAAGAATAAAGTTAGGTTAAAAAGCAGAAAGCAATATATATTTTTTCCTCATGGATTGTGACCTAGTAAATGAAGTCTTCAGGTTTTTTTTAATATTGCCTTTTAGCATATGTGCTCCATTTTTGATATTGAATAAAAAGTAAACACAATTCAGAGAAAATCTGGCTTCTTGGATGGGACACATCTACTTTGTAGGGATATAGTTTTTGGTGGGTATTAAGTGACTATATAACAGTATTTTTGAGTATTTTATTCTTTTGCATATTTTAGTTTATTGCTAGGGATTGAACCTAGGATCTAAGCATGAACTTTTAATACTGAGCTACAACCACAACTGATTTGCATGGTTAGTTTTTTTGGTATGAGGGATTGAACTCAGGGGCACTTAACCACCACATCCACAGCCCTTTTAATTTTTATTTTGAGGCAGAGTCTCACTCAGTTGCTGAGGCTGGCTTTGAACTCATGTTCCTCCTTGATTTGCATGTTTTTAAAATACTTTCACATTGTAGGTATTCTGATATTTTTGCTGAAAATTGAAGCTGTGAAACACAAATATATCTAGTTTGTGCACATGTAGTACTTAAAAGGGTGCTGTAACCAAAAGGATATAGAATCTGAAACGTGAATGTTGTGTCTACCTACTTTTCCAGTCTTCTCCCATCCTCTGTGCTGGCCTATAGGCTGTGTTATCCTCTGTTTATGTAGGATGTAGGCCTGTAGGCTATGCTTTAAGTACATTTAGGTTTAAAATTTTTGTCAATTTAATAAAATCGACAAATTTTTATTAAAATTTTTCAGCTTACTCTTAGGATTTCCTACGGTGTGTGCACTGATGTCTATGAGATCAAAAAAACGGGAGGCTAATGTTTTTAGAGGTTTCATGAATAAGCATTAGTATTAACTGTAATCTGTCTTTTCATGTGATGAAAAATGTTTTTTTCTGAGTTATGAACCTAAGTGACTAGTTTTTAATTTTGAAATAGAGAAAGGATACTCAAAGATAGCAAATTATTAAGCTTGTGGACTCTTGAAGTGTCCCCTCAGCTCCCCCCTCCCCGATTTAGTAATTCTGAGATAATTAGCAGTCTTAGGTACTGGTTATTAATCTTTTCTAATGTTATCATCTAACATAATCTTGGTACATTTATCAAAATAGAAATTAACATTGATAAGAATCCTGTTAGCAGGGCCTGGTGGCACATGCCTATGATCCCAGCTATTTGGGACAGTGATCACAAGTTTGAGGCCAGCCTGGGCAATTTAGTGAGATCCTGTCTCAAAAGGGCTGAGGATATAGCTTATGGTAAATCTCCCCTGGGTTCAATCCCCATTCTCCCTCCCTCCTTCCCCCAAAACAACAAAAACAAAAGGCTGGGGATGTAGCTCAGTGGCCAAGTGTTCCTATGTTCAATTCCCAATGCTGCAGAAAAACCAAAAAAACAAAATCCTATTAAAGATAGACTTTATTTGGGTTTCCTTTTTTCTTTGGTACTGGGAATTGAACTCAGGGGCACTTTACTATTGAACTACACAGGGTCTCACTAAGTTGCAGAACTTGTGATCCTCCTGACTTAACCTCTGGAGCCACTGTGCCTGGTATCCTTAGGCTTTTTTTTTTTTTTTTTTTTTTTTTTTAATAAAAAAGCCTCTTCAGTTTCTCAATCTGTATTGAGATGCCACATTGTATTTAGTCGTCTTCTCCTTTGTTTCCTCTAATCTGTGTTTGTTTTGTTTCATGAATTTAAGATCTCATTTGAGTTTGTCTGATGCTATGATTTGACTGATTTTATGGCTTTGGGGAAAGAGTGCTACAGAGGTGTAACATATACCCTTTATCACATTGTATCATAGGTGCGTAATATCATTAGTTGAATTTAACCTTGATCATTTGATTGAGGTGATCTGTCAGGTTAGTATTTTCCCCTTTTCTTTGCTATTCATGGGAAGCTATGACTAAAAGCTCTAATTCAAGGGGAGGGAGGAATCACATTCTTGTAAAGGGAACAGAATCAGAATTTGTGGGCACATATGGCTACTACTAATAATATTTTGGGGAGAAATATTTTATGCAAATGTCTGCATCTCCTTAAAGTTTTCCCCTTAGTTTTAGCATTTATTAGTGGATCTTGTCAATATGGGTAGCCTTTTTTCTTCTTTTTTGCAATACTGGGGATTGAACCCAGAGGTACTCTATCATTAAGCTACATCCCCAGCCAGCATTCCCCCCCACCACCACCACCGTTTTTGGAGGGGTAGTGGGAATTGAACTCAGAGGCACTCAACCACTGAGGCATATCCCCAGCCTCATTTTGTATTTTATTTAGAGACAGGGTCTGAGTTGCTTAGTGTGTTGATAAGTTGTTGAGGCTGGCTTTGAACTTGGGATCCTCTTGTCTCAGCCTCCGGGATTACAGGCATGCACCACCATGCCCAGGCAACCCAGCCCTTTTTAATTTTTCAAGATGGGCTTTCTAAGTTGCCATGGCTGGCCTGGAATTTGGAGTCCTCCTGTCTCAGCCTCTGAGTTGCTGGTATTACAGGTGTGTCCCAGTGTGACTTTTTTTTTTTTTTAAAGCATTTTCTTTGTTGTATTAATTATCAGGTACTTGAGGCTCACAAATATTTTGCCTATACTGGGGCTAGAGTCAACAGTTCTTCTGAGGAGCAGTCAGAATATTGAAGGGAAGGTGATAGGTGATTAATGTGAAAAGTTTGTGAAATAGATTGTCAGTGGAACCAGATTTGGTGCTGCTGCTCTTTGGGCACTGATTGCTTGTATTAAAGTTGCTCTGGTATTTGGAAAATATTGTCAACTGAATTTCAAATGTTTGAATACACAACGTAACCTTGAAACAAAATTTATGGCTTTTTTTTTTTTTTTTAGCCGTGGGCACTGGATATTGAACTCAGGGTCACTGTACAACTGAGCTACATCCCTAGGCTTTTTATTATTTCGTTTGAGCAGTCTCTCTAAAGTTATCCAGGCTGACGTTGAACTTTCTTTTAGGGGATGTGTGTTTACCTTTCGATCTCCTGCCTCAGCCTCCAAGTTGTTGAAATTGCAGATGAGTCCTTGCAATTAGGCATTCTTTATAGGTCTTGGATTCAAGTATTTTGTGTTTTCTTTAAATCCCAGTTTGTGGCTTGTCTTTTTATTCTTTTAAATAGTGTCTTTTGCAAAGCAGGTTTTAATTTTGATAAAAGTTCACATTATCAGTTCTTGTGATGTGCTTTTGGTGTGTGTGTGTGTGTGTGTATATGATATTTTTGTTTACCTTGTTCTCATACAGGTTTTCTTTAGTTTTGAATTTTACATTTTGGTTTGGACCATTTTGAGTTAAGTTTTATATATGGTGTAAGTCATGAGTTGTTATTTTTTTTTCATATGAATGTTGAATTTTTCTGGCACTGTTCTTGAAAAGAGTATCCTTTTACCACACTATTGTCTTTCTACTTTTGTTGGAAATTAGTTAAATAGTGATATGTGGCTATATTTGTGAACTTTGTTCTGTTCCATGGATCCATTTTTTCTATTATGTTCAACCTATTAAAAGTCTGTTTACATCTGCATGGATAAATAATTTGTCATTGCTTTGCATATGCTAAAAACACATTTAGACATATCAGGCTATATCATACAGTACATATTCGACAACTGACTTTTTGACATTGTTTTTGAGATCTATTCCATGCTGATTTTCTGACAGCTATAAATAGGGGGACTATATCTTATATAATACCTGTATAGTTATTTATATCCATAACCCTAATTCACTCCAGTTAACCTGGCATAATTAATAGTATTAGTTTTCAATCTTATAAGTGTGCATGTGGTAATCCTTAAATATAGAGGTTTCTATGGTATGAATGAACCAGAATTCAACTCATTCTCCATTTGTTGGACATGGAGATTGTTAGTCTTATATTTTAGAAATAGGGCAGCTGTTACTTCTCTGTATTCATCTTATGCAAATAGCCGAGTTTCTCTTTTACATATGTACTTAAAATCAGTGTTTTTAGGTAACTGCAAAAGTGTTTTCCACTGTGTTTAAACCAGTTGAGGCTCCATCTTTAGGTACTGTTCTTCCTTCATGCTTTCCTGTGTCTAGTACTTACAAAGATTTTATATACTAATACTTCAGGATTTCTCAAATGAGGAGTGATGGGTTTTAATTTGCATTTTACTGGTAACTTGGCATATGTTTGGTTGTCCATTTAGTACTTTCCTGGGTTACCAGATCCCTATCCTTTGTTTTTCTCTAGAGTTATTCTTTAGTGATTTGTATGCAGGGTTGGTTGGTTATACTTAGGAATAAACCCAGGTCCATGTTCATATGTTCATACCAGTTACACTGTCTAGACTTGAGTCTACACCCTAATTCCTATATACAATATTATGGATATAATGATCTCTTACATGATGTTATATTTAAAAAAAAATTTAAATTTGCCATTATAGTGACCTACTAAGGCATTTGCTATTTTTTAAAAATTTTGTTAGAGTAAGCTCTGTTGTTAAATTCAGGTGGACTATAGTTGGCCTTCATTATGCTTCCCTGCTCCTCATTTCATTAGGCTTTAAAGGAAGCACCCTTAACATTTCATGCTTAACTTTAGCAGAATTGCTAGTGGAGAGTTTTCTTTACTGTTGTTGTTACCTGGGCATGATGGCACACACCTGTAATCTCAGCTACTCAGGAGTCTGAAGCAGGAGGATCACAAGTTCAAGGTCAGCCTAAGCAACTTAGCAAGACCCTGTCTCCAAATTAAAAATTTTTAAAAAGTACTTGGGGATGTAGTTCAGTGGTAGAGCATCCCAGGGTTCAATCCTCAGTACCAAAAAGAGAAGAAAAAAAAAAGTTGCTTGTGCAATCTAGAAACTTGGAAGCAAGTAAAAAATTTGAAAGCATTGAAGTCAGGGTCAATCAATAAAATTGGTGATGTGAACTGTTGATGTCATTGATATTTCTATGATTTGTGTGGGTATATGTAGTTTTTGCAGTTCTGGGGGTGGAACTTGGCTTGAGGATGGATGCAAGTACTTTGCCACTGAGCTAAATAAACCCCTAACCTGGGTTATACTAATAATGTTTATTGAAGGTATTAGGTACTTTTCAGGTTACTTAAGTATGAAGTGTGACATTCATTTTTTGCTGCTTGTAGGTAGCAGATAATTTCAGTTTCACTTTTTTCCTACTCTGTAAAATACCTTACTGGTAATCATGCTTTCATTATATTTTAGAGAGATCCTAAAGCCACAAAGTAAAATCAAACACAAAATGAATTCCTTCTTACGTAAAACTTAAGAAAATATTCTAATATGGTTCTTGATCAGCAAGTAAATATCTTGTTTTAATATAAACTTAAAGGCAAACAAAGATGCTTCCCTGTCCTCGTTAAGCAATTTTTTGGGTGGGATGCATGGCTCTGAGGTCTTACCTCTGAAAGTTGGGAGAAAGTGCCAGACATAGAAAAGTCCCTGCACTGCAAAAAAGTTAAAATTGGACCAATTACACCTGTGCTAATAAATACTAGAGCTGTTCTGGGATCTTCAGATCTGCCATACACAGCAGAATTTATGAAGCAGGGATTTTAAGATCATTTCAAGAGAGCTAAAATATGTAAGATACCATACCACTAGTAATTGGATGTTGGTAGTCTTTGCTGTTTTCTGTTTATTATGAATGTAAAGCATATTCATCCCAAGACGGTACAGTAATACATAGGTCTTAGAAGTAGCCCTAGATGTTTAGAAATTTGATAACAAGTTTTTCTGGATTTTTTTTCAGGAGTACTTAAAGTTTACGTTTTTATTTTTTTCCTTATAAAAATTTAGTTCTAAATACCTATTGTTAGGCAACTTTTCCTCATTTGATACATTTTTAACTTTTTATTTTTGGTGCTAGGAATCAAATAGTTATTTCTCTGCCCATTTAGTAGCCTGAAAGTTTTTCCTTTTAATAGCCACATAGTTTTCAATTACATAATTTTGTATATACATTATATGTAATGTAATACAATTTTCCATTATACATGTAGTGCAACAGTGTGTACTTTAAGTATACTTTATGTTGATTACATGTACTTATATCCTAAGGTTTTTTTGTTGTTGTTGTTGTTGTTTTGGGTTTTTTTTTTGGTACTAGAGATTGAAGCAAAGGGGCACTTAACCACTGAGCCACATCTCCAGTCCTAAAATTTTTTGAGACGGGATCTCACCAAGTTGCTTAGCACCTCACTCAGTTTCTGAGGCAGGTTTTGAATTTGCAATCTTCCTGCCTCATCCTCCCAAGCAGCTGGGATTATAGGCATGAGACAACATGCTTGGCTAACTTGAGTTCCATCCCCAATATTGCAAAAAATGTACATAACACAGACAACACACATCATGGAAATATCATTGACACAGTTCACACAATCACCAATTTTTTTTTTTAACTTGGAGATCATCCTGTTTTAGCCTCCTGAGTTGCTGGGATTACAGGCATACACCACTGCGCCCAGCCTCCTTGGCTTTTTATTTTTTGAGACAGGGTGTCACTAAGTTGCTTAGGGACTTCAACCCCCTGAGTCACTACAAACTTAGTTTTCTTGGAAAAGCTGCTCTGGTCTTATAGGAAGACCGCAGGCCCATCACATCAGCATGGAAGAGAGTTGTTTTTGATGGTTGAAATAATAAAACTGGCTTATTTCTTATTCTTATTTTGATACATGATTTATATTCTAACCAATACTGTTTTATTTATATATGCTTTTTTAAATTGGGAATAACTATAATCTATTTGTAGGCATTTCTAAAAAATTCTTTGGGGAAAGGACACAGTGTATCCAAGAGTGTTAGAATGGGAGAATCTTGGAACTTTTTAGTGTATATTTTCATTGGAACTTTCTTCTAGTAGTTTCATAGTTCTGTGTGTGTGTACTTTCCTTCGATTTAAGTTTTTTTTTTTGTTTGTTTGTTTTTAACTGTGTTTTTTATATGGTGTTGAGGATCAAACCCAGTGCCTCACATGTGCTAGACAAGCACTCTACCACTGAGCTACAACTGCAGCCCAATAGTTTTTATAAAACGTTTGTCACAGTGGATCAGTAACTGGCAAAATATTGTTCTATGATAAATCCATTTCAGTTTGCTTTTTTTATTATTTTGATTTTATATAATTGAGAGTTGATGAATAAAGAGAATAGAGACTATTCTCAAGTTATTTTGTTAGTCCTATGTTTCTCATAACTTGTGTTTTATGTTTGGGCGAGAAAAGAATAAAGATTTCAGAAGTGATTTATAAAAAACAAATTTTCCTCTAATTAGGGTTGATAGAGACATTTAATAGACACAAGTCTTCTGGGCTCAAATTGCCAAAGGTTTTTTTTTTTTTTTTTTTTTAAACTAAGAATGATCGAACAGACTACTTTTTAAAATTGAATGATCAAGTTACCCACAAAACAGTGTATCATCTTACATAACTGAAGAACTTTCCTGACCTATCTGTAGTAACTGGTAGTACAGGTACATGTTGGTTTAATATTCTTAATTATTCTGCTGGAATTATAGTGCAGAGCATTGTGTGCACAGAGGCCCTAGATTTAGTCCCTACTGCCAGGCCAAAAAAAAAAAAAAAATCCCCTGATTATTCTAATGTATTCTTCTGATATTGTCAGGACATGCCCCCCCCCCCCCCCACTGGTGATTGAACCCAGGGACTATATACCACTGAACTACATCCCTGGCTCTTTTTATTTTTTACATCTCATCAGCCAGCCAGGGCTGACCTTGAAATCCTCCTTCCTCAGCCTCCTGAATTGCTGTTTACAGGCATGTGCCACTTTATCTGGAAGTTTTTTTTTCTTCTTTAATGTCAAAGTGCTTTTTAGATTCTTTATTTTTAGAAGTCTTAATTTATACACAATAAAATATACACAATTTTGAGAGTTCAGTTTGAAAATTTTTTTAATTGTACATATTCATATAACCATCCAGCTGCATAAGTTTCTAAACTAGCTGGTTCCTTTTTCATCCTTACTAGTCAATTTCCTCTTAGGCAACCATTTTTTTGGATTCTGACACCTTAGGTTAGTTTTCTCTTTGGTCTTATTGAGACTGTCGTATCCTCTATTATGTAAATACTGAAAAATCTGACAGTTCAGTTTTGATAGATGGTAAAAAATCTGCTTCCCTTGCTGGGGATGTAGTTCAGTGGTAGAGAGCTTACCTAGAGTTCATTAGACCTGGGTTCAATCCCCAGCACTGGGGAAAAAAAAATCTATTTTGTTTGTATTCAATTCTAACCTCCTCTTGTGTAAGAATGTTGAACAAAAGTTCTTTAGAGTTTTTTATCGATCAGACATTAAATTTTAGGGGGTAGCCAGATATAGTGCATGCCTGTAATCCCAGCTACTTGGGAGACTGAGATGGGACAATTACAGACCAGACTCAGCAGAATAAAATAATAAAGATTTAAAGTGGGGGGGCCGCTGGTGGTACAGTAGTAGAGTGGTAGCTTAGCATATACAAGGCCCTGAGTAGAATCACCAGTACCATGAGGGGAAAAAAAAATTAAGGGGCTAAAAAATTGAGCAATATGTGGTCTATCCCTAATCTAAAGAAATTTGCTATTTAGGATAATCTTTCAGTCTTTCATTATGTTAGGTCCCCTCAGCCCCCGTTTTTTTTTTTTAGCGCTGGGACCTAGAAAATAAACCTGCTGTCTATATCCACCCTTTGTGGAATATTCTAAATAACCACTACCATTTCCCTTGAGCTCTTTGGAGCAATATTTATTTATTTAGGTACCACGAATTGAACCCAGAGGCACTGAATCACTGAGCCACATCCCCAACCCCTTTTATTTTTGGAGGTGATCTTGCCAAGTTGCTTAGGGCTTCACTAAGTTGCTAAGGTGGGCTTTGAACTTGGTGATCCTCCTGCATCAGCCTACTAATCGTGTTTTGTTACATGAACTAGGGAAGAAGAGCAGATAGTGGTGAAGAGTGTACTGAGAGTAAAGGGGAAAAAAGGTACATATTAAGTAAATCACTGATTTTTTTAAAATTTTTAAATTATTTTACAGTTCTATGGATTAAATACAGGGCACTCCACCACTGAGTCACATCCTTGTCCCACCCCCCTTTTTTAATAAGTGAAAAGTCATTTGCTAATTTTTTTAATTAAAGTGTGTTCATTAATAAAGAATAAGGCATAGTATAAAATGATAAAATGGTCACTAAATCGAATATAATCACGAGTTATCTAAAAATACCATGGCATCTTTGTTACATTTTTTTTTTAAAGACTGTTTCCTGGAAATGGAGGACTATTCATCTCATAGCTTTTATTGAATAATGATTAGTATACCAATTACATCATAATATAAATTCCTAAATAACACTCTATCAATTACTACTACACTCATACAATCAAAATCCTTTAGGCTCTACATCGAAGGCAAGAAAATGACTTCTTGTGACTTGAGGTAACTACCACATAGTGACAGGAGATAGACTGGCAGTTTCCAGCTACAGAAAATATTGAGTTCTACCCAAATGTACAGATTATTTGAGATATAACCCATAATAGGTAAACCAGTTTCCTACTTATTTTGGATCAGACGGGTTTGTTGTTTTGAAAAATAGGCCAACGGAAAATCCTATAGCACACAGCAATCTCTACATCTTGGCTGGACATGAAAATAGTTACTAAGCACCTGGCCCTTTTTATTTGTTCTAATTAGTTACACATGACAGTAGAATGCACTTTGATACCTTGTACATAAATGGAGTATAATTTCTTATTCTTGTGGTTGTACATGATATAGAGTCACACATATATCCATAGGGTAGTCATATAAACACATAGGGTAATAACATTGTCCAATTAATTCTACTCTTCTTCCTACTCTCATTCCCTCCCTTTTCCCCCCTCCTCTCCGCCTAATCCAGAGTAACTCTATTCTTCCTTAGCCTCCATCCCCCTTATTGTGAATTAGCATCTGCATATTAGAGAAAACATTTTTTTTTTAGGATTGGCTTATTTTGCTTAGAACATGATATTCTCCAGCTTTACCCCACTTACCCACATATGCCACCATTTTATTCTTTACGGCTGAGTAATATTCCATTGTGTATGTATTCACATTTTCTTTATCCATTCATCTGTTGAAGGATACTTAAGTTGGTTCAGCTATTGTGAGTTTAGCTGCTATAAACACTGATGTGGCTGCATCACTTAATATGCTGAGTTTTAAGTCCTTGGGTATATACTAAGGAGTGGCATAGCTGGATCAAATGGTGGTTCCATTCCAAGTTTTCTAAGGAATCTATCTGGGTCTCACTTATTTGCGGAGGGTGGCCTCCAACTTGCAATCCTCCTGCATCTCACTCATCCTTCCTAGTCACTGGGATTATAGGTATGTACCACCATGACCAGCTTCTGATTTCTTTTATCCTGTGAAGAAGGTGCCTTTTGAATTGCTTTTTACATTGTGGATATAGTATGTATTTTGAATAAGACAGGAAAGCAAAACTTGATGTTCAGCCCTTTTATATAAATATAAAAGTGCAATTTATTGGAATGAAAATATTTTACCTTTCCTGAGATAGAGAGATCTGCTTCATTTCTGAAACTAGTTGTGAGGTCTGAGAGTATAACATAATCACAGTGTTTTTTTTCCTGTTCATCTGTTTGGGTTAGATACTAATAATTTTGAATGAGAGTAGTTAATTTCCCCTCCCCTTTTGTTGTGCTGGGATTGAACCCAGGTCCTTGAAATTATCTTAATTTTAGGAATTTTTTTCCCTCTGGATTGTTTTGTTTGTGGTACTGTACATCCAACCCAGGGTGTCAGGCATACTAAGCAAGTGTTCTACCTTTGAGCTATACCACTAACCCTTCTGAACCCCTTTTAAGAAAGGAAACCTTACAGAAGGAATTTTTATATATAAATAAGTGAAATTGCTTTCATGTAAGTGCGGCAAGGGGAAATCTAAATCTTGGAAACCACAGGCTATAGATAGATAACTAAGAATCTCTAATGTACAGATATCTTTAAATTCTGGGATCTATAAGAAAACCTGAAATTATTTTATTTTTCAAATTTTTATTTTAGTTTTTGATACTGGGGATTGAATCCAGAGGTACACGGATACATCCCCAGATCCCTTTTTTCAAATTTTTAAATTTTGAGACAGTCTCACTAAGTTGCTCAGGGCCTTGATAAGTTGTTGAAGTTGGCTTTCTGCTTCTCAGCCTCCCACGCTACTGGGATATGTGTGTGCCACTAAGCCCCGCTGGAATTATGTGGCTCTCGTTGTGCTTCAGGTTGATAGTTTATTAGTTTAATACTTCAGTTCCAGAGTTTTGTTTCTGGTATCTTGATAACCATGCCTGAAGGCAATGTATTTTCCTATTATGAAAGCTGATCCATGTTGAGGGGCTGTAATTGGGGGAAAATGAAGAACAGTCTTAGGACTGATACAGATTTTGGTGAAACAAGTAGTAAGTGGGGACAGCTCTTCAAGAAAGATGCAAGAGCCATGTTCAGTGCTGCTTCTTTCATCCTAGCTGCTTACGAGGTTGAGGTGGGAGGATTATTTGTTAAGGAGTTTGAGCTTGCACCAAGAGTTTGAGGCTAGCCTGAAAAACATAGCAAGATTATCTATTAAATAAACAAACAAACTAGATTTTAGGGCAAACAAATCGTTTATTCAGAAATTTATCAATCCATTTTGCTGTGCATGGTAGTATGCACCTTGTAATCCAGCACCTTGGGAGCTGAGGCAGGAAGATCACAAGTTTTATGCTGCCTCTGCAACTTAAGACCTAGTCTAAAAAAATTGAAGAAAAGGGGCTGGGATGTAGATCAATGGTAGACCACTTGACCTAGCATGTGCGCGTACATGTCCCTTGTTCTGGGAAGGGGAAAAATCCATTTTGCCCATCTTTTTAAAATATAAAAGTTCTTCTCCTTTTGCATATCATTATTAGGTTAATATGTGTGTATGTTTGTGTAAGTTGAGAATGGTTTTCTTTCCAGTTTTAAATAAAAAGTCAGAATATCAGATTTTTTCTGAAGGTCATTTTTGGTAATACTTGGCAAAAATTGAGAACTTGATAAGTATCTAAATATTCATAGGTATTACCTGCAAACCTTCTTGATTATTTTGAGTAGTAGGAATTATTTTGCTGAGTAAAAACGTCTTGTTAACTTTATCCCATTTGATTTTTATAGTCTTTTTGTTTCCATTATAAGATTAGCTAATAAGTACATTTAGAAATCTTGATTTTATAGTTTCTATTTTTAATTGGTTTTATTTTTTAAATACATGACAGCAAAATGCATCATAATTCTTATTACACATATATAGTTTCTATTTTTAAATAATATTAAAGGTTATCTGATTTAGATGGAGTTGAAGGTGTGATAGGTTGTACCTGGATGTTAAAGCCATATTAAGGTTATTGTCCTTGAATCTTCTATTGCCACAATAAGAATGTGTTTATGATTTTGCCATTAGAATGCTGGTTTTTTCCCCTTCACTTTTTCTTTCATTTTATTTGTTTTAGTTGTAGATGGACACAATACTTTATTTATTTTTTTTGTGGTGCTGGGGGTCAAACCTAGGGCCTCACATGTGCTGGACAAGTGCTCTATCATTGAGCTATGGCCCCAGCCCCTTCCTCACATTATTTTATTGGTGCATTATAGATGCACATAATGACAGGATTAGTTGCTACATATATGTACATGCATACAATACAGCATAGTTTTTTGTGTACTTACTAACTCAAGAAAATTATGGTAGGGTGTATATTGAGGTTATTTTATCCAGTTAAGGAAATTGAATTTTGGGAACAATGGTGAATTTTTTTTTATTTTTTAAAAAGTTTTTTAATATTTATGTTTTAGTTATGGTTGGACACAATATCTTTATTTTCATGTGGTGCTTGAAGATCGAACCCATGCCTCCCTCATGCTAGGCAAGCACTTTACCTTAGAGCCACAACCCCAGACCCAGTGGTGAATTCTTCATAGTGACTTTTCCCTCGCATATGTTCATCTGATTTTAGTAAATTTGAATGTGTAAAATGTCACCTGGTATGTGTGGGTTTTGTTTTTTTAATGTTTATCCCCATCCCTACCCCCCAGGTTGAATTGACCAAAGCAATGGTTATGGAGAAGCCTAGTCCCCTGCTGGTTGGGCGGGAGTTTGTGAGACAGTATTACACACTGCTGAACCAGGCCCCAGACATGCTACATAGGTAAGAAGTTATTCATCTAATTCTTTCTTTTATAGTGTGTGGTGCTTATACGTGAGATTTTTCCATTCAGCAGCATATTTCTTATGAGGTTGTTGTATAACAGTGCTTTTACATAAGTATCTGTAAGTACTGGATGTTAAAATTATAAAATTTAAAAGAATTTCCAAGTAGTATTTAAAAAGAACTATTAACTGAATTTTACAAATGTTATAATCTCACTTATTAAGACTATATTTAAGAAGATCCAGGTTTGTTCCTGAAGTAACATTCTGCGTTAATATGCTTTTAAAAACGGAAGTATCTTTTTAGTAGAAATGTTGTATGCTTGTTGTAAGTTAAAACACAGATGTACAAAAACATTGTGAAGTGCTGAGCATGTTGTTCAGTGGTAGAGCGCTTGCCTTAGCATATAAGAGGCCATTAGTTTGATTCCTAGCATTGCAAAAACCAGGAAAACAAAACAAATTGTGAAAATATTTGGTAATAGCATACTAACAATTTTTTTTTTTGTATATGCAAACATGTTTTAACAAACTCTGTTAACAAACTCTTTTAGCTTATTTTGCTTGGTAATTAATCTAAGGTCATCTTTAATGGTAGTACATGTATCACTTAATTTTAGTGATGACAGAATATTTTATAGAGATGTAGTATGTTTTAATTTCCTAATGATGTAGGTTGCTTCCAGTATATCCTTTTATAAACAGTGTTACATTATACAAAACTATTGATGTGGACTTGTTAGAATAATTTCATATAATTTCCAAAATGTATATTTGTTGGGCCAGAACTGTTTTTTCCTTTGTACGGTGGCCAACTTACATATTCAATATTACATGGTTATGAGGAAAATTTACAGATTGGTTTTTTGTTTTGGTAGTGGAGATTGAACTCAGGAGTACCTAACTACTGAGCCACATCCCCAGCCCTTTTTATTTATTTATTTATTTATTTTTTAAAAGAAAATCTTTTTTTTTTTTTTTTTAAGAGAGAGAGGGAGGAGAGAAAGAATTTTAATATTTATTTTTTAGTTTTCGGCAGACACAACATCTTTGTATGTGGTGCTGAGGATCGAACCCGGGCCACACGCATGCCAGGCGAGCGTGCTACCGCTTGAGCCACATCTTCAGCCCCCCTTTTTATTTTTTGAGATAGGGACTTGTTAAGTTGCTTAGAACCTCACTAAGTTGCTGAGGTTGGCTTTGAACTCTTGATCTTCCTGTCTCAAGCCTCCCAGGCCTCTGGGATTACAGGTATGTGCCAATGTGCCTGGTTTATAAATTCATTCTTTTTTTTTTTTTTTTCTGGTGGTGTTGGGGATTGAACCCAGGGCCTTGTGCATGTGAGGCAAGCACTCTACCAACTGGGCTATATCCCCAGCCCCTATAAATTCATCCTTTTTAAGAATTTCTTTTAGTTGTAGATGGACACAATACCTTTGTTTTGTTTATTTTTATATGGTGCTAAGGATCAAACCTAGTTCCTCACATGTGCAAGGCAGGATCTCTACCTCTGAGCCACAACCCCTGCCCTATAAATTCATTCTTTTTTTAAAAATATTTATTTATTTTTTAGTTTTCGGCGGACACAACATCTTTATTTGTATGTGGTGCTGAGGATCCAACCCAGGCCGCACTCATGCCAGGCGAGCACGTTACTGCTTGAGCCACATCCCCAGCCCTAAATTCATCCTTAATACCTGGTTTGGCTTTACACTGAAAATGGAAACAAAAATTTTTTTAAGGTTTTATCATTTCCAAGCACTTTATACTTTACCTACAAAAACTTTTCAGTAAGGCATTAAGGTATTAACTTCACTTTGTGGATGTAGAAGCTCAGCGGAGTTAAAAATTTGCTAGTATGGGCTGGGACTGTGGCTCAGTGGTTAGAGCACTCGTCTAGCACGTGTAAGGCCCTGGGTTCGATCCTCAGCACCACATAAAAATCAATAAAATAAAGATATTGTGTCCAACTATTTCTAAAAAATAAATGTTTAAAAAAAATTTGCTAGTATTATTCTCATGTCTATTAAGTGGTAGAACAAGTCCCCAAATCAGTTTTTATTCTTCCTGTTCATTGTTTTATGAAAGTTTTATTATTTTCTGTCCTTAGAAGTTAGTTAAACTTGGAGTTTAAAAAGAAGCAAGAATTTAAAGAAACTAATCAAATGCATTAATGTATTTTCTTGTCAATATTGTCATTCTAAGGCTGCTTTTTTCCTTCCCACTGTTTTTTTTTAATTTCTGAAGTACATAGGCACATCTTAGAATGAAAAGTGGCTTAGCCAGTAGTGAATGGATTCTCTGACACATGTACATCTTCTTAGTAGCTTTTAAAAGTAGAAAGGAAGACTTATTCTAGTGATTCCAGACCTATTCCTTTTTTGGGGGTTGGGGAGTGGAGTCAGGATATAAAATAATATGTATGGGTTTATTTATTCAAAAAATATACTTATCTGGAAGACAGATAACAAAAAATACTTAATAGTGATTTTTGCCTAGTTTGGGAGCATTTGTGTGTGTGTGTGTATGGTAGAATATTGTTGTAGTGAAAACGGTGTTTGAAGATACAGATGAACGAAAACTACAGGAAATTAAAAATTCTTACTGCATCAGCAGAAATTGTTAAAAACTTCTAAAACTGCCTGTGTGAGTTTGCAAGTAGTTAATAGGAACTGCTCATATGCATTCTGAAATCTAAAAGGACTCGTCAAGCCTATGGAGAATGTGACTGCCCCCAGCCCAACTGCTGTTTTCTTCCTTCTAGTGAAAACAGAATCTTAAGTTTAAGTGACTGATCTTTCTGACATGAACTGTAAGATCTTTTCCAACATGATAATCCTGAAATGTGGAAGTTACCACTTGGAAAATAAGTGTTCTGCCTCACTAACCAAATCCATTCCTATTCAGAAAATGTTAACTGAGTGGCATGGAGGGGATGGATAGATGACTGCATATAGATAAAGAAAGAAAACACATTCCTGCCTTCAATAATCAGCCAGTGAAGTAGATTTATAATGTGAAAAATAAATACTTACTGTTAGGGTACTTAAAGATAGAAAATAAATTATCTTCCTGTGATACAGATTTTATGGAAAGAACTCTTCCTATGTTCATGGGGGATTGGATTCAAATGGAAAGCCAGCAGATGCAGTCTATGGACAGAAAGTAAGTACAAGTTTTATTTGGATCTGGAAGTATCTAGAAACAAACCTATAATAAAGTTGAGGTAGATACATGCTTAGTAAATTTGATAATACTAAAAGATTGAATTTTTCAACATTGTAATAGAAGTTTAGGTAGTTACTATTTTATAAATATGATAGTTGTTGAATGGCCTGTGATTTTCATTTGTTCACATTGGATGATATACTCTGAATGCTTTGTATGTTAGAATATAGTTGCTTTTAGCCTGGGATCATGTTTTCTAAGCTTTTAAAAGTGTTATTTTAAAGGATTCAAGTCAACTCACTGGGAATAGAGTAATAAAGAAAAAACTCTTGTTGTAACTTAAACATGTATATACTCTTTTATCTATGTTGTGTTAGGAAATTTGGGGATATTTTGAAGGTGTAAAATTGAAGGCATTAACTACTGGCCTTGATTCCTTAGGAAATTCACAGGAAGGTGATGTCACAAAACTTCACCAACTGCCACACTAAGATTCGCCATGTTGATGCTCATGCTACTCTAAATGATGGTGTGGTGGTCCAGGTGATGGGTCTCTTATCAAACAACAACCAGGCTTTGCGGAGATTCATGCAAACATTTGTCCTTGCCCCAGAGGTATGTTTAGTAGTGAAATAATGTGGGGAAAAAAAATGAAATTTTTGCATATCTTTAAATTGTTTTTGAACTTTCAAACATATTGAGTTGTCAGAATAGTGCAGAATAGTGCAGCAATGCTTATGTAAACCTTACCTATAGCTATAGAATTACTGTCAGTACTTGCCCACTTATGGTGGATTGTGTTCTTTTTTTTTTTTTTTTTTTTTTTTGTAATGCTGGAAATTGAACACAAGGCTTTGCCCATGCTAGTCAAGCACTCTATTATTGCACCACATCTCCAGCCTATAATTTTTTTTTTTTTTTTAGGTATCCCTAAAAAGGTTTCCTCTTCTAAATCATTTGAAAAGAAGTTTAAGACATTTCTAATCATGCTCAGATGCTTATGTGGGCATTTATTTTCTTTTTTCTTTCTTTCTTTTTGTTTTAAATACTTGTATGTTGATTTTGTTCTTTCTTTTGTGGTGTTGGGGGAAGAACCCAGGTCTTTGCTTGTGTTAGGCAAGGGATTTACCACACAACCTTCCCAGCTTAAGTGGGTAATTTCTAAGAATAAGGAATTCTGTCCTGTAATCATAGTGCAGTAATTAAATTCAGGAAATATTGATGTAATGTTACTATCATTCTGTAGTCCATATTTGAATTTCAGAAAACACACCAATGTTGAACTTCATAGTGATTTTTTTTTTTCCAGGTCCAAGATTCAATACATAGTTATACATTGCTTTTAGCTATAATATGTCTCTAGTCTCTTAATGTGTAGTAGTTTCTTAATCTTTTATTTGTCATGGCAGTGATGTTTTTCGAGAACGGTCATGTTATTTTGTAAACACTTCATACTTAAGTATCTTTTAGTACCTCAAAGAGGCATATGATGTCATTTAGTTTTTTTTTTTTTTTAGATGGGCAGGGGAGGAGGGGTCTTTCAATTTTTTATATATTTTAGTTGCTGGACCTTTATTTTATTAGTTTGTATGCGGTGCTGAGAATTGAACCTAGTGCTTCACACATGCCAGGCAGGTGCTCCACCACTGAGTCACAACCCCAGCCCTGTTATTTAGTTTTATTAATGATGTTAACCTTATGTAAGGTGATGTTCACTAGGTTTTGCTACTGTGTTGTTAAGTATTTTTCCTTTTCTGATTTATGCATTGTGCAGATTGTTTGAGATTTGTATCCTGTTACTTACAACTTTTTGTATGCTAACTTTAGCAATCATTGATTCTTGGTTGAAATCAGTTGCTATTTTGATGGTGACAAATTGAGTTTATCTAATCCCCTATTAGTTGGCATCCTGCTATAAAGGACTTTCCCTTTCTTATCTGTTAATCATTTGTGGATTTTTAGTTTATTTAATGAGTTGTAATCTGTTACTGTCGTGTCTAAAATGTTCCAGATCCAAGCAGAGGGAACCCCTTCAAGCTTCTTTTGTGTCTTTTTGTTTGTTTATTTTTTGAGGGGGGTCCACTTTGTAACATTGTGGAGCAAAATGTTCTGGGCTCAGCTTGCACAGACCCTGCTTTAGCACAATTCTAGAATCAGCTGTTTCTTCAAGGAACCCCTAGTTCTTTGTAGTTAGGCTTATCATGAAAGTCTTCCAGATTGATTACAGTCAAGAATCCTGTCTGCTTAAATATGTAGAAGTGGCTCATTAAAAACTTGATGAAAAAATGATCATTATTTTTTAGTATTAATCTTTAAAATAATTTTTAATATTTAGAATAATGAACGCAATACTATATTTTTACTGAGAAGAGAATATTTTTGTCTATTTGAAAAAGTTACATGAAATCATTTTAGTCATCTTTTAAATGGAGGATTATATTGAAGGGTAAAGATTTGAAGAACTTCTATTCTAGCCAGGTATAATGGTATACACCTGTAATCCCAGCAGTTCAGAAGGCTGAGGCCAGAGTATCATAAGTTCAAAGCCAGCCTCGGCAACTTAGCGAGGCCCTAATAAGCAATTCATAAGACACCGTCTCTAAATGAGATATAGAAAGGAGCCTAGGATATGGCTCAGTGGTTAAGTGCCCCTGTTTTAATCTCCAGTACCGCCCCCCCCCCAAAAAAAAAAAATATTTGAAGGACTTTTAAATGTGTGAAGAATTGCATTGGGGTGTATAGCTTTTTTTTTTCCTTTTAAAGGGAAAAGTTTATTTTAAATTTTTTATTCATTTTTATACATCAGACTTTAAAGGGATGACTCTTCCATGTTAACATAATGCATTGTTTTATAAACTTTGAGAACACATGCACTGAGGTATATATGTTGATCTTTTTTTATGGATGAGGGAACAGCTTTGAAATTGAGTAACTACTAAATAACATAACTGGATTTGGACTTGGATATGTCTTAGACATAATGTGAGCAATTTTTTTTCCCCTTAGCTAAACCACCCTGGAATGTTAGAATGAATATTTTTGGATGCAGATATAGGGAATTTTAAATATCTAATTGCCTCTTAATGATTTGAGGTGTTAGCTTTTGCATCTTGCATACTTTAGAGTTTTTAATCTTCTCTTTTTTTTTTTTTGGTATTCATCTGGTGATGAGGATAAATGTTTTGAACAAATAAAATGTATTAGAATATAGTTTTTAAAATAACTGTAGTATAAAGCATGACTTTTTAATCTTGGTACTTTTGGCATTTTGGGTTAACTAATTCTTTGTTTTGGGGGCTATCTTATTCATCCTTGCACTCTGCTTAATAGTTGTTAGTGACTGTACCAGTCATGAAAACTAAAATGTCTCCAGACATTGTCAAGTATCTCCTGCTAGTTTAGAACACTGGTGTAGTTATTTGGCTCTTTGAAAGTCTGTTGTATAAATTAAAACTTTTTGTTGGCATTGCAGGGCTCTGTTGCAAATAAATTCTATGTTCATAATGATATCTTCAGATACCAAGATGAGGTCTTTGGTGGCTTTGTCACTGAGCCTCAGGAGGGTAAGTAGTGAAGCACTGTACGTTACTTATCTAAACATTTAAAACAGCATCCGATGGACCTTTAGAGAATAATGGGTTTATTGAATAGTTTTGTTGGTTCTTTATTGTGAATAAGTAGTATTTGTTAAGACATGAAGAATCTCAGCTTTTACCCTGTTGGATGCTAATTGGTTAGCTTTTTTCATGGAGGTTGGGAGTCAACCTGACTCTAAGGTCAGAAGTAGATTATCATTCTCAGCAGCCAACAGTAGCATTTTTGCTTTAGTTCCCATAGGACCCCATGAAGAAGGTCTCATGATATATGCATTGCAGTGGGTTGTTAAAGGTGTGAAACCCTTATTTCAGGGAAACCAAATCTTTTCTAGGCAGTAACATGCCTCTCCTTTGCTCTTTTTTTTTTTTTAAGAGAGAGAGAATTTTTTAATATTTATTTTTTAGTTCTCAGCAGACACAACATCTTTGTTTGTATGTGGTGCTGAGGATCGAACCCGGGCCGCACGCATGCCAGGCGAGCGTGCTACCGCTTGAGCCACATCCCCAAGCCCCTCTCCTTTGCTCTTGAGGAATACTTTTTTCTAAGGCTGTTTGCTATACAAATATTCTTGAAAATTACCCTGAAAGAAAGGATAGATGTGGATTATGTGCAAAAGCAGACCAATGGATAGTGTTTGAATTTTATTACATGGCTCAGACTGTTCTAAGTGCTTTATATTTATTATGTAATATACACCTTATAGACAGTACTTTAGGTACTGTTTCTCCAATAAAGTACATTAGGGTATTGAAATATAATAGTTTACCTAAGATAGTGGTAGCTAGTAAGGTACATTAGATTACTGAAATACGATCTCATATTCTGTGTTAATCAAAACACTAATCTGTCCTTCAAATCTGTGTCATGATTTTATCAAATTGCCCTATGTATGTTTCCCTTTATGACCTCATTTTCTCGTTCTTAAATAGTACACATTGTTTTCCCATTCTCATCTTTATTGGTAAAATCAGTTTAAAAGATATGAATCTCCTGTAATAGACATTATAATGAACTGAAAATTAGGTAAGCACAAATTATGTTTTAAATTTCTTTTCCTCAGAATCTGAGGAAGAAGTAGAGGAGCCTGAAGAAAGACAGCAGACACCTGAGGTGGTACCTGATGATTCTGGAACTTTCTATGATCAGGCTGTCAGGTAAGGAAATTTTTGTGTACATGTCCAGGGCTACATAAGAAATTGCATTATCTGTCTCTTTGTTAGAGAGCAATCATACCTTCTCAGATTTGATATCAAATTATAATTTTCTAGAAGAATGATTTAGCTTTGGTATCTCTGACAAAATTAAAAAAAATGATGTTTATTAATAGTACAGTGATGTTTATTAATAGTAGAGTGAGGACTGTTTAAATAGTACCTATCAGTTACTTTTTGGTTTAGTTTTTTCTTGGTGGTAAGTACAAATTTTTGAATATTTCTTATCAATAGTTCACTAAATCAAGGTATTTCATTAAATGCTTTTGGGGAAATATAAATTGTTAAGTACTGAGTGACCAGGTAGAAATTAAAATATGTGAGCTAAGTAGCAATAAAGAATTTTACCACCTCAGATGGCAAATATGTCATTATATTTTAGGGTTTTTTTTTATTTTTGTGCTTGGGACAGAAATGTGTTTGATAGGGATTGAAATGATGTTGCCTGCCATGAGACATCCTAAATGTTATATTCAGTGCTTAATATTAATTAATATCAAAAAATTATAATAAATATTTTCAGTTTATCAAAATGTGATGATGGTCTAACGATATTACTCATTTGGATTGCTGGTTAAAAATGAAGATTTGTGGTCATGCCACAAATCTGCTGAATTAGAATTTCAGGAGGAAAAACACCTGCAGTTTAAAAAAAATTATTTATTTATTTATTGTAGTTGTAGATGGAGAGAATGCCTTTATTTTATTTGTTTATTTTTATTTTATTTATTTATTTATTTTTAATATTTATTTATTTATTTTGAGGTGTAGATGGACCCAACACAATGCATTTATCTGTATGTGGTGCTGAGGATCGAACCCGGGTCACGCCTGTGCTAGGCGAGCGCTCTACCGCTGAGCCACAATCCCAGCCCCATTTGTTTATTTTTATATGGTGTTAAGGATCCAACCCAGTGCCTCACACATGCTAAGCAAGTGCTCTGCCACTGAGGTACAGCCTCAGCATACACTTGCAGTTTTAACAGCATTACTAGTGATTTATATGGAAATTTAATAACTGTTCTGAATTACAACTATCTTTATTTCTCCTAAAATTTCTTATGTGTTTTTATGAGAGTTTAAGAATGAGGTGTTAAGTATGAGGTACAGTTGTCTTAACGAGGTGCACATAGATGTATGAAAGATCTCTAGAACTTTTCATTCAATGTGCAAAACACACTATAGATTTTAAGAACAGCAATTTCCTCTTTCCCTCTTCCCCCAGCCCATTAGGTATGAGAGATTTTGTGATGTGTTATAAGTAAATGGCAATACTTTTAGAATTTCTATAGGATGAGAAAATTTTTCATTTGTTTTGAATGAATTTGAGCAAATATTTTGACTTGAATTTGAGCAAATAACTTTTTAAACTTGCTTCTTTTTAATATTTATTTTTTTTAATTGTAGTTGGATACAGTATCTTTAATAATTAATCTATTTTTATGTGGTGCTGAGGATCGAACCCGAGCTAGGCGAGTGCTCTACCGCTGAGCCACAACCCCAGCCCCTTAAACTTGCTTCTTTTATCTTTTTTTCGTGCTGGAGATACAATCCAGGCCTTGCTCATCCTATACATGTGCTTCACCATCAAGCTCTAGCCTCCTCCCTGAGAGAAGTTTTTTCCATGGTTAATACATTATTAAGAATTTCTGCCAGATGCTGTGGCACATGTCTAATTCCAGTGGCCTGGGAGGCTGAGGCAGGAGGATTGTAAGTTCAAAGGCAGCCTCAGCAAATTAGTGAGACAATAAGCAACTCACTGAGACCCTGTCTCTAAATAAAATGTAAAAAAGGGCTGAGGATGTGGCTCAGTGTTTAAGCTCCTCTGGTTCAATCCCTGGTATCCCCCCCCCCCCCCCCCCCCGCCAAAAAAAAAAAAAAAAGAATTTCTAAGTCGGTGGAGGCAGAATGATATTTCTCAAATTTTCCTGTGAAAGCAATGACTTGGAAGAACATTTAGAGGAGCCTGTTGCTGAACCAGAGCCTGATCCTGAACCAGAACCAGAGCAAGAACCTGTATCTGAAATCCAAGAGGAAAAGTCTGAGCCGGTATTAGAAGAACCTGCTCCTGAGGATGCTCAGAAGAGTTCTTCTCCAGCACCTACAGATATAGCTCAAACAGTACAGGAAGACTTGAGGGTAAGGAACATGTCTTCATCTTTATTCTATTTTTACTTTTTAAAAAACTCTTTTCTCCTTTTTTAGTTGTGTTGTTAACCTTGTTGATGCATTTCCTATTGGTTTAGGGAAATTTCTTACATACTAGGCCATGTCTCAGATAAGAGGCATGATGCCTGTCACTTTGTAACATCAAAAGAAATGGCCTGTGGTTCCCACCCCCTCAAAGGTAGCTTGAATGCCTCTTAGGTATTCAAATGGTAAGTTCCATTTTTATCAGTCATTATCAACAATCTCTAGTCTTTTGATACTTCATCTTTTTTTTTAGTGGTGGAATTGGGGATTGAACCCATGGATGCTTTTACCCATGGAGGTGCATTCCTAGCTGTTTTTGTTTATTCATTTATTTATTTATTTTGAGACAGGATCCCATTAAGTTGTTGAGGCTGGCCTCAAACTTAGTGATCCTTCTTAAATTGTAAATCATTACTTTAGTATTATAGCACAATATAAATGCAAACATCAGTTTAATGAAAATAACAGTGAAATCTAGTTGAGGATTATCCATGTACATATATGATGTGTGTGTGTGTGTGTGTGTATCTTCTGATTGACTAAAAGTAGCTTCTTTATCCCCAATCTTTTCATCTTTGACTTTAACTTGATCATTAGTTCAAGGAGTTTTAGTCCTAAATTTGTGAGTAGATGAAGGAAAGAAATTGCAAGATGTTTATAATTTCCATTCTATCTATGAGAATGTGATACATACATTATGCACAGGAAATCAAAAGTTGATAGCTTTTATGTTGTTTTGATAAGTAATGTAATCATGTAACATTGGTCCCTTAGACATTTTCTTGGGCATCTGTGACCAGTAAGAACCTTCCTCCCAGTGGAGCTGTTCCTGTTACTGGAATACCACCTCATGTAGTTAAAGTACCAGCTTCACAGGTAAGGCTCTGACTGGAGGCAAATTAATACGACTCAACAGAGATTTAGAGAACAGGAACTGGCATATAGTTATTTTTTAATGATTTTTTTTTTTTGAGGGAACTGTCATATTTTACTTTGAACCTTAATTGTTAGTTTAAAAACTTCACAGGAAAATATATGAGCCTGATTTGTTTTTAGACAAAACTTAACTTGTAAATATTTTAGCCCCGTCCAGAGTCTAAGCCTGAATCTCAGATCCCACCACAGAGGCCTCAGAGGGATCAACGAGTACGAGAGCAACGAATAAATATTCCTCCTCAGAGGGGACCCAGACCAAGTAAGAGCTGAATTGGGAAATTTCTCTAGTTTGTGTGATTTTGAGATGATAACTTGGGAGACATTGATATTTTAGTATTTTTTACTGTGGAGTAATAGAAGTGTTGCTTATGAATAGTCCCTGAAAGGTCTTTCTCTAGTCTTTCCTTGTTGTTTTTGTCTCTTAAGTCCGTGAGGCTGGTGAGCAAGGTGATATTGAGCCCCGAAGAATTGTGAGACATCCTGATAGTCACCAACTCTTCATTGGCAACCTGCCTCATGAAGTGGACAAATCAGAACTTAAAGATTTCTTTCAAAGTAAGTTATTTAGTTTTAATCACTACTTAATCTAGTGTAGCACCGTCCAGTAGAAATAGAGGAGCTGCATATATAATTTTAAGTTTTCTAGTAGTCATGTTAAAGTATAAAGAAATCATTTTAAAATATAAATATATGAGGAGCTGGGCATAGTGGCATGTGCTTGTAATCCCAGTAGCTTGGAAGGCTGAGGCATAAGGATCTCTAGTTCAAAGCCAGCCTCAGCATTTTAGTGAAGAAGCAACTTGGTGACACCCTGTCTCGATGTGACTCAGGGGTAAAGCACCCCTGGGTTCAATCTCCCGTACCCGTTCCTGCAAAAACAAAAAATCAGGTACAGATTAAGCTTCCTTAAATCTGAAAACCCAGAATGCTCTTAAGCTTGGCATGGTGGTATACACCTAAAATCCCAGTGACTTGTGAGGCTAAGGTAACAGAATCCTAAATTGAAGGCCAGTGTTAGCATCTTACCAAAACCCTGTCTGAAAATAAAAAAGGGCTGGGGGTGTGACTAAGTGGTAGAGCACCCTGGATTGAGTCCCCAGTACTACCAAAAGTTTTTGTTTGTTTGTTTTAAATATCTTTATTTATTATTTTTATGTGGTGTGGAGGATCAAACCCAGTGCCCCACATTTGTGAGGCAAGTACTCTACCACTGAGCCACAGCCCCAGGCCCCCAAAAGTTTTTTAAAAAGGCATCTGGAATCCTCTAAAACCTGTCTCTTGCGTGTCATCATTATGCCACAGATGAAAAATTCCACACCTGGGGCTGGGGATACATACAGCTCAGTTGGTAGAGTGCTTGTCTGGCATGCACAGGCCCTGGGTTCTATCCCCAGCACCACAAAAAAAAAAAAAAAAAAAAAAAAAAAAACCAAGAAAAAGAAAAAAAAAATCCACACTTGACCTCATGTGTTAAGATTTGGATTCCATCCCTAAAATATCTTTTATACATTTACAAATGTTTCATAATAAAAGAAAATCTGAAATCTTTTGTTCTTAGGCATTTCAGATAAGGGATACTGAGCCTGTGTTTTGCTTTCCTTTTTTTATTTTTTAAAAATACTAATTCTGAAATCCAGTGTGTATTTTACACTCAAGGTACATGTCCATTTGGACTAGATGTATTTGAGGTGCTCAGTGTCTAGTGATACTGAACAGTGAACATCTAACATTTAAGAGGGAACTTTCTGCTAATAAATTATTTGAAAATCTGTTTCACTTGCAGATTATGGGAATGTGGTGGAGCTGCGCATAAACAGTGGTGGAAAATTACCCAATTTTGGTTTTGTTGTATTCGATGATTCTGAGCCTGTTCAGAAAGTTCTTAGTAACAGAGTAAGCAGTTTTTTTATCTTGATTTCTTCCTTTTTTTATGTTTGAAATATAGGTATGTTTTGGTTCTTTAGAGGGTATTCATCCTTAAGCTGTGTCTTTATATGTAAAATGTAATTTATTCCATCATGTTTAACCCATTAAGTCCTGTCTGGGAATTGTACTTGGAGATTTACTCCTTCTTTGGGGTTAACCATAGATGTATCTTGCCTTTTCTTCATTTTACTGTGTAGGTAGAAGTCTGCTGCTGTGCTCTCTTCAATAATGTTTTGTGAGTACAGAAATAGTTTATGCAACATTGATCACTATGTTATGTTGTAATATAGCACAGTGGTTTAAAGCTTATATTTCCCAGACAGGAGGCCGTGGATTACGTTCCTTTTCCCCCATTCACTAGTGCAGTGACCCATAGACTTACTCTTGTCCCTTGTAAGGGACAAGTATCTTAACTTCCCTGGCCTTTAATTTGCTAGTGTCTAGAATTTTATTTGCCTCAGTATAATGACATTTTTTTGAGATGAGAATGTACTTAGAATAAATATGTATAGTACTATCTCTGCATATTCTATGATGAAGTTTTAGCCTAAGCCTCTAAATCCATGGAGAAGGTGGCAATTCTTATTTATATTATCCTGTTTAGGATTTGTTAAGTAAATATAATGACAATTACTTATGTTGTTTAATTTAGCTTTTTTTAACTAGCCTGCCTCCCTTACCACATTTTCATGCTTTTGTTAACAGGAAAATATGTTGTCTGAGCTTAAAACAAAAATTGATTGCAAGAACTTGACTGATTTGTAAGCTGCTGGTTCTTTATGGTAGTGTCATTTTACTTTTGGTAGGTGTAGTTCATAAGCGCTGAGTCTGGTTACCTTGATTTCTTCCAGCCAATCATGTTCAGAGGTGAAGTCCGACTGAATGTGGAAGAGAAGAAGACTCGAGCTGCTCGGGAAGGGGACCGTCGAGATAACCGCCTGCGGGGACCTGGAGGCCCTCGAGGTGGGCTGGGCGGTGGAATGAGAGGCCCTCCCCGTGGAGGCATGGTGCAGAAACCAGGATTTGGAGTGGGAAGGGGGATTGCTCCACGGCAGTGAATTGCTCTTCACTGGTCTTCATGAAGCATAAAAACCCCAGCTTCTGCAGAATGGTGAATTTCTTCAACCAGCCTTTGTTATCTTGGAGTATGATGATCCTAGTCTTATAAACTGCTTAAGTTTGTACAATTTTACTTCTTTTTGTGTTAATGGTGTGTGATCCTTCCCTTTTCCCTTCTCCTGGCCTTTTAGTCCTTCACTTCCAGTTTTGTGGAACGCTATTTTAGGAGTAACGAATTTTTAAAGAAGAGAAAACGAAAAGACTGAATTTCCTTGCTTACTTTGCATATACAGACTGGAATTTTTTTTTTTAAACAGCCATTTCCCCAAAGGAATGTGTCTTGCTTATTACTGACATTTGGTATGTTTCATTCATTGGAATATTTCTTACTTATTTTCTATGTGTTTCAAAACCTGTGAGGAATGCAGGATTTGATAAGCATTTTGGAGGCAGGAAAAATCCAAATTGTTTATTCTTTGAGAGTTACGACTACCTTCTGATGTGGAAAAATTGCCATTGGAAAATTTGACATTTGATTCTCCCTGATGTGGTTAAAAACTGAATAAAAGGTGTTAATAGAACTTTTTTCTTTTGATATGTGATCACAAAATAATTCTAAAACCAACTGTTTTTACCATTGAAATTTAAATTGTGAGATAGGTTTTAAATGTCTAGAATGCAATTAATAGGCTTTTCTTGAACTGTTAGATTCTTTTGAAGTAGAGTTTTTTCATGTTTCATCTATATTTGTTTAAAAAAAAAGAAAAGAAAAAAAATCCTCCCCAACCAAATAACAACCAGAGCAAAAACTGTTGTGCCTTCTATTTATCTTCGGTTCCAATCTTGGCAGTTGTTTAAAGAAAAATAATAAAAAAAAAATTAGATTTGTTTTATTAGGTTCAGAGTATGTGGGGAATTGTAGAGTTCCTCTTTTTATCACCTTGTATGTCTTTTGTTAATATTTGTTATGCCTTATTCTAAAACTGAGTCTCAAACTGGAATGCCTTGGAGGACAGATACTTTTGTAGAGGTCGTTTGACCCAAATAGTTAAGCATTTGTATTAAGTTTTATTTTGATATCTAATCAGATTCTTAATCATAGCCCATAAGAAGGAATGCAACTTTAATATTGGACTTTGCTGATGTGTTTAGTGTCTGCAATTTTTTTTCTTTAAATCATAGCCATATGGTAAATTTTCTATTTTGTTATGGTTCTCTTTTATTGATGGGCATGCAGTGGGTGTTTCTTGGAAATGGCCAATTTTTATTAAAATATTTCTGGAAGAAAATTTAATCTGGCAATATAGACTAATAATACTCATTTTATATAGTATGTTATCTGTTGTGTGCTGTGTGTGAGGTGGGTGAAGGTTTTGTTTACATGTGTGAGACAAACCTTTATATTGGTAACTTGTTATAATTAGGGCAACCAGGTTAGTCTTTACTCTTAACAGTGTTCATGCTTAGGACTTTTCATTTGAGGATAACATAGAAATAGCAGTTTTGTTTCACCATTGCTGAGAAATAGAAGATTTTTTTTTGTGAACAGGTTAGTTAGGACTGAAGTGATGTTATCAATTTAGTCTCCATACCTCAGCTATTTGAAAATTGCCATCATCTCCTTCACATAAAGAAATTTATGTAACCGAGTTACGTGCCTGTTTTGTGGATCATTTTAAGTAACTCTTTGATAATCACTTTATTTGGCCCAGATTAGTGATAATTGGAAAGAAATCAACTTGCAAATTCATAGCTTATATTAAGCTTTTGATTAAAAAAGAAAGCTTTAAATTGGCAGTAACTTCAAGGTCATAAATTAAAGATAGCTTAGAAATTACTTTTTATAATTGAGTACAAAGTTGTGCATTTAAAAAAACAAGTTCATATCAATCAGAAGTTTAAGGGCACTAACTTGATATAGTTATTTCTTGAGTTGGTGCTGTTAGTACATCCTGGAGAGCATTCGGAAATGTGAGATTTGGAAGGGTTGTGAGGGGCAATAACATATTGGGTGGGGACCAAGGATACCAAATGTTTTGCAAAAGTAAAGCAATCCCATTGAGAACACTAATGGTCCCTACTCCTGTGGGTAAGTGGAACAGTGGGATTAGGGAAACTAGTGAAGGAAGTGAAATTCAGCCTCAGATAAATAATTAGGAAATGTAAATCTCTCTGAGGAATTAGAATAGCATCTGTTCTAAGTAATTAATAATTCCTAGTTTTTGTACGGCCACGTGCATTTTGTGTGTGTAAATGAATGTTTAAATGGGGAGAGGTATAGCAATATGTGCTATATGGCTGCTTATAATGTTGCAAGGAATTGTTGCATAATCTCAGAAAACAAAAGTTGTTTCCTAAATAATTTCAAGTCATCAGAATTGGGATGGATGTGGGGTTTTGAATGGCATTGGATGTAAGAAATAGGATTTAGCATCATAGTTGACACTGTTAAGAATCCCAATACCATTATTTACATTATTGCTTACAGAATAAACATGAGAGCAAAAGATGCATATATTGACACTGCTAGAAAGTTGAAGTGAAATACGTTGCTCTAAGATTTCTGTAGGCAGCAGCAGCTTATTACATAAAACTTTTTCAGATTTTAAAGTACAAATTTTTATTTGTAGGAACAGCTCAATTCATAATACTTTGCTAATGAGCTTGAGATTTTTGACCCATAAATATTTTAACTGGGTGAATTTAATTTGGTTTGGTGTGTTTGGGTCTTTTAAGACCTGCTTGTTGAATATACATCTTGGGGGCTGGGGCTATAGCTCAGTGGTAGAGCACCTGCCTTGCACGTGTGAGGCATTGGGTTCAATCCTCAGCACCACATAAAAATAAATAAATATATTGTGTCCATCTACAACTAATAAATAAATAAATAATATGTAGATCTTGGCTTTTTAAAAATATTTTTATTTCTTAGTGAGATTGTATTCCTGTGTTCTCAAGTCTTTTGAGCTATTGTTAGGGAGTAGTAAAAAGGATAGTCCAAAAATAATTATCTGATTGTGGATGACTGGATTACTACCACAGCATTAGTTCAATTGCATTTCAGTTTTAAGTTAGAAAACTTAATTCTCACATCTACTCTGTAGAGTACATGGTGTTATCCTCAATAAAACAGATGGAAGAAATGGCATTAGAACAGGTAAATTATGAGGCCTTAAAAGTCATCTGTGTAGCAAGGAGTAGAATGACTTTCAAAATTGTTTTTTCTGTAGAATCATGTTTACTTATTTATATTTGAATGGCATATTTAGTGAATAGGATTTCTATAATAAAATTACTACTATATGGAGACCTCAGTCTGAAATACATTCAGAACAACTTTATCATTACTGTTCACTTACTTTAATGCAAATCAAATCATTGAACTTGGATTTAGGGCTTCTTTTGATATTTGCAGATTGTATAGTAACATAACATAGTAAACTTGTTCTTAAATTTTTTTTTTTTTTTTAAACTGGGGATTGAACCCAGGGGCGCTTTACCACTGAGCTACACTCCCTGCCTTTTTATTTTTTTATGTGGAGACAGGTTCTTACTAAGTGGCTGAGGCTGGCCTTGAACTTGCATTCCTCCTGCCTCACTTGCTAGGATTTTAGGCATGTACCATCATGCCTGTTTCTGCATTTTTAAAAAATCTATTTGGATAATTCATTTGATATAAATTTGAAATCTGAATGTAGATGATCACAATATTTTTACTATAATTCAAGTGAGTTTATAATTGTTTTATACATACAATTGCCATTCTTGACACTTTTTTTCAGCCCTTTTTTGAAGACCCTTCTAGAATTTAGTGATACAGTGGAAAATGTTGCACTTTATAGAAAGCGGTTAGTCTCAGTATGGAAATAATCTTTCCATGAAGTTTAGATTTGTAGGCAATGATTTATGCTGAATGACTTATTTGTTTTAAGTAAATGGTTGCTTTTGTCAAATCTGCTGATCTAAAGATGTCGTTTCCGTTTTATTTTTGTGCTATTTAAAAGAATCTGCAGAACTGCATACAGATGAGATAATTTCTGACTTTAGTTCAACAATTTTTAACCTTGTAAAAGAAGGAATGTGGGGATTTTAGCTAACTTCTTATATACCAAAAGTAGACAACAGGCAGTTGGAGACAGCCTTCCACAGTGTTTTAAAAACTGGGCAATGTCCTGTGTGAAATGGGGGAGCAGATGAAGGTTGCTGGTTCAATGATAGCCGTATGGCACTACAGACAGTGAAATAAGGAGTTCTGGTCTTAAAGTAATGCCATTTGGGGTTTATATTTGTTCACTTGATGTTGAGGTTCTAGGGACCACAGGCTTGTGAACTCTATAGTAAGGGAAAAATGGTGACACACTTGAGGTAAAACTTTTAATTCTGTACATTCTTAGTGGATATGTTTTTAGCTCAGAATAATAAATTAGACTGTCTTGCTCATGTTTTCATGTCACTGTCTGAAAGCATGACCTGAATGTGTGAAAAGTTGATTAGAAGTCACCTTTAACCAATTTTGGTTTTGATTATGATTATGGTTTAAAATCAAGATTATATTCAATTCTGTTTATATTTTTTGAAAACTTTGTGGATAGTCGTTCTACTCCCTGGCTTCCAACTTGAGCCTGGTAGCTTTTTCTTTTTTCTTTTTATTCCACTGTTAATTCTACAAGTGTGATGTGGTTGGTTATAGTAATACAGAAATGTTTAATACTTTGAAATATGGCCAGTCACAGGTTTGCAAGGGATGGATGTTACAGCATGTGTTAGGTGTTTTTTTTTTGTTTAAAGTATTAATTCATTTTGAAATACTTTAGCAAGTACTTGTTTTTCAGGAATCCACTTATGAGATGAGATGTTTGCCTATATTTTTGGTAGTAATTAGAGGGAAGGTTGTATCAATCTGGGCAGAAACAATTTCAACTATTGCTGCAATTAAAGCCATTTTGGTTGCTGGTATTCACCATGTTTTGATATTACCTGTTCTACTTTGGATTTGTTCACATTTTAAAATTTTGTTGTGAAGATTGTGTATGCACTGAATGAAGACACCATGAAGCTGGCATAGGAAAGAAGAGGGTGGGCTCTCGCGTGCTCGCGCTCTCTCTCTCTCTCTCTCTCTCTCTCTACAGTTGGGTGCACATTTAACTAGAGTAGCTTGTAGGACATGTTTTAAAAATAAATTCATGTATAAGTAGATGTTAGAGATATTGAAGGGAGGGTTGAACGAAAGTAGTCTTTAGCTAATGGAATAGGAATTATTTGTGATTTATATGGAAAAACATTTTTAAGTGAGGAAAAATGAGAATATTATCTTGGTTCCCCCCCCCCTTCTGATTATCTTCAACAGGAAAGACTTAAGACTCCTGTAGTTTTTCAATCATAGAAAACCATTGTTAGTGCTGGAAAGGCTTAATACGTGATTTTTCCAACTCCTCCATTTTATAGATGATACAGATGGCTCAGAGGATTGGTCAGTATGGTTCCTAATATGCTTGTAGAAGAAATATGGAGAATCCTCAGGGATCCCCAGTCCAGGTTCCCTGTAGGAAGGCCAGAGCTGCTAAAGTTCAGGATGTGGGAAGAGAAGGGAAGGCACCACATTTTATTTGCTTACTCAGTTCACCCTTCAGTCTAGTTTTCATACCCAGGTTTTGTGTGTGTGTGTGTGTGTGTTTCTTTTAGAACTGGCTTCATGCCCAGCTCTAGCAGGGTCTGTTGTCTAAGGACATTAAAAACTTTTGCTTCCCTCAGGGATGGGTTTACTACTAGCTCTCTCAGAAAGCTATTGGGTATCCTAATATTTTAATAGCTGAAACTCAGCTGTAATTTTCTTCTAAAATCCTTCAGCATTTTGTATTCTGTACATTGTGGTGCTTTTCCACCTTGTATTGTTATAACTGTAAGCTCCTAGGGGGCAGCAATTTGGCCTTAGGCATATACCCTGTTTAGTGCCTGGCAGTGCCATATGTGTATCAGGGTCCTAATACTCCTTTCCGGTTATTTCTCTCATTCTTTATAGAAATGATGCTCCAGTATGCTGAACTGCTTGTGGTCCCCTAATCAGCTTGGCCTTGCTAATTCCCTGGCTGTAGTGCCTTTTCTCCTTGAATACATTTTTGCATCTGTACCCTGGACCCCAGTCTGCCATCAAAGTAATTTTTATCAAGGTTCAGTTCAGGAGGTCCCCTTCTCACCTCTCCCCCCCAAAAAAAAATTTGTATCAAAAATAGGGAATCCCTTTTGGGGACTGATGATGTATCCAGGATTCCAAATGAGGAACAGATTTGTTCTTATGTTTCCCTTCCATTTTGTCCCCTCTCTGAGTTTTATGTGAAATTTCAGAAAACATAATTTTTTTCCCCTTTGGAATTAGCATGGATATGTGTGTACAGATGGTTCAGTAAATATACTTTTATATACATGTATCACAGGAATTTTACATTCCATCTTCAAACTGCAGAAATTCTGACCTTCATTTTTAAAGTGTTCCTAGATCACTTGATACCTTTCTCATGGTTTATAACTTGCTCCTTAAACCTAGAGTTAGAATTATATCTGTTTACTACCTTGTTAGACTATAAGCTCCTAGAGGACAAGGACTGGGGAATTAATTCCTATATTTCTAATTATAGGAAGGTACAGTGACTTATTCTAGATGTCCTAAATAACAATTTAATTTTCAGTTTTCATTCTTAAAAGCAAAGAATGCCTGGAGGTAGTCTTGAATGCACTAAATTTTAGGCACTGTGACACTTCAGTAGGGGAAAATGTTGGAAATTTGGAGGGGATGGGGAGGAGGTCACTGGCTGTTTTGAGCTTCTTCCATTCCTGGTGTTGTATCAGATTGTCCCTGATCTATCCCAGTGCCGGGTTTCCACACAAAATGATTTTGTTCCTTCATTGCTCTTCATTCATAACATTGCCTATCCTACACATGAGTCATCTGCTTCCCTTTTTGTTAACTCCTTACATCCAGTCTCCAGCTAAGTCCTCTATCATTCTACCTCAGTAGTCTTTCACATCTCTCCTCACCTAGGTAATTTCAGTAGTTTTTAGCTCCACATTATCTCTTCTTACTCCAGCTTATTTTATACACAATATTAGATTCATCTTACCAAAGCCTAGCTCTGACCATGTATCCCACCCACATGTGTGTTCTATCTCCCCCACTAGACTGTAAGCTCCTTACGGGCAGGACCTGTGTCTAGAGTCATCTTTGTTATCCCCCGTAGCACCTACCAATAAATATTTCTTGAATGAACAAATGAATTCTCATTTCTCAGCATAAAGCTTGTCTAAAGTGAAATGTTTTTCAGGTTATACATAAGTTTCTCTCTGGGGTAATTGCAAGACTTCAAAAGTTTTCTCACATGAAGTTGGTCTGATGATAACAATTATGACTTCACCACAGAAAATTTCAGAAAACTTTAATTTTTTTCCATTGGAATCAGCATGGATATGTGTATGGATGGTTCAATAAATATACTTTTATATATATGTATCACAGAAATTTTACATTCCATCTTCAAACTGCAGAGATAGATTTTTTTACAAGCCAAAAAATAACTGCCATAACTTTTATGACTCCATGCAAAAAAGGGAAGAGTAAGGGGCCAAAGGGAATTGGTTGTTCAAGGTTGAATGTCCAATAAGAAGTAAAAATGTTACATTAAGGAAGCGATTGCTTAACACGCTGCTTAAGGTGGTGGCCAAACAAATCCTTAACTGCAGCATTAAGGCCATACCAAGTTTATACATATATACAAAGAAATTTCCATATAAAAGACACTTACATTTTCTTCTGGGAAAGGTTGAGGAACTTCTTGAGTAATTCTGACCCAATTTTCCAGACCAGTTAAGATGTCCCCAGGCTGCTACTTTTAAATCTACTTCGGCTACCTGTTTATAGAGTTGCTGCTATATGGGCTTGTGATTTTTCTGGTCTCATGTTGGAAGTATGAATCGCCTTGAATCTCTTATGTTACGCGTGATCAGGTACTTTAAGCTGAACTCAATGCCCAGCCAAGCATATTTCTTGCATCTCCTCCCAGAAGTACATGGAATCACAGTATAATAACTTGTGGGCGTCATTTCTGTAACAGACTTCACAGCCATGTGTAGACACTGGCCTAAAGAATTATACAATGCCCTTCTGTTCTTTGGGGTTAAAATAACTTCACTTGAATAATGGGCAACTAAACTAGAGTTAGGTTTCAAGAAATATCCCATGTTGAAATTTAATTTCTGATATTTTATGCTTTGTATTTCATGACATGTTAAAATTGGCAGCTATCTTTTTGGAGAAAAAAAATGTGAAGTAGCTCAGAAAAATCACCTGGCATTTGCTTTTCTGCCTAAACATCAAACCAGGGAACTATTAAGACAAGGGGTAGTTTTGTGCAAATACCTGAACAGGTAAAATGGGGACTTCCAGCTATGCAGAAGTCACTTGCTTTGGCAAGATTTGGGTGGGACTCAGATTGCACACTTTGGTTCTGTTGGCAGAAACCAGCCCATCTTAATTTGGTGGAATGCATCCTGAGTCGAAATGAAAATTGAAACGTTTCTAAATCTAGGATAAATTATGTAAATAAAAAAACCCTTTTTCCCAATGGCTGAATTAGAGCATTTATTTTACAATGTTATAACTCAATTTGGAATGTTTTGAATCAGTCTGATTTAATTTTTGATTTGGAAGTACTGTACTTTGAACACATGCAAAACTCGTAGTAGTCATTGCATTCCTGTCACGCACCACTCTTTCAAATGATACTAGTTATATACACTGCAGCAGTTTGCATCTGTTCTGAATACGGTGCTTTAGCCAACAGGTCTGTTGTAATGTTGAGACAATGAGACTAGAATATCCTTGGGATAATAAGAGAGCTTAAATTTATTAAGAGTTTTTTTTCACTTCTGTGGTTCATTTTGCCTATTTCACACCAAAGCTGCTGAGTTTTTTTTAGCTGTATTTTTTCCCCCCAATTTTTCAAACTTACTTGAAGGTCTCTGAGATAGGCCCCTACTATATTTGTTTTTTGAAAGTAGAACTCAGATGTAAAAGACTTTTAGAGAGCTTGCTAGCATGCACAAGAATCCCAAGGAGTAGGCATTTCATCTATGTCCAATATAAGAAGTAGCAGGATGGGTCCCTTTGGAATTCACTCATTTCATTTTAACTTGTTAGTGCTGAAAGTATTATAGTGACTTAGGTATTGGAAGATTGAACCATTAAAATATGAAGTATGAATTTTAAATACTCCAAAATGCCCTATGAGAATGTCCTTTTTTTTCTGCTTTCATAATATTCAGGCTAAATTGGCATGTTGAGCATGGTATACACTTTGAAATGAGGTAGAAACATATCTTAACATGGAAAAGGTTGAGTTTCCCAAACTGATTGTTTGATATGTAAGCACCAGTTTTCAAAAAGATTGGGGGTCAATCTTTTATTTACTAGGGTAGATAATACTAAGCTTTCCCCAAAATATTCTTTCTACATTTGCTTACTGTAAAAGGCTATTCCTTCTACCTGTTTGCACTAGCAATGACTTGGTAAAACTCAACTACACTTAAATCTCTATTTCTACTAATCGTGTCTTTTTTTTTTCTTTTTTAATTTATGGACTAATTACGAGCTTTGAATAGAGATGCTTTTGGGTTGAGGGGAGGAATTTCAGATGCAAGCTGAAGGTTAAGAGACATTCAAGGTTACACTTTTTCTCAAGGTCTACTCTGTTACACATAACAAATCAACAAAAGATAACATTGGAACCACAAGCTCCCCTTTAGAAATTCCTTCATTGTACTAAGTGGTAAGTAACTCTGGGAATAACTTTCACAATTAATGTAGAAATGGGAGCTGAGTATAGAACCATGACTTTACAACTAACTCCCCCTCCCCACACACACATACAATGTCAAGTCTTGTTGCGTTTAGCAGATGCCCTTGAAAGTGTAAATTGCTACTGGGTACCATATATACTTATGAGAGAAAGGAAAAGGTAGGTTCCTCCAAGAGAAGAACAGAAAAATCTGAACTGGGTAGAAGTGTCAACTAGTAAGGGACAGAATGAGCTGCTCTGCTCATGAAGAAATACTCTGCCACTGAGAACTGCTACAGTGAGTCCTAATAGGATTCCTATTGAAGCATGTTTCAATGTACTCCAAATGTATCTTTCCCAACCTGTCTCCCATTCATTACACTGGAGCCAAGTGTTTAACAGCTGCCTTGCCTGTGCCCCTTATTTTTTACCACAATATTTTTGCTCATGCTATATTTTCTCTGCCTGGAAATCCACTGTCCCTATCTGTCAAAACCCCTCTCTTTTCCTTACTGGGGATTGAATCCAGGGATGTTTTACCACTGAGCTATATCACCAGCCCTTTTTTAAAATTTTGATACAGGGTCTCCCCAAGTAGTCCAGGTTGACCTCAAACTTTGTGATCTTCCTGCCTTAGCCTCCCCAGTGACTAGTATTATAGGTGAGTGTCTGTTTCAGCTCTCTTATGTTTTTTTTTTTTTGGGGGGGGGTGTGTACTAGGATTGAACCTGGGGGTGCTTTACTACTTGCTACACCCCTATCCTTTTATTTTTAAAATTTCAGATGCTGTTTCCCTAAATTGCTGAGGCTGTCCTCAAACTTGAGATCCTGCCTCAGCTTCCCAAGGCACTGGGTAATATTATAGACCTGTGCCACTGCACCCAACTCTCTTCTGTTCTTTTAAGTTAACTGCTCAGGTGGCCTTGCAACATGCTGATTTATTTTCTGCCTGCTTCATGGCACTCTGCTTTCTGTTACATACTTCATGCATTCCTTGTTCATAATTACTGGTACTTTTATATTATAGGAAAGTAGTAGGCTGTGTTTTATTCTGATGTCATGTTTTTATGACAAATTTAATGAAAAAGGTGGAAGCTTTGAAGAGGCAGATGTGGGGAGGTTAAAAAACGGATTAAAAAAACTGGACAATATTTCATATGATTGAATATGTTCTAGTGCGGATATGACACTAACTTTGGAGATGTCCCTGTGCACATTTCAACTCAAAAGGCCTATTTGCTTTCCCCAGGCTGAGACATTGTGAAAAATAATCCAAAGGTAAATGTATAAAAGTTGCCTGGAGACTCACTAAGCCAGCCAGTCTTGGGGCCCCTAGGAGGGATCCAGAGTGCCACTTGCCTCACCAACATTTAGAGCTGTACAGAGGGGTTTTAGATTAGAAAGTGCTAAGATATTCCAGATATCACTGTATTGTAACTCATGGTCCTGTCTTGCCAAAGATCAAACTTAATAGATGCAGCTTAAGAGACACAGGTGAGGGCAAGTGGGTCCTAGGATACAGTGGTAGAAGCCTTGTCCCATGAGCTGGACTGGCTAGTTTGTGCACCTCAAGTTTCCTAGGCGATACTTAGGTCAGGAACAGAAAGACCTGGAGACAAGCAGAATATTAATTTTGTGTATGTGTAATTAGGGGGAGGGCTCTATTCACACATTTTCCTTCTAACTCCATTTTCTCAGCCGGTTGCTAGAGCTTGGAATGGGAGTAAAGAGCCATTAGAAGTCCCTCCTTTATCTGGAATACTGGCCAGGCTGTCACTTTGAATACTTATGTTTCAATAGTATCCCACACGAAAAGAAGGTCCCTTTTTACCTGAACACCTGCTTGGAGTAAATGACTAGGTAACTGCCCACTAGAAGTTATACCATTTAAAATGTCAGTAAGACCATGGTTAATTCATACAGTAAACTGGTGCTATGGAAAATTGGGAATTTGAGATCAAGTATGCCATCGTCCAAGAAACCTTGGATTTGAGACATGACTTCTTTCCCCTGAACTCTCTCCCCCTTTTGTTAACACGTCTCTCGCCAAACTTGTTATTTATACCCACATTACATATTCATTCAAGTTCTGTAGTTAGGGATGATGCTCACTTTAATTCCTGTGCCTGTCGTTGTTTATAGTAGGTTCTTTATCTTGAGCGAATGTTCAAAGGGATTCTAGACTTAGGAAAGTCTTTCAGAGAAGGTACAATCTTACCCTTGACTCCTAGGCCCATGCTTCTCTCATACAGGACTACAAATAATGGATGCTCTCAATATCCTCCAAGTGCTATCCATTCCCTCCTGTCCTGGTACTTACTCCTTTTATTCTTTATTCTACAATTGAAAAACTAGAGGATGCCTACATATTAACTCCAAATCTGTGCATCAAATACCAGATTAGTAGGTCCTTAAACCTTGTAAGGTGGGCTGATCAATTTATGTTTATGATCATGTTTGGAGGAAAAAAAGACAAAAGATTGGTTTGTTTGGTTCCTGATCAAGATATAATCAAGATGGTATTCATTAAGTTACTAGATTAAATTTTGAATGTTGAGCTGTCCTTGGTCAAATGAGTCCATACTTCTTTTATCAGCAGTTATAAGATTCAGTTAAATTAATAAATGTTTAATCCATATGACATAGTCAACTCCATTTTGTTTCCTTGATTTTATACTCAGTTTGGGAAGACAAGGCTTTTCAGGTAGATGACTTAGGGCAACAGAGGGGGAAAAGATTAGTTGAAGGTTAAAAACATATACATGGAAGAGGTAAGTTAAGGCCATTTGGCTTTCAAAACTTAGCTTTCTATGGTCTAGAGTCATGCCCAAACTTTTTTGGCAAGGTTTTGACTTGGGATAATTACCTTAAATTTTCATCAATGAATGGAAAGTAGGGTCAAGGTCATGGTGGGAATTATATAGAGACTAACATAAAACAGGTGCTCAGTAAAATATTGTGGCATTCAGATTTCCCAATTTTCCTAGTCTACATGTGATGACAGCCATTCTATCAGTAGAGCCTACTATGGTGCTTCTACTCAGTTGATACTTGAATGCTAGCTATGGGGAAAAGGCATATCAGTGCTTGATAAGTGCAATCAGAGCTAGAATTTAGGTCTCTTAGTACTGAGCCCTGAGGCAAGCATGACGTAATTCACCAGTGAGGAAATCTCTGGGGCAATTCAGGGAATGTCACTAAACCCACTGCTCTGCAGGGCAGATGGATTGGGGAGGAGGCCTCCAATCTGTTTGCTTGTTTTGGTACCGGGGATTGAACTCAGGGGCACTCCACCACTGAGCCACTTTCCCAGCCCTATTTTGTATTTTCTTAGAGACAGGGTCTCACTGAGTTGCTTAGTGTCTCACAGTTGCTGAGGCTGGCTTTAAACTCATGATTCTCCTGTCTCAGCCTCATAAGCCACTGGGATTACAGGCGTGCGCCCCTGTGCCCAGCTAGGCCTCCATTCTGAAGGACCGTTCTTGGATGACATCTTCTGATGGAGGAAGAGGACATAAGAATTTCAGAGAGAGACTAAGATGATAATGAGACTGCTTTGCAGTTTACACTGAGGAAGTGGGGCTAACATTCACTGTCATTTTGTTTAGATGACAGACCTGTGTTGTAACTATTATCCCCAAAGAAACCAAGCACCACAAAAGTCTTGCTCAATGAGGTCATGGGCCTGCAGTAGTTGCACCTCAGGCAGGCTTTGAGTGGGAAGCTGGTGCCTTTTCTACTGCATTAAGGAAACCACAAACCTTAGAGTCAGGGGGAAGTCCTTTTTGTGTGTGTGCAATAAAGTGATAACTGGAGAAGTGGAGTAGAAAAGCCTTTCAAGATCAAGTAATTCAATACTATTGTTTACAGATGGGAAAACTAGCTGTAAGGGGAAAAACAGGAAGTGATTTTACTGTGACTGCCTCCATATTCACCATATGACATAGTGTTTATCATTCCACTGTGTCTTATCATGCTTCTATCCATCGTAGTGGTCTTTAATGTCTGTTATTTGAATCTTTTGGGGGCAAAGAAGTAGCTATGTGAGGATGGGGAATAGGGGTGGGAAAAACTGGTTTCAAATAAGTTTGTCTTTTAATCAACTAGTGAAAAATTTAAAAGGTCAAAACATTTTAGTTCATTTTTAAACCAGGGATTGAGAAAAAGTTTTAGTCTGCAATATTTTAATGCCAGGGCCAGACAAGAGTGAGGGCCATTTGTCAAAGTGTCAACCATATAAACATCTGAAAGAAGTTCCATTGATATAAAGCATACATATGTCTCTGTGGAAAGGATGGGAACAGTGTTTTCTGATTATAAGGGATATTTTTTTGAGCTACAGGAGTCCAGAAGCAATTTCAGGAACATTCCCAGGGTGAGATTTTGTGGGGAGGGTGGGAGAAAGCTGGCCCAGCACCAGCCACACCTGCTGCAATTTCTTTTCATACTACTGTAGTTTAGCTAATGGTATGAATTTACACCCCCCCCCCCATGGTCTGAGGTGGCCCCACATTTTCTGCTACTGCAACCAAAATAACAGGGATACACAGGGGGGAATATTCTTAAATCTTGTGGGAAGTTTCTTGTTATGATTAAGTTGTGGAGGGGGAAGCAGGCAGGGAGCAGACTTGGGGTCACCAGCGTTGTTTCCCTCGGGACATCTCACGAGTTCTGCTCTGATGCATTTTTTTGATTCTTCCAGAAGCTTGGGCAGAAAGAATTCAAAAAACTACCTTGGGAAATGGGTTCGAGCCTTCATAGGCCATATATGCTAAAATACCAGAGTGAAATGGTATCCTGATTTGTGACAAGAGTCTCAGGTGAGAAGCTGGACTCAGAGGCAAATCTCTCAGGGTTGTGAAATACCTGGCTCTCAGGGGAAAAGATTAAGATTGTGAACTTGAGGGCCCAAACTGACTCCTCTTTTAAAAATCTCCCCCTACCTATCTACCAGAATGCCTGGGAGGGGGTTCCAAACCTAGCACTAAAATAGAGAAATGACAAAATCCTTTACAACATGGTGCATACCTTTTCTCCTTTCTTTTAACCCATCAAAATGTCCAAAATTTGGCTGTAGAAAATCTCCTTCAACTCCCATCTTTCCAGGAGAGTAAGCAGCCCAATAAGTAGCTTGCCTATAGTTCCATGTTGAGCCTGAGGTAATGCCAGAACAAGGAGCCACCTCTCACTGACCTCTGTTTATTTCACAAACCAGGTTACTGGGTTTCTGCAGTTGTGTAAGAAAGCAATTGAACTTGGAGAACTGCAGAGTCACAACAAGGTAACACAGGGAATTGCAGAAGGGGCCTGAAGTGGGAAAGGGAGGCCCACAGACTTGGAAGCTACACGAAGCCAGCAGGTCTTTCATCCCCTGATTAGTTAGCTGTTACTGCTTTGTAGCTGGTTAATGATCTTATGTAGAATGTAAGTTTTATTGCTAGGCTCACTGAAGGGCATGTTTTTGTCTTGCCATCCATCCTCTACGCTATGACTTTTTGACCCAGTGTGCCAATGGAAATTTTCCAGAGCAATGAAATTTCAAAATGAATGGGGCAAGAGAAGAAATAGAAACCTCAGCCTTACACCAAACCCTCGTCTCCCTCAGAAATAAATCAGCATCTTCTGGCAGAACTTGGTTTCATAAAACAAGACGTGCAAAATGATGAAACAGGAAATACCAACAGAGAAGGAAGCAGAGGGAGGAGTAGGGGGAGAGCAAAAGAGGGAGAAGGGATGTTTGGGATGCTAACTGGGGAATCGTTAATGATCCTAAAAATTATTGGGCAATATTTTCTGCTTTGAAACTCATTTTGCTGTTCTGAAGAATGAAAAAGCACCTTAATTGTTGCTTTAAATAACCACACAGCTCCATCTAAATGGCACAGACTAGCACCCACGTAAGAGCAAAGCTATCTTGTGCAAAGCTGTCTCTATGGCTTAGGAAATCCTCTGGAAGCATCAGAATAACAGTTCAGTAGAGGTATCATCTAGTCTGGGCCCTCGAGAGTGGAGGTCACTCAGGATTGGGAGATGGTGGTAGGGTGCCCTTGTCCACACTGAAGTTCTGAAATCCTCAGCTGAGACAGTCAGATCCAAGTCACTGCTTCCCTTCTGTTAACGTTGGATTGGGGAGGGGGAGGTATCATTTTAGGGCTTTCAAAAAGTTCTTTATTTCTGCAGGGATTTCAACCTATCCAAGGATGTTCCCTCTGTCCATTGGGACTTCAGGATACCAGGAGACCAAAGCTTTGCCAATATGTATAATTTTTCTTACACTGATACAGTGGTTCTCAAGGGCAAACAACTCAACTAAAACAAGGGATATTTTTTTTTATTCCTCCCTTTGAACATAAGCTCTTGTTCCTGGCTTCATAGAAGTGGAGGAACATTGGAAGCTTCTTGATTAATATTTCTGGAGTTGGTTTCTAAGGGGAGGGGCTTAGTGAAGGAAAAGAAGCCAAATTCTATTTTAAGAATGTACTTCCTGTCTGTCTGATTAGAAAAAAATTGGTTGGCTCATGAAGTAAAGATTCCATACATCATGGGATAAAGGTCCTTTCACCCTTTCTCAACAGGTCTTAGTAGCTTCTCAGAGTACAAATCACCTAGCTAGTAAGTCACGAAGGAAACATAACCCACAGAGAAAACACAGTCTTGCCTGTCTCTTCAGAGCTGGGGTGCAGGGTAGGTAGAAGGTGCAGAAGTTGCTGGCTGAGTAAGTATGATAGCTTCCAGAGTGCTGTTCATTGTCCCTGGTCCGGGCTTTTGGCCAGACTGGGAAATAGTTGCAAATCTCAGATCCTGACCCCAGTCCTAAAGCTGATACAGACTGTACCACCACCAAGCACTCTGCTTGCCAGATTCTTCTTCTAAGAAAGCAGTTGCTATAGGCATAATGATAACCCCCTTCAGTTTCAGTATGTCTCAATTAAGGATCTAATTTTCACAAAGGACTATTATCAGGGGTGGTACCAGTTTGGCTAGAGCACTAACCTCCTCTATGCACTCTAACATCCTGGAGCCTTACAAAACACCATCTCTTTTATGATGCTCATGAAGATGCATATACTGAGGAAAGGAACCATCTCTCATTAGTTTCTTTCCAAGTATTAAAAAAAACAAGCCTATGAAAAATATTGGTGAACTTCTGAAAGTGATCCATTTCTTGTTTATTGCCAGCTTGGAAGAAGAAATAATAGGAGTCAAATGATTGACCCCCCTTTGTCTTTCTAGACTCAAGCAAAAAAATAGAATTAATTCCAGATATTAATTACACATACACACAAATAGACATTTTTGTTTCTGTTCACATCTGTCTTTTTTCCTGTTTTATATACTTAGCCAAGAACCAACCCTTGGTGTTTGAAAGGACAAGAAGAAAAAGGAGTTCAGCCATTCATTTTGGCTGCTTTTGAAACAAGTGAAATACATTGTAAACTAATAGGGAAATATTACCATCTGGCTCCTGGGATTAGTTTCAGTTTTGGAGACCAGTGAAGTCATCAACTCCTCTCTGCCACTATCTAAGCCTCCCACTATGTATAAATACCAGTCTGTCCATGCAAAAGGTTTGAAACCAGTGAGTCAGTCGTTGCACCTAAACCAGTTTTTCATTCACCATACCACTTGGCATCTGTACTCCCATCTCCTGTGCTCAAACTGAAGAAGAAATTCAGAAGCATTGCACTGCTGCTTGGAACCACCTAAAAAATATTGGGCCACCTAAAAAATATTTGATTTTCTATAGTGATGAAATTCACATAATGTATTGCTAAAGCCTTACTACATTATACATGGATAATAGCGTCTTCTCCTCCAAAATGTTTCCTTTCCTAAATCATTGATTTTATCATGATTGATGTCCTTTTTTCACCATTGTTCACCTTTGATAGAATGGTACAAAAAGAAAAACAATCTGCAAATTTTCCAGAGAAGAAAGCCAACAAGAATTGTGAGGGTCCCTGTACTTGTATTCACAATCCACAAGGAGGGTTAAAAAATCAAAGTGACATTAAATTTTTTAGTTGGGCCAACATCCCATAGACCTGTTTATATACAGATTCATAGAACAGTTAGGGCTGGGTGGAGTTTATACCACTCTCTCCCCTTTGTGTATTCAGAGAAACTAAAGCTTAGTCATTTACCTAAGGTCACTCAGCACATTAGTGTGGCAGGACTAAAATCAGGTTCTTTTCACTGCTTGTAGAACTCTCCTTTCACATCAAATCTCTACAAGGAATAGTAAGTTTGAAATAATCTGAGAGAGGATTTTAGGGACATCACCCTCCTGTTTCCCAGAGAGCTGATTTCCTTGATTGTTGGATACTGTCCCCCAGTCTTGGCAGCTCCCAATGGCCCCACGTGTTAAATATGGCAGTATGGTGGCAGAAGCCAGGGACCCAGCAGAGGTTGGGTAAATGCCCAGGGGATTCCTGTGTCAGTGGGATTCTGGATATTGCCTTTGAGAAGGCCAGTTTGGAACCTGCAGGGTTTTTTTTTTTTTTCTTGAACAATTAAAATTTATTTTCTTGCATTTCTTTGGCCTTTGTTCTGTGCTGACTGTGAGTGTGTGTAGGAAGAATTTCTTAGAAGGATTGATATTGTCTTTAATCTCTGACAGAGACCTGGTGCCTTTGTTGCCTCATTCACCTCTACTGTAGATTTCCTGAATTTAGTCCAGTAAGGAGTAAAGTGGGGAGAAGGGCATCACTGTTTATTTATTTATTTTAATTAAAAATAATCTTTACCTAAGTAAAGTGAATATAGTGCTCATGAAAAAAGGCTCATAGCAGTTCAGAGACCACTAGCCCTGAACTGGTAATAGTCACTCAAGTCCTCTTTGACTTTTCCTCTTTTGGACACATATTTGTGGTGGGGAAAAGATGGTCTTAGATGAAAGATTCCCATGCAACTCAGCTGCCACCACTCAAGATTTCTTAGGGGAAAAAAAAAAAGGACTCCAGGTTCTATCTCACATTATCCACAGCTGGGTTATAGTTAACCTCTTTGGTCTACACAGGCCAAGAGAACGGAAGGCAACAATCAATTGATCTTGGGCTTGGATGCAAACACCGAAGCCTCAAAGCCAGTACTTTTTTGGGACACATAATGCATTCTCTTTATCTAAATCACTCAAGTTCTTCATCTTGGCCTGCTTTTTTTTTAATTAAAAATAATCTTTTTTTTTTTAAATATAAGCCTACCTATATATATAAGCCTATATAGGCATTAACAATTGTGCCATGGAGAATGGGAGGTAATTCCCTGGGGGAAGGTGCTTTAGGGAGCAGGTAGGCACCGCTCCTCTTCCATCTGCTCCATCTTGGGGTTGCTCTACAGACACAAGCAAAACCCCAAAGCATCAGGACACACTGATTGTCAGCCATCTCTCGCCATGCTGCCTACAACTTTGATCAGAAGCCAGCACACTAAGGTACAAAGTAAGAAATGGAACTCCAGTATTAGGGCCATGCGCCCAAGCAGGGAAACTGCTGTAGACAATGGTGCCATCATTTCAGGCATAGGGATGACAGAGGGGACAGAGTCCTGCTGTTTCTGCATTGCAGACCTCCAATCTGAATGTCCTTGTCCTTCATCAGCACCCTCCAGTCCCCCCAACCCCCAACTCATCTCCTACTCCCGCTCTCTTTTCTCTGGAGTGCCCTAACTATCCTAGGAAAATTCTGGCACTTCAGAGTTAGGAGGAAAGAGAAATATTCATCTAACTTTCCCAAATGTTAAAGCTAAACAAAGCACCTAAAAGAAAAAAAAAGACTTATAAAAATATAATGGGGACATCCCCCCAAACTTCTCACATTATCTATGATACATGAAATGCCAAAATATAATGAACAGACTTTCTACATATTATCATCTCTTCCCCCACATACACCTAATCCACAGCAGCCTCAGTACTTCCCTTTCACCTCTTAAAACTTTCCTCTGTAGATCCACTAGGTAATAAATCTTTTTCATCCAACTGGCCCCCCACCTTCCCCAACATGCACCCATTTGCAATTCCAAAGAGACTCTCCAAAAAAATAGACATTTGAAAAAAGTACATCTGTTTATACTCAGTCTATCTGCATATTACTTCTTGAGATTATTACTTTTTTTAACCATAAAAAAGATTGCATATTGGCAATATAATGAGAAAACCATGGTGGCCATTTCCGGGTACTGGTGGAGGGTTAGTGGGGGTAGGTGTTGAAGCACAGAAGCAAGAGGGCTTACCGGAGAATGAGTGTGGTCCCTCAACTTGAGACATGAGGATTGAGGTGGGGTCACTTGATTCCCAATCCTCAGGCCTCTGAACTTTAGTTACTCTCTTCTCCTCTGTCCACCTTTCCCCATCTCCACTACCCATGCCCATGTGTACAACCCTCTTGAAGCAGAGGTGGAATGGCTTTTTGGCATGTGTCCACATGGGTCAGTTTGAAGACAGATATGGCATTTGGAGGGGTATGATGTGGGACACATGCCAGAGCAAGCTTATTTTGTGACTGTTTCCACTTTGGGAAAAATTGTCCATCACTTCTGTGACTTTAAAAATTTAAGCAGTTACTAGGCTGATAGGTTAAGAAACAAATCTTTTGTTCTTGTGGTTTTGCATTAATATTAAGCATGAATATATATCATATATTACATTGCTTTCCTTCTGCTCTGGGCAGACTGTACTCTCCTTCCAAATAGGAAAACTGCACAGTCCGCGGACTCAAATTTTAAAAGTTGTTATTCCCCAACTCCCCATCCCCACCTATGCCCCACCCTGCCTCCCTGGCCCTCGGTTGGTTCCTATATTAGAAAAGTCCCGCCCGCCCCATCCCCATCAACCCACCCCAGGTTAAATAGATAGTGCCACATTCTAGAATTCATGCATTAGTGCATTTTGCTATTGCACATATTGCAGAGAGAGAGAGGGAGACAAGAGTTGTGTATGTGCCCCTCCCTCTTCCCCTCTCTTCCTTAGGCTCCCAGATTCCTGTGCGCTTCCCCACTGCCCTGTCCCAGCCTCCCCCAGCATCCCCCCACATCCCAGCCCTTCACTGGTTGTGGACGTCCTCTCTGCGGACAATCTTGTAGATGATCCAATAGAACATGTTGAAGATGAGGAAGGCCATGGGGAAGCCAATGCGGGATATTTTGTCGATCTTCTTGGCCCTCTGGATGAAGAGTTTTCGCATCTCCTCTGGGGACTTGGATGGTGCGGGAGGCGGGTTGGTGGTGTTGTTGTTGTTGGCGCCTTTGACCGAAATGCCATCCTTGCCTTGCAGACAGGCTGGGCCCATGCCATAGGCAAAGTTGAAGCGGCCCTCTCCTGCCTCATCCTCCTGGAATAGATTCAACATGGGGCTCTACTTAAAATAAGACAGGGGCTGGGCACCCTCCCTGCAAGGCACTCCCCCGGGGCCAGGCCATGCCCATCTGGCTCTCCCTGACCCCCACACTGTACTCTCCCAGGTGTCTGAAGGCTTTTTGGCTGGCTGGGGAGTTCTGCCTTATAGAGGGGCGCCACTTTCATGTGGAAACAGGTGCAAACCAGGGGATGGGAACATGGTTCAAATTCTGGAGATCCATGCTAGATCTCAGCGCCGTTGTAGGCTGGCAAATCCCTTCCTTCTGTGAGTCTCAGAGTTCTTCCACTTTTTCCTGTTCTTACCTCACTACATTTCAAGGCTTTGACCCTCAGACATTTCATTGGGTCAATACTCAGTGCTGTGTAATGGATTTTGGTCTGAAGTTCAGAAGACAATTTGGACAGATCCCCTGTTTTGCCTCTGTTGCTTCCTTGCCCTGGTCCCCACCCCCTTGTTACCTAGGAAGAGAACAAGAGCTCTCTACCTTCCTGTTTCACAAGCCAGGGAAGCCATAGCTTCTTCCTGCCTCATGTCCCCACGTCTCTGGAAGTTGTAACCTCTGGGTTTTTATGATGATCTTGTTCATCATTTGGTTCCAACTTACCTTTTCAGGGTGCCCCTCCCCCATGTGCTTTGCACCTCTGCCAGCTTTGTTGGACTATTTCTGTTTCCCTTGTGCAAAATGCCTGTCTCCCTTATCCCACTGGCTTGTCCCTGCTCCCGGTCAGTGTGATCTCACCCTGGCCTGAGTCAATGGAAGCACTTTTGTCTGCTCTCGTCACATCCAGCCTTGCTATTTCTCCATGAAAATTCTGTAGTGGCATTGAAACTCCAGTATTTTGGTTTCAGCTGAACTGTTTGTTGATTCAGTGTGTGTTTCTGGGAACGTTTTATCAGCTCACATGGCCTTCCTAGATATGGAGCGCTTTTAGGATAGGAATTCTGTCTTTTGCTTGTCTCTGTGCAGGACAGGGCTAACCGAGAATAAGATATTCAATACAGAACTTGCCGGTGCCTCTCTGTCTCTACTTGTGCCACCCTAGGATGGGCCAGCATCTGGATTTGTTGCAACAACCTTTAGCTTAGTCTGGAGGCTGCCAGCCTCCCTGACCCCCCTACCCATCTGGATTGTTATAAAAGAGATCTTATTGGTTATCTTTTTCTTGGAACTTTTTAATAGGGCTGCCATTGACTTCAGGAAAAAGAAAATCCTTAACATGGTGAGCAAGGCCTCAGATGACCTGGATCCTGTCTACCTCCAGTCTCCCTGTGGCATTCTCTAGGTAGCTTTCTATGCCCCAGTCACCCTGCAGTATTTCCATATATTTGAAATGTATCTGCCTTTTCATCTTTGGATCTCTGTTCAAGTTGTCCTTTTTTTCCTGGAATACAACCTAGCCCTAACCCTTGCCTCTGACTCCTCTTTTTTCTTCTTCTTTTCATTTTTTCTTTTTCTTTTCTCTTTCTTTCATTCATTCTTTTTTTTTTTTTTCCCAGCACTGGGAATCACCCCAGGGTCTCATGCACTCTAGGCAAGACTTCTGCTACTGAGCTATGTCCCCTGTCTCTCTCTTTCTTTCACCTAATTTCTTTCTCAGAAGTTCATTGGATTAGACAGAGGGGAATGAAGGGAGGAGTGGGGGGTGAGAAGAGAAAAGAGTAGAATGAACCGGACATAACTTTCCTATGTTCACCTATGAATACACGACCAGTGTAACTCCACATCATGTACAACCACAAGAATGGGAAGTAATACTCCATGTATGTGTAAAATATCAAAATACATTCCACTCTGTGGTCACGTGTAAATAAAAATAACAAGAAAAAATATTATTTTTTTAAAAAAAGCCTTCCCTAAGCTCCCAAGCATAGGTTAGCTATGTGCTCAGTAAAAGTGCCCCCCACTCCCCGGCACTTTTAAATCTCTTATTTCCTGTTTTTTTTTTTTTTTTTTTTTTTTTGCCTAGAATGCAAGAGGCTCTAGGTTCCACCCCCAGCACTGGGAAAAAAAAAAGCTCTTATTCCACTGTACCTCCTTGACCAATGTCTGTCTCTCCCATTCGATTGTCAGCTCTGTGAAAGCAGAGGGAAAGCTTGTCATGGTCACTACAACCTCAACACATGTGAACAGGTCTTGGCACATGAGCTCAAAGTTGATTGAATAAATAAATGGTTACTCATACTTCTTCATTGTCACCAGCCTTAGCTTCCTGGTTTTTGTTCATTTGTTTAAATGGGGTTGTATTCCTGGCACCGGGAGGGTCTGAGACGCATGATAAATGCCAGGGAAATGTTGGTCAAATGAATGAACCTGGTCCAACACCTGCACCACAGAAGTGGAGGAAAATAGGCAAACTCTGTTACACATAGGTTCTCAACAAATATTCATTCATGAGTAGGGCAATAGAAGAGGGCTTATTTCAGGCCCAGGAGAGTAGTACTTGTTGGCCAGATTACTAGGCTCGATACATGAAAGGGGTCTAGCTCTTACTCTGTGACATTTAAATATAAATCTGCCCTTGTGGAGTGATGAAGTACACTCAACATTTGGGCGGGACTACTGTGTTTATATGTAGGGAAGTACCACCACATTAACTTTCTATGTATCTTTAGGAATGAATTATTTTCTGCCTTTCTCATCTGTTAAACACTAGAATGGAAGGAGCTGAGGTTTGGAATTGAAAGTTCCTCTGAGTCAAAAGATTATCAATTTCACATTGTATCTGGGAGAAAGGAAATTTCTTAGGAATGACCGGAAAAAGCTTGCTATTCCTATTATAACCAGCAGGTGGCAGGAAACATCTGCCTATCTGCTGTTGGGGTTGAGGCTGGGGTGTGGAGCTGGGGAATCTGGTAGTGTACCCTGGAACCTGGAGAGGTTGCTCATGAACCTGCTGAGTCTAGGCCTCATAGAATATTCTAATAATCTGCCTAATGAGGCTGCCTAGGGATTGGAAGACTAGATGCTTTCTGCCCAACAAATGAGGTAACATGGGAGAATGGTGGGAGTTGGGGAGTTTGGCCAAAAATCACAGTCTTCCAGAAATTCAGGCCTGTGTCTAGTTCCTCTCTGATCACAATCTGGGGCCTAAAATCCCTTCTGCATACTACTGCTAAAAGGAGATTTCTGTGACCCACACTTGGATACCTCTACTGTATAAAACTCAGCTGGAATGGCTTAACCCAAAGGAGGTTCTTTGCTATGGTGAGGCCAATTCTGTGTCCTTGTAGTTTCTGAGATTTGGGCCAAGTTCAGAGTCCTTATGAATGAGGTCACATAAACTCAAATGTGCCCAACAGGACAGCGGAGAGAACTGCAAGTGCTCAAATGAACTGGGGCTGAACAATCTGTTAGAAGAGGTGGTGGTAACCTGGAGAATGCATTCTGTACCCAAAGACAGTTCCGGCACATGAATTTCATGTGGGATTGTGTAGCCAGTATGGCCAGATGCTGTGATTTTGTCAAGTGACACCAAAAGTGTGGTTTTAAAAAGATCTGAGCACCTTATTCTAGATTTTTTAAACGCTGGTGGCTAAATCCAAGATATTTGCATTTTGGATTTAGCCTTCTTAGTACCAGTCAGTGACCTGTGCCTTGAGTTATGCCTTACTTCTTGTTTATGATCTCATAAATTCAGGATTATGTTTATCTGCTTCACTGCTTAACAGATAAGAGCTCATGGTGTATGGTTAATGTTTTGGAAAGAACACCTTGAGCACTTCCCCTGCCTGTGCCATTTGTCCTTGCAGTGGGATCCTGGGGGCTTGCTCTGTCTCACTGTGGTCAGTGTCTGTCTTCAGTTGCAAGAGAGGAGAGAAAGAGATGATTTCTGAGATTCTCTTGCAGGAGGGAGATGAGCAGGAGAATGTGATCAATTCTGGATAGTGGTTTTGTTCACACCTTACCTGGCTGGAGATAAAAGTTTTTGCTTTCCTCTAGGGGGGAATTGGGTATGGGGACGTTGGAGATAGCCTTTGGGAGTACAGTAGCCCACCTGGTACCTAACTACAGGGGACTCATTTACACTGTAGCCTATGCAAATACACCTCCTGGAGTTGTGTAGTGGTGGTACCCAATTGAAAGGTTTGGTTTAGTCACATTTTTGGACATAGTCTTTCCAAATAAGTGTTTCCAAAAGTGTCTTTAGCAGAGGAAAATGCAAAAAAAAAAAAAAAAAAAGTAAATAAAAATGAATCCCAGAGGACTGGGTATATAGCTCAGTTGGTAGAGTGCTTGCCTTGCATGTACAAACCCTGGGTTCAATCCCCAGCACCACGTAACAAAAAACAAAACAAAACAAACAAACAAACAAAAAATTCCAGAGACAATTGTATTTGGTCAGTTTCTTTCTTACATATTATTATTATTACTTGGTACCCAGGGATTGAACCCAGGGACTTAAATGCTGAGCCACATCTCCATCCCTTTTTATATTTTATTTCTAGACATGGTCTCACTGAGTTGCTTAGGACCTCACTAAATTGCAGAGACTGGCTTTGAACTGTGATCCTTCTGCCTCAGCCTCCTGAGCTGCTGGGATTACAGGTGTGTGCCACCAGGCCTGATGCTTACGTATTTTTTTAATAGTCAGGGAGTAGCTAGGAATCTAGTGTACAGTATAAAAAGGACTAAGGCTAGGGATCTTTTAAGATGGTCTAGCTTGCAGAACCTACAGTTCCCTTTCCCAATACATGGTGATGTCTTAACTCCAAGGGCTTCCTCTGTCTCAGAAGGGGTGCCTCTTCCCTTTAGCATACTGCCAAAAGTCAACTGAATCATGTCACTGATGTTTAAGAAACACATTGATGGAAATGTGTGTGTAGTAACCATTTTAATTCAAAAAAATTTTTTTATAGTTGTAGATGGACAGGAATGCCTTTATTTTATTTGCTTTTTATTTTCATGTGGTTGGTGCTGAGGATCGAACCCAAGGTCTTGCACATGCTGGACGAGCACTCTGCCATTGAGCCACAGCCCCGGCCCTCATTTTACTTTTTGACACAGCTTCTCTGGCATCCTCTAATTTGATCCCCACCAGTCTCTCCCATTTGACACATTAAGTCCATTTTAAGGCTGGTGAAACTGGGCCCAGAAAGAGGCTAACTTGAAGTCATATTCTAAAGAAAATCCAGGAGACAGTTTTTTTGTGATTGATAGCATTCAGTAGTTATTTTAAATAGGTCTGTCTGAAGCTTGTAAGACCTTGGTATATCACAGGTGAGTGGTGTGACCTGATAGATTATAGTGTCTGGGGTCCTTGATTGCCCTAATCTGCCACTGGAAGTATTTCAGGGCAGGCTGTCTGACTGGAAGGCTTCCTCTTTATCCATTAGTGTGTTTCTCCCTTTGTTCAATTGTTTAACAAGACTTATTGTACGTTCATAATACATCAGGCTCCGTGTTAGGTCCAGACATGTAGTACTAAGCAAAACCAGACGTGGTCTCTGTCCTTATGGGCCTTATAACTCAGTGACTAAGAGAAGGACATTAAACAATCACATTGTAGAACGTGTAACTATGGACCAACACAATGTTTAGAAGGATAGAAATCGAGTTCATTTGGAACATGGCCTTGGTTAGCATACACAGCACCTTTATGCTCATTCGAAAAAGGGGGTCCCTTTCTCTGGGCATGTGAACTGGAGTCCTTTCAGATAAAGTGTCAAGCCAGAACATGGCTTAGGAAGAGTCCCTCCTTGGCTAGGGCCCTTGTAGGATACAAACTGCACTAACACACCTGATACCCTTATATGAAAGCCTTAACAAAGGACCTAGGCCTTCAGCAGCTGACAACTAGACAGGAGTGGGTTGATATCAAGTGTGGTGGTTCACTGGTACTGGAAAAGCAAGAAGAGAAGAGAGAATGAGATGTCTGATGTCCTTTGTGTATGAGGAGCTAAGAAAAAAGCTATTGTGGTTAGTGATCAGACAGCAAAGGGATGAGGCTAGAGAGGGAAGTGGAGTCTCTGATCCCCAGGAGAAAGGTCTTGTGGGGAGGTCGATATGGTCCAGGGCAGGGGGTGGTTGGATCCAACAGGTTGCCCTCTCCCCAGTGGCATTTAATAACCTCTGAGTTAACAGATGTTGGTGACTTTTAAAAGACAGCCTGCCAAACGTCCCTTTATTCAATCCCCACACTGGGAGGAGGATTTGCTTGTGGCCCCTCCCTGGGGACAGGCAATAAAGACTTGGAACTTGGACATTCTGATTTAAGATCCTGCCTTTTCTAGCACAGTTTCCTTCTGGAACCAAGCCCAACGAAGTAATGTAGTCTTGCAGAAAAAAAAAACAAAAAACAAAAACCAACACACGTCTCCCACCCTCCCGTCTTTAGGTATATAGTTAGCTATTGCCTTGACCTTTCAGCTTTTGCTCCATTAGTTCTGCCTTTAGGTAACCTGGTAATTTCTGCATGGTTGCCATCATGATTGTAGGAGTGACCGCCTGTTGACCCAACTAGGTCATTATGTGGGGTGTGGGGCGTGAAACTAAAGATCTCTAGGACTTTAATTCCTATTTCTTGCTTGCCTGGCCCAATAAGAAGGATGGCCCAGGGAAAAAAGGTATCCTAAGACAAGACTTTCCACCAACTGCCAGCTGTCCCTCCTTAGGTAGTGACCCAAAGGCCTACCTTGTGATGTCTCCGCTTCCTCCTGAATCGGAGCAGCTCTTTGTGTTGCCGAGACACAAAGTTGACAGCGGCATACTCTAGCAGGGCTGAGAACACGAAGAGCAGGCAAACTGCCATCCAAATGTCAATGGCTTTCACGTAGGATACCTGGAGTGAGGGTAGGGAGAAACGCAGCGGGGTGAGAGCCCAGGAGAGTGGAACAGCAGTCCTCCTTTACCTCTCATTTTATTTTCCACAGTTTTGGATGTGACCATGCTCCTAAAATAATAATTTATCAGTCTTAAGATGCACAGTGTTCTGAACTGTGTGATGAAATCTGGCATGATCCTGTCCCATCCTGTCCAGAACATGAAGCATTCCTTTGTCCAGCATATCCATACTATCTGTTTACCCATCCACAGGCCACTTGGTAGCTTTCCTGGTTATCAGATTGAAAGTCAAAATGTTGATGTCTTGTGTTCAAGTAACCCTTTTTTTTACTTAATCATTGCCCCAAGGCACAGGAGCAGTGATGCAGGTAATTTGCATATGCCAATTTGGATATCTCTCACCATAGCATATATGAGGCTGTCATTTTAAAAAGGACTTGCTTGCAAGGTTGACCCAGGACTGGTGTCTGGGATCTTGCATTTGGGGACTGTTCCTACTTTCCCTAACTGATGAGCATGGCTCACTGTGCTGTAACTGCTTATACAAGAACATGCTTTATGCTGAATATTTGATTTCCACCAAGGAGTCTGAAATTTTGGTACACGCTAGGCAGAAAATACCAACCCCCAGTTAAAACTTTGGGTGCTCAGTACCAAGAGAGTCTCTGTCTCTCTGGACAGATGTATCATGCGTCTACAGTTTTGTTGTTTGAATAAGTAAGCTCTTTGTGACTCTTCATGGGAGGGAGAGAGTTAAGAAGCCAGCACATGGATTCTTGTGTCTGACTATATTATTATAATCTAACAGTGTATCCTTAGTTTGTTACTATGATAAATCTTAGCTGGGAGTGCAAGGGTATACTGAGTCCTGAGTCCTGTCAGCTCTCTGAATGTGGCGATGGTCTTGGAGATCCCTGACACAAGTATTTACTACTTACCGTGAAACGAGAAGAATATGGTAATTAGCTCTAACTGTGCATGGAGGAGAATGCGAAGTTAAGAATTTGAGGTTTTTGGAGACAGGGTCTTGTGACATTGTTGCTGAGGCTGGTCTGGAACTCCTGGGCTCAAGAGATCCTCCTGTCTCAGCCTGTGGAGGAGCTATATACCACTGCACTTGGCAAGTTTTAGTTTTCCTTTTGTGTGTGTGTGTGTGTTTGCAAAGTTGAGTTTGAATAGTAGATGAAACAGAGTGTGTGTCTAGTGATAGTAGAGAATGGAGCAGAAGGTGGTGTCTGGCAGCCTGTATGGAATGCAATGTTGAGCCTGGTGCAAGGTTGGATGGATTAGAACACTGGACCATGAACATATAGTAGGTAAACACCACTGATAAGTTCCACATGCTCCCCTCGTCTCTGGCAGTCTAGACAGACGAGTGCTGTCTTTTTCTATGCAGGTGTTCTGCAGTGTCACTTACCTTGGGCAGGGATGCTCTGGAGCCAGAGCTCTGAGTGGTCATGGTGAGCACAGTGGTGATGCCCAGGCCCACACGGGCTGGTGCTGCATCCATGTTTATCCAAAAGGAAATCCATGAGAGGATGACGATGAGCAGGCTTGGAATGTACATCTGGATCAGGTAATAGCCCATCTGCCGCTCCAAATGGAACCGGGCCTCAATACAGGTGAATTTACCTGTAAGAAATTATAGTGAGAACACAAGTTAGGCTGGTGGGTGGGAGCAAAGGGTTTGGGGTCAAAAAATAGCTTTGAGTGGAGTTCTGGTTCAGCCATTTGTTAGCTGTGTGCTTCGGCAAGAGTATGAATGGCTCTGTATCTGTTTCCTCATCTGTGGTTAATTGGGGATAATACAGTTTGTCCTCCGTAACAGCAGGTTCTACATTCATGGATTCAACCAAATGTAGGTAGAAAATATTCAGGAAAAAATGCACCTGTATTGAACATGTATGGACTTTTTTTCTTGTTATCATTCCCTAAATGGTAAAGTATAACATGTATTTACATAACATTTGCATCGTATTAGGTATTGTAAGTAATTTAGAGATAAAGTACACAGGAGGATGGGTGTAGGTTATGTGCCAATACTACACCATTTTATATAAGGTTCTTCATTCTTGGATTTTGGTGTCCAATGGGGGTTCTGAAACCAATCCCTTGTTGATACCAAGGGATGGCAGTAATAGTAGTAGTAATACCTACTTCATGTGGTTATTAATATGGTTATTGTGAGGATAAAATGAGATGATGCTTTTGAAGAACTTAGCACAATCCTCACATATTATAAATGCTCAGATTGTTACTTGTCTCCATCATCATCATCATCACCAATATCACCATCCTTGACCTTGGTCCCCACTCCCTCCCTTGTCGTGAGCATGTCCTGTACTTTCACTTGCTCAGGGATGAAGAGAGTGACTTTGGAGGCTCTGAGATTTCTCTGAGCTGACTCAGAAGAGGATCCCAGATGGACCAGAATCCAGGCTTTCTGTCCCTTCAACTGGGATTTCAGTTTGCACGAGAGCCCGCAGTGGCTTCTCTCAGTCCCTCCCCTTCACCCCTTCTTCTCTGTGACCTGCCACCAGTCAATGCCTTTCCTCTCATCTGGGTTCAGACAGCAGCTCCCTACCAGCCTGCCAGCTGGCATGCCAGTTCACTGATTGTACCCCACAGTGCTTCTGTGAGCTCTCTCCCAGTCTGTGACAGGGCATGCAAAGCTAGTCTTGATCCAACACCAGTTCGTTCCCATATCGATCTCCCCGCCAAGGCTGTGCTGGTCATGGAGACAGGGTGTGAGCTAAGCAGTTGTGGTTTTCCTGTCTTCCTGTGGCTCCCAGGTGAGTGGACCCTTTCTAACTAGTTACTGATCTGAGCTGCCTCCTTGTAGCTCCCTCTTGCTGAGGTCTCGCGTGAGTATTCTCTATACTTTTGCCCTATCAGAAATGCCAATTCCTGGGTGATAGGGACTGTCCTCCCAATATGAGTTCTTCCCCTTCAGCCTTAGGAACAGGATCCATTCTGCTACCTGGAATAAAGACTGTATTTACCAGCTTCCCTTATAATTAGGTATGGCCTAAACTTAAGTTACTTGCCCCAGGACTCACGGGGAGAAAATTTCAGAACCACTTTTTGGTTTCAAAACCTATTCTCTTAACCACTAGGTGATAAATACAGATCTGTGAGCACCACGGGCACTGTACAAGCACTATAGAATCAGTGATAGAATATGAGCATTTGAGATGACCTCTGGTCCTGGTTGGGGGTGGGATCTGAGGACAGCAACCCCGTATACCTACCTGTGTTGTAATGCTTGGTGCAATATCTCAAGTCCTTCTCTTCCTTCAGGATAAACTGGGGCAGGGTTAGTCCATCTGCCACCTGTACAGCTCCTTGCTCCTGCCACTCAAAGATGAGGTCATTCATGGTGTATCCAACTGGGATGGGATGAAAAGAAGCAGCAGTGATCACCCAGGGTCACTTGTTTGAAGCGCGTTGTGGTTAGGGTTAGAGGCTGGGTGAGCCATCAGTCACTCGATGGAACTCATGGGATCACACAGCCTTCTCTTTCTCACAAAGGAGGGCAAAACTTTGTTTACAGCTACCCCACAACCCTTCCCTCTCCCTCTTTCCTCCATGTCCTGCCTTAGCTTGTCCTGGTGCCCTCCCCTCCCCGCCAAGCTGCAGAGTAGTTGACACCTGATGCTCTGCCTGCACCCCATCTTGGCCAGCATCCTCTTTTTCTTGCAGCAGATTTTCTTGGGGGGGGGGAATGACTCTACTGTTCAAGCTCATGGTAGGACTATCTGCTGGGAGGGGATAAGGTATGAAATAGTGACCCAAGCTAGACTAATCAGACTCCCTGCCCCAGGACTTTTGACTCTTGAGAGAGGTAAAGAAGGTTCTGAGTTGGCTGGTACTGATTCCCCTCGGAGGCGGTGCTCCAAGCAAGTGGTCCATTAGTTCCCAACACTTAAATGCTGTGCTCTGGTTCGTGTACTTTTAAGTTAATCAGTTGGTTTCTATGTTTGCAATGTAGGGAGTCAGGTTTTCTTTCTTTTTTTCTTTCTTAGCACTACTGGGAATTGAATCCAGGGAAACTCTACCACCGAGCTATATCCCAGACCTTCTTAGTTTTATATTTTGAAAGATTCTCACTAAGTTGCTCAGGCTGGGCCTGCACTTGTGATCCTCCTGCTTCAGCTTCCAAGTTACTGGGCTTATACATATGGGCTACCGCACCTGCTTCCAATCTGTTAAAATCCTGGTCCTTCACGAAGCCTCCAATACCCTCTCCTTCCAGTAGAGGAAAAGACTCCTCTGCCAAGTGGCTGCAGCATTTGCATGTCTAACAACATTCTTAGCGCTGGCTGCCCTTAGTAAGAGTTACTTATGCAGTCAGTCGCCTCTCCTCTGCTGAAGTGAACTTCCCTGGGAGTTCATGGACCTTGGCCTACTCGAGATCTTTCTCCTCAGTTCCTGATAAGCACAGTCACAAGAGACATGGAACAATGCTTCTTTGGAGAATGCTGCTGACTCCAAACTTGGGCCTCGGTTGAAGAAGGTAAGGGCAGTTATATTTCTAGTGTATTTTCTAAAAGCAAAGCCCTTATGTAGTGTTTTGAGTTTTTACAGTGTTTTTTTTTTTTTTTTTTTTTTTTTTTGGTAAATGGGAGCCTAGTTCTCTAGAAAGGACTCATGCAAAGGACTCACAGCTTTCCAGTTGCATGATACAGGTCTGGACATCCATGGGGAAATTCTTCAAGTCCATGGGGCAGGCCAGTGTCAGAGTGATTCTAGGAAGAGAGGGAGTTAAATGATGCTGAATCCATATTCAGAGAGACTGCGTCTCCATCCTAGTTACTAGCAGAAAAGCAATTATCCCGGACAGGGAAAGAAGATCAAAAAACTAGTGTTTATTGAATAAATGTATGTATATTTCCAAGTTCCTTATATGGAAGTAGAGGCTTAGAGAGGCCAAGTAGCTTGTCTAAAGTCACACAGAGTCAGAGGAACTTACAGGTTTCTTTGGAGTCTGTCTGGCTTCTAGAGACCCATCTTTAATAGGTTGCCTGGAGGTCAGGGGCTGTCCCCTCACCCCCCTATTCCGACTCTTCTGAAGAGTCCTCAGGTAGAGACGGAGTCCAAGTTATCAATGGAGCTGTACCAGGTTCAGGCATCCTCCCAGGGGCTGTAAGTGGATCCTGACTGCCTCCCCTCACATGCTGGGCTCCTTAGAAGTTATTTCAAAGAGGTCCCCTGTCTGCTAAAGGTTCACACCCAGCTGACACATCTGTGGGCTTCTGCCAGGGTCAGGTGGCAGGCGGCAGGCTCCCCAGGATTCTGGGCCAGCTATTTATTTCGGGTTGTTCAACCTTTGCCAGGGCTGCAGGCTTTCCCCCCTCAGGGGAATGGACGCCTGTGGCTCGGGCTGGGATATGAGACTTCCGCTGGAAAGGCTTTGCCAACATCAAAACGCCCACTGCAGGTGGCAAGGAAGAAAAGCTCTCAGATCATCAGGCCAACTCCCTCTTCTGACAGGTGGGGATACTGGGGTGCAGGGGAGAATAGATTGGGACTTATCTAAGGTTGCAGAGCAAGCTGATGGCTCAGCCAGGAGGCAAAACCATGTCTCCGAGCCTTTGGACTCAGACTACCAGTGGGGTTGGCTCGTGTGTTGCTGGCTGGTTTTCCTGCAGCGCTGTCCTGAAATGTTCCCCGTCACACCCCAAGATGCCTAACTGATGCCGTTCTGGGGAGACTTAGCTGTGGGCATCTCAGCTGTGCATGGAGAAAACGGCCCTTTGTGAACCTTCTCCCTCCAGCTCACACCCACAGCTCTGCATGTGGGTCCCTTCAAGTACAAAGGAGAAGCAAGAAAGGGAAAGGGGGAAGGAAAAGGGAGGGGAGGAAGAGGGGAAGGGAGGAAGTGGGGAAAGGAGGGGAAAAACAAAGGGAAAGGGAATGCAGTGGAATTCTGAAGATAAAAAGCTCCAAAGTGGGGCAGCTGTCACACTGGGTTAATTTCCTGAAGTTGAATGACCTTGGGAACATCACTTTCTGCTGATTTGTCCTTCTGTCATGCAGCACTGGGACTTAGCTTCCTAGAGATAGGAAACTAGCCTGGCAGCAGCAAAACCCAAGCAGGGTGGCCCGCTCCTCCCCCAGCCTGCCAGGGCCTCGCCAACCATTTCCTAAAAACCCATGGCTCTCCCCCTCTGCATGCATATGGCGCTGAGGGAGGTGAGCCTGCCCCTGGGGGTGGGTTCCTCGCACCCCCTCCCCATCTGTCCCATGGAAAACTGGGTCTAGTTGCACCTGAGGGTTAGGTGTAACCTCTCCCACAGGCCTGACCTTGAAGGCTCATCTCCCAATAGAAATAAGGTCCATTCCCCTGAAGAACTGAAGGGGGAGGGCGAGTCATTTCTGACCAGTGTCCTTTAAAGCACTTTGAAATAAACACATATTCATTCGTTGAATATTTAAGTACCTATTGAATATCATTCCCTGCTCTAGGCTTTGAGATTAGCCCAGGTGGGATTCTGGGTTCTGTGATGAACTAACTGTGGGAATTTAGGCATGTTATTTGAATTTTTCAGATCCTCACTTGCCTCATCTGCAAAATGGGCGTAAGAAAACCTATTTCATACAGTTGTGGAAAGGATTAGATACATAAAAAATACTTAGCACAGTGAGTAAATTCTCAATGAATGGTAGCTGTTAGTTTTGCATGTGTCAGGCCATGTCTTTACCTCTTGGCCATTGGTCATTGTCCCCATATCTTGGGGGAGGAGATTTGGGACTAGGTGGGGAGGTGTGGCAGGACACTCTGAAAGCTTTGCCCCTATCCAGTGTCTTCAGAATACCCCGCAGCTGAGGAAGGGGGTCTAGCCTCTTGAGTGCCAGCTCTCTGGGACAGGGGGTTTACAGAGGACAGAGCAGCCCTGCCCGAGCTTGTGGCAGCATCATCCACCCGGCAGGCCACCAACTTCCTGGTTGCTATGATTTTTCAGGTTTTGTGCCGTTGCTTCTGCTGATGACGATCGTATTTAACTCCTCTTTCTTGTTCTGTTGAAATGCTGGGTTGCTTTAACAATACCTTTTCTAGGATCCCTTCCCTGATCTCCTTGGTTATGTGAACCACTTGCCCCTGGGACTCCACGTGGTGTTTTGTTCTTACTCATTGAGCTTAGGTTACAAGCCAGGCATGCCTATGCTGCAGAGGGGTTGAGTTGCAGGGCCTGTTCTTCTCTGTCAGACTCCCTCCCACTTTGGTGCCTGCTTCTGGAGGGCAGTGGGCAAAGGCACGTTCTCAGGAGGGAGTGGATGGACCTGTAGGGAACTCACCTGATGCTGTAGAGGACATTGCCATTCCGGGAGATTCTTAGCAGTTTGTTGTCTGTGGTGATCTCGTGGAAGTGGGCCCCCTTCTCGTTGGCAAAGAACAGGTCAGGTTTCCAGATGGAATCCAGCATGGATGGGTCCAGGTCCAGAGAGTCATCGGGGTATTCATTATAGGCCAGACGGGGGTCGTTCCACTGTTGCCGCAGAAAGATGTTGACCCTATAGTCCTGGAGCCAGGAAACAAGGAGGAGGAGGCAGGGTCAGGCCAGGGGACGCCAACTCTCAGAGGGCTGTCACCTTTCAGCCAGGGTTCCCCCAAAATCCCTCCTGGGGGACATTATTGGAGTGTGGTTGCATCTTACATGGGGTAAGAAGTAAAGTCTGTGCCTCAGGGACCTTGAGAGTTGGAATGACTCCGGACAATTCTCTCAATACCTGGCTAAGTATACTCTGAACTGAGGTTATTTAAGTGTTATTATTTCTCTTAAAAATTTTAAAAGGTTTTGGGGCTGGGATTGTGGTTCAGTGGTAGAGCGCTTGCTTAGCATGTGTGAAGCAGTGGGTTTGATTCTCAGCACTGCATATAAATAAATAAATAAATAAATAAATAAATAAATAAATAAAATGAAAGTCTATTGACAACTAAAAAAAATTTAAAAGGTTTAAAGACTAATGTAATATACACCTGTTTTCATCATCCTCTTTTGTCATGTTTCCTTCATTTTCTTTTTGGATAAAAGAAATTACAGATCAAGTTGTATCATTTAAGCACGGTCACTTCTCTGGACCCCACGTGACCCAACTCTGCTGAGGGCTTAACTGTCCCTGCTGATCCTGGTGGAGCTGAAAAGAGTCCATTTAGTTTCCATTCACAACTACAGGAGGCAATAAATAGTGTGTGTTGGTCTCAGTGGCAGAAATCTGGGTAATGCGATTAAATCTTTCATTAGGAAAACTTTTGTATTTTGTCAGTGATTCATGTACCATGAATCTTGTGGCACTACAAATAGAATTTGGGGTTTCCCAAGGAAGAAGGGCATAGATTCTGTGTTGGATTCTTAAAAGGTCCTATAGTTCCCCTGATACCAGGGATTGAACCCTGGTGTGCTTAACCACTGAACCACATCCACAGCACTCTAAATAAAATAAAAATATTTTATTTAGAGACAGGGTCTCACTAAGTTGTTCAGGGCCCTGCTAAGTTGCTGAGGCTGGCTTTGAACTGGCAATCCTTCTGCCTCAGCCTCCTGAGTTCACCACCACCCTTATATCCCCAAAATTAATAACCTCATTTAAGTCCAACTTTATATTCTTTCCTTCAAGAAATAATGTCCAGGGCTGGGGATGTGGCTCAAGGGTAGAGCTTGCCTTACCTATGCAAGGCTGTGGGTTCAATCTCTGCATCTCTGCCAACCCCTCTCCCCCCAGAAAAAAGAAAGAAATAATGTTCACACATGAGGGCTGTTATTGCTTTTTTTCTGAGGGTGATGTATGCATGAGGTCATACTATGTGGGTTTTTTTTTTTTTTTGGTGTGCTGCTTCTAAATCCTCATCAGTTTCAGTCCATCATCATGGGGGAGGGCTAACAACCTTCCCACTGTGGCCCTCACCCCTGCCTGATTCCTCCCTCAGCACATGCCTCACTGTTTTTGCCTGCAGAAATATCAATAACTTCATAAAATGTTCCAAGGTATTTTATAGGCTTTTCCTCTAATTTAATCAAAGGCTCTCCCTCCAGTGCCATAGAAAGTGACATTTGGTCTCATAATCTCGTGTCTTATAAGTCCCGTGGTGGAGGGAGAACTTGAGGCCAGGCCTAGATGTAGGTACTTTGTATTTTTTTTTGCTGATGATAATGGACACCTCTGAATCTGGCCCCACCTGATCAGGGGGTTGGAAACAGCCCCTCTCCCCCCCTGGGGTTTTACATGGTGTGTGGTGTGTGTGTGTGTGTGTGTGTGTGTGTGTGTGTGTGTTATGATGAGGAGTGATGAGGAACGGGAAAAGTCCCATCAGAGTGAACAGAATATAAATGGTTCGGCAAAAAGAGTCTTCAGTCCCCAAACCCCTGCTGTACTTTTGATGTTCCTGCCAGTGACATGTCAAGACTGTTTATGTAGCTGGAAGGAAGAAAAGAAAGTGACATTTCTTAAAATGGTCTGTTAGGCACCAGGCGCTGTTCTAGATACTGTCACACACATTTAATTCTCACAAAATCTTTGCAAGCAAACATTCAGATTCCCGTAGCGAGGGTAAGGAAGCAGGTTTGGAAAGGTGGAGAAAGTGTCTAAGCATGGGGTGAGTGAATCGCAGATTTGGGATCAGAATTGGCATGGGTGGAACCCTTTAGTGAGTACTCCCACCTGACCTCACATGGGTGCAGGGAGTCGATTCTTGCTGGGGACACCCTCTCTTGTCCTCATTGCTTGGGCAAATTTTGCCTGTTCAGCTTAAGCCTTATCTCCTGCAGGAACCTGGATGTCCTGGCACCTGTAGGCTTTTTTTTTTTTTTTCTCCTATCTGATCTCCTAGGAGGAGGGAATAACCAGAAGCATTTAGCTGAGCACTTGCTCCCTGTGTGTGACTTATTTCCTCAACTTGTTTGGTAGCAATTTGAAGGGATGTAGCAGATTTAGTTTCTCTTGCTCCATCCCTCCTACCCTCCCAGTCAGTGTGCCTATCAGCTGCCCAGACCCAGGAGAAGGGGAAGGAGAAAAAGTCAGAACAGGTTGGAGCATCATTTGATAGCTGAAGACACTGAGACCCTGAGGGGGAAGGCCTTATTTAAGGTCATGTAGCATTTCAGGAAAGGACTTGGTATTAGAATCTGGCTCTGTTTCTCTAGACCTCATCGTTAGAAATTAGGTGGGATGGTCTCTAAGAACCTACCCAAATCCAATAGCTGAGTGTCATGAATTTCATTTTACCCAAGAACACTTAACTTAGCATCTACTAAGTGCCGGGCACTGTTCTACATCCTGGGGAATCTTCTGAGAAAAAGAAAGGTCTATTTATTCAGTTACAGAGCTTACAGGGTAATGTTGGTACCATGCTGAGGGCTCTGGTGGCGGCTATATATGGTGTTGGGACTACAGAAAACAGGTGTTCTGCATCTAGATGCAGGGCTGGAGGTCAAAGAAGTGTCCAGGAAGAAGCAATGTTTAAAGTGAGACCAGAGGTTGAACCAAAGAGGAAAAGCATCTCAGTCACTCGGAAGTACATTTGTGAAGGTCTTGAGGCAAAATAAAAGGGTGGAAAGACTGACAGGTAAATGATGAAGGAGAGGAGTGGGAGAAAGCAGAAAGGGTCTTGCAAGCCATCCTGAGAAATTCAGATTTTATTGCAACAGTAATATGAATCTTTTGAAGAGTTTTAAGTATAAACGGACATCATTCCACTTGCATTTTATTATTAGTATTTAAAAATATTCTATTTTTTTAATTGCAGAAGTAATGCAATTTGTTGACAGTAAAAATATTAAAATATTCATTATCTACAAGAAAAAAATAGAACCCGTAGTGTCTCATTATAAGATGACTAATGAAAATTTAAAGCCAGAGACCTGGAGAACATGCTCAGTGTCTGTCCCCAGGCAGCTTGACTCCTTCTGCGGTAGCAGCCGGCTCCTTCTCTCGGCAGCTGCTACCCAAACGAGTTGCCACCATTGATTTTTCTCCTCCCAAGTTGGTAAACAGCAGTGGGAAATGCAGTTCAGAAGAGATCAATGTAACTGGGGTAATAGGCTGAAAGCTAAATGCTGTATTGCTGACTTTGCCTTGTACTTCTGTTGGTTGATGTTCGACATGCTGGGGATCCATGTTCAAGTTCAGGGGCCAGAGAAGCAACATTTGAATTCTTCAGCCCAGAACTCCAGCTTCCATTTACAGTAGCTGGTTTCTAGGTCTCCCAAGGTAGCCTGTTACCCCGAAACAGGGAGATTTCTAGAGTTCAAGTCCAACGGTCTTTAGCATCAACTCACTCATGTTGCCTTGAGATTCCTTGATGTTCCGATTTCTGGTAACTGGGCTACTAGCTGTTTGGCTTCTAGAGCATAAGCTCATCGTTTGTTCATTCTACAAACACACATCAAGGGCTTGCTCTGTGTCACCTGCCGTTAGATCCGTCCCCATCCATACCCTTACTGTGTCTAATTTGAGATTCTAACTTCTAATAAGCTCTTAATTTAGTATTGCAGTAAAATAGAATGAAGCGCTTTTAATAGGAAAAAGCTAAGAGGTGTGAGTTGGTGGGAAGGAGATGTGGAAGGTATGAGGCCTGTCCATTGCCCTCAGAACCAAGAGACATGGCACCAAAAGGTGGACCCCAAGAACCAGATTCAGAGACCTTTTGAAGTCTCAACTTCCAGCTCTCAAAGGGATATCTCTTCTCTCCACACCCAAATCTACAAGCATCTGTTAAGACTGAGTTGAAGTACAACGGGGTGGTGTGTGGAAGTAGAAAGTCTTGGTTTCTACACTCAGAGCTCAAATTGTCTAGCAGGAGAGAGAAAATTTATTCACAAGTACTTGCCATAGAAGATGGCAAGTGACAAGGGTCACGAGAAGTCCTAACAAACTGTCGTTAAGTATTCTCTCAGGTCTCAGAGATTCATTCCAGCCAGGAGGGGTGAATCGGGAAAAGCTCTGGGAGAGAAGGTAGTCTTTGAAATGCCCCCTTTCCGTTTGTTCTTCTGCTAGCATCTCTAGATCTCGAATTGTTCACTGGGAAAGGAGCTCGGTGGGTGAGAGGAGAATGACAGAGGTGACACCTAGAGGCTTAGAGCAGGACCGGAGAGGGAGCAGGGCCACAGCCTCAGAGCATTTAGGATTGGGATGCGGAGCTGGGGTAAAAGGAATCTCATATTTTAAAAATGGGACAATTAAAACTAAAGCTGCTCTAAAAAATTAAAGTCATGACAATAATAAAAAAATGGGACAATCAAAGGAGTGGAGGCATTCAAGTGGCTCCTCCTTGCTCAGTCACTAGCAGTAGAAGTAATACCAGCGCTCTCACTGAGGACCTAAGCACACGATTTAGCTTATTTTATCCTTAAAATAATCCCATGACATAGCTGTGTTCACCCTGATACTATTTTGTTCACGTCGCACAGTGGTAACGGGTGGGGAGGGCTGGATTTTGAACCTATTTTATCTCATGATATAGAGTCCTTGCTTTGCACCACTGGGCTGTCATAAGGCGGTGAAATGAAGGGACGTGAGCTCTGGATATGCTTGATTGTCAAACCAGGGTATTTGCCTTTTATTTTGTAGTCCATTTGACACCGTTGAAGACTTACAGGGTGGACCGGTATCAAGGTTCAACTTCATAATCAGCAGGGCAGGACTGATTGTGAGGTATTGGAAATGAGAGGAAACAGATACAGGGAGGTCTGGTTTGAGGCCGTTTGACAGTCCCGTTGAAAGGTTAAGAAGAATCTAAACTAAGACAGCAGGAAAGGGAACTGGGCATAGGCAAGAGAATCATAGTTATTGATCATCATCATCATCATCATTTGCACCATCAAATATTATAGCTAGAAAGAACCTTGGGGACCTCTGTCTTCTTCATTTTACACAAGGCTCAGAGAAGGAAAGTGCTTTTCTCCAGGCCCCACATCAATTAAGTGACTAAGATGGAATGCATATGAAGTCATTTTTACTTCTATCCTACTTCTTTCCGTTTCTATATTGTATACCTTTGGAGGTAGCCCCAGGCCCAGGAGGAAGAGGACACAGATGAATCTGCTGTCAGGCTGGCTCAGCTTTCCTGGAGAAGTTTTAGCATGGGCTTGGCTCTGACAGGGTTTGGGATTAAGATGCATAATAGCTGAGTCAGTCTGCCAAAGACCAGGAGCCATGGGGTTCATTCCGAGTGGGGATGCTCAGGCTTGGTTTATGACCTGTTGCTTCCTTTCTTACTCACTGCTCTTCTTCTCACTTTCCTGGACCTCTGAGAAGCACTATGACATGAGTCTTATGTGTTTTTTTTTTTTTAACCCTGCAAATATGGTAAGAGCCTCATTCTCTGCACTGTCCTTTGAGCATGTGAACCTGGCTCAGCTGGCGCAAGTAGGGTTTACTAAACCATCGCAGAGTGGCAGGTATGGTGTGAAGCACTTTATAGGGAACTTCTCACCAAATTCTCACAGTGACACTGTTTTGCAAATAAACTGAGACCTGGGGATATTAAATGCTTTGTTATAAATTGAGTGGCAGAGCTGAGATTCAGCTCCAGGACAGTTTGACTTCAAAGTTCTGTACTTTTAAGTAACATACTTATTGGCTCTTATTACTAACAATGTCTTATTATAATTTGCTACTTTTGCTTTTCCAAGCCGTCCTCACATTAGATTTTGTCTGTGAGGTTGGTATAGAAGAGAAGATTCTTATCCCCATTGAACATATGTGGAAATAAGCCCTCAAAGCTCAAGTTCCCATTGCCAGGTATTGGTAGATCCAGGACTGATAGTAACAAGGTAAATAAGACTAATACATCGAGATTTTACCATGCACAAGAAATAAGAACTTGTGTATGTGTGTTATTTTATCTTCACACTATTCCTGTAATGTATGTTATATTATCATTCCTGTTTTACAAGTAGGGAAATCAAGGCATTCAGAAATTAAAATATCATTGCTGACATCAGACAACTAGTCAGTGGCAAAGCTGGAATTCGAACCCAGGATGTTAAAGCCAGAGTCTAGGCATTTAAACTGTAGAGCATCAAGCATCTCCCAGAATTGCCTTGAGAATTCAAGACACCACAATGCTATCAGTTATGGCCGCTGGCTGCTGTTACCTACCTGTGGGTTTGTGGTCGCCCACAAGTAGCAGGAAGTGTCACAAAAGGCAAAGAACAGAAAGCTTTTGCCCCAGGTTTAACAGTGCCTTTTTCCTTATTTGGCCCACAGATTTGACTCATGGTCTGGTTATACTCAAGTCCAGTGCTGGCAGACTCCCCAGATCCTGCCTCTTGTCTCCTTCTCCAGATGCCTAATTTGTGCTTAAACCTCTCTAAGTCACCATGCTGTCTGGTGCATGCTCATTTGGAGATCACACAGTCAGAGCTACATTTGTTGTTAAGAACTGTAGACATTTGGACCAGTGGAGCTGAGCATCGTTCTAGGTCTGTAGGGAATCACTAAAGCCCAGTATGAGTTTAATAATCACATAAAAATGCTAATAGCCACTACTTTTATTGGATGGCTAACATTTGCTAGAACTGTAAATGTATTTATAAACTTTTCATCAACCTAACATATTGGGTATTACTATACTCATTTTATGGATGAGTAAACAGTGAGGTTAAAGCAGAGGTTAGGGGTCTTACCTAAAGTCATGTAGTTATAAGTACTAGAACATCTATACAGATACAGGACTTATGGTTTCCAAGTTCACATTCTTTTTTTTTTTAATATAATTTTGTTCTGTTTATTTCCTTTTTTGTAAAAAAAAAAATCTAAGCCAAGTTCCATCTACTCTATTCTAAATTATCTATTTGAAATATTTATAATTATTATATTTAAATATTTATTTGAACTAAATATTTTAAAATTAAATACTATTTAAATAGTAAACATTTTATTAAACATTTAAAACATCTCATTAAAATTTTTATTCAATATTAGATATAAAATTTAAAACAGTCTCTGGGGTAAATGAAGGAAATATAGTAAATATAGTAGACTGAGCTCATGTGACAGGTTTGCTCATAAATATTCTCATAGTCAGTATCAGACAGACAACTTTGGATTGTGATATTGAACCATGGGGTGGATTTATAATTGGTTGCCAAAGGATGCAAACTGAAGGGTAGATATTAACTCAGAAAGAGGAAGAATGACACTGTGGCAGTGAAGTCCACAGTCATGAGACATGCCACTAGAAAACATGGAAGGAAAATCAACAAGAAGGCCCAACAGAGGCACCCAGTGCTCATCTCCTGCAAAGAACCCCAAATAACAAATAGATAACTACACTGTGAGGAAGTGATCTAAGGAAAAACACTGGAATTTGGCAAGGGACAGATGGGAACACTGTAGGACATGAAAATTCAGATACATAGAGAAGGGACCAAGTACTCTGCCTCTATGACACTGGTGTTTTAGTCAGATTTTGGATTACTGTGTACAAAAAGACCAGACAAGAACAACTTAAAAGAGAAAAAGTTTATTCTGGTTCATGGTTTCAGAGGTTCAGGTCATGGTTGTCCAATTCTGGACCTGAGGTAAGGCAGAACATCATGGCGGAAGGGTGTGGTGGAGGAAAGCAACTTAGGACACAGCAACCAGGAGGCAGAGAGAACTCTTCTCACCAAGGACACAATATAAAAACCAGAGGCACACCACCAGTGACTTACTTCCTCCAGCTACGTTCTACCTGCCTACAGTTACTGCCCAGTTAATCCATATCAGTGGGTGGATTCACTGATTAAGTTACATCTCTCATAAGGAAATCATTTCATCCTGAAAATTCTTGCATCTTCCTACCCATAAGCATTTGGGGGGCACCTAAAATATAAACCATAATAACTTGTTTCCTTGTTTCCTGCTCAGAGGCAGGAGAGACTTCTTAATGTAGGGAAAAGGTAAGAAGGAGATTTCCAATGCCCCCCATTACTAGTGCGATCACTATAGTCCTAGCTATAGGAGAGTTCATTGGCCCCAAGCTCCGTTTAGGGAACTTCCTGGAGTCCATATAGCTGTACTGCTTCAGAACAGAAACTCGTATATTGTTCCCCTTACTCAGTGGGACTCAAACTGCTATAGCATAGCACCAAATTGAGAACACACATTGATTATGCTGAATAAGTCATATGGAGACTATGTTACTGTGATCACCCAGAACCAAAGCCACGGCGCCCTACTCAATCAATACCTTAGTCCCTAACTACAGGAAAAGTCCCTACAAAAGCTAAAAAGAGATCACGGTTCCACCATATGTTCATATATCAATAAACACACACACACACACACACACATACACACACACACAAAACATGAAAAGGCAAGGAAACATGACACTTCTAAATGAACCAAATAATTCTCTAGTAACAGGCCTCAAAGAAAAGGAAATCAACAGATTGTCTAAAAGGAAATTCAAAATAATAATTTTAAGGAAACTCAGTAAGGTATTAATGAATAAAGATAATTCAACAAAATCATAAAATAATTTATAATATGAGAAACGAAATAAGAAATTCAACAGAGATCAATATCATGAAAAAAGACCTGAACAGAAATCTTGGAGATCATGATTGAAACTCATTGAAATAAAAATGTAAATTGAGGGCCTCAACAACAGATTAGATTAAGCAGAACAAATTGTTGAATTTACCAAAAAAAGAAAAAAAAAGCAAATGAAGAAAACTTATAAGACAAAATGTAAATGTGTAAATGCATTATCGGCATTTCAGAAGAGAAGAGATGGGGAAACATGTAGAAAACTTAATGAAATAATAGCTGAAAACTTCCCAAATTGTGGAGGAGATATGTATATCCATGTCTAGGAAGCTCAAAACCCAAATAGACTCAATCCAAAAAGGTTCTTTCTGAGGCACATTATAATCAACTATCAAAAGTCAAAGACAAGAGAAAATTCTATAAAAAAACAAGACAAGCGGCTGGGTTTGTAGCTCAGTGGTAGAATGCTTGCCTTGCTTGCATGAGGTTCTGGTACGATCCTCAGCACCACATGATAAAATAAATAAATAAAAAAATAAAGATACTGTGTCCATCTACAACTAAAAAATAAATATTAAAAAAAGAGTCAGGTCTTACATAAGGGAATCCCCATTAGATTAACAGAAGATTTCTTACCAGGTTAGGAGGGAATGGGATGCTAAATTCAAAGTGCAAAGACAAACTTGGAAATACAGGAAAGACGGTCACTTTCTGAAAGCTAAACTGATAACAGAGATGAATACAAACTAGAGGAATTTGGAGAAGGCCCAGCATCAATCAAAATGGTGCACATGTGATCTCCATGTTTTAATACAGGCACTCATTTTAATTGAATAAGGGGAACCCTAATTTTTTATACTGCATCTCATTTAGAGAACTATTTTATAAACATGTGTGAATTCATAATATGGTACAAGAAAGGGCAGATCAAGGAGCAGAAATTTGTAGTTGGAAATCTAGCATTATCTGGGGGACAGCATGGCCATGTGTAGAGGAACCAACTTTCTTGTCACTGGAAAGAGGGTATCTGTGTGGTGAGTTCAGCATGGTTTCTTAGATCTCCCTCTGGCTTGAATCCAGTTTCCCTCCAGGAGGTTTACCTCCCTTTCCTCCACTGGTAAAAACAACTTTTGCTTGACTTTCCTGGTACCAGATAATGTTAAGGGGCACACTTATAGAGGACATGAACATTCCTATTATTAGAATGGGAAGCCCCATTGTAGATTGAAATAACTCGGCAGTCTGATTTCACCACCTTAGTCTTTTTGTGGATTTGATTTCCTGAATTTGATCTCACGGAAAGCTACACTCTGACCTGCCATAAAGTCATGATTGTGATGCCTTCTTTGGTGGTGTACTGAGATAGAGTCATCCAGCAGGGGAGGCTAAGACTCCTCTTAATCCCATTTTCTTCCTGTAACAGAATCTATTGGCCTTTTTGAGGGCTCACTCCTCTGCCCTCGTTTACCAAGGCTTTGTGGAGTCGAGCCATATATATGACTGAATGCCATTTAATAGGTTTTCTTTTGGATCTCCCAAATCCAAGAGTATCGAAATAAGCTAATAAAAGCTGTGTAGAAAGGTGGAAAGGGTAGCGGAAAAAGCAACAACCAAAAAGATCTTGTTGACAACAAAAACCAACCTCACAAAATATCTAGAAATAAACCTACACAAGAAATGCGTGCATTGTGTACATTAAGAAACCCAACAACTATAAAACTTTATGAAAAGCCATAAAGGAAAAACTATATAAGTGGAGAGATATACCATGTTTATAAAATATTGCAATGGTATTATTTCTCACCAAGTTAACCCATAAACTCAGTGTAATCCCAATCAAAATCTGAGGGGATTCTTATAAGCCTCAAAAAGCTGGTTCTACAGTTCATAGGAAAGAGAAAATCGACTGGCAAGTTCAAGAAAACCTTGTAAAAGAACAACGGAGGGCTTTTTTCTATCAGATATGGACATAAAAGTTTAAGTCATAGTGATTAAAGGATTGGTGTTAGTCTAGGAACAGGTAGAACAATGGAGCAAGGTTGCATTATGGTTTGGAGGTGAGGTGTCCCCCAGAAGCTCATGTGTGAGACAATGCAAGAAGGTTTGGAGGAGAAATGATTGGTTTATAAGAGCTTAACCAAATCAGTGAATTAAGCACCCGATGGGATTAACTGAGAGGAAATTAAAGGCAGGTGGGGTGTGGCTGGAGGAGGTGGGGACATTGGGCGTGTGTCTTTGGGCATATATTTGTATCTTGCTAGTGGAGTTTCTCTCTGCTTTCTGATCATCATGTGAGATGCTTCCTTCTGCCACACTCTTCTGCCATGATACTCTGCCTTACCTCGAGCCTGGAGGAATGGAGCCAGCCTCCAAGGACTGAGACCTCTGAAACCATGAGCCCCTAAATAAACTTTTCCTGTCCTCAGATTGTTCTTGTCTGGTCTTTTAGTCACAGTAGCAGGAAAGCGGACTAGAACAGGAAATAAACTGGAACTAGAAACTAAAAATGTATATATGGGGATTTAGTGGATGAGAAAGGTAAAATTTCAAATTGTTGGAGAAATAATAGCTATTTTACAAATGGCATTGGAATAATTGATATCTAATCAGAGAAAAATAGAGTTAGATAACTAACTCCACAGAAGATTAGATTCCAAATGGAGGTACATACAAAAATCGTCTATATTATTCAAAATGCTCACTGAACTTATGCAAAGATACTCAAATTCACTAGGAATTTGGAGTATAAATCAAATAAGACAATCATGCACCATTTTGAAATCACATTTGATGAAAAAAAATAAAGCTTGATAATGTCTTGGATTGGCAAGGATGGAGAGTAATGAACACTACTGAAGGGAATGTAAATTATTGAAGTGTCTCTGGAAGGGAAATGGGTAATAATATCTATCAATGCACATTGGAAATTAACATAGAATTATGCAGCAGAATGTTCACTGTGGTATTGTTCATAATAGTAAAAATCGAGATGGACCTAAAGGTGCACCATGGGGAAAGTATTTGAAAACCATGAAACAGTAGTGTGTCCACACCATGGAATGTTATAGGGCAAAGTCCAGAAACATAAATGGCATCATTATATCATGTACTTAATGTAGTATTAATAAGTCATTTGTTACGTCCTCTCCCACATTTCCAAATTTCTGACCTGAAGAGAGTTAAAGAGAATGAGGTAGACCTAGATGTGGTGATGGTGACAGAGATGCCCAGCCAGGGTGGAAGGAGGAAAAGCAAATTGTGTTATTGAAAGGCATGCATGTGTACTTAAATGTATGTATATTCAAGGGAAAGTGACTGATCGGGTGTACACTACATTTTATTTGTAGTGGTTACCTCAGGGTAAAAAAATAGGAATTGAGGGGAGGGTAGACCAGGAGTGTTCTTATTTCTCTCTTGCTCTATTTTCCTTCCTTCCCTCCCTCCCTCCCTCCCTCCCTCCCTCCCTCCCTCCCTTCCTTCCTTCCTTCCTTCCTTCCTCCCTCCCTCCCTCCCTCCCTCCCTCCCTTCCTTCTCTCTTTCTCTCTCTTTTCCTTTGGTACCAGGGATTAAACCCAGGCATGCTTAGTCACATCCCCTTTTAATTTTTTATTTCGAGATAGGGTCTCACTGAGTTGCTTAGGGCCTCACTAAGTTGCTGAGACTGGTTTGAACTTGCGATCTTCCTGCTTCAACCTCTGAGGGATTACAGACGTGCACCACAGTGCCTGGCTCTTGCTCTATTTTCTTTTCTTTTAATTTTTTTTTTTGTAATTGTAGATGGACAAAATGCCTTTATTTTATTTGTTTCTTTTTAAGTGGTGCTAAGGATCGAACCCAGTGCCTCACACGTGCTAGGCAAACACTGTGCCACTGAGCTACAGCCCCAGCCCATCTTGCTCTATTTTCGATTGGATTAATTGCAAATGATTGTTTTCAAGTATTACTCAGGTACATATATAATGGAGTTCTACTCAGCCAGAAAAAAGAATGAAATTATCGCATTTGTTGGTAAATAGATGAAAATGGAGAATATCAAGCAAAGTGAAAAAAGCCAAACTCAGAAATTCATATGCAGAAGCTAGAGTACAATGTAAGAGGAAGGGAAGGATAGGATAATATAAAGAACCAATCAAATACAAATTAATAGATGAGTGAAAGGAAGTGGAGTAAAGGAAGGAGAATGGGAAGGGAAGGTAGGACAGGAGGGAAAATGGAGGGGTGGTCATGAACTGAAATCAATTTCCATGCACGTATGAGTCTCTCAGGATGAACCCAATTACTATGTATAGCTATAAAGCTCTAATAGAAAAAGTAATGCTTTGCACAATTTACAATAGCTAAATTGTGGAACCAATCTAGACGCCCTTCAGTAGATGAATGAATAGGGAAACTGTGGCATACATACACAATGGAATATTACTCAGCATTAAAAGAAATAAAATCATGGCATTTGCCAGTAAATGGATGGAGTTAGAGAATATGATGCTAAGTGAAGTAAGCCAATCCCCAAAAAACAAATGTCAAATGTTTTCTCTGATATGTGGATTCTGATCCATAATGGGGATTGAGGGGTGGGAGCATGGGAAGAATGGAGGAACTTTGGATAGGGCAAAAGGGAGGGAAAGGGAGGGAGGGGACATGGGGGTAGAAAAGTCAGACATCATTACCCTAGGTACTTGTAGGAAGACACAAATTGTGTGACTCTACATTGTGTACAACCAGAGACATGAAAAATTATGCTCTTTGTGTGTACTATGAATTGAATTGCATTCTACTAACACTCATAATAAACAGAATAAATAAATAAATAGATTAATTCAATATACCAGAATAAGGATGATGATGCCATCCCTTTGCTCTGCTCTGACCACTCCCGGGTGTCATGGATACAATCTAACGAGAGGGCCCCATATGCATGGTGAAGCGATTGACATCTAGAGAGAATGGTTGAAGAGGCCAGGCTTGGGAGGTGTCCAGAGAGCCAAGTTCATTTACTTAAAGGGTCGTCAGGTAAATAGATTGTTTCTGTGTAGCGCCGGGGTCAGGACTCAAACCACTGGTAAGTAGAGATTTGAGAGTTGTCCAAAGATGAAAGGGCTGCTGTGTGAGGTAGTAGAGTCTCTATCACTGGCGCTATGCAAGCAGGAACTACTTGGCCACGATGTTTGTGGCAGGGATTCCACCAACAGATGAAGGTCAGACTAGAGAATGTCCAAGGTTAATTCTTTTCACAAACACTGATTAGCTCCTATGATTCAAGCCATGTGTTGGGCCCTGGAAATGTAGAGCTGATTAAGAGGAGAGACAAGGTCCCTGCTCTTGGTTAAAAAAAAGTAAACGAGTCAATGGATGGACAAATAAGAAGCTTCAAAATTTTAGGTATTGCTCTGAGGATAGAGAACATGGTGGTGTGATAGAGAGTAGCTAGGAAGGGGAGCAATTTTTTAGGCAAGAGGGTTGGGATACCTGAGCTGAGAGCTAAAGGATGAGAAGGAGCCAATCCTGCAGAGATCTTTCTGGGTAGAGGGAACAGAATAAGTAAGAGAATTAGGAGGCAGGAGAATTCTGTGATCTGACCTGGGGTTTCAGATGAACCCCCAAGTAACAGTCGGAACTGGAAGGGGACAGGAGGAGCAGACGGAGGGAAGTCAGGTGACTGTTTTTGTCAAGCAAGAGAGAGAGATGATGTCAGTTTTAACCAGAGTTGACAGCAGCAAAGATGGAAAACAACAGATGGATTCCAAGGATTCACAATATCTCTTTCGCTCAACCTGGTTGGATGGCAATGGGCAGTGAATGCTTCCTAATCAAGTGTTAATATTTGTGGTTGGGCCCAAGGGGTTTAGTCTCCTTGTGAGGAAGCCTTTTCCTATATCTTTTTTCCCCCTGTTTTTCCTATATCTTGAGGTCTTGTTTGCAAATACCCAAAGGGATGGATGGGCAGAGTCTTGCCGAACCATTTATATTCTGTTCACTCTGATGGAACTTTTCCCGTTCCTCATAAATAAATGTTCTGATAGAATTAAATAAATACCATTTAGTATTTTATTGGAAAAACCCTGGGGCTGAAGACTAGGATGAGGTCATGTCATCACGTGGCTCTGCCATCTCATCTCATCTCTTTACCTTTTGCGGTACTGGGGTGGGAACCCAGGGCCTTGCACGTGAGAGGCATGTGCTCTACCCTGGCGCTACACCCCCAGCGGTCACCTCCCTCTTGCCTCATGCTTAGCAATGGTCCAGGCCAAGGACAGGCCTCCAGGAATCAGGGGGCCTGGAGATCAGAACTGCCTTTTATAATCTTCCCATGTTTTTTTTCCCTTATGTTTTTATCCTTTTCGTGTTTTCATCAGCTGGAAAAACTTGGGTGTATCAAGACTCTCTGAGCCCCATTTTCCTCATCTATAAAATGAGACTGTTGTACTATATGACCTAATTACCATAATTCATTAACCACAATTATCTGGCTTTCAGAAAAGTATTCAATACATGACAAACACCAATACAAAACCTCACACTCCATTCATGCAGAGCTTTTAGAAAGACCTTATCTGTATGCCGTCTTTGTATTCGTTTGCCTTTTGCTTTCTTTATGCCTCTGAAATCACTTTCCCTAATTTCGTACATGTTCCCTCCTCCTATGTCCCTCTGACAAACCTACGGATGCTGTTCTCTTTTCCTCTATGATTCTATTTATTTTATTCATCCATTCGGTGCTGGGGATCAAACTGAGGACCTCACCCATGCTAGACAAGTGCTCTACCACTAAGCTACATCCCCAGCCCTTATGCTGTAGTCTTACTGGACCTTCCTCCTTTTTTGGCACTACTGAGCACAGACCCATTTTTTCAAAGCCCTCATCCTTTGAGTCGTCCCCTGAAACTGTTCTCTCTTGGAAGATTTTAACCTGGAGAATAGCACGATCCTCCGGTAGCAAAATTACTCCAAATCACAGAGCAGCACTTTTCACAGTGCTTGGCACATGACATGCATTCAGTAAGTACTAGCTTGGGGTACTTTTGGTTATTAGTATTCTCTGTGTTCTATAACACCCTGTGCATACCTCTGTAATCTCACTCATCAGACTCTACTATTATCTTTGGTTTCTTTGCCCAATAGATTCCTTGAAAACGGAGACTTACTATTCCCTGATGCCTTGTTCCTGTTTATTTCTAAAAACTTGGGAGGAGTATACTCTTCAGGCAGGGCCATGTGTCTTTATTTCAGTGGTAAAATGGGAGCAGATGTGGCCGATGTCACTTTTAGGTAAAAAGCATTTACTTGTCTCTTGTTATGGATTGAATGTTTGTGTCTCTCCAAAATTTATAAGAGGATTTTCTGACACCCAGTGGGAATGTATTGGAGAGTCTTTTAGGAAGTGAAGTGAGGTCATAATGGTGAGGCCCTAATCTGATAGGATTAGTGTGCTTAGAAGGAGATGAAGGGGTGTGTGTGTGTGTGTGTGTGTGTGTGTGTGTTGGTCTGTCTGTCTTTCTCTGCATGCAGAGAGAAGCAGCCCTGCAAGGACATAGTGAGAAGAGAGCTGTCTACAAGCCAGGAAGAGAGGGCCTCACCAGAAACCAACCTTGATGGCACCGGGATCTTGGACTTGTAGCCTCCAGAATGGTGACAAAGTAAATTTCTATTGTTTGGCATTTTGTTACGGTGGCCCAAGCAGACTAATGCACCCGTGCATCCTGCCTTTAATGGAAAATGTGAACTTGTGAGTTGATGTGGAAACGCAGCGCCGAGCCACTGCCCCGAGACAGTAGCCCTGGAGAGTCCTCTAGATCTGCAGCAGGCTTTGTAGAAGGGGTGAATCTTTGTTGTTTTAAAGCACTGAGATTGGGGAGTTTGTTTCTGTGAAAATGCTTAGCTTAAAGACCGAATTGGAACTCCATCCCTAGAGCCTCAACCACACTGAGCACATATAGGACCTTCATAAATAGGGTGAAAAGAGCCCCGGATTGAAGAGAGAATAGCAAACAGATACAACCAACCAACCAGAAAGGCATTTCCCCATGTGTATGGGTTGGAGCCCTTGTGTGATTAGTTCCGCGGATAATAATGTTCTACATCTCTGTAGCAGTCACCGAATGCTTACATCCCCATTGTTCTGGGTAATCTACGCACCATTGTTGGAACAGGGTGCCTGGGGGACCCGAGCCTCATAGGTGGCGGCAGGGCTACAACTCAAACCCTGGTGCCGGGGGTTTGGATCACTGTCTCCCAGGGCGCACACGACGGCGCCTTCTTAAGCACACGTGTTCAGAGAAGCTGGCTTCTAGCTCTAGATCAGGACCCCTTTCTTCCACTCTCTTATGTATTCCTGCATGTACTTTTATCTACTTTATTTTTTTTTATTTTTATTTTTTTAAATTATTTTATTGTTGGTTGTTCAAAACATTACATAGTTCTTAATATATCATATTTCACAGTTTGATTCAAGTGGGTTATGAACTCCCATTTTTACCCCGTATACAGATTGCTGTGTCACATCAGTTACATTTCCATTGATTTACAAATTGCCTTTCTAGTGACTGATGTATTCTGCTGTCTATCCCATTCTCCACTGTCCCCCCTCCCCTCCCCTCCCCTCCCCTTCTCTCTCTCCATCCCCTCTACTATAAATCGTTTCTTTCTACTTTATATTTAAAAAAAAATTTTTTAGTTGTTGATAGACCTTTATTTTATTTATTTATATGCAGTGCTGAGAATGTCTCTCACATGTGCCAGGCAAGTGCACAACCCTGAGCCACAGACCCTGCCCATGGACTTTTACCTTCCTATAGGGCAGATTCAAAAAGAGCCCTGGGAAGGTCAGATGAAGGACAGGCCAAGTCAGGCTTCCCCGGGATGGGAATGGACCGAGGCCCCGTGGCTTTGCTGGCTGCCTCTCTCTGCTCTCAGGTCTGCTAGCTCCAGTGAATAGAGCCAAGCCCCGGGAGGCAGACACTTAAGCCTGGGGACTCCAGCTGTCTCCGGAGCTGTTCTGCATCCTGCTGCTCCTGGGAAGCAAACCCAGTCTGGAAAGTTTCTGACACTGGGACTATGTCCATGTGCACAGCCAGCTCCGTGTGGGTGGAGAGCCAGAACCCAGGGCTGACCGCGGCACCTATTAGCTCTGGGTTCACGGGCAAGTTCAATCCTCTCTCCAGCCGCCTGTTTCTGTGTCTGTTCAAAGGAGCACCCTTTCGCTTCTAATTCCCTATAATCGAAGGAGACAAGCAATGGCTGGGAAATCCCAAACATCCAGGAATCAGATATTTCTATTTGGCTTAGGAAACCATGTGCTGGGGTCAGAGAGCTCTGATTTCAGGTTCTACCTCTCCTATTCATTAGCTATGTATCTTTGGGTAAAAAAACCTAACCTTTCTGATCCTCAGTTTTCTCACTTATAAACTGGGTATATAACCTTCCCTACTTTCTGGGGGTTATTGTGAGGCTGAAATGAGGTGATATACACAGAATTGCTTCACACACTGCCTGACACAGGGTAGCATCTGAAATGTTCTTTGAGAACAAGCTGTTGTTCGTGTTGTTATATGAATACAGGTGCAGCATTGCTCCCCAAGCACACTTTGAGTGACAGGTGAAAGGCCCCAGTGGGAAAGTGGTCCAAAGGGGGTTGGTAGGGTCTTGGGGAGAAAGAAGATGAAGGGAGGAAAAACCTAGAGAGCATGGGGCCTGGCTTTCTGTCCCCCTGTTTCATGCCATGTGACCTTGCTCAAGGGACTATATCACACTAGCCATCAGATTCTCTCTGTAAAACTGGGTTAGACAGTTTCTAAAGCCTCCCCCCCCAGGCTTGAGATTCTAGTTTTTTTTTTTTCTTCTAAATTATCTGCAAAGAAAATTCAACACATACAGATAATTAAGAAGCTAATGAAAAAATTCACAATATCACCAAAGGTGCAAGCTGGAAATGGCGCCCCTGCCCTGCCTTGGATTACCTTAATAAATAGGAGGGAGCAACGTGAACCGTGAACCTCTCCTTAGGAAGCGCTCACTGCCCAGCCTTCATTTCCTCTCTAAAGATGATTAATCTTCACCAAAGGGGCCATCTCCTCTGGGCTTCTTTTATTGGTCATCTCCATTATCAGTTGGTGTGTGAGTCGGCATAATCTGGGGTTAGATTTCTTTTTTATTTTTCTTTTTTATTCTTTTTTTTCTTGGCGGGGTGGGGGATAGTACTGGGGATAGAAGCCAAGGGTGTTCTACCACCGAGCTACACTCCCCAGCCCTTTGTATTTCATTTTGAGACAGAGTCTTGTTAAGTTGCTGAGGCTGGCCTCCAATTTGTGATCCTCCTGCCTCAGTCTCCTGAGTAGCTGGGATTACAGGTGTGTGTCACTGTACCCACTATGGATTTCCACTTTTGAGAACCCTTTGGTTTTTGCTTCTCTGTGATTTGTAGGTCTCTGGCCCCTGGGTCCTTGAGCTCTTCGCTGTTATGGCAGTGTGGTAGAGAACACTTATCTATGGGTTCTGAACATCAGGGCTCATTCTTTCTTGGTCTCTAACTGCCTGTGTGATGTAATTTCTCCATGTTGGCTTCCTCAGCTGTAAAATGGGGTGTAAGCCAGGTCCACTTCACAGAGTGGTGGGAAGACCCAGCATTTGGTGAAGGAATCAAGTGAGCAGGTGAATGTGAAAACGTGCTGATGAAGGCAGGTGACGTTTAGTAACAACGGCCAACTTGCATTGCCTGTGTGCTTCGAGTCAGGCCCTGTGCTTAGCACTTTTCACATTGTCTCTTCTGACAACAGGTCATGAGATGAGGCCATCTGTATTTCCATCTTACAGTTGAGGAAGCTGACTTAGGTGGCCTTGCCCAAGGTCACAGTGCTGAGTCTCAGATTTTGTCTGGGTTTTGAAGACAGTGCCTTGATCACTGTGCTATACTGTCTCTCTAGAAAGCAAAAAGTGGCAAGAGGGAGGGGGTAGAAGACATGGGGGTAGGGAAGGGAGAAACCAAAGCTCAGAGAAGTCTAGGGATTGTTCAAGATCACACAACTAATTAGTGTAAGTGTTGGGGCTTCAGTGTCCAGAATCTCCACCACCATCATCATCATCGTCTTTGACATCGTCATTATCTTTAGCCAAAATATTTAGTAACATTCATAAAGCATTTACTGAGATGAATACTTTCCTGCATATGGTACACGAAATAACCTGATGAGGTCGGAGTGATAATCACCCCTGGGGTTTTACAGATGAGGAACTTGAGGCTTAAAGACATGAAGCAAATAAACTCCTTGCAGATGGAGAGTGAATCCAAATTCAGGTCTGTGACTCTACAGCAGGGGCTTTTAATCTCCACCCAGACAGAATAAGGATATGCTCTTATTCTTTTAGGAATCTGTAATAAGGAGATAAATCTGTTGGGTCATAAAAGGAAACCAGTGTGAGTAGGGGTGGGAGGGTGGCGTGTAGATACCTGCCCTGACCTCAAAGAGCCAGGCCCCTTACATAACCAGGCGGTCCAGACTGTGACTTGATTTGCTAACCATCTACCATGGAGGAAGAAGAGTGCAAAGGTAATGGGTAGTGCAGGCGCCAACATGTTTCTGATTTGGGAGGAGAGGAAGGGAAGCAGAGGGTTCCTTCACAATTTTTGTGAGACAGTCTTTCAAGGGGTAGAAAAACTAGGCTCTTTGGCCTGGACACCTGGTGAAAAGCAGCCACGGTTATTCCTAGTTCACAGCTGCCCTTCGTGTACTGGGTCTTCTTGATCGTATCCAGACAAGTCTCCTTGCAAAAGAATAAACTTTGGGGACATTTGCTCCATGACCTACAGAGCCTAGTGATTTTTGCCAGTCTTCGACTAAAAATTTAAATCTAATCTTCATAAACGTTTTTAGGAGTGAATAATGGTTCGAACTCACAAACAATATATCCTATTTGCTTTATTTATTTAAAAATTATTAAGTGCCTACTATTGAACCCTAGCTAGATGCTGAGGTGGCTCCAGGAAATGGATAGATTCCAGCCTGCAAAGAACTTATGTTATAGTCATAGGAGGGACAAAGAATACAGATGGGTACAGTGGCAAGTGCCGTTGAGGGAGTAGTAAAATGTGTCTTGACATAACCCATGGCTTCTAAACCCACACACGCATGCACACATATGTTGGAGAGGGAATGCGTCCTGTGGAGGGACTTCTAAGCACCGTCTTGAAGGAGAATAGGAGTTGGCGAGGGAAAGAGGCTGAAGCAGGTGCTTTAGGCAGAGGCCTCAGGACATCAATCAAAGCCTGTGAACCCGAGAGAAGCCGTCTGTGTGGCGAACGCTGAGCAATGGGCATAACTAGCGTGCGGTGGGCGAGAGAAGAGATGAAGCGGATCAGGATCACAAAGGGCCTTAAAGGCTTGGCAAGGAATTTGGGTTTAGAGCAGAAGCGGGTGGGCAGCCACCAGGAAGGCTTAAGCAAGGGAGTGGGTGGCTAGATTCGTGTCTGAGAAATGCTGCTTTGTGGGATCGACTGGAGTGGGGCAAGAAGGCTTTGTAGGAATATGCGCAAGCCATGATGGCCACTTGAACTGGAGAAGGGGCAGGTGGGTGGAGAAATGGATGATTTGAGAGCTGGGGCAGCGGTATACTGCCGGGTTTCTGTTCTCGCGACTAATAGGCTCAGGGGTCACTCCAGTTGAATTGGGCTAACTGGGCTGCACAAAATAACCACACAAGAGACACAAATACCTTTTTCTTTGGGGTCACTCTGACGGCTCCTCTGACCTTAAGGGTCCGCAGAAAGAGAGAGAGAACGAGAGCACTCGCTGACTCCTTTTATTGAGAAGCTATTCAAATGAGGCAAGGGGTCAGGTTTCAGGGGGCTGAGTATCTTCATGATGTCCACTGTCAGCAGGTTGACTGACACCTGGGTAGGCCACGCCCAAGGGCACAGTAAGAGAAGGGGACACACACAAGGCACTTCCATGGAAGATTCTATCCTAAACAGGGCAAGGGGTTATATTACAAAGGAACAGGTGAGCGTAGCTCCACCCAAGGGCTGTAGCAAGACACACCCATGCATGAGACCCTCGAACCCAAGAAGGGTGGGGAATGCTCTGCCACATTTCTGCGACTGAGCGCCTCAGCACCCAGCCAAAGAGTGTGACTCAGTCAAGTGCAAGGTTGGTCTCCCACAGTATACATGGCATTTGGCTTCACTGGCTGCCTGTCTCTCTGCTCAGAGGGTTGATTTTTGGTTGCTCTGATTATTTTTTCACATTCTAGATCATTCTGTTCACATGAGTACAACTGATTTATTTTTTGTTTGTTTCCAAAGGTTGAGAAAAACATTAGTCATTCAAATATATCTGTGATCATTAATGTAATATTCACTCCTTGTAGAGATTTGAAAAATACAGCAATACTGAAATAATAAAATAAAAATTATCTGTAAGTCAGTGATTCGGAGACAATTGCTATTAACACCAATTTTTGCTTTATGGTCTTTTTTTTCTCGTATAATTGATCTATTTTAAGCTTTTATTGCAGAAAAATTTTAAATACATTAACAAATCACGCAGTTAACCCAACATATCATTTCAGCTTCTAGAACCAGAAGTCTTCTGCCATTCTGCAGTCAAATTTTAAACATATGACCAGGTTTTCACATTTTCTTGTAATCTAAAAATTTAGCTTGTTGAATAGTTTAGTTTTTTGTAATCCTGGATATTTGGCAAGTGTTAGCCCTGTTATTATCATTATTATTTTTTTATCCATTTTCATATGTTATGTATATACCCACAGCTTTGAATAGTACAGTAAAAACACTGGAGCCCTGTGGTTTACCACTGAGACCTGACAATAAAACACTGAGTCTCTACCTCCTTGGGGAAGATCAATACAGAGGATAACTATTTCCAGGAGAGACATATCCCCAGCGGGAAGGAGCAGCTTGTATTTTGACTCACTCACCATGGTCGTCTCAGCAATGGATCCGAAACTGTTGATGAAAATGTTGCAGCTCACGTTCACAGGAGGACCTGCCAATCAAGAGAGATTCCTGCTTAGCCTCGGGCCATGGAGAAATCCACAGTATAGGACCTATTCCAGGACACTGACTTCAGGGACGGGTCCCCTTGATGGAAGACCTCCTTACTTGCCTGCTACCCCACCCTGAAGCACGGGAGGGGTGGGGGGGGCTCCATTTAACATCTCTATGCCAGACTTCCTTGTCCCCAGGTGAGCAGCAGGTATAGAACACCAGAGGCTGAGCTGAGATGTGCTTTCATTAACACAGGATGATTCATCATGCTGCCATATGGTTGAAATCCCTTCCCCAAACCCCACTGGCTGTCTCCTAATTTATGTCTGAAATGTATTTATGGCTCCAACATTTGGAGGCCATCTTGGGAATCGCAAGGAACAGCAAGTTTCTTGCCTTGAACTTATGAACTAAGAATGATTGCCTGAAAGGGCGATGATAGGAATTACCAGTGGAGAATCCAGAGGGAATCTCAAGGAAAGTCCACATATTTGTTAAACATTTTCAAGGCAAGTTTTTTTTTAAATTTAATTTAAATTTTTTTTAATCTTACAGCCAAAGATAGGAAAGAAGTGGAGGAATATTTACTGCATTGGTATCTACTTGTTGGAGAGCATTCTGTCTAGCTGGAGCCCAATTTATTTCTTTTATCGTATTTATTATAGCAGTTACCACTTACCAAGCAATATAGCATTTGCTGCTGTGCTAAGTTTTACTAAAGATCATCTCATTGCATTCTCCCAACAACTTCATGAGAAGGAATGGTTATGTTAGCTGATGAGGAAACAGAGGCTCTGAGAGGTTAAATTATTTGTCCAGTGGCCACCACTGTTAATCAATGGTTGAGCCAGAGTTTGAGTTCAGATTTGCCTTCTACCAAAGGTGGTCATCATAATGTCTACACTCTAGGAGAGATTCAGGGGAAGGAAGAGGCATGCTTGAGTTACAGACAGTGGCAGAATCCAGAATTTTAATCACTGGGCTTCCACATTTGCTGACAAGAGCATCAGTGTAAAACAATAAAAGAGGAATGCAAGACCTTGGGTATGGGTGATAAAAACAGCAGGAGTCGGGCTGGAGTTTGTAGCTAGAGAGCTTGCCTAGCATGTGTGAGGCACTGTGTTCTTGATGCTCAGCACTGCATGTAAATAAGTAAAATAAAGGTACATCAACAACTAAAAAAAAAAAAAATTAAACAAAACAAAGCAGCAGGAGTCTAGGTGAGAAAGGTTCTGAAAATTGAGACAGAGAAGACTTTGTAACAGTGATGACCTTGAGCTGAACTTGAGGGTGGTTAGAGCTTCAATAATAGGTCATAATCCTTCACAGGATGATTGTAATTTGCAGTTTTTGAAAATTTTTTAAAGTCCAATTTCATGTTGATCCCCATGAGGGACTGAGGTAGGCAGAAAAGAATCATTGTCCCCACTTCATTGATGAGCACAGAGTTTTAATAATGGCCTTAGTCTCATTTAGCTAAAAAGTAGTGGGGGTGAAACTTTGGACTTGAACCAAAGTTTGCTGAGAGTGGAAAGAAGGAAGTAAATCTCTGTCTGTCCTCTGGTATCCAATCCATTCTGATCTTCTTTAAAAGGTGCCCCAATTATTGTACCCAGACTTAGCCAAGATCTCCTTCTGTTCTGAGACCTTGGTGCATAGGAGGAGACTTAGGCTTGGGTTAGAATCCGGGTTCTCCCTCTGCAGGAGTGTCAGGACCTATGGAATTTAGGCATGACTCCAAGCACTCATCGGCTGTTTGACCTCAGGAGTGCCCCTCCCATTTGACAGGCCTCAGTTTCCCTATCCATCTGGAGAGAGAGTAGCTCTTGAACTAGGTAGCCATTCTCAGCCCCAGAGGGTTGGGATTATTTTAGGGAAGCTCTCCACTAAAAATTGCTCTGCTTCAAGATCCTTTTGAATTTCAGAGTTACAAAGTTTCAGGGCTGGAAGATTTCTTACAGGTTACCTCATCCTTGGCTTTTAAAACAAATGTGCAGACCAGACTCTAATGGGCAGTAGAATTACCCAGGAAACTTGTTATATTGCAGAATCCCTGGCCCAACCCCACACTTGGTGATGCCAAATCTCTGGAGATGGGCTCTGAGGCTATTGTTCAATGAGTTTCCTGGGTGATGCTCATGCATAGCCAGGTTTGGGGACCAAGGCAATTCAGCAGCTCTCCTTTCAAGACTGATACCTACGCACCCCCAGTAGGGGGACGCTCATCCTGTCTTGAGCCCTTTTCCTAGCTGGATAGCTCTCTGTGTTATTTTTCTCCCCCTTCGTTGAGTGGAAATGTGCCTCATTGTTACTTCCACGTAAACAAAAGCTTGTTCTTTTTTTTTTTCTTCTCTCCCTTGTTTAGCCTCAGACTTCGGTTTTTCTTTTCATTTAGCCTCATACCATTAAGATGCCCCAAAGAGTTACTGCCCATGGCTAGAAATGACATGCAGGGTTCCCACCCAGGCCCTGCAATTGTCTGGTACTGTGAAGCCCATATAAATTAGATCCTGATTTATGTGTGCGAGAGGGCGCCTGCCAAAAGGACCCCATGGGGAGGTGCGGTTCATTGACATAAATCTGAAATTAAATTATCTCAAGAAAATTGCAATCAGGCTGCCTTTGGCAGCAGGATAATGTATATATTTCATTAAATATTAAAGTTTAATTTTGCTTTTGTGTGAGTGTTTGCATCGGGCTGTGCCCCTAATCCTGGGAGCCATCGTAATCCACGAATTCTTAGAAAAAGAGGCAGAACATCAGAGCTGGAAAGGCCTAGTCCTACTGGCTAATTTTACAGATGCTGAAAAACAGAGGCCCAGATACAGTGAATGATTGATTCAGGGTCACACTCATCATGTACATGGGGGAGGATTACAGTCCAGTTCTAGTGCTTTACAGCTGCAGTATAATTTGCATTACTGTTGGGCTCTGTGGACCATGCCTGTGGTTCCTGGCCACCCCTAGCTTTAAGAGCTGGGAAATTTCTGATGCCTTAAGGAAGCTGCTGAGTGATTAATCATTCTGTGGAGTTAAAAAAAAAAAATGCTGGCTTCTCCCTATGTGTTGAGATCGTTGGGGGCCTGACCTACGTGCCCTTTTCAGGAGCCCTTTGGGGAACCTTTTTTGGGCCTAAGTGGAAATGCAAAGGAGATTGTGGGGCTCAGGGGTGGGATATCGCTTCTTACCAGCTTTTTAAACTCTCACCACAGAGAAAGTAGCAAACCTGTCCTTCAGTTCCTAATGTGACGCTCCAGAGTGGGAAGGGGAAGGGGCCTGATTCAGTGGTCTGGATGAAATAAAATGTTATTTCTTTTCTTTTTCCTGTGGTACTGGGGATTGAACCCAGGGCCTTGTACATGCGAGGCAAGCACTCTACCAACTGAGCTATATCCCCAGCCATAAAATTTTTATTTCTTAAAACGATTCCCACTAAGTAAGTAAGTAAATAAATAAATGAGTAAACAAGCATGGGATAAAGAAGGGAATCATAGTAGCTGGATTAAGATCCCTGGTCTTGACAGCATGGATTGGGAAAGTCATTTTACAGCTCTAAGCCTTCACCTCGCCTATGTGTTGACTCATTGGGTCACTCACTCATTTATGGAGGGTTTATTGAGGGCCTTTCCTGTGCTGGGATAAGTGACCCACCCTGGGCACACCCACTTGGAACAAATGAAGGAATCTTCGTCAGGAGAGCAAGACCGTGACCCCAGAGGATGAAGTTCTGAGAGAGTCCACCAGGGGGCGTGATGGACTGGAATTCCTAAGAAACCTCTAGTGGTAAAGGATGGGACCTGGTGGGGAGGCTTATAACCCATTCCCCGTGGGTTGGGTTTAGTCAATGATGTTTTTAAAGGTGGTGACTTAATTGTTAACTTAGAGAATATTGGAAAAACCCTAGATTTAAGTCCTATGTCAAGGCCTGGCATCCCAGGGCCCACATTCCTTCCTGCCAGGAGCCACAGGCAGGAGTTAAAGAGAGGCCACCCTTCGATAAGATTACGTCTTCTGATTTTTTTTCCCTCCTCATCCTGTTTCATTCATGAGAAATTCTTGCCTGGCCCATCAGAGTATTTGAGATTGTGACCCTGGTGAAGGAACTGGGTCAACGGACTGGGTCAACTATTCTGTGCCTGCAACCTCAGGCCTGACTCACCCGTCTTGCTAATGATGATGGAAAATATGGCCTCAGAGGCAAGGGGCAGGGGCAGGGGTAGTGTAGGAGTGTTAAGGTGAACAGGGTTGGGGGGGGGGGCAAACACAAACCTGAGTGCATCTCATGGACTGTTTTCTATTTGCAGAGACTTGTGGATAGAGCCCTCTGAGAAGGGGACTCAGAGAACAGGGGCAACCTGAGCCAATATCAAAAAGCCATTACAGCTGTCACATCCCTTGTTTGCTCTTGAACTGGAGCCCAGAGGAGCTGAGGAAGGGCATCTGGAATCAGGAGTTGGTTTGGAGGTTGACCTGCAGGTCCCTGGAGTAAGATTTTTGCAGGGGTGCTAGGAGGAAGGTCATTAAGACCCCCAGACTTGAACGAGGCAGTTTAAGGTGATTACACCTTCAAGGCCTCAGTAGACATTGAGAACTGTTCTCTTGTTATAGACATTGAGATCTCAAGGCCCTATGAGAGCTCAGAGAACCTTCTCAGATCGCCTGGACTAGAGTTTGCAATTTGACAAACCACAGGTGTATCTAGGTCACAAACATGCTTCACTTGAATTGACATGTTTTAGATGTTAGGAAGTCTCACATAGATCTTGATTTCTGGTTCTTCTCAGACTACTGGGTTCTTTAGTAACACGGGGCCAACATTCCTACAGGACCTGCAGTCTGGGACTTAGGGGAGGCCTCTCCATTCAGAGAAGACTGCACTTCATTTTGTCTATGGTCTGCACACCCCCTATTTTTTTCCGTGGGAACCTTTCAGTAGATGAATTTGAGTTGGAAGACCTTTATCCAAAGCAGATGGAAGTGGAGCTGCTTGGGAAAAGGTGAGGTGGAATTGATGATTATACCCTCTTGTTTCTCCATTTTGGGGCACCTGATGATAACCCCAAAGCTCCACAAAGCATATGTTTTAAAAGCTGCAGGTGTTGCCAATCACGTCTCCCAGAGAGGGGGAGTGGCTTATTCAAGAATAAATTTGTAGCTGGGTGCAGGGGTGCATATTTGTAATCCCAGAAGCTCTGGAGGCTGAGACAGGAGGATCGATAGTTCAAAGCCAGCCCCAGCAAAAGCGAGGTGTTAAGCAACTCAGTGAGACCCTGTCTCTAAATAAAATACAAAATAGGGCTGGGGATGTGGCTCAGTGGTTGAGTGCCCCTGAGTTCAATCCCTGGTACTCCCTCCGCCCCCAAAGAGTAAATTTGTGCCTGAGCCAAAACTAGAAACTATTTTTCCACATTCTGTGTTTATCCTCTGTCTACACCAGAGGTAGCAAATAGATATTAATGTACTTATTGACTTCTAGTAGCCAGAAGTACAGTTGAGTCAGATTCTCTGAGGCTTTGTCTGGGCTTGGTGGGAGAAGAGGCTGAGGAGACTGAATTGATGAGCAATGTCTGTCCTGGGTACAGAAAGAGTCATGGGATTTTACCATCTGCATAAATACCATGTTGTAATTTGGGAAAGCATTTTCTTATGGATCTGAAAGGAATTTTTTTCCCCTCTACCTTTAAAATTGGGCCTGATCCTGGCATCATATCCAGAAGTTCTGCCCATCAGCTTATCCAGGAAATCCGAGGGTGACATCGGCTTGGGCGCAGAGCGGGCAGCTTCAGCCTCCTTAGAAGCAGCAAGGCTAAGAAGAGCAAGAGAAAAGCAAAGGTTAACGGTGACCCTTTTTTCTGTGGTGATCAGATCCCAGCCTTGTCCGGCCCTGTGGAACCTCTGGAGTGTTCTAGCCCCAGAAACAGTCATATGGTCTCTAATGAAGGACGGCCCAGGCTAAATTGTTTACCCAACCCAAATATAAACCACTGTGGGATTCTGGCAGGCAGCCAAGTGTCTGACTGATGCTGAGAAACTACTGACTCCTGTAAGGTGTCATCTCTGGGATTTGGAGGAAATCACACTTGGCTGCTGTGTTTCCCTAGGGGGTGAGATTGAAGGGTTAACCCTTTGACAGCCTCTGCCTGGGTATCTGCCCTCTCATAGGTCCATGGAGCAGATAGCTGAACGAACCTTGGACAGGGAATTATCCAGGCTCTCTCCCCAAGGTGTCCTTTTAGAATCACTGAGTTAAAAAAAAAAAAGTTGCCAATGTCAAATGCATTTGGCAATACAAATTGAACCAGGCATCCTCACCTCAGGTCTACACAGAGCTTGTAACAAATTTATATGTGTGTGCTTCTAGGGCTACTATCTCATGCAACATGCATTTTAAAAAGTGCTTAATTGGAAAAGTTGAGACCCAGCTCACAGAAGAAACTAACGTACATTCCAGAGTAAGTCAGTGGTCTTTGTCTCAAGAGTTGGGTACTTTGAACTCAAACTCCTGGGAACACCTCACATTGTTTCTGTCCCCTCAGCAAAGCAGTTTCAGATCCTCACAGTCTGAATCGCTCATGTCTAGGAACAGTGACCTTCCACCTGACAACCTCTCAAAGGTGCACAGATTTCAACAAAAGTCAAGATCCGAGGCTCCAGGTTGAAGAACAATCGTTGGGTTGCTTGGGCCACTGAACTCTCCTAATCCTGAAATGACCCCCAGGGCAGAGCCGGAGCCAGGTGCAACCCAGAGCTCTGTGCTTGCGGGCTGATGTGTTGGAGGGAGCATGGGGAGAGAGGTGTGTCAGGGAGTTAAGTAGGACATGGAGGTCCCCAAGGATTCCTTCTCAACTTGTTATTCACACCAACTCCCTTTCTGATCTCCTCAGTTGTAAGTGTTCAAGGGGTCTGCTCTAAAGGACGACTTACACGTCTCTATCTTGACTCTGGGCTCTCCCTTGAAGGCCTCTTTCCTCAGTTGCAAAAACCTGCAGGCCCTGTGCCTCAAGTCCACCTGTGACTGCCACAGTTTCCTTCCCAAACTTGCCCTTCCAGATCCCAGTTTCCCCAGAGGACGCCAACGGTCCCTGTTCTCTAGGACTAGAAGACCCTCTCTTGTCCCCCTCTCCTGGCTCATCCCTCCTCTAGCAGGTCCCGTCAAGGCACAAGCCAGGTCACTTTGCAGCATCAGTATTTGTGCTTGTCTTACAAGAGTGGAAATCGTGGTGGTTTTATTTATTATTTGTTCTCTTAACCCCCCACGGTGTCTACCATGATGTCTCACACTTAATTGGAGCTCGGTAATTGCCCGGTGAATGAATGAATGAATAAGATGCCACTTTAATCAAATATCCTGGCTAGTAGGAAGCGTTCATAAATATTTATATATGGATTAACGATTTAAAAATAATGACACTATTTTACACAGTCATGAAAACACTGACACCATCTGGTATTCTTTTGAAGATTCAGAAGGTATTCTAGGATTAGACAATCTGAAGATACCTTATGCATACCCTGAAGAGCTAGTTTTGATGGACAGGATGAGGGAAAGGTGCATTTTTCTGTGTGTGACTATGGAGGCAGGTGAATTTCTGAGATGTAGGTTTCTAGGTGTCCTGGGTATGATGTATGTTATGTGTACAAATGGACAGACGTGCAGTATGTGTGCCAGGGTTAGAGCATGCACAGGAGTGTTTGTGGCTGTGCGGTGGATTGTTACATAAATATGTGCAAAACTATGGATACCTGTGTTTGTGATAAGGGTGGCATTTCGTATGGGCATTTTTGTGTTTGTATGTGGGGTATACGGTCTGAATATATAAAATGCCTTTGTAGATTTTGTATCTTCGGTGTGTTTGTTTTTAAATGTACTGTGAGATATAAGATAGCGCAGAAGAAGAAGAGAACAGGTGATTTGAAATCAGTTCTACCTCAGTTATTAGTTAGGTGTGTTACCTGGGGAAAGCGAAGTAACCTCTCTAAACTTCAGTTTTCTCATCTATCACATTAGCTTCATACAAGAAGTATCTGAAATAGCACTGTAAATAATATCCAGGACAGTTCTTGGAACACAGGAGGCCCTCCACACAGTCTTCTTTGTGCTGTGTGTGTGTGTGTGTGTGTAACAGTTCAGAGCCAGCCTGAGGGCTTCTACTCTCACACTGCTCCCAGGTGCACCATGGACCTGTATGGTTAAGCCCTCTCTCAGGCCCAGTGCTATCAGCACCACAGTTTCAGCCTTTCCCTATTCAGCAGGAGACTCCTGGCCACTCTGCAGCTCTGGGGAGCAAAGGAGTCCAGGCACACAGTGGGTGATGTGAGACTCTTCTGCTTCTGATTCTCCCCTAGAACCTCTTTCATAGTGGCAGTTTGATAATCAGATTCGGGGACATAGCACTCCTCCCAGCAGCTACTAGAGCACAAGCCATCTCTTGGCTCTGAGGCCTCTTTCATAAGCCTGAATCCTATTAGGCGGTACAGTGGGAGAATGGATTCGTCCCCAATTATCCCAGACCGTTTGCTATTAGCATAACGTGCCATTTAATACTGGGATCCTCCACTGCTGCCGCCGAGTCCTCTAGTTATTCTAGCTCACGCATCTGCAGCAAGGTATTTGCAGTCTGGTCACCTGGCCATTGGCTCACTGAAAATCCTGATGCTGAGGTGAACTGGAGGGGACTCTGAGAGGTTAAATAACTGGCTCGGGTCGCATGGCACTTTCTTTCTTGATTCATTTTGGTACCAGGGATTGAATCCAGGAATGCTTAACCACTGAACCACATTCCCAGACCTTTCTTATATTTTATTTTGAGACAGGATCTCACTGAGTTCTTTAGGGCCTCACTGAGTAGCTGAGGCTGGCTTTGAACTCAAGATCCTCCTGCCTCAGCCTCCCGAGCAGCTGGGATTACAGGTGTGCACCACCGCGCCCGGCCACACAGAACTTTAATGAGAGAAGGGATAAGAATTCAGATTTTCAAGAGCTGACTTATAGAAATGCTACAACATAAGGAAAGGCCTTTTGTAAATGGTGAAGACTGTAAATCAGGATAGCTACTATGATTGTTATTTGTTTTTTAATTTTCTTTTTTTCCATATGTTTATTGGTGCACTGTAGCTGTAAATAATGGTGGGATTTGGTGTGTTGTTCCGTATTCATATATGCCACAATAAGACAATATGATCTGGCCAATATCATTCCCCGATATTTCCCCTTTCTCTTTCCTCCTTCTTCCTGGATTCTTTCCTCGACTAATCTCCCTTCAATTTTCATGAGATTCCCCCCAAAACCTCTCTTTACCTTTTTCTTCTCTAGCTTCCCCATGAGAGAGAAGACATGAGACCCTCGACCTTCTGAGTTTGGCTTATTTCATTTAACAAAATGGTCTCCAGTTCCATACATTTTCCTGCAAATGACATAATTTCATTCTTGTTTTTTCATGACTGACTAAAGTTCCATTGTGTATATGTACCACCTTCTCTTTATCCATTCCTCCAAGGATCAGAGGGCTGGTTCTGTGGTTTAGCTATCGTGAATTGTGCTGCTCTAAAGATGGGTGTGCACGTTATCACTGTAGTATGGTGACTTTAATTCTTCAGGATAAATACCAAGGGATGGCATAGCTGGGTCATAGGTGGCCCTATGTCTAGCCTTTTGAGGGAATTTTATACTGATTTCCATAGTGGTTGTACTAATTTACAACTCCATCAAGATTGTAGAGTGTACCTTTTCTTCCACATTCTTTCCAGCATTCATTACTATGTTTTAAAATTTGTTCTTTTTAGTTATACATGACACCAGAATGTATTTTGACATATTATATATACATGAAGTGCAACTTCCCATTCTTGTGGTTGTACATGATGTGGAGTTACACTGGTCGGGTATTCATATATGAACATAGAAAACTTATGTCTGATTTAGTCTATTGTCTTTCCCATTTCCATCCCCCTCTCCCTTTCCCCTATTTGGCCCTGTCCAATCCAGTGAAACCCTCCCCACCACCTCCAGCCTCTTGTGGGTCAGCATCTGCATATCAGAGAGAACATTAGGCCTTTGGTTTTGGGGGATTGGCTTATTTTACTTAGCCTAATAGTCTCCAGTTCAATCCATTTACCAGCAAGCACTATAATTTCATTCTTCATCACTGAGTAGTACTCCATTGAGTATGTGTAACACATTTTCTTTATCTATTCATCTATTGAAGGGTACCTAGGTTGGTTCCGTAGTTTAGCTATTGTGAATTGAGCTGTTATAAACATTGATGTGGCCATGTCACTATAGTATGCTGAGTTTAAGCCCTTTGGGTGTATATATTGAGAAGTGGAATAACTGGGTCAAGGGTGGTTCCATTCCAAGATTCTCCATCTTTCTTTCCAGAGTTGTTGCGCCAATTTGCAATCCCACCAGAAATGTATGCGTGTACCTTTTTTCCTACATCCTCACCAACATTTATTGTTATTTGTATTCTTGATAATTGCCATTCTGACTGGAGGGAGATGAAATCTCAGTGTAGTTTTATTTTGCATTTTCTAATTGCTAGAGATGTCGAACATTTTTTTAAATATATTTGTTGATGGATCGTATTTCTTCTTCTGTGAAGTGTTCCAGCATCTATTATTGTTTGTGTTCTTGATGGCTGCCTTTCTAATTGGTGGGAGATGAAATCTCAGTGTAGTTTTGATTTGCATTTCCCTAATTGCTAAAGATGTTGAACATATTTTCATATATTTGTTGACCATTTGTATTTTTTCTTTTCAAAATCGAGGGGATTGGGATGATCTCTTAAGAGTCTGTTCAGTTCATTTTCCTATTTATTAGGTTCTAAGTTGGTTTTTTTTTAGTTCTTTGTATATTCTGAATATTAATCCTCTGTCAGAAGAATAGCTAGCAAAGGTTTTCTCCTATTCTGTAAGTTCTCTCTTCATATCCTAATTGTTTCCTTTGCTGTGCAGAAGCTTTCAACTTGATGCCATCCCATTTATTAACTCTTGGCATTATTTCCTGAGTTTTAGGAGTCCTATCGAGAAAGTCATTGTGTACACCTATATATTGGAGAGTTGACCCTATGTTTTCTTCTAGGAGTTGTATAGTTTCTGATCTAAGTCCTAGGTCTTTGATCCATTTTTAATTGACTTTTACGGAGGGTGAGAGATAAGGATCTAGTTTCATTCTTCTACATATGGATAACCAATTTTCCCACCACCATTTCTTAAAAAGGCTGTCTTTTCTTCAATGTATGTTTTTGGCACTTTTGTCACAGATCAGATAACTGTATCTGTTATTATTTGTTGTTGAAGCTTGTTAGATCCTGTTGTATCCCAGATCATCAAAACACACATCTGACTTCTAGTGATCCCGACATGCACAGCTTTGACTGACAACACTTGAAAATGGAGAAGATACAATCACCAGATACCAAAGGATCCTTTGTTAAGAGATTCACAGCAGAATTCTTTGAAATTTTGAGATTCTCTGGTCCAGACTTTCCCATGTATCATTTACCAGTGGTTTTCCGTGATCATTTTATAACTCATGTTCTGTTTGTGTACCACCTCTACTATTTACTTCACTTAAAAAAAAATTAAATGGTCTCACTTCTGTTAAATGTACACTCTTTCTTTGTAAAAAAGGAAACTACATTTTACTACTCATAAGTGGAAAACTTGTGTCACTTCCTGTAATAGAAGATAACAATAATAGCAAGTGTCATGAGAATAGGCAACAAGAGAAGCATTTAAGATGCTGGGCTGTTGCTGCCTCTTGTCAGTGTCCTGAATCTGCAGGCTGCTCAAAGGAAGATCAGCAGTGTTCGAAGGCGTTAGAGACGTACTGACACCTCACTGACACTTGTTTAGATGCAATGATGGTTAAGAGGATGGGTTCAATAATAACTCAATGTTATTTGTGTATATTCAATGATGATAAATCACCCCCACCCCATTTCTCACAGTTCTGGTTCAAAAGTTCCCCAATGTTTTCCCCTGTGAAATACAAAGGGTCTCCTTTAATGACAAAATAGCCGTTTCCCTCACTTGATAATCCTATATTTAGACAGTACAATTTGCACAGGATTATTTTAAGCCTCCCTCCACCTATAGGGCATCTGTGTTCTGTGCCTCTGTGTAGAGTAAACACGCATCAGGGGACACTGAGACACATTTGTAACTCTGTTGGTCTTAAGCATTTGCTCCTAGACTCTGAGATGCTGAGCAGAGAAGCTGGGAATGAATCTGAGAAAGCAAACACTCACTAGGATTTTCTGACCTTATGAAAGTATTTGGAAATGATACAAATTGTTTCAGGGATTACTGAACGTCATAGGTGGGTCAGGCTCAGTTTAGACAGCTTTGATTAGTAGTAATCTTTGAAGGACAGCGAGGACTTCTGGGATCAAGTTTTCTGTTCCTCACTGACGGCTTATGGTGATAGGTACATTGGGTGGACCATTAGATGGCTGTCACCTCTAGTTGGGATTTGTCACATCGAGAGTGTAGTATTTAAAGAATCATGACAAAGACCACAGAAAGGTTTAGGAACAGATTTTGACAGAGGCCATGGGCTGTCATGAAGTGGGGACTGTGTGACCTTGGGTGAGCCAATTCCCCTCTTGTCTTCCAGCTTCCCAATGTTATAAAGTGAGGGGATTGGGATGATCTCCTAAGAGTCATTTAGTTGTAAGCCAGCATTTTATGAATCTGTAATATTCTCTCTTATTGTTCATGCATCTGGTCTGAGAATCTGACTTTGCCTGAACTCCTGTGGGGAAATATGTTTATCTTGTTTCTTTCTCATCCAGTCTCAAGATCTCTCTCCAGTGAGCCAACTGATTTCTCAAGAATTTGGTGGAAGAAAGGCCAGATCGATGCTCAGATTCTCATTCTCCAGTTACAACATCAATTGGAAACAGAGAGTCAATGTGAAACTGTCAATGTGAATTTCAGATGAACTGAGGTTTGCCAAAAGAGTGGGGAGTAACGATTTTAATTCTACCATCCAGGGCATCACACCTGCCAGGACCACTCTGGCTTCGCAGGGCTGTTCCCAGATTCCACTGGCCTCGTTCACTTTGGGTAGGAAATCCTGGAGGTCAGGTAGGAAGAGGAAGGGAAGGATAGGTGAGGGGCAGAAGAGGGACGGAGAGGCTGAGGGTAACCAGAGGTGGGACTTATGGGGCTAGAGACTGAGGAGGAAAGGAGGCAGGAAGTGGGGAGGAAGAGGAGAGTGTGACCGAGGAGATGTCTGAGGCATGCGCTGTGCTGTTACTGAGGAATTGGGTGTGCCTAGAGGTTGTGCACTCAACTGCTGTGGATGGAAGGGCAGTGATGGGGGTTGGGGGTGAGTCCAAGAGGGTTTGGAGGTGCAATGGCTTTTGTGGCAAAACTTGAAGCTTGGTATGGACTTGGCTTGGAGAAAAAGGAGAGGAAGTTTGCTTTAGGTAAAAGGAGCTGCTTGTGTAAAGTCTAGAGGTGAGAGAACTTGGAAAAGTGAAAGAAGTTTGATGCATGTACAAGACATGGGGAGGTAGGGACAATGGTAATTGATGAAGATGGAGCACTAGTGTCCGCAGGAGTTGCAAGGATGGGACCCTCTGGTCTGTGTCCTTATGGTATGTCTGAAAGTTCAGGTAAGGTTATCCTTCCTCAACCCATTTATGGTAACAATACTCAATCTGATGTCTCATCTGTCATCTGGTTAAACTGAACCGTGGCCTGGCCAAGCTTGGGGAATGGGTCCTCCAAAGACACCACCCAATGGTCAGTGTCTTTGGTTTCCACGCAGCTTGTCCTCTGACTTGACCCGCTTTGCCTCGGCAGGGAGGTACTCAATGAACTGGAATTTTTCTGTGCTGAGGATGCCTGGTCAACTAGTCCAGCGTTGTTGGAGGGCCTGCTCTAGGTCACCCTGGGCATTTTATTAATACACAACTATCAAGGTGGCCGTGAAATTGAGCAGAGAGCATTGAAGTAGGAACCAGGAACCCTGGGTAGCTTTGGATGGATGTCCAACTTTCTCTGTGAACTTAGTCCCACTACTTTTCCTAGGTGGACCTCGGTTTCCTTGAGTGTAAATGGCAGTTTTTGATTAGGTCAGGCATGGCAAATAGTTTTACCTGGAGCGCTGATACCACTGGTCTTGACTGCTCAGAGAAGGATTCTGGGGCTGAACCAGAGGGAGGAATAGTGGGATAGATTATCAGTCTCTGCCAAGGCCCTGTGCTGGGGAGTAGTGGCACTTGTGGCTTCCATGGGCTCTCTTGCTCCAAAATCCTATGACTCTTTTGATTTGTTCAGCACTCCTTGTATGCATAAGCATATGAGGGTGGGTTCAGGTTAAATATGTTACTGCCTACCAGAAAAAGTGCCCCAGGTGGATGGAATTTGTCTGTCTTTTTTGGTGCCTGGCATGTAGTAGCAATCCGTAATCATTTGTTGAATAACATTTGCCCTCTAATTATTTTTTGTTCAGTGGACAGAATAGATTAGGTACTTTAGCAATCATTATAAGAGGTGGTCACCTATTTGAAGTGGAGTAACTGGACCGCTCTGGTATTTTGGAGGAGGAAGGCAGTATTTAGGAGGCAGGGGTGGGGCGGATTCATCAGAGAAACTTTGAATTTTGCTGATATTAGTTTCTGTGTAATTTTAAAAAGATCCAACATATGGCCTTGTTCAAGTTGGGCATTTGAGGGAGAAAGACTTCTCCTGCTCCATTGCAGGGGCTCTGCTTTTGGGAAAGGAATTGGAGGGTAGAGGACTAGGTGCTGTAGGCCCCTGGGGATAGGTGGAGCTAAGCCAGAGTGGCTCTCTTGGTCTTATGGAAGGAACCAGTTTCCTGTTCCTGGTTGGTACTTGCCGTGCAGCTTGGGCTGGCTGGTTACCCTTGTTCTTGCCTGAGTTTTATCATCAGATCAACATCTGGCTTCCCCCAGCCAGCTGTGCAATTCTGATTTTATTTGATTTCTGTAAGGGGCTTAGGCTGGCAGGGGCGTGCCTGACATTTTATTACTCTTACTTCTTGATCTGCTCAGCACCCCTGGGAGCACAGTGTCACAGTTCTGAGCCCCAGGTCTTAGGGAACAAGACACTCTTCTCTCCTTCTTGTTCTCCCTTCCACAGCTGAATCTCCTCCTACAAGGGGCCTTCTCTGGGTAAGGAGCATATGCACTTTAACATGATTCTCTTGTGATAGCAAAATACAATCCTGGATTCTTGGAGTTGGCAGGAACCTTGAGATTCTATCTGCTTCTGCCCCAGATTCTCTAGGGATCCCTTATGCTATCATCAATTCTAGTCTATCCCTCTAGACGAATAAGTTTTGTGATTTATTTTATGTACCCCACAAAGCAGGGCCAACAATAGAATGAGGTGCATGAGGTGCCTAGCAAAACTCCATGAAAACTCTCAGGCTTGTGCAAGTACCAACTGTGCCCTGGCAGGGACCACAGGCTGAGTGTGTCCTTAAACTTGGTGCCTCACTTGTCTTCCCTGAGTCCTGGCCTTGCTACTGCATCTTAGAGCCTCAAGCCCCACTCTTCAGGGTAGGAATTTCTTGTAGATTGTCTGAAGAGGAGACTCTACCTCTCATACAACCCATTTTATTTCCCCAAAGCTTCATTTTGGTTTTTCTTCTTTAGTGATAAGAAATAATAACAACTGAGCACCTACTATTCCTATTAGGCACTCTAAAAGACACACTCCACCCCCCCACCACCACACACACATATTGGGGGATACTGAAGATTAAACTCAGTGGCACTAGACCACTGAGTTTAATCCTCAGTATGGGTGCTGAGAATTGAACCCAGTGCCTCACACATGCTAGGCGAGCGTTTTACCACTGAGCCATAATCCTGGCTCCAGCACCTCGATTTTGCTGAGGCTGGCTTTGAACTTGGGATTCTCCTGTCTCAGCCTCCTGAGCTGCTGGGATTATAGGCATGCGCCACTGCACCTGGCTCCCACTATGTATTTTGTCTCATTTCATCCTCCAAACAGCCTGAGAAGTGGAGATGTTTGTTCCTATTTTACACATAGGAAAGTCGAGGCTTGATTGAGTGGTGATTTGACCTGCCCAGCTCTGGTCTTCCATGCTGCACTGATGCTTTCTTTCCTCTTGTCTCCTTTCCCCTTACTCCATGTGTATGTGCCAAGCCTAGACGCATGGAAGCCTTCAGTCTTTTCTGGTTCAAGGGCAACCTTCAGTTCAGTAATCTTCCTTTTCCTCAGAATCAGGGTGTCAAGCAAGGTCTTGTGTAGACAAGACCCAAAGCACGAGTCCCACAGTCTTCTTTTTGGGCTCTTTGTAGACATGGTTTTCATGAAACACAGAGCCTGGTGCATGATCATGGCTTCATAGATTTTGTTGACTAGTTGCTATGTACCTATAATTCCAGATTTAGCTGTGAAGCCATGTGGCATCTGTAATGTGTTTGGATGGAGTCAAAAAAAGCCCTGAACTCTGTTCCTGGTACCCTTCACCCCTTAGGGAAAATACTTAATGTCCTCTGGGGAAATCTAAGGTGGGAAAGTAGGGAAGAAGTCCTCTCTCTCTCTCTCTCTCTCTCTTTATTTTCCCTAAGAGAATTGAGCCTTCCTATGCAATGACTTGGGCAACTGACCTATATGTCTGTTCATAAACTCCGTGTTCCTGCCTCTAACGTCACTCCCTATAATCCTACAACAACTATGTCACTTGGCCCTGATTGCCCCTATATGTCTCATTTGGGGAAATCTTCCTGTGCCTCTGACTTTCATTGCCATTCTGTAGTCTGATCATTTGGTGAAAAAACTCTCAGTGCAAGCCTATCTGCATTGTGCACCCCCATGTGGTACACCGTGAGGGGTCCTGGGGGTTTTCCAAAGGTGTGAGTGCTGGAGGCCAGGCCTATGGGGCTTATTCTGCCTGAGTAAAAGCTCTTAGCAGGCCCTGCGTAATTAGCATGCATGCCACGAGCTGGACAGAAAGCAAATGGCTCTCATTACCTTCAATGCAGCGTTCTTTTTAATCAGATAAATCACACTACAGAAATGCATCTTTGCAGAGGATGGAGCTCAGAGCTTCTGGACAAAAAGTTTTGGGAAAAACAATGACAATGATCAGCAGGGATTGGTCACTTGAAGCCTCGGGAGGGGTATAAATAATGGGAAGAAATTGTAATAGCATCAAAATAGATGGAGAGACACTGGATCAGCCAATGAGAGGAATAGCTAGCTACCACTGAGAATTCACGATGGGCTGGACACATTCCATACGTTACCATATGTAATCTTCCTAGTCATCCCCATGATGGCATCATTATCCCCATTTTATAGACGAGGAGGCTGACACATTGGTTTTCAGATATTTAGCCAAGATCTTGCAATTGGTGAATGGCAAGTCCATGAGTCAACTGGTCTCTAAAGCCCACACGATTAACTACCACAGTCTATTGCTTCTTTCAAGTGATAGTGATTTGTGAAGTCCCTCTGAGGAGCTGCTCCAGTTCATGTTATAAATGTTCCCATGACTTTTTGGAATTACAAGAGAGAATCTGGAGCAGGAGAGAATTGGAAAGTACGGGTTGGGAGCCATGTGGCAATCGTTTGCACAACATATAACACTTTCCATTTCTATGACACTTTCACATCCACAACGGTCTTTGATCCCCACAACCTCCTTGTGATAGCATTTCCATGTGCAGATGATGGTGATAAGGCTCCGTTGGAGGATGAGGGACTTGCTTGGGGTCTTGGATGGTTCAAGCATAACTTAAGGGGGGATCTCTAAATGTGTCTGAGACACCTGCTTGACCACCTGGCCACCCCCCCCCCCCAAATGAAGCATGGGGTTGGGTAAACCTTCTTGACTATTTATTAAATTGATTCTATCAACATTTCTCTGAATTCAACTGCCTTTCATTTTACCCCTTTCTGTCCCAGTTCTCTCATCCTTAAAATAGTCTCAGTCTTTACCAAGGGAAGGCATTGTTTGAATGGTAAAAGCACTTTCCACAGTGCTTTTACAAATGCTGTGGAAAGAAACTCTTCTTTTTCAGATTTGTTAACTTTAAAAGGCACTCTGAGGGAATGATCATTCCATCTTAGTTTATTATTTCTTTTATTTACTTATATATTCAAAATAACAACAACAACAATAATAATAATGACAAAATGATTACAGAATGCCTATTATGTGTTCAAGTACTAGGTGCTAGAGCAGGATATAAATAAAAACAACAACTGCTAGTCCTTATTGAGTGGCTCTGAAGTGCCATGTATTATACTAACAGTTTTGTGTGTAATAATATTTAATCTCCCCAATAACTCTGTGAGTTGGGTATCATATTCCCATTTTACAGATGAACAAACTGAGATTCATAGGATTAAATAGATTATCCAGGTTCACCTGCCCTCACAGCCTTCTCTTTTACCTTTATCAATGATGAACATGTGATAACCGTTGCTTCCCAGGGACGTTCCAACTAGTAGAGGAAAATCTCTGTGAAGACAAATATGATCTTGCCTCTCTGGGCCTATTAGGAAAAAGTACATCACTTTCCCCTCCCAAGTCTACACTATTTCTAACCTGTAGTATAAAAAAGCCAAACTGCAGTAAACCCTTGGGAAATGCATCCGCACAAATGGTGCCACTGATCCCCTCCAGTGGTTTTCATTGGAATGAAGTTTGTGTGGTCTTCAAACATTCAGAAGATTATGGTGCAAAGGATGGTGTCCAGAAAACAACTAATCCTTGCTAGGCACCAAGGAGGAAAGGATCTTAAATTGTAGAAAGAGCAATTTTCAGCAAAACTCGAAGCTGACTTTAATAAGCTCAGGGACAGGTCTTCAGAAAGTGAGCACTTTCCGATGAGTTAGGAGGGTTTCGCTGAAGCAGGTATTTGGATATTAACATAGAATGGTAGGGAAGATCCAGGTCTCTAGTTCTCCAAATTGGTGATTCCCTTGAATCTCCAATCCAGAATCAAAGCTACCGCTATTCTCAGTAGGGTAGAATCTGTCTCATGCATCAGGTTCCAAAGTCTTGGGAATAGATGGGTAGAAGGGCCAGACTTCAGGGACCTAGTCACCTTGTGCATTAAAAACAACAACAACAACAACAACAACAACAACAAAAGTTTGTTGACCATCTGCTATTAATTAATGACTGTATATCACAGCCCTGCAAGGTCAGTAGGGACTGTCATTTCTGGTTTATATATGCAAGAGATGACTCAGAGATGAACTGAGAATAGTGATAGCTGTCAATGGTCTAGTAGTTTCTAGATGCCACGCACAGAGTTAAGAACCTTTTCCTAGGAGCTTTTTAATCCTCCTAACAACCTTAAGGAACATCAACCATGTTCTTCTCTATTTTTTCAGATAAGGAAATTGACATTCAGAGAGGTCGACTGAACCAAGGTGACATGGAGGCAGAGTCGATACGTGAATCCAGCTGAGGTGGAATTTTGGCAGAGGCTTTGGAACAGCTGTTCAAATCTGCTAGAACAGCTCACTCAACTCAAATATGCATTGTTTTAGATTTCTGCTCCTCTGTGGTGTAGTATAAGCTTCTATACAAAGTCCCCGGGAAGCCATGGGAGTATTAGGAGAATTCAGGAGAGGTGTTATGGACAGCTAGTAGGATTCAATGAGATGGAAAGAAGATCGATGTCTGATGTTGGAAGAGCAAGGTGCTATGTCCAGGGCCCCTTCCTGTTTTCAAATGAAAAGATATCAAGTCTTTTCATCTTGGGGTTTTATTCCTCTTCACTTCCTGCCTCTAGGATTCCCTAGTAGGGTCACCTCTTTATAGCTCAGGGGGACAAGATCAGAGCCAAGTTCCCACTGCCTCCTGCTTTTTTTTTTTTTTAACTTTTATTTTATTTGTTTTTATATGGTGCTGGGGATGGAACCCAGTGCCTCACACATGCCAGGCAAGCGCTCTACCACTGAGCCACAACCCTGGCCCCTCCTGCTTCTTTTTGCATGTCACAGAGGCCAAGGGAAGTGACTCAAGGACTGGGACAAGTTCTGGGTGCAGAGGCAGACATCCTGAGTATGACTTCTTTCTACCTATTGTGATTCTTTCCCTTATGATCCCTTGTTATTTTAAACATCAGCTTCCTCACCCATAAAGCGTAGGTACCCTCTGTGTGAACTTGTAAAATACAAGTTGAAATCATGTCGAGGACTGGGGTGTAGCTCAGCGGTAGAGCTGTTGCCTAGCATGTGTGAGGCCCTGGGTTGGATCCCCAGAACTGAAACACCCAAACCCACCATGTCAATGAAAGTGGAAGATACGAAGCAAACAGGAACTCATTTTTTGGTGGAAGGCTGAAATAGTGTATGTTCCAGGGTTCAGCAGGTGGTCTCAGGGATTAAATCCAGGCTCTACCATGTATTACTTATGTGGCTTTGGACAAGGAACTTATCCTAAGTCTTTGCTTTTATGTTTGTAAAATAGAATAATATTTGTCTCTCACCACATTGTTAGAAAGAACAAATATTTTTTTATAGTGCTTACTTTGGTACTTGGTGCATTGTAGATGTTCAATATAACTCTTATTGATTTAAAGAGAGTTGGTTGAGCTAGGCTTTGTGATAGGGAATAAATATATGAACTTCTACAGGGTTTCTTTGTGTGCCACACTGGAGTCTATGAGGAGACTGGAGTCCACCCACTCACACACCTAGAAGAGTCGCACAGCAGTCTCAGGTAATTCTATTGCTTTGCTCTTAGTAATTTACCACTTAAGTAGTAAATTAATAGCATTACTTTGGCATTTTAATCAATAGGATTAAGATGATCTGATGGTAACAGAGTAGTAATTGCTGCTACACAGATGGACCTTGTCCAGTGGAAACCTGATCTTCACGAGCTGGCTGGCTGCCCTCAGACCAGATTCTTTCAACCCTTTAAGAAAACATCATTTTCCTCTGATGATTAAAGCAATAAATGCACATTGGAAAAATTCAATGAAGTTCAAATTAAAAAATAAAACCCACTTGGAAATCCCATTATCCGGATACCTACTGTTAACATATTGGTTGATTATTTTTTAGGTTTATTTTTTCCCCTCTATAGATCATAATCAGTTTTTGTTTCCTTCTTTTTTATGAACCAAAGATTCTAAGTGAGCATTTCCTCTCATTATTAAACCTTTAGAAACACACTTTTAAATTGCTACATATGCCGGTGTGTGGCTGCTTTAGTGTTCACTTAGCTATCCTCCTGTGGATGGCCATTTATACCGTTTTCAATTTTTAGTGGTTATAAATTATGCTGTGAAAAACCCCCTTGGTGACAAACCTCTGTTCATGTCCTAGAAGCAAAAGTGCTGAGTCAAAGGGTAGGAATATTTCTGAGGCAGAAAGGCTCTACCAGTGCCCCTCCTAGCCCCCAGGACCAGCAACTTGGCAGGGGGCGGGCGGGGAAGAAAATAAATTCTTCGTAGTACAGAGTCTGTTACAGGCAAAGACCAAAGGCAGTGGTGAGAAGTGAAAGTGAAAGAAAGTGAAAGACTGCTTCTACATTTCCCTCTTTCCCTCACTGACTCATATTGCCCATGGAGCCACAGATGTGGGGACACGCTAGGGGGCAGATGGGGACATCTTTGTGATAGGTTGTTCAGAAGCCCAACATTGCTTCATGCCCTGCATCTCTTTGAGGATTAAATTGCTTTGCTGTTGTCTTCTGCTTTGTGTCACATGTCATCCCTGAAAACCCTTATATCTTCTAAATGCTTAAAATGGGAGGTGGGGATAGCATGGTGGGCCTGATGTTGACTGATGTTGATTGTGTCACTTAACTAGCTGTGTGACCTTGGGCAAGTCACTTAACTCCTTCAACTGTTTCCTTATCAGTAAAATAAGGGAAATAAGAGACCCCCTTCCTAGATTGTTGGAACTACCTGTGAACATATGTTATAAGGGCTAATCACAGTTGCCAGGCACATACAAACCATGGAGTATGATAGCCATTTTTTGCAAATATAAAAATTAAAGTATCTCTTCATTGGTTTAGATATTCTTCACTAAAATTTTAGCCCAGCCTAGGTGAAAACAAATAATCCTGAGCAGGAAATACTGGATGTGGGCTGTACTTTAAATCTTGGCTAATTTATAGTATTCAGTTGTAGGTCCTGCATTTTAAGAGGGACATTAACAGCTGGATCAGGTCCAGAAAGGAACAACTGGGCTGGTAAACAAACTTGAAATTGACCTATAAGGAATAATGAAAGACTCTGTGGGTGTTTGGCTCAGAAAAGATTCAGGCAGAAGGGATCTGTCTGCTGGGCTGTTGTGGGGAAGAGGGAACAAACTTAATAAAATAATGATCTTGAGTATTTTTCTATTTTTCCAGGCATTGAGCTAAGCCCTCTGCAAATATGATTTTTTTTTTCATCTCCAAGACACTGTACATAGAGGATGCATGCGTTTGTATTCCTATTGTACAAACGAAGCCACTGAAGCATGTGGGTGAAAGTGACTTGGTTCAAAGTTACCTGGCTAGTAGGTAGCAGGGCAGGGATGGAACCAGATCATTCTAATTCCATAGTTTAGGCACCTTCTAAAGCCCATGGACTGTTCCAAGTGACCAGGAAAGGCAAGTCTGACTTTCAAAGGGTACAGCTGCCTGATACTTGTAAGGAAAGAATATTTTGACCATGACAGTCCCCTGGTAGCGGGGGAGGCTGCCTAGGTAGATGCTGGATTTCTGGCCATCAGAAATGTTCAAGTAGAGGCTGTAAGGATGACATCTGGGGTGTGTGATAGGACCGTAACTCTACTGAATGCTTGTGCCTTCTTGAAAGTTGCTTAACCTCTCTGAGCCTCAGTTTTCTCTTCCATCAACTGGGAATCCTGGCTAATTCTAGAAACAGTTGGGGAGAATTTAAAAAACACAGACCAAATTTTTAGCTAAGAACCTAGTATACATTATATATTAAATGAATAATTATCTATGATTTGCATAGTTTCATCTGCAGCTCTCATTTATATGGTGACACTATCTACACACTTCATCACGGGGGTCAATTTCTGAGCTGAGCAGGTCTCCAGCAGCATGAGTTTTCTGAGGCAGGTAACTACTAGTTTCTGTCTCCTCTGGCCAGTGAGAGGTTGGACTTGAAAATAGGGGCAGTAGAATAAATAAAAGAATGTTAGACTAAACTGTTAGGTAACAGAAGAGATATTATGAGAACAGAGATTAGAATTACTTTACCCATTGATCAAATATCAGATGGATTTCACTGTGTGGATCAAGGAACATTCAATCAATGAAGGCAGTGTTTGTCTTCAAAGGTCTGAAGGCCTGAGATGGCTCAAACAATCACAAAGAGATTAGCTAATAGGACTGAGTACCAGTCCATGCTGAATCTTTTGGGTTGGATTATAGCCCCATTGGCAGTTAGACGAGGGTGGTTGGAGGCAGTGGTTTTGAGAAGATGCCCTTGGAAGATCTGTTTCCTGTGACTTTCTCCTTTTGGTGGTCCCCAGGGTTTGTTTTAGCAGGCACAATGTGACAATCTTGCAATTTTGGGTTTCTTGGGACATATTTCTAGTCATTTCACTGGGATATCTTCCAGGGCTTGGGAATATGCTAATCATAACAATAGATATATTGTTGGGCTTGGAGGAGGAAGACCCTCCAGGCAACCTTCTTTTCTCAGAGGGAACAGGGCAGCATCCTGCCTCCGAGATCAGGATTCATTCAGGCCTCTGTTCTGTACACATCACTTTAGGCTGATTGTAAACCACCATCAGCCGTGGGCCCCACCAGAGGGAGGCATGGAGTTGGCTGCGAGAGGAGGAAAGCTTTAATTGCTGAAGTTCTTGATGCTTTCTTCCTCCTCCTTTTTGCAACAAGATAAGCAGATTCCAGTTGCTCTGGAAGATGCCTTCTTTTCTTCTGGTTTCCTCCTCCTTTCATCATTCCTCCTTAGCATTTACTTCTTCTTTTCTGTTTTTTGACCTTCCATTACCTCCAATATGGCAGACCTGAGAGAGATCTTAAAAGTCATCTAGTGCAAGCTACTCATCCACTTTACAGATGAGAAGACTGTGGTCCAGAGGAGGCTCATACAGTGAGTTCCTGGTTGACCTGTGTTTAGTGTTTACTAATTATTACTAGGCTTATGTTTTCCTTTCTCTCCTCTTCCCTCTTTATTGCTCTCTTGATTTCTCTTTCCCTATCCTTTCTTGTTCATTTTTAAAATTTTCCATTTTATTTCTTGCTCAATATTATTATTATTATTTTTTTGAGACAAGGTCTGCCATGTTGCCTCTGTTGCCTTGGCTGGCTTTGAACACTCAGTTCTTCTGCCTCAGCCACCTGGGTCTAGAGATCAAATTGCACTCAACTCCAACATCTTTATTAATCTCATGTTTCTTCATAAATCCCATGGTGATCAATGGAAAGGAAATCAGGATTTTGGGCAGCAGAAATGAGGGGGAAGTGTGTTGACAGGTTCCCCCCACCTCTGTTTCCCCACTGGGAAAGGCTGTCATTTGGGGTGAGCACCTTTATTTTCTTCTTCACATCCTGCCCCACCACATCCCTGGAGGAGTTTGTATGTCTTTCTCATATGAAACATCCTTCATTTGCACTTGGATTGGCAAGGTGGCCTAAAGGGGTCCCAAGTTGGTAAGATTACTACCTTAGTCTATCCCTGAATGGAGATGATAATAGTACTTACTTCATAGGGTTGCTATAAAGATAAATATTTAATACATCCAGAGCTTTTAGCCTAGTTCCTCACATAAGCTCCAACTACACCTTATTTGCTAACCTTATTAATTATAAATATTATTAGAGGAATTATTGTCCATAAGGCAATGTTGGAAGTCACAGATGTCATTCTAACATAAGGAGGGAATTGAAGACTGTGAGTACCTGAGCCACCAGAGAAGCAATTTGGGTTTAAATTTAAAGTTAGGCTTGCTCAGAACTGGCCCAGTTTCACAAGTCCTTGCGATAGTTTTCACTTTCTCCAAACCCGAATGAACCACTTGCATAACATGCCACAAGTTTTGCTTGATTCACATACTGTTATTTATTTATTCATTTATTTAATAAATACTGGATTTTCTTTATTTATTCATCTATTGACAGACAACTAGGTTGTTCTGCAGCTTGGCTATCGTAAATTGTGCTGCTATAAATATGAGTATGCAAGTATTGCTTTCAATATGCTGATTTTAATTCTCTGGGGTAAATATCAGTGAGTGTATAGGTGGGCCATATGGAGATTATATTCCTAGTCTTTTGAGTAACCTCCATACCAATTTCCATAGTGATTGTACTAATTTACAATCCCACCAACAGTGTATAAGTGTTCCTTTTTATCCACATCCTCTCCAGAACTTTTTATTGTTTGCATTCATTATGATTGCCATTCTAACTGGAATGAGGTGAAATCTCAATGTAGTTTCTTATTTATTTATTTATTTATTTATTTTGGTAGCAGGGATTGAACACAGGGGCACTCAACCACTGAGCCACATTCTCAGCCCTATTTTGTATTTTACTTAGAGACAGGGTCTCACTGAGTTGCTTAGTGCCTCTCCTTTGCTGAGGCTGGCTTTGAACTCACAATTCTCCTCTCTCAGCCTCCCAACCCACTGGGATTACAGGCGTGTGCCACCTCGACCTGCTCAGTATAATTTTGATGAGCATTTCCCTGATAGATAAAGATATTGAACATTTTTTTCATATATTTGCTGGTTGTTTATATTTCTTCCTTTGAGAAGTGTCTGTTTAGTTCATTTGCCCATTTATCGATTGGGTTGTTTTTATTAGTTTTTTTTATGGTAAGTTTTTTTTGAGTTCTTTCTATATTTTGGATATTAATACTCTGTTGGAAGAATAGCTGGCAAATATTTTCTCCCATTCTGTAGATTTTCTCTTCATGCCCTCATTTTCTTTGCTGTGCTTTTTAACTTGATGCCTTCCCATTTACTGACTCTTGGTTTTATTTCTTGAGCTTTAAGGGTCTTGTTAAGGAAGTTGGCATCTGCACCAATATGTTGAAAATGATGACCCTATGTTTTCTTCTAGCAGTTGCAAAGTTTTTGGTCTAATTCCCGAGTCTTTGATCCATTTTGAGTCAACTTTTATGCAGGGCTAGATAAGAGGGATCTGTTTTTATTCTTCTACACATGGATATTCAGTCTTCTCAGTATCATTTTTTTTAAAGGCCATCTTCTCTGATGTGTTTTTTGTTCCTTAGTCCAACCAATTAATGCTTTGGAGAATTATCACTTTTTTATTGTACAACTCATATCTTTTTGTGTTCTGGGAAATGGCTTACTGCAAAGAAACATTCTTCCTTGTGACTTAGAAAAGACTCACAGATGACGCCCTGGTAGCCTATGACAAAGCCAGACCTCCAAAGTCCCATTCTTTGTCTCATTCGCTAATCTGAACTATTCTCATTTACTATTCTGGTTGGTCAATGTCTGAGACCTGACCTGCTATTTATTTTTTAATTTGACTTTTATCTTAAACAATTTAAACATTATTAATATTATAGTGGAATTGGTAAATCTCCTACCAAAATAAAATTCATTGCGATTTACCTCGCACACTATCATTGGCACACTTACTGGATTTTAGGGAACCTTGTCATGGGCATAAGAGACTCAGAATCCTCAGTTATTTTGGGGGCTGAGATCTAATCCACTGTAAATTTAAGGAATTGGGCCAGATAATTCTTTTCATGGCTAACTCTCTCTTCTTTTGTGACTAGGAGGATTTCATGAAATTGCATATGGAATTAGTGGCACTCATCCCTCTGATGAGACTATGTCCCACTCATCACTTTATTCTATGGACACAAATAGCCTAACTCTGGCCTTTTGTTTTATAGTAATATTTTACTTCCAGAAGGATGATATCAGTGGGAAAAGCAGCTTCTAGTTGCTGCTCAGAAAACTCCAATGACCACACCAAATGATTCTCGGCCTCTAGGCTCATTTGTGCTTGAAGAAAACACAATCAGCTGGGCCAGTTGGCTTTCTTTGGATTTGTCATTTTCTCCTACCTGGTTCAGGTTGTCTTTTATTAAGGAGGGCTCCAAATTTGTATGTCTCCAACTTTGTACTCTCTGACATCCTCTTTTTTCTTTTTACAAAAAATATTTTTCATCTTTTAAAAGTAATATATAATATTTAAGCATTACAGAAATATTTATTTATTTATTTATTTATTTTTATTGTTGGTTGTTCAAAACATTACATAGTTCATGACATATCATATTTTACACTTTGATTCAAGTGATTCTGCAATCTGTATACGGGGTAAAAATGGGAGTACAGAAATATTTAATGCAGGAAATAAGAGTCCCCCTTAGTCTCATTCTCAAGAGGTAATAAAAAGTATAAACAGTTCTGGGTCCATTTCTCTAGGTTTTTGTCCTTGTATGAGAACATTAATCCATATAAAAAAGTAAAAATGGGATCCTACCATAATACTCTTTTGCTACTTGCTCTCCCCACACCCGCCGGATTTAATCATTCATCCAGGATATTTTTGACTTTTCTGCTTAGAATGAGGTCACCTGGCATGGCTCTGACTGATCATGTGATATTCATTACATGGTCATTTTTCTCAGGGGTTCAGTTTCCTCACCTGTAAAAAGAGCAGCCTCCTCTAACTCCCTGTGATAGAAAGCTGAAGAAAGAGAAAGTTGTGTTTGAAAGTGTAGGTACTTGGCCAAGGGGTAGACCCTGGTGGACAATTCTCTGTCCTGTTCTACTGTGGTATTGAGTTTATAGCACTTACCGGACCCTGAAATTCTAGCTTCCCAATTTGTTTAGTTGTCTGAACCTCCTTCTAGAGTTTAAGCTGTACGAGAGCAGGGACCCTGCTTATTCTGTTTGTTCATTGATGCCTCTGTCCTCAGAACTTAGAACAAACTATCTACTCTCAGTTGGGCTTCTAGTTGATAGATCCACCGAGAGAGAACAGGGCAGAGCAGAACTGGGCTGAGCCTGGGTAACAGGTGGACAGTTGCCCACCATGTCCTGGAGGTCAGCATCATCCTGCAGGCCTCCCCTGCCAGCCTTGTTCCTGCACAGGTATCGTTCTGTGGGTACTCTTGGCCACCTGGTGAATTAAACATCCTCTATTGTCCTGATTTTCTACAAAATTGTCTTCAACTTTTTGCTATATGCTCGACTTCAGACAGATTAGTCAGACTTTCTTTAAACCTTCAACCACACTTTGCACCCAGCCCATTTTAATTATAGTAATAACAGCGTTTTCTATTTTGTACAGTTATGCACCAAATGCTGTGCCAACACTCTTCTCTCATTTAACACTTAGGGTAACCTGTCACTCCCATTCCACAGATAAGAAAAACTGAGGCTTTGAAATCTTAAAAACAATTTTGCTCCAAGGGCATATACCTAGTAAGTGGTGTAACTAGAATTTCAGATTATAATTGATTCCCAAGATAGTTTTCCACTGCTGGGTCTTCTGTGATCCTACTCAACTTAAGGATTACACATCAACAGCTGGAAGGACCCATAGCCTTTACCTAGTCCAATCTCATTTTAGGCCTGGGGAAAATGAGACTCACAAAGTCAGGGGAGAGCGTGCAGGGAAAGGAACATCTTGCTCTGATCTCCAGATGGTCTAATTTTGAGGCAGTATGGAGCATCACGGCTTCGCCTGAGCCTCCTCAGCCTATTTTTCAGGAGGTATAGATTTTTTACATTCCAAATTCTATGAGTTCCTTCAAGCCCCCTCTCTCTGGGCATGATGCAATCTTTTTCTTGGCTCCTGTGGAGAATTTTTCTCTTCTCCTAGATGTTTTGGGTCACAGTGATAAAACTACCTCCAATGAAATTCATGCTCTTTTGCAGAAATAAAGCCATTTTAGAGAGTTTGTCTTGTCCTATGGAAGAGGCCTCTCTGCAGGCCTGGCTTACCGTGGGAAGCAACCCTATCTGCAGTGGCTCAGATATTTGGAAAGGCCTAAAGTTCAGACATAGCCTGTCAGGCAGCAAGGATGGGGATGAACTGCTCACTGCAACATTGAGAGAGCCAGGACTGAACTGCCATAGCTAGCGTACTCTCTCACTGGGACTTATTTCTTGGAGCAAAAAGAGGTCATGGTAAGACACAGCAGAGTTTCAGGATTGGTGGGTTGGATTTCTTCAGGTCCTGGGTTTCTGCAGAGCCAATAAAAGGAGGACGGGAACAGGCATATGGGGACAAATGAATTTGGTTAAGAAACACTGAGTTTAAAATATATGAACCACTGGGATGATGCTTTGTGAGAGAAAATGGAGCCAGTTGAAGACTGTAGGAAGTACCAGGGATATGTCCCTTGTCTTGTTTGCCTTTCACATGCACCAAGGAATTCATGAAGTTCTTAGCCTTTGAGAGGCTTACAATCCATCAGGAGAGTTGCAAATCCCCCCACAAATATATGGAAAGTCACTTTGAGCAAGCTAAGAAACAACAGTAATACCTACATTTCCAAGGAGATTTAATATAGAAAGGAGAGTCTGTGACCAATTGTGGGAAGGGACAGTGGCAATCCAGGGGATACCAAGAAGGAAGCATTGCTAGAGATGGGTCTCCATACATCCATGGGATCTCAGAGACATGGAGAGGGAATTACCACTGGTTAAGGGCTTGTGTTCTGCTAAGGAAAAGCATTTGGAATGGAGCTTCATTATTTATCAGTGAAGTTATTATCCTTAGTCTTTAAGATGAGGAAATTGAAGCTCAGAAAATGTTGAGCCAACTGCCAAGATCCTACGGGAAGCAAGTGGATCCAAATCAGATTAGCTTGAAACCAGAGCTGGCTCAGAGGTCTTTCTAGGCAGACTTGAAGGGAGGGGAGTTTCCAGATTTATGGTGGGGGTAGGAAACACTGCAAGCGCAGAGGTGAGACTTACAGACAATGAGAAATCCGTTTTGGGGTTGGAATTTGGTTTGTGTGAAGTAAAGCAGCTGGAAATAGAGATGGGGGTTGCAAGGGTGGAAAGTTGAGTTTTGTGTTATTCTCAAACCTGGTGTTCTTAGGAGAAGGGCAGCATGGCTACAAGAGGCATGGGATGCATCTGTAGGTACTGTGACAAGGTATTGCTGAGTGATAAAAGGAAGACGAAGAACACGGTGTTTAGAGTAATTCCCCCTGCCTTTTTTTTTTTTTTTTTTTTTTGGTAACAGCACAAATGGCTTATTACTGTAGCACAGAAGTTAAAAATGGTTCCTGGAGCCACACTGCTACTTCCAGGCTGGATGATCCTTGGGAAATTCTTTAACTTCCTCCCTACAATGGGATGAAGAATACTGTGTGCTTTATGGGACTGTTCTGAGGATCAGCATGGGTTCAGAGTCACTCAACTTCTAGAATGGCATCAGGCACATGCTTTGGGTTATTATTATGTTATTCCAATCATCCGGGAGCATGAATATCCAACTGTTAAATGATTTATCCTAGGGAATAAAATTCAGTGTATTTTGTTTTGAAACATTTCTCCCTATGTTGTTTTAATATTTTACGGCAAACAAGTGTAATATTTATAATGTAACAAACCCAAAGACAGGAAAACAAAATAAAAAGCCAGCAGGTCTATTTCAAGAGTCGATATTGGGAGACTTTATTTCTACTGTATTTTTTTTCTTCTATTAGCTACAGGTCTGCTAGGGACGTGTCGGGAGGTATCTCTGGTATCAGTCAGAAAGCTACTGAAAACCGGTGTCTGAGACAGCACTGACAAGGGTCCCACATCTGGAGTGATGCTCGTGGTCATAAAGGAAGACTGGCTTGGTCCTTGCTCCCTCCCCCTTTGTCCTCACCCTGACACATCTGGACTGGGTGAGGCTTCCTGCTCTAGACAAGTTCTGAGGTGCCCATTGGGTCTGCTTTGGGAGTGGCAATCTTGGACATGTGGTGGGATCTCTGGCACTGGGGATGGGACTGACTCTCTGACCTCTCATACAGAAGATAAAGGGAGACTGGGGTTACTTAGTCCTGTGTTTGTAAGGTTAGTGGTGAGACTGACAGATCCTTGATCTGAGTACAAGGGACCAATAGTTAAAAAAGTTCTGTACCTGGTCATGAAAACCAAAGGTTGACCAGTAGAATAGAGGAAAGGAACCAGGGGAAGGAGGAGGGGAGAAAGGGGGATGTACTGGGGATTAATATTGGCCAAATTGTATTGTTATGTTGTGTGCATGAATGAAGATGTAACCATTAGGTACCACTATGATGCACCAATAAAAAATGTGAAAAATTGTGTTCCTGGGCCAGAGGCAATGCTGTCCCTCTTCCTAACTTCCCAACTCAGAAATTTTCTCCCATAATCCTAAATAGCTCTTTCAATTGAATGGTTTTGTCCACAAGGCAGCTGGGACAGAGAAGAAAAGATGCCATGTAGTAAATCATCTCCACCTTTTGACTGAGCTCTGCATAGATGCCTTCCTGATGGGTGTGAAAGTTAGTGAAATTCTGTGCAAAGGGTGGAGATAGGAAACACACGTCTATTATAGATGCCTCTTAGGTTTGTCATAACCTGGAACAAGCTGGAAGAGATGAGCTCTTTATTACCCGGAGAGGCAAACTCATCTCCACCAGGCAAACTTCCTCATCCACCTCAGGCTCCTCCCACTTCTACTCTGCTTCATTTGTGGAGTTGTGATGGCAGCGGAACAATTAAAAGAGTGATTTCTAGAGTCAGACTTGGTTTTCAATCTTGGCTCTGCCTCTTACCAGTTGTCTCACCTTGATCAAGTTACGTGACCTGTTGGTATCTTCATATTGTTGCCTATAAAATGGGAACATAATGCTATTTACATCTCAGTTTTTTTTTGGTGTGTGAGAATTATGAGATGAGGCATATGATGTTGTTAGTAACAGTACCTAGGATTCCATAAATATTTAATAAGTACTAAGGATTATTACTGGTGAGTCGTTGCAGTCTGGGCTGAGCTGGGTCAACATGAGAAGGACAGAAGAGAAGGCTCAGGAAGAAAGGGATATTTGGCTGCCTGTGCTATCTATTAACATAAAAGATACATACACATACGTTCTGTGCCTCAGCAACTCCATTTCTTATTTCTGTTATCTGCCTGGAGAAATGCCACATGTGTTCACAAAGATGCATGTGCACCGTGACTACTGTAGCAAGGATTGCAGTGGAAAAATTAGGGAAAAAAATGTATAAATGTCTATCAATAGGGAGATGGCAGAATACAATTAGACCTCCAAAGCATAAAATGCTCTGCAGTGGCTAAAGGAATGAGGTACCTCAACAGGTAAGGCTTCCCAAGACACACAGAAACAAGAGCAGAACAAACTGTGGAATTATGTTGGCAAAGTGAGTTCAAGAAGTGAGTGTGTGTGTGTGTGTGTGTGTGTGTGTGTGTGTGTATGTGTGTGGCTATACACATGTGTATTTGTATGTAGTGTATAATGGATATGAATAAAAATGATAGAGAGGGATAACAGTTGGAGGGTCTTGGAGGTCATTATCAAAGTGGGTTTTGGGCTTAAATATAGTATTAGAATTTCTTTAAAAAGTATGCATATATTTTACCATTAAGAATGATCAAGAGGGGCTGGGGATGTGGCTCAAGCGGTAGCGCGCTGGCCTGGCATGCGTGAGGCCCGGGTTCAATTCTCAGCACCCCATACAAAGATGTTGTGTCCGCCAAAAACTGAAAAATAAATACCAAAAATTCTCTCTTTCTCTCTCTCTCTCTCTCTCTCTCTCTCTCTCTCTCTCTCTCTCTCTCACACACACACACACACACACATACACACACCTCTCTCTTAAAAAAAAAAAGAATGATCAAGAGGGCTGAGGTGTGGCTCAGTGGTAGAGCACGTTCCTCCCATGTATGAGACACTGGGTTGGATTCTCAGAACCGTATATAAATAAATGAATAAAATAAAGGCCCATCAACAACTGAAAAATTAAAAAAAGAAGGAGAACACAGGAAGAAAGGCCTTTCTAGTTAAAAACAGGAAGACCATGGCCCTCTCAAACCAAAGTCCTCATGGGAAATTCCCGCTCTCCTCTCCTAATCTTCTTTCCACCTCTGTGACCCACTGGCAGAGAGAGGGGACTGTTTTCTTGATGTCCATAGCAGTTCACAGGAGCTGCAGAGTGTGGGTGTGTATCAGTGTAGATCCACCTATATGATCTATCTCTCTATATTGATAGATCTATCAGCGTATATCTATCTATATAGATATACTGTATACATACACACACACAGACACACACAGACATATTTCAGTGTGGTGGGTTGGGAGCAAGGAAATCTGTATTTGAATTCTGGCTTTACTGTGAGATTAACAGCCTGGTTACTTATGATTACCAAGTGGAAAATCACTTTTCCTCCCCAAACCTCAGTTTTCTCAGCTCTAAAATGGGCACAGTGACCACAGTCTGCTGTCTACTTTTCAAGGTGAAGGGCTTGGAGCTATGGGATGCTCTAACCCATAAAGAGCTTTGGTAAGAGTACAGTAGATCTGCCTGGCAGCCAGGGTTGTGGTGGCCTTGCCGCAGTTCTGTGGAGCTGGGGAGGATTGCAGAATGCAGTGTGTAGCAATAAACACGCAGCTATCAAAAAGCTGGAGACCACGGCAGTTAACCTATTTGGTGTGTAAGATACTAACATGCTTTGTGGAAGGGCAGACAAAGGGGTAAAGAAAGAAGGACACGGTCCTGAGATCAGATAAATGGGACAGTGGCCTCTGGACATCTGGGAGTCCTAAGCAATATTCCTGTTATGCAAGGTTGATGGTACAGTGTCCACAGGAAGGCTTGTAAGTGAGCTCCTTGGAGAAAAAACAGACTTCCTTCTTCTGACTATCTTGATTCACCTCCTCTGTTGATCCAGGCAGGCCCTCACTGCTATGACCCAAGGCCCCAGGGGGCCTGGATTAAAGGTTGATTCCTTGGGTAGTCCTTCTCTCACACAGAGTTCCTAGCTATGTAAATGAGAGCTTTTGGTTCACTAGGTCTTCAGGGACCAGAACCAGTTCAGGGATGGAGCTCGCTCCCTGAGGAGTCCTCTTGATGTGCAAGGGTTAATATTTATGAGACTGACGGTGTTTGAGAGAACTGAAGGAAGGAAAGTGCAATGGTAGTCAGGGCATAGGGACCAGTATACAAATGCTACGTGTGCAATGTCTGGGGCATGACTTTGAGGGTCCTGTCACTTCATAACATTGAGGGATTCATGTATCCTCTCTTCCTCTAAAAAATAAAAGGGTCAATTTATGTCAGGGTTTTGGTCAGGATGATTTAGAGTCTTTCTGCTCAAGCCTAGCATTAGCCTCCCCTGGGAGCTGTCAGAAATGCAGATTCTCAGGCTCCCCAGGCCGACTCTGCCAGCAGCTGCGTCTTTGTTACACTCTCTGTGATTCCCATGCACACAGGAGTTTGGAAAGCACTGACTTAGGGAGTCCTCTTGACCTTGCAGGTTTTTCTATTCTCATCCTGGGAAATTCTGTTTCAGCAATTTACAAATCTGTATTTTACTTTATTTAATTTTAATTTTAAAATATTTCGCAGTGTTGAAGATCAAATCTGGGGCCTTGCCCATGCTAGACAAATGCTTACACCTCCGGCCCTGACTTTGATTAATTTCTAAAATCACTTATTGAGATATGATTGACATATAAGAAGCTGTACATATTTAATGTAGAGAACTTGACGAGTCTGGAGTTAAGTGAAATCATCTTCACAATCTATGCCATAAACATATCCATCACCTCCAACGGTTTGCTCCTGTCCTCTCATTTATTGTATTTATTGTTATTTTTGTAATAAGAATATTTAAGATTTACCCTCTTAGAAAATTTTGGGGAAACTGTCTTTTTGACAAAACCCTCACAGTGAGGGACTACTGAATTGTAGAACTTTCTAGACCTTTTGCTGCCCCAGACTCCAAAGGACAGTGTGATATCTGGTGCGGGACAGGTGGGTAAGTCGAGAATGTACCCAGAGGGGAGCTGAGGCTTCTTCTCTCTGTGCCTGGGGGTCTCCCTTCTACGGGGCTAGACAGAATGCTGCCCAGGAGCCATTGCCCATTTCACGGCTGGGATTAACGTTTGTTGGCAGTTCCCTGTTGAGATGGTAAACTCATTTAGCAACGGACACTGAAAAACAGCCGAATTCAAAGGCGGAGAGTGGTAATCTAATTGCACTGAATTAGCCTCGGGAGACTCGGACAATCTCAACTTCAGGAAACCACAAAGGGCTCCTTTATACAGAGTTTGAAAAGCTCTGGGGTCTGGGCAGCCCTCATAAGGGCCTGCGGTACAAAGCCTGGGCCCTGTTAGCTTTGTTTCCTTCAATGTGCTCTCTGAATGGATTTGCTGGCTCCCCCTATGGTGTTTTCGGTTGTGTTAGGCTTAACGGAGGTTGCTTCAGGAGAGCCGGCTGGAGTTCAGCATAGAGTCCTGAGGACTGACCAGGTCTGAGGTTTCGTCCTTGGACCTTGGCATTTTCCGGTGGATCCTTCTGGCTTATGCTGAGGTGCTTCTCATTTCTTAAAACCAGGCTTTTCCATAACCGTGGTGATTTCCTCTTAATAATTCTTTGTCACATTGTATATGTTTATTGCCCAGTTTGTTTATTTAAAAAAATAAAAAAAAATACCCAGAGAGGATGTGTTGATGGTATGCTTTAGTCAGTTTATACCCATCAGATGGTCATTTGGGAATCAGGGAATGGGGAGCATTAGCACTGTGAAGGTTTGTCACTAACCTGCATTTTATTTATTCTTCTGCAGCAAATGATAAACCTCAATTTACAAAAGAAGGATTTCTTCTAGGTTTCTCCTGGGAAACAGATTTCCAGTCTCTGTTTGCACACCTCCACTGACAGGAACCTTCACTACCACTGAGGAAGCCCTTTGCACCATTTGACAGAGCTACCAGAAAGTTCTGAATTACATTGAGCCAGAATTTATGTGTATGCATTTTTTAATTGATTGTTCAAAACATTACAGAGCTCATGTGTATGCATTTAAAAAAAATCTACCAATTCTTCTCTTGTAGTTACATAGAATAAATCTAATGTTTCCCAATATGGGGTCCCTGGGCACCTAGGAGGTGCATGAAATAGTAATGAGGACTCAGAATCCATCTTAAACAAGCCAAAGACTGACAGACTGCATGTTTACATCTGGCAAAGCTTTATGGATTATTTCAAAAGCATCACATATCTTTAGTTTTGTTTCTTCTTCGGTCAATGGAGTGGCATTGTGCTGTGATATTTGGTATTTATGGCAGTTATGTATGCCTTTGATTAATAAAGATGGAAAAATAAGTTAATACTGAATGGGATTTAGTAAATAAATTTCTAAAGCGTAGGCTTTGTGGAGTAGTCATGATAAGAAGAATCATTGATAGGAAGTATGAAACTTTGGTCTGTCTGTCTTGCATCATTTTTTTCAGACTAAACACAGTGATCAGGTGTCACATTTTCTCAATATTCTAAGCTTTTCTTGGGGGAAATTGACACATTTATAGTATCTGTCAGTAATCATCTCCAAGTTAGGATAATCCTCCAAAGAGTGAAGTGGCTTTGTGAAGTTCTCAATTCTTTCAGGTTTTGACCTGGGATATACCTTGGTATAGCTATATATTTTTGGTAGTAATTAAAATATTCTGCAATAGCTATAACCCAAACTGTGCTGTGATGGAAGAGGTTGAACGATACAGCTAAAAATAATTTTAGAAAGAGTGATTTGTCAAATCTTTTCATTTTACAGGTGGGGAAATTGAGGGCTGGAAAGGTCATAGAACCCTCTCAATGTCACACTCAGCTAAATTCTAGATCCTGGGTCTGCGGCCTTTGGGCCAGTGCGGTTTTGCCTAACGCGTACTTTAAAACCCGCGAATAGAATCAAGATGGCCATGCGGGGAGACAGTGCCATCCATCTTAAAAATCATTCTGGCTTCTGCCAGCTGATGAAGGAAATAAAGTTAATGACACCCACATAAATGTGACGCTGTTGCAGGATGCACGCACTGGCTGCCTGGAGGAGAGCTCTGTGGGTCTTCTGAAGAAGGAGAAGGATGCTTTTAGTGTAGCTTTAAAGGAAGAAGTGTCTCCTTTTCTGCAAGGACAGGGACTGTGACATTTGCCCTGCAGAGAGCCTAGCTTTGGACTGGACACGTATGCACATGCTAAGTAAGTGTCTGGTGAAGAAATGAAGGCAGGGCCACCACTAGAACCAGTTCATCCTGAGCCTTTGTGGGTCTGGGGCCCTGTCTTTGATAAAGAGCATGCCAGAGGCCAAGGGGGCTTACAGGGTTGGATTCAGTCATTTGAATTGCAAACTGAGTCCTCACCGTGGAAGAAGCTTGTTATGACCAAGCTGTAGGATGGGAGCAGAGCTGGCTCTAGAAGCAGGGGCTCTCAGGTCACAGCCACACTGCTCTTTCATGGCACCATATAGTCACAACCTCTTTCATTAGATAGTCTCAAAAACAAATTCCCTAAATGTCCCCTGATAGGTCATTACCAGTTTGGCAGATATGCAGATGTTCGTGTGCTGATCCATAACTCCATTTACTGGCCTTGGGTCCCTGTCCAGGCTGACACTTGGGAAGGAAAAAAATGCCTACCCCCCCACCCCTGTTAAGGTTTCTAAACCCAAAAGGAGGGTGTACTGATTGACATTTTTTGTTGGTCCTGATGCAAACTTGCCCAGCAGCTTCCCTTTTCCTTAGGAAAAAGTCCTTGGCCTATTTCAGAAGCTCTTAGACACTTTCCGCAGTATCAAAAATGCAGCAAGTAAGACTCAAGGCAGGGTATAACTATGTCACCAAGAGAAAAAGATCAAGGTGGTCGTCTGCCCCCTTTTTAAAAAATATTTATTTTTTAGTTGTAAGTGGACACAATATCTTCATTTCATTTTTATGTGAAGCTAAGGTTAGAACCCAGTGCCTCACGTGTGCTAGGCGAGCACTCTACCCCTGGTCACATCCCCAGCCCCCCATCTGCCCTTCTTGACAAGCTTGGAGACCCAGCTGCCAGAAGGGCCCACCTCAAGGGAAGTTTATTTACTTTTCAACTGGGTAGTTATTTTTAGGACTGCAGTATAAAACAATGTGCTTATCATGTTCCTTTTGATCCTAGTGTGTTTGAAACATCTCCCCTCCAAGCTCTAATGACTTTTCTTGGTAAATGAGTACCACATTTAATACAAAACCCATGCGAAATACCATCTTACTGGAATGGGAGATGGAAGGGGCACATGAAGAAAACCTGATCTTGTTTTGGGAGAGCCACACATAGATTAGACTACATCTATCTTCCTATCTTTATTCCCTTCTGAAGCACAAGCTAGGTCCCTTTTTTTTTTTTGGTTTCACTGGGAGGGTTTGTATATCTCCTTGGGGATGACAATTTTCTAAAGGAAGCTGGAATTTCTTATTTTAACTTCCTTATTATAACTCAGATGTTAAAGCAAATCATTAAAAATTTGGTCATTTCAAATGGCAGATCAAAACTTGGGCAATTGAGTCTCCTTTTCCTGCCCTCCCCCCATGTCTGGAGATATTTTTGATTGTCATGACTGGAGGTGGGAGGGGAAGGGAAGCTACTAAACATCCTACAGTGCATAGGACAGCCTTCGTAGCAAAGAATCGTCCAGTTCAAAATGCCAATAGTGTAGAAGTGGAGAAATGCTATTTATTGTGGGTCTGTTTGACTTGTTGATAAAGCAAAAGAATTTTGGGGTCCTACCAGGCCTGTCCTGGACAAAAGCCTCTGTAAGGGCTCTGGGGATTAAAGCCAAGTTACCTCTGGCTTGAAAAATGGTTTGAAAGGAATGTGTTCCCATCATCACAACAAAATGTTTTTGTCTGTTACTTTTGGTTTGTCTGGATATAAGACTCCATCTCCCAAATGAGGAAAAAAATTTAGTTTATTGAATTCTAGAATGCCACCTGCAGTATTTTAGAACCTCAGGCTTTACAAAAACCAGAGCAGGAACTTCTGCCAAATCACCTCCTTTTTCTTATAGGGACACAGTTGATGAGCGCCGCAATGCTGTTGGTCTCCTAGGACCCCAAGTCTCCCTTTCTAAGGCTTTGATTCGTTCTCTGTGTTGGCATCACATGAGATTCTGTCCGTACTCTCTTCAGTTGTTGTTCTGTTTGTTTTGCTATCATTTTTTGCCATTTCATTGCTTATAGGTTGCAGCAGCAGCCCCTCTGTTAGTGAGTGCTTTCCGAGCCCCCACGTTTTTTCAGCAAGGTGGGCAGCTGGCATATCTTAATCTAAGGAGTGCCTGGGACAATTGGATTGGTTCATCCCAACGCAGCGCCTTAGGGGAGAAGGGGGTATTCAACCGGGGACTGCTAGGGAGCTGCCAGCACCCATTTACCCATTTTAATAAGTCTCCAGGTTTTAATACTTCTCTATTTTCATCTAAAATTTGAAAAAAATAAAAGAATGAGAAATGAAAATACCCATTGAAGAAAGACAATCTACTCAGTTTGCCTCCTTCTGACCTTTTATTTTCTTTCGTCTGTCTGAAAAAATTGCTGAGGGTACTCCCCTGGTTCAATTCCCCATATTTATGGTTCTGAAATGGAGTTGCTCCTCAAATGAAGTATCTATTCCTATATTTTGAAAGTGCCATGGCACCCTGCTTTTCCAGCCTGCTATAGTTGTGACTCATTTTTTTCCTGATAAACACATGAATTGTGTCTTACGTCCATTGAAGCTCATGTGTGCCTTCACACACGTAGGGGACAGAGATGTAAACTGATGCTTCCTGATAGGCCACTACCAGTTTACTTGAAGAATTAATGCAGCAGTAGATTCGTAACCTTATCAAAATGATTACAATGCAGACCTTTTAGAATGAGTCTCCTTTTTGTGAAAGACAATGTCTGGGAATGGAAAATCAGGCATTGCATACTGTTCATCAAGAAATAAAGGAGTGTGGAGGGGGTAGAATGATGTGCTTGGTCCTATTAATTTGCTCTTTAATCTCTCTGGTTCAGTTCTGTCTCGGTAAGACAAACAGAGAATCAATTTGCATACAAATGTTACCAAGTACCCCATCTCTACAGCATTTCACAGTTCTACCAGGTATAAAGGGGGGACAGGATCAGATAGTATTAAGAGGACACTTTCTGCTTTAAAGTAGGTAAAATTTACAAGGCCTTGAACTACTGGACTTTTTTCATTCTACCTGACAACTTGACTATTTACATTGTGAGCTGTGGTCAGGATAGTGACCTAACAACTAATTATTCAAACCAGAGATTAGAAACTGTAGCTTTGGGTACCTCAGAGAAGAGGGGGATCTTGTCTTCATCTGGACAGAAAGACATAAGGAGAGAGAGACTTACATATAGAAATTTGCAATTTTGGGGGGAGGTGTCATTCATTTAATAGCAAATCAATGGAGTAATCAAACAAACAATTTTTACACAATGCATTAAACAAGAATTATTTGCTGTTTTATGATGGGAGAGGATAATATTTGGTGGTCACTGAGTTATTTGAAACAACTGTAGTGGGGTTTTTCAAATGTCTTAATCCAATGCCATGGTAAAACATGAGAAGCAGGCATCTAAAATGAGGAAGATTAATGATCCCTGCAAGCTGTGGAAGAAGAATAATTTTTTTCAATTCATATAAATGGAATTTATCATAACCATCTCTGAAGATGGCATGATTCACTCACAAAAGGCCCATCTATTTCAATACTTCCTAAAGAGATGATTTTTCACTTTTCACTTGTACTAAGACAAGAATGCCAAGCCTGTAGGCAGAAAAAATTTAACGTAGGAGACAATGGATAGGGGAACTCAGCTATAGAGTCAAGGATAGGGATAAATTAAGAAACAAAACAAAGAGGCATTATCCATTAGTTCAAGATCTGCTGCTAACAGAGTAGTTTATAAAGGTGGGTAGGGGAAAGGAGGGAGTCAAAGTTTGATAGGGGGAACGTTTCACAGTAACTGTTCTTAAATTCATTCTGCACCCAAGTTCAGGGCTTTACAAACGGAGGTCATAACTCTCTTGTTTCCTAGCACTAAGCCTCAGTAAACGCCTCCCTATCCCCCGCAGGAAAAAAAAAAAAAAAAAGAAAACAACAACAACAAAAAGGATAGAAAATGGTATGTTTTGTGCCTAGCGAGTTGGAGTGCAACCTTCCCTATCACCGCTAGTTGTCACTTGGCTCCCAGACGGGAGAGCTGAGGTTTTCGGCACTGCGGTTACAGAGAATGCAGTCCTAATTAAACTGAGTAACTCCTAAAGCTTCCCCTTAAAGTCCTCAACCGAGTGAAAGCTAATATGCACAGGGGGCCGGGAACCAATGTCGGGGTGTAGCAGGCAGAAGTACAAACAAACCGCAAGAAACAGGCAAACAGCTGCCAGAGCTGAGACTGTCTCAGACCTCCACGCACAAGCCAGACACCCTGCGGGCGGGGGGTGGGAGGGGAGAAGGGGGCGGGGGATGGAAGGACCCGATTGCAGCGGTACACAGCAACCCCCTCCCCCAAATGATGGGACCACGGTCAGAGTCAAGCGTCTGTTCTCCTTCCCCCCATTTCCAACAGAGCGATATGGTCAGTAGAAAATTGCATACCTGAAGAATACAATGGTCTCCCAAAGGTAGAGTCGAAGAGTATTGAAGCTGTACATTTTTCAGGTCCTTGTGCTTTGTAGTCCACGAGTTACGGGGGCAAAAAAATGTTTCAAATTGGCACTTACAAAACCAGCGAGAGCTATTGGAAAAATAATCCAGATGTTAAGGGGAGGTGAGGAATAGGGGTGAGGAGAGAGAGCCTCAGGGGAAATTGGAGCGAGGAGGCTGTAGGTACCACGGACAGCGGCGGCCGCGTAGCGTTTCAGCACCACGGAGAGCGTCCAGCCCCGCTTTTCAGGAGCGCGAAGAGTATTGCTGTTTGTTAAACTCCAGCTTGTCTGTTGGCTCCCTGCGGCGCTGGGGAGGCACGTTTGGGGGTGGGTATATTTTCTTTCTTTCTTTCTTTTTTTTTTTTTTACCCCTGTTTTTCTGTTTAAACGGCCAGCTCCGTGAAAGGGCAAAATTCTTCTGTGGAGATCAGAGGGCTGGCCGCGGACCTTTAGATTGGGCGAGCATCTTGGGTAGACGCAGCAAGGCTTGATGGCTCTGGGCTGGCCTGAGGGGGTCAGGGGCAAGGGGAAAGCGGTGGACAGCGCAGCCTTCAGTTAAATCTCGCAGAGTGTGCCAGGCTGGCGCATCGCGACCGAGTCCCAGAATCTTGCTCCCCTGTCTCCGTTCCGGTCTGCTGTCGCTGTGCAATCCCTGTTCTCTGGTCCCCGCCGAATAAGTTATGATCGCTGAAGGAAAGGTGTCCCATTGCTTAGGATTGCAGGCGGGAGAGAGCCCAGGGCAAGTTTCAGGGGCTGCTAGGGTCCATGGCTACCCCGAGGGGCTCAGGAGCCCAGGGTTTCAGATGCATCGCGGTTCTCTGGGCTCGCCCATTTTCCTTTGGCCAGGACTCCTCCAGATCTTCAGACTTTCTTACTGCATTAATTTAACAAACTGACGGGGTAGGGGATGGAGGGGCGGGCAGGGGGCGATGGCCGATAGGAGGGGGTGGAGAGGGGAAAGAAAAGGGGGGAAAACTCCTTAGTATCTTCAAACCCTCCCACTCGAGGTGTTCATTGGCCCGCGGCTGCGAAAACCAGATCTTCTCCCAGTATTTGGCCAATCGCGTGTTAGACCTTGGGTTGAGTTTAACGCTTCGAGTGCTGGGCGACATCCGCTTCCCCTATTTCCCGGGGCCCCAGGGTCTCTATGAGCATTCGGTGCGGGGTGAGGGAGGTTACGGAGTTAATCTCTTGAGGACTCTCAAAATCCTACCATTTACAGAACATAGTCGTTAAGTGTGTAAAACACCCTGGGTCCCAGTTCGGATGTGCTTCTGATCTCAGTTTATCATTTCAAAAGGGAAGAGTTGAGCCAGATCACTGAATTTCTTTAGAACTCTGAAGTTACAATATTTGGTTCGGGAAGGAAAGGAGAGGCTTTCAAAAAGAAGTCTGATGGATAGAGGAAGTCCCCATCCAGGGTCACTGCAGCAGAAAAACACAGGAAAGAATTCTTAAATAGTTTCCAGGGTCAAGAGGGAGCTGTCCTCTCCCGCACCCTTTTGGAAGAGAAGAAAAATAGCTTTCCTCCAAGTGGACAGGAGACAGTTTTATTCACATTTTCTAAGCTGAGTTTCTAGAGCTTGTAACTTGCTCCAAATCAATGTCAGGGTCAATCTGTACCCACAGGTATCCAACACTTCTTGCTCCCTCTTCCTATTTTTTTTTCTTCATCTCACCTCTCTGTTTCTCCACCTTGTTTGAGTCTCAGCAACCAGATATACATTTCACTTTAGAGCCCATCTGGAGAGGTGGAGTTAATCAGATTTTCTCCAAGCTATTCGACTTTGGTGGATTAATAGCCTCTGCAGGATTTTCTGGCTGATTTAAACTCCCCAGGACTCTGGGGGCTCTCCCTTCCAAGGCTACTGAGGGATAGCAACCCCTCCCCCTTACTCAGTAACTTTAGGGACGCCTTCTTCTGACTGTTTGGAGACTGATTTTTCCTAGAGTAGTTCTCAACAGCTCAACCCTCTCCACATTCAGGTCTTCTCTCTCAAGCAAGGACGTCTGGAAAGCTTTGTTTACCAGCTTTCTACCAGCAGGATTTCCCTTCTGTGCTGTAACAACACACTCTATACTACTGCTTCTTTTATTGGCTCCCATATATCAGAATTTCCATGATGCTCTGCATAGAGACTGAAAAGGAAATTTTGCTTTGATGATGAGTATTCACATGAATCTGATTCAAATATATGTATAGATAGTAATATCTACTATTAAAATATGTAATACATAATCAAAAGCTAACCTTTTATGTGCCTGGCACTCTTGTGCACTTGATGTAACCTCATTTACATTTCACAGCCTTACCTTGAGATAAACATTATTATCTCTGTGCATATGTTTGTGTACATGCATATGGGTACATTTCTAAGTATAACTGGACAAAATCAGCATGTATATATTTTTTATCTATATAAATTTATTTGTGATTTGTATTCTGCCTAATTATGAAGAGGATTTGAAGTATATATATATGTATTTGTCCATTTGTATTTGTCAATGGGTCTCCCCCTTGCCATATGCCCTACTTGCATGTAAGTTCCCCCGACCTTATGTGTGTCATTGTGGTGCCCCAGAGGTACTAAAACACACTGGGAACTGGCAAGGTTGTCCTTGCCCTCAACTAGATAGGAAGCACCAGTGCAATCAGATGTGGACGCACAATGCGTAGAGGTTTCTTTTTCTTCTCCTTCAAGGGAAACTATCTCTCTCTCTCTCTCTCTCTCTGTCTCTGTCTCTCTCTCTCTCTCTCTCTCTCTCTCTCTCTCCCTCCCTCCCTCCCTCCCTCCCTCTGTTGGTGCTTGTGACTGAGCGTGACTCCAAGGTGGTGGTCTGTGAAGGAGATGAGGATATTATCTGGAGGGAGGAGTTTTTGTTTTTCAATAGGCTCCTCTTAGCTATGAGGCTGATACTTTCATTTAATCAGCACATCTGAATTGAACATGGGCCAAGCATTGGAGGAATAAAAATACATAAGATGAACAGTACTTCGAACCCCTGACATATGCAATTGCTTCAGTGAAAAAAGAACCTCATGGTTGTTAATCTACACTTTTTACTCTGTGCATCATCTTATGCTCTTAAACACTATACCCAGATCTTCCCGTTCTTATGTAGATCAATGTTGAAAATAAACAATTTGTGGAATTGGTAGGATATTTATGTCCTTATTTTATCTCTGCCTCAGAAAGGCTGTATGCATTGGATGAATGACCAAATTTCAGGCTTAAGTCAAATGAGGGCAGTAAGGCCTACTCTTCTCACCGAAAGGAACTGCATAGAAGAAATGACATTGAGAACTTATCTTACTATAACTCATCATGCTACTAAGCAAAAATTTTTATGGAATGGAACAGATTGGCTTCAGGTTGTGGTCCACTTTTATTGGTAAGTATTCTGCATAACCCACTATACAGTGTAATTTCAATATTTGACTTGTCTCTTTAGGTTTCAATAGCCAGATTTGAACCCTATTCTGTATGAATAAATTTGGACACACAGTGAAACTTATCTTATTAGTAGAAAAATTTATTGTTTTATTCATTCAACAAGTATTTATTGAACATGTATTATGTGTCAGGCACCACTTTAGGTACTGGGGATATAACTGGCAAAGATCCCTGTTCTAATGGAGTGTATGTTCCAGTGGAGAGAGACAGAAGCTAAACAAGGAAGTAAATGGTGTGTTAAGCAATCAGGAAGAGTAAAAAGAAAACAGCAGGGTAAGGGCAGAGAGTGATATGGAGATGCTACTTTATGTGGAGTGATCAGATCTGGGAATGCCTTCTGGAAAGGGGGACACCTGAGCAAATAATTCAAGGAAGGGACTGAACCATGTGAATCTTGGAGAGGGGAGGAGAGTTTTCCTGAAAGATAAAAAGGCAAATATAAAAGTTCCCAGAAAGGAATGTGCTTGGAGTGTTCAAGAAATAGCACGGAGGCCAGTGTGCCTGGACATAGTGAGGGAAAGCAATAGTGGTTGTGGGCGAGGTTGTGGGCTGGTACTTGGTAGATACGGGATGGACTTTGGGTTTTTATTTTGAATGAGACAGGAAGCCATTGGAGGGTTTTGAGTAGAGGAAAAACAAGATCCGCTTTAACATTTAAACAAGATTTGTCTGGCTACTATGTCCAGAGTAAAATGTGTGTTTGGGAAGGAGGTAGGTATGGGGTGCTGGGGGAAGAACAAAAGGAAAGCAGGGACTAGTTAGGAACCACTGAAAAATCCCATGTGAGAAATATTTAGTGGTCTTGTTCAACAATGTTATTTGCAGAAGGGAAAAATTATTCCCAGAGAGATGAATCTACTTACCGGTTAGACTTGTAGAATGGCTGGTAGAAGAACACAGGAAGCCTAATTATAATTAAAGTGTCTTTCTACTCTACTTTAGCTCCAACTAAAGTGAAGGACATGTGAAAGAAGATTGTGAAAATCTACAAGGGCAGGAAACTTATCTGACTTATTATTGACATATACATTCATTTTATATACATACATATATAAATTATATACATGAATAAACACACTTGACTCATGATGGGGTTATATCTGATAAATTCATAGAATCTTGAAAATATAATAGGTAGGAAATGCATTTAGTACACTTACAAAACATCATAGCTTAGCTTAGTTTATTGTAAATATGCTCAGGGTACTTATATTAACCTACAGTTGGGCAAAAACACCTAACACAGAGCCTATTTATAATAACGCGTTGACTATCTTGTGTGATTTATTGAGTACAGTACACTGTGGAGTATTGTTTGTTTACACTTGTGATTGCATCAATGACTGGGAGCTGTGGCTTACTGCTGCCACCCAACATTATTAAAGAATATGGTATTCCATATTGCAAGCCCAGAAAAAGATCAAAATTCAAAATTCAAAGCATGGTTTGGTTTCTACTGAATGTGTATCTCTTCCCAACCATCATAAAGTAAACAAAACAAGACAAAAATGATAAGTCAGGCCCATAGTGAATTGGGGACCACTTGTATATATAAAGTACCTGGCACATAGGGGATATTCAGGAAATATTTCTTGCAGGGATGAATGAATGGATTAATAAAAGGGATGAATGAAAGAAAAGCAAAAATGCTGAGGCAGAGGGCCTGGAGAGAGGAGAAGGACAACAGGAAAGAGTAGTGATAATCAGGTGAGATTACATTGTTCAGTTTATGTAATTAACATAATGCAAGCCTCTGTCCATAATGACATTCACAGAGGAGAATGCTGGGTGCTTCAACATTGCTTTGACAGGCTTCAATGATAGTTTGTAAAGAGAGATGGATATTTGGAGCAACTGAGCAGCTTGCCTAATTGTGCTGAAGTATGATGATGAATTTGAGACTGAGAATGGAACTGTGGAAGAGCCTTTCTTCCAAGGAGCTGAGGCTTCCTGCCAGCCTTTCCTAACACAAGTTAGAGAATGCCCTTGCTACCTTTTTCTGCAAAAATCTGTTCTTTGTTTTTAAAGAAGGGAGCTTAGAACTACTTGGGAAATCTCAGTGCACCGGAAGACTCTTTAGTCATATGGAGTAGATGAGTAGGATATGAAGAAAACTTTTCCTCCCAATTTACTGGCTAGTCACCTCGTGCCCTGGAGAGTGAGATGGCTGGCTGGGTCTAGGTCTCAGGATTATCAGGTGATGGCTCCTAATCCCTTGACTCCAAGGCCTAAAATAGAAGAGAAGATAGGATCAGTGAGGAAGAAATGAAGGCCTCATATCAGTGCCGATCACATCCTGGCTTTCTTCCCAGAGAAATTCCCAATTTTCTTTTGAAGTCAAGTGTATACTTGTATTTTGGGCCCTAGTAGGTTGACATTCATTGAGAATTTTCATTGTCTTCTTATGCTTCACTTCCATCTTTCTCTCAAACCTCTTTCTCTTTTTCTTCCTACTTTCTTCTGTGCGGCCTTCACTTATATTTCATGTTTATTCAGTCATTTCTTACTGACCCTCTTACTGGGTCTCTATGTGCCTCCACAAGGACTTTTGTTGTTAAGAAGTCTTGGCAAAGGGTACCATTTTCCTGAGTTTGTTCCCTCATCCAGGAGTTCATTATTTATTCATTTAAAAAATACACATGTATTGAACATCCATTGTGTGTGTCTGACACTGCATTGAGATTTTACATGTCTAACAAAAGGTTTGTCCATTCAGTTTGCAACAAATATTTATTAAGTGCTTTGTATGTGCTTGGAACTGCAGTGAGAGCATAATATCCGTGTCAGTTGAAAGGAGGGGGAGTTGAAAAAAAATTCTTGTATTGCATATTTAAAAACCACTTACAATTGAAATACACATGTACAAGTACATGCATTGTGATGAATTATTTGTAAAATGATCAACTACTCAAAAACATCTAGAGCCATCACCCAGGCTCATCTAGCTTCTCACTATTCACCCAAGATCTTTACTTTCCGATTTCATATATATATTTTTTTAGTTGGACACAATACCTTTATTTATTTATTTTTATGTGGTGCTGAGGATTGAACCCAGGGCCTCTCACTTGCTAGGTGAGAGCCCTACCACTGAGCCATAACCCCAGCCCCTACTTTCCAATTTCTATTACTGTTGTTCTACTTGCTTTTGACTGAAAGAAAATGTTCATGAGGAGAGGGATCAACTTGTTACTTGCCTTTTATGGATTATCTTTTTTCAGGTTTTGACATAAAAAGATTGTGGAGATGTCATTAAGTTGTTAATTTTTTTTCTTTTATTCTTTAGAAACATCTAGCAAGATTGGGGTAATTTCATCTTTAAATATTTAAAGATGGTGAAGCTACGTGGGACTGCAGATTTCTTAGTGAGAGGTTTTATTTACAGATTCAATTTATTAACTAGATAAAGAACTCTTCAGATTGCATCTCCCCTTAAAGCAGTTTTTCGAGGCATTTGCCCATTTTACTTAAAATTTCACATTTATTTGCATAAGATGTTGTAATCCTCTTATTTTGGTAGTCTATAGACCCTGTAGTGATGTGGTCTTTATCTTTGTCATATTGTAATGTTGGCTTTTTCTTTCTTTTCTTGATTACTCTTTCTAGGGGAGTAGCTGTTTTATTCATCACTTCAAATAACCAATTTTAGATTTTTCTGTATTGTCATTTTTTCCAATTATATTATTTTGGTTTTCAATTTGTGTGTTTTTCAGGAGATTAAATGTCTTTTTTTTTTTTTCCGACTTCAGATGAATACTTAGAGAATTGATCTTCAACCTTTCCTTTTTTCTAGTTCTAAATCTTTTGGAGTTTCCCCCTGAGTTTTGCTCACATACCACAAACTGTGTTGCTATTTATCAATATTATTTAGTTTAGAATATTTTCTAGTATCCGCTCTGCTTTATACTTTGGCATTTAGAAATGCACTGTTTAATGATGTTATTTCATTGTTTTCTGGCTTGCATGATATATGTGAAAAGTCAGGAATGACTTATTCATGGTCCTTTTAAAGTAACTATTTTTTTTTTTTTTTACCATTTACCCAATGGTTTTTAAGATTCTTTGGTCTTTATTAGTTTTATATAATTTATCGATTTTTAAAAAATAAACATCCTGCTTTGGGCTTATGGAGCTTTTTTTGAATTTGTGTCCTGATGTATTTTATCAATAGTACTTATTTTTTCCCCATATTTTTATTGGTATATTATAATTATACTTCGTTAATAGTGGATTTGTTGTTACATATTCATACATGCACATGATATAACAGTCTCATTTGGTTAATATCATCCCCCCAGTAATTTCTTTATTTTTTTTTCTCATTCCTCTTCATCTAAGTCTTCAATTATACATATATTAGATCTTTTCATTATGATCTTTTGTTTATGGATTTTTCTATATATTTGTTCTCTTTGTTTTTCTCTATCAGTTGGGATCATTTCTACTCTTTACACTCATTTCTTCTGGTGCATTTAATCTGGTTTTACATTTATTTATTGAATTGATTTCAATTGCTTTAATTTTTAGTTCTAGCTGAAAGTGCATTAGCACTTGCCTTTTTTCCCTAAAATAGATTCCAGTTCTCTGTTCAGAGTTATCATAATTTTATCTATTTTCTGGAACATATTAATTATGATTATTTAAAAGTAAAATCTGGGCTGGGCTGGGGCTCAGTGGTAGTGCACTTACCTGGCATGTTTGAAGCACTGGGTTCCATTCTCAGCACTGCATATAAATAAATAAAAGTCTATAAACAACTAAAAAAAAATTTAAAAGTAAAATCTGGATCATCTATTGGTATATTTCTATTATTTGATTTTTTTTCCTTTTGTATCTGTTTTCTAGCATGTTTGGTACTTTTGGAATGAATACATTAAATTGTGTGTGAAAAAATTGCAGTGGCTCTGGATCACATTATCTTCTGGAGAGAACTGAATTTCCTTTGGTTGGTAGATAGAGTATGAACAGATTACCTTGATTCCAATCATGGATTGGTATTTTGTTGTGTTTCAAGTTCTGTGAGGGATGTCTATTTTTAAAAATATTTATTTAGTTGTTGATGGACCTTTATTTACTTATTTATTTATATGTGATGCTGAGAATTGAACCCAGTGCCTCACATATGCTAGGCAAGCACTCTGCCACTGAGCCACACCTTTTTTTGGCTCTGCAATGATATCAGATACTCTGGGATGTCTCTTTTTGATTTAACTTATTCTTTGAGCATAGCTCATTTATCAGGGTCTCAATTGAAAGCTAGCACCCCTTCTTTGTTGGACCCTGGACTCCAATTTTTGTTTGTGTGTCTGAGGGAAACTGCCAAAAATATTGTTTAGCTTTTCAACCCTTTGCAGCTAGCTTTTGAAACTATTTTGTAATTAAGCTTTCCTTGACCATTCTCCTTGAAGCACTATCATTCATTTTGCTTTATTTTTAGATTTCTAGAAAAATTTCCAGATACCCCTTACCTAGTTTCTCTTAATATCAACATTTTTCTTAACCTAGTACATTTATCAAAACTAAGAAATTAATACAGGCATATTACCATGGACAAAGCTACTGATTGATTTGGAATTTTTCCAGTTTTGTTTTTTTTTTTTTTAAATCCCCCTTTACTGCTCCAGGTTCCAATCTCAGGTGCAGCATAACATTTAGTCATCCTGTCTCTTTAGTTTCCTATTAACTGGGACAGATTCTCAGTCTTTCCTTGTTTTTCATGACTTCAGAAATTTTGAAGAGTGTTGGTCAGGCATTTTGCATATTGTCACTCCATTTGTCTTTGCCCAGTGGTTTCCTTTTTATTAGATTGAAGTTAGGAGTGTTTGGAAGAATATCACAAAAGTGAAGTGCCTTTGTCCCATGATGTCAGGGGATGCATGTTATCACCATAACTTAACTCTGTTGATTAACATTGATTGTTTGGTTTAGGTAGTATCTGCCAGGTTTCTCCGTGGTCAAGTTACTATTTTTTTTCATCCCCATATTCTAATCTTCGGAAGTGAGTCATTAAGTCCAGCTCATATTCTAGGAGAGGGAAATTAGCTCCACCCCCCTGGAGAAGGTTCTCAGCTACCTTTGCTGGACTTTTCAGCCTCTGATCACGTATATGGGCAGCTGAGAATTTGGCAAATCCATTGGAGAGAAATTGCATGCACAATGTTGGGCTCACTTCTCTGTGGTTCTTTTTTCTCGGAATCTAGGCTTCTTAGTTTCTGCCTATTTTTAAATTTTTGGTCTTTCTAGTTCAGTGAAACTTCTGTTAAGCTCTTGATTACTGTTTTATGCTTTACTTTTTTTTTTTTTTTTGTTTTTTGTTTGCTCTGCAATGAAATCAGAAGAAACCCTGAATGGAGAAAGCACCAATTTAGGGTTCACCTCAATGCATTTTCCTTTTTCATGGCCCTTCAAGTCTTGGATGTCACGGCTGCTCCCCCATTGCTTTCAAACACTTAATTTCATTTTTTTTTTAAGAGAGAGTGGGGGGGGGGGAGAGAGAGAGAGAGAGAGAGAGAGAGAGAGAGAGAGAGAGAGAGAGAGAGAATTTTTTTAATATTTATTTTTTAGTTCTCGGCAGACACAACATCTTTGTTGGTATGTGGTGCTGAGGATCGAACCCGGGCCGCACGCATGCCAGGCGAGCGCGCTACCGCTTGAGCCACATCCCCAGCCCCTTAATTTCATTTTTGATCCAGTTTTTATCACTGTTCACAACTCCTCCTAGGTTTGTTGGATGCAGACTATTTCCTGGCTACGAGGCAATGGGAAGCCACTGAATATTCCCACCTCCACTCTGCACTAGATCCATGGCTTTTTTTTTTTTTATTTATTTTTTTTTAACGAGTGAGCTGCACACCATTCATGGCTCCATTTAACTGGCTTCCTTTGGACCCATCTTTCTATCTCATCCATGCTTTCCTTATGAATCAGCTGTTACTTTTCCACTTTTATTCCATTAAGCATTTTTTTCCTTCCCTAGCTCTTTTCTACTTTTACCCAACCCATATTCTGTTCTTCACACAGCACCCAGAGTAAACTTTAAAAAAGTAAATTTTAGCCTGTGTGCTGAATTCCTTTTGCATTTAGAATGAAACACAATTACTCACCACTCACAATCAGCCCTGACTGCCCTCTCTGACCACACCGTCGCCATTCTCCTCTTCACTCACCATGCCACAGATGTCAATTCACTCTTTGTGGAGTTCAGACATTTGCAGTGTTGGTTCTTTTGATCAGCAGGGTCTCAGTTAAAATTTGACCTCCCCAACAAAGCTTCCCCTGACCTTTCTCCCTGAAGTTCTTCTTCCCTATTACTACTATTCTTTCAGTCTAATTTTTCTTCATAGAAACTATACTTACTATTTTTTTAAAATTTTATATACTTACTTTTTATTTTAGAATACAAACAGCCTGATAAAAGGGCTTCTCCCAATGTATTGCCAGTGTCTGTAATAGTTCTTACACATACTAAGCATGAAATGAATGAATGAACTCCTACTAGATTTATCTGCTGTATGACACGCACTGTGTTTCATGCTTCTGATACACACTCATTAAATTATCACAACAATCCTGTGGAGCAGTCATATCCCCTGTTTACAGAGGAGCAGTAGTAAGGTGCAGAAAGATCAAGCATCTTGTTAGTTATAGCAGGTAACAGGTGGAACTGGGATTTAACCCCTAACCTATATTTTTAACTCCTAATGTAATTTTTTAAACTTATGGTTTGTATTGTACATTTTCAGTTATTTGCTATAATCTATTATGTTTTTTTTAAAGAATGGTTTCTTTGATGACAAAAGAATTAGTCACTGAGTCACATCCCCTCACCCCCCACATTTTAATATTTTATTTAGAGGCAGGTTCTTGCTAAGTTGCTTAGGGCCTTGCTAAGTTTCTGAGGTTGGCTTTCAACTTGTGATCCTCCTGCTTCGGCCTCCTGAGGTGCTGGGATTACAGGCATGTGCCACCACACCAGGCCCCTTTAAAGGTTTTTGCCAGAAGAGTTTTGAGAATTGATATCTATTATTTTCACTCCCTTAAAATTCATAAGATATTCTTCTTTTAACAGTATCTGGGCTTTCCTTAGGAATATTCTTCTCTCTCCTAGTGTTATTTCAGGTGGTTTGGTTGGAATTAGCCCAAGATACAGGGGTGGCAGGACCTGATACAGGACCACCTAATCGCTATGCTCAAGTCTCTAAGCAGGTATTTATTCAGAAATAAACACATGACCCAAGTCTATCCAAGTGTAGCTAACTGAGTCTTTACTGGAAAGACTTTGTTTTTTTCTTTTCCTTAACTCTTCACTCTTTGAGGATTTAAATAAGAGATCCTAATATTCCCCTTCCACAACCAAAACAAAAACAAAACAAAAATAATGAAGCCAATACAGAGGAAATAAAAATTGAGAATTGGAGAGAGTCAGATTTCTGATGGTATTATTTGAGTACCTATTTCCAGTCAGCCTCAGACCGTGATATCCTCTTGTCTTTTTAGTTAAATGGACTAATGAGTTTATTTTGTGCTTAAACCAGTTTTAGTTGGATTTTTTCCCTCCTTACATAAAAAAAAAAATAGCCCAGACTCATACGATGCTTCATCAAAGCCCGCTGATGGCTGATCATGGGGATTCACAACTGGTACTTAACCCCAGAGGGCAGCCTGACATGAGGCAGAGGGGGGTCTTTCATGACCTTGAAGCAAACCTCACCGTGCATCTCCTTCAGCCCTCTGTTTTGAGCCCTTGATTCTGCATGAGGGCCATCTCTTGTTTCTCAGGTGGTGGTAATCATGAGCCAGATGGAGTGGTTGCTGATGCTTGGATATCAATTAGCAAAGTTCTAACTGCAGGGAAACCTCTCAGACATGTCCTCAGTGTCTTAATCTCTCAGTGGGCCTCTCCTCGAAAGGCTTAGGTGGCTGATAATATGTTTGAGCTGTTGATCCTTTCTTTGATCACGTCTTATAGGATTATTCTGTAATGAGATGGTGCTGGGGAGAGCTGGGGCTGTCATTTGGTTGTCTGGGCTCACACTGGAGCCATGTTGCTTGGCTCTGACATTTGTTTCCCTCTCTCTTCTGCTTGTTCTGGGTGGAAGCCTCGCAGTGGGGCTCTCACCAAGTTTCTCTGGATTCTCCAGAAACGTGGAAATGTCAGGCTCATCTTCAGATATAGGAAAATAGGCTTGAACAATTCTCTTGCACAACGGGGAGCAAGTCCCTCTCCTTGTCTTCTGACTTCAAAACCTTTGCACCTGATCCTTCCGGCAACTCAGGGATCAGCAGGGCAGGTGTTGTAAGTTCCATTTTACAGATGAAAAGGAAGCGTGGAGAGATGCAGCAGGAGCGTGGCAGGGCCACACAGGGCCTCACAACCCTCCAGCCGCCCAGTCTTTTTCCAGAAGCAGATGGTCAGTAATACTTCTTGTTCTCCAATACCAGGCCTGACGAGCAGCTCCTGTGTGTCATCCCCACAAATCACCCAGCTGGAGAAGAATTCTCCTCTGAACTTGCACAGCACTCCGTCAGGTAGCCTTACAGTTTCATAATTTCCTACCTTGTAATATAATCATTTGTGTGTATTTTTATCTTCTCTCCTAAAACTTACGCTCCACGGTCCCCTTGGCGCATAGAGTGTTTGATCTGTGGTAGGTCTTCTGGCAATGTTTATTGAGAGTATGAACAAGTAAATAAATGTTTTAATATTTTTTTTCCTTCGGGTATGTGTGTGGGAGTATAGGAAGATAAGGTGGTAAATTTCAAGCCACCAGAATTACTGTTTCTGGGATACCTAGTGGAATGTTATGTGGAAGAAGGGTTGAATTTGTTCTGTGTTATCCCAAAGGGCATAAATAAGACCAGTGGGTAGCCATTTCAGGGAGACATAATTCAGCTCAATATAGGATTTCCTGCAGCCAAAGCTGTTGGTAGGCGAGGGACGGGTTGTCTTCTAAGACAGAGGTGTGTGTCATTGAAGGCATGAGAGGAGGTTCTTCGTATCACTTGGCAAGGAGACTGCCCAGGAGATTCCAGCCTGTTAGGAGGCTTTGGGCTTTCAGGGCTCCCTCCTGATCACACAGTAGTATTTAAAAGATCTTCAGTGCGAATGGTTTTTGAATGCTCTTGGAAGCAAATCTTGTGCTCACTAGGTGAATCCTCACTCATTTAATATAGACATAGGCAGTGACTAAGTTCATGGGCTTTTGGGTTCCAATTCCGGTTCCCCTCTTCAGGAATGGGTGACCTTGGCAAAGTTATTTCACAACTTTGAGATTCGGTTTCCTCATCTGTAAAATGGTGGTGATCCTAAATACCCACATTATGAGAATATGATGTCATGCACAAAGAACATAGCACAACACGGAGGAAGAGCCCAGTTATTTTTGTTGTTGAGGCCATCACTGTCCCCTGTTCCACGGTGATCATTTGTCTGTGTGTCCTGGGCTTCCTGGGGGCCACCTCAGTCTTTTTCTCCTGGTGGTATCTCAGGCTTCAGGCAGAAGAGGTCAGGAGAGGTCCCTCAGAGACCCCAAACTTGTACTTCTGAACAGAGAGCTGACAGCTGACTGCGAGACTGGAGATCTGAGCCTCCAAGGCCTCCGGCCACTTTGCAGAGCCAACAATACAAGAAGAAAAACACAATATCATTTCTCCAATCTCTTCTGGGATTCTAGCTACGGGCACTCATTAAAGGCAGTTTTCTCCTGGATTTCAGAAACTGTTTTAAAAGCTTAAGAGTCTAACACTGAGTTCCCAAAAGGCTGACAGCAGTTTCTTCAGTTTCCCCCCAAATCCCTGACCTGAATTTCCAGTGGCTGGGCCATTAGTGCATCAACAAAACATGTACCCTGGGAATAGAAAAATCCATTCTTGTCCTTTGGTCATTTTGGGAGCAGCAAGGAAAGATCTCCAGTCCCCAGCCCACCCCTTAATTGAGAGAAAAGTTGCTCCCAGAGCAGTTCTCTGTCCTAGAAGTTTTGAGATCGAATGAGGGTGGAACTAAAGTGACTCAAAACTTCTCTTATGTAAATTGTTCTTTTATATGAGTGCTGTCATAGATTATACATAGTAGTCATTTAATAATTATGCTTTGTCTACTTCATATGAACTCCATTTTAATGAAGAGAAATATTATTTCTGCATCAGAAATAAAGAAACAGGTGCAATACCTAGCTCACCCCACTAGGAAAGGATTGAGTTAAGATTCTGAGGCAGATCTGTCTGATCCCAATGCTTGGACCATGGATGGTAAATTATGGTGTCTTCTGTTAGGTGAACTATGCTAGGGAAAGGCATTTATTATTTATGTAGTTTAACAAATTAACAAAACACAGTGATAGATAGTCTCAGACATAGCAGTTATAATGAGCTAACATATCCATGCAGCATTCAGGTCAATTGTGAGAAGTTGATGTTCATGTCTCTGATGTAGAGATAGGGAAATAGATTCCAAGGTAACCAAGCTAGGATCCAAACCCTGTTTCTTGAACAACTCGGGGATGCACTTTGTACCACATGGCAGGTGTAGTTCTACCAGAAATACAATCCAAATTATGTCCAATATACAATGAATCCTTATATATAATTATAATGTTCTAATTAAAATAATAATAATAATAATAATAATAATAATAATAATAATAATAATACAGTAGAAACAGGGAGGCTAGGAGGGAAGGTGAAGGTACTGGGGAAAAAGATTGATCAAAGTGTCATGTGCATGCATGAATTATGGCATAATGAATCCCACTATTACATATAACATAATGCACCTATAACATTATAATAAAACTGTAAAAAAAAGTCAGCCTCAAAATATACCTTTTTTATCTTTTTCAAAGTAAGTTTTTTTTGGGGGGTCTGTCAGTGGGGTCCACAAATTTGGAAGGGAAGGCTTTTGGTATCCTGTTTAGAAATGAGAGAACTAAGGCCAGGAGATTTACCTAATGTGAAAAAGTGGGCGGCGGGGGGCATGTAAGCAAGACAAAAGCAGTTTTTTTCACATGAAGCATAGCTTTGGTTTTCTATTTAATTTTTTCCCCCTTACCTGTCCAATTCTTTGTGGTCTTAAGTTGTGTGTGTTATGGCTTTCCAGTCCAGTGTTTTCTTGAGTGTCCCCTTTAAGGTCATTTATTCCGTCAATACATTATATGCCAGGCACTGTAGTAGTTGCAGAAGAAAGAACTTATCTGAAAACCAGGCATCCTGTGTCTCCCTGTTTCTTTTGTACTCCTCCACCCCACAGGGGCCTCTCCTATTCCTCAGTGACCTCATCCCTTATAGCAAAGTTTGTCTTCTGGATATTGATGGCAACCTGATGTGTTACTCATGGTGGGACAAGGCCAATGGAAGGTTCTTGGAGACAAGAAGAGTGCTCAGCATTAAGAGCTCTTTAGAGTCAGGTTGTGTGTGTTCTGGTCCCTTGTTAGCCATCTGACCTTGGGCAAGTTAATTAACTCATTTTGGAGTTGGTTTCCTAATCGGTTAAATAGGGTTATTGTGAAGATCACAGGAGATAATTAATACCAACTGTTCAGAAAAATATATGTGCTCTTTTATTATTAATTGGAAAGATAAGATTTATATAAGCACAATTAAAATACAAAGCAGGTCCTATACTTCCATCGGTGCAGGATCCCTTGTGGCTAGCTCAGTGACTGGCATTCAGTTGAGGTTCTAGATCTACAGCTCTGGATGCCATCGATGGAAGGCTTTTTTTTTTTTTTCTTCAGAAATGAAGGAAAAGAGTCTGGTATTTATTATGTCATTTAATACTACCAACAACCACTGAGGAGGGTAATCTGGCTTTCTTGCAGATATTACAGAGGATGAAGCTAAAGCTTGGAGAGTTTAGTGACTTAGCCAGGACACAGGGTATGGAGTAGTAGAGTCGGGGTTTGAAAACAGTTTTACCTGATTCCCAGGCCTGCATTCACTAACTTATTCAGTTAGTGATTAATCGTCCAGGACACGTTCTTTGAGTATCTCCACTGGGGGAAGAGGTACTGGAGCAAATTCTGGGTATGCAGTGGGGGAGGTGGCATAGTGCCTGCTCATAGAATTTATTATCTAGGAAATGAACTCCTATAATGGAAGAGAGGACGGGATGAGCACATTAAGAGGAGCCATGGGGGCGGTGTTCATAGGCACACTCCAAAGGGACTTATGCCTTCTCTGTTTCTAAGGAGGGTTGGAGAGGGAAGAAGATGGTCACGATGATCTAGACACCTGGAAAGACTCTGGAATTCAGATTCTGGGATTAGAGATGGGCTGGAGGTGGCTCGTGGACAGGAAGGCATTCCAGAGAGCAAGATTAGTTGGGGTGGGAGTGGAGCTCCTTGGGAGACAGAAAGCTTTTGAGTCTCAGCAGAACTGGTGGGGATGAGTCAGAGAAATGAACACCAAACTTCAGAAAGTGCTGAAGAGCAGATTAAAGAGGTCGAAGACAAGGTAGGCAATGCAGAGCTAGAAATCTACACAGGAGAGGAAGGAAAGGGAAGGGACTGGGCAAGGGGGTCAATCAAAGTATGTGATGTGCATGTATGAATGTGGCATAATGAATCCCACTACTATGTTGAATTGTAATGCATCAATTAAAAAAGAGTCTACACAGGCTTGGTTAAACGTGAGAGTCCCAGACTCAGAATTTGCTATGACACCTGAAGGCCATGATGAATTTGTACGTGGGAGCAGGGGATGGGTGGGGACGGATGGACAGACAGACAGACAGAAAGCCAGACTCTTTCAGACTGGAGCAAGAATCTTTAGATTTCAGGTAGGTGGTGGGCACAGAGTCAGAAGAGGTCATTTGAAGAGGCAGGAGTTTTGGAGTTGCCTCTCACTGGGTCCTGGGACTCACAGGTCTTATCCCACTTCTCTTGATGGAGGGTGGGAGACTGGACTAGGTGAGGTGAGCCTTTTGCCAACCTCTGAGTCCTGTGTGCATTAGGAGATGACCATCACTTCGGAGGTACAAGAATGGACCTTGTGTCTCTGGCTCTGCCAAGGGCCAGTCCTGCTGCTTCTATAGGAGCTCCTAGAAGAGGCTCTGCCTGATATTTTCTGCAGCTGTTCTGCAGCAGCATTGGCTTTCACTGTTACTTCACCAGCCAACAGTGAGGTTGTCAAGTTATCAGACACTCTGGGAGCACTCCTGGGGAGGGGGAGGCAGCGCCTGCAAACTGCATTTGCCTCTCTGTGATCACCTGGTAGTCTAGAAAAGAACAGTGTCCATATTTATTTATGGGCTTCCAAACAAAGGTGAGACCTTGCAGGTGAGCATGGATGTTCTCTGCTTGGTTTCTTTGCAGAAATTATCATCAAGCCTGTTCTGCTCCCATTCCTGTATCAGGTTTTTCCTGGTGTTTTAGAGTCTGTGGTCCTGGGGAACCCACTGGGAATTCACATTCAGCCTGTGGTGCATTGAGAGTAGCATTGAGACCAGTGAAATCATACTGGGTTCACGATGATATGGTTGCCCAAATTGGACCACTTACATCAGTTCCCCTATCCAAGCTCTCCCTTGACTGTTTTTTTGTTTTGTTTTGTTTTTTTTTTTGGTAATGGGGATTGAATCTAGGGGCACTTTAACCACTGAGCAACATCCCTAACCTGATTTTTTTTTTAACTTTTTACTTTTTAATTTTGAGACAGGTCCTCGCTGAGTTGCTTAGGGCCTTCCAAATTGCTGAGGTGGGCTTTGAACTTGCCATCCTTCTGCCTCAGCCTCTTGAGCTCTCTTGACTTTTAACTGGAATCAGAACAATTCAGTATGGTCAATCCCAGTCTTCCCTGATGACTTGGAAGAATGTATATGGTAAAGGAGGTCAATCACCAAGATTTAAATCATGCAATTTAGTGGACTAAAATATTTCAAAGCCAGAGTGCATGAGGGTCCTCAATGGCAAAGTCAAGAACTCTGCTCCTAATTGTTTTCTCTATCCCAGTGGGCCTTCTCTAGAGACCCCAGATCACATTTCCTTATTCCCTTGGGTAGAAGAGTCTAAAAATATAACCTCAAACATCCATCAATCTGGAAAACACTTCATAAAACAAGAAGGATTGGATCCAGAGCCTGTGGAATGGTATTTCAGGTCATTCACAGTTTAGAGTACAAGTCTCTTTTTTTAGTATTACCTCCCATCTACCCGTTTATATGGATAGTCTGGAATATTCTTCCTGAATTTACTATCTAATGAAATCCTTTGGCAAATCAAATCCTCTCTGAGCCTCATTCTATCTGTAAGGTGGAGCTAATGGTCTCTGTCTTACAGGGCCATTGAGAGAATTCAGTACATATGAATCTACTTCATAAATGTTGAAATATTATAAAAAGGAGATTTTTATTTCTCTCACTGGTTCTGATTTTTGTTTTGGTGAAAAACGTGTACTCATACATAAGGACTCCAGCTCTTCATGTTTTCTACTGGAATTTGGAGGTCTCTATGTTTTAGCTAAGGAGTGATTATTCTCTCAATTTTTTTCTGCTTCTAACACTTCGTATCCTCCTATTTTCCCTCTAGTTTCTTGTTTTTACTTTTTCCACACTGGTTAAAAAAAAAAAGGAATGATTTCCTCTTTTCCTTAGTCCGCTTTTTCTTTTGAACAGTCTAATTTTCACCACTGTAATTGACTAACCCAACATGAGGATTCTTCTTCAAGAACAAATTGTACTTAAGGAAATGTTATCAGATCAGAAGCAATGAAAGTATTTCTGTTCTGTTTTGTTCTAGATCTGCTGGGATCTAGAATAATCTAGAGTGTTACAGGAATATACTTAAGTTCTCTTTGCTGTTTTCAAGTAGAATTGGCTCAGGTCAGGCAGGGATGTTTGCATGAAATTTCAACTATATAAGAAATGGGATGAAAGGTGATGAGAAAGTTATTTGGCATTTACTGGGCACTTACTATATGTACTGGGCACTTTGCCAACTAACACATTTTTTAAAAAATATTCTTTTTTTTTTTTTAGTTGTAGATGGACACAATATCTTTATTTACTTATTTTTTATGTGGTGCTGAGGATTGAACCCAGTGCCTCACATGGTTCTGTGAGGTAGGTACTCTACCCCTGAGCTATAGCCCCAGCCCCCCAACAAACACATTTTATGCTCATTGTCTCATTTACTCCTTTCAGTAATATTAAGAGAGAGATCAAGTTGTCTCCGTTTAATTAGGAAACTGAGGTGAGGGTTGAAATCTCTTAGCCAAAACTCCCAGCAAGAGAGTGATGGTGTTGAGATTGGTCCCTGTGTGTGGCTCTACTAGGGCTGGTGGGTATCACCATGCATTACATCGCCACTCTTTTTTTTTTTTTTATTGGTTGTTCAAAACATTACATAGTTCTTGATATATCATATTTCACACTTTGATTCAAGTGGGTTATGAACTCCCATTTTTACCCCGTATACAGATTGCAGAGTCACATCAGTTACACTTCCACTGATTTACATATTGACATTCTCATGTCTGTTGTATTCTGCTGCCTTTCCTATCCTCTACTATCCCCCCTCCCCTCCCCTCCCCTCCCCTCTTCTACATCGCCACTCTTGGTTGGGGACCTCTTGGTTCTGCTCCAAGTGTCACGTGCCCCCCCCCACTTCGTTCATCACTTGTGACACTACAGTGCAGTTGCCAGTCTAATCCTCTCGCCCCAACTAGATCCAGCTGGAGGAAAGCAGAGAACTTATCTTACCTGTTCACTGCTCTATCACAGCACCTGGCACAGGGTGCTATGATAGATTTAATATTTATTAAATATTCATTTAATAAATATCAATTAAATGAATTAATGAGTATAATGAGCCTAGGTACGGCTCCAGGCATTTCCCTAGAATCTCATGGGAAGGAACATGAGATAATGCTCAGCAGACACAAGTTCCTCTGCTGCTAAGGAAGCTTTGGAAAAAGAAGGAAAAAGGAAGTGGGAGAGACAGAGCATTCATTTTAATTGGAAAAACAAGGCAACAAGATATATTATTTAATTTGAGAAAGACGGAGGAAAAATGTACATGCGATGCATTTCTTTCCAATTAATCCAGTGTTTTCCAAATTTAGTCTCTCCTATTTTATGATTGTTGCCATATCTGTGAACCAACTATAATATGATTTACTTAATATTTTTCTTAATATCAGCCCACTTTTCAAAATATGCATTTTTTTGTAAAAGAAATCTTTATAACACTATGATAAATGTGAAGCCATTATTACTTGCTTTAAAAAATAGCTGATGTGAAAACAGGTATAACAATAACGGAAAAAGTAATTAGATTCTAGCAGGTGCTGTTGCCTGCTAACACACCCGAGTCTGGGCTGTTCTTTTTTTTAAGCTAAGAAGCATGATTAGGAAATGGTGGAACAGAGTTAAAGACACAGTAGTACCATGCTCAGACTTCTTTCTTCTTCATAATGAGAAGAATTTGAAGAAATAACTTCCTTACTACATGACTCCACGTGCTTTCCTGTTGCATCTGAGTCTTGCCTGACATCATCTCCTGTCCCAAGTCGGGTCAGTGTTACCTAAATGGGAAAATGCCAAACCAGTGGACATAGCCTTCTCTCTTGAGCATCATATCTTAAGACAATTCTTCTAAAAGCTGTCTCACACCTGAAAAGAAACAGGAGGGTTTATTTCTTCCTGTCTCTGCTAACAGCCCTGTTTGCAAGGGGGTGGGAAGAGATCAGAGCCAAGTTGCCAATGGTCAGTGCCCTTCTTTCTGTCTGGAGCTGCCTCGGCTCCAAGTCTTAGGAGGCTCCCCACAAGCCAAACTGGAGATCCTGGAGTTGAGCAGCAGTCTTGAGGAGGAGCAGGTAAATCCAAGGGCCTGGGAACCTCTCTCTGCAAACAAAGCGAATCTGCTTGAAGTCACCTCTTCAGCCCAGAACATTTTATTCTAGTGAAAGCTCTCTCCTGCCCCAATTCACTCACTGTGAAAACCAACATAATTTATCTTCTGAAGGGAAGGGTGCAGACTCCAGCTTGGTGGTGTTTTTTTTTTTTTTTTTTTTTTTTGGCTCAAGCAACAACTCGGCTTAAGTCACGTGAAGAAAAAGGGGGAGAAAAACCTACAGAAGACTGCTAATTTGCAAGTTTAGAAATAAAAACATGGGCATTATGGCAAAGGCTGGGGAGAAGGTGGCCTCAGTGTTCTTGAGAGGCAGCCTGGGTTTGCACATCAGTGTCGTCTTTGCCCTGTTTCTGTTGTGATCACAAACATCTTTTCCTTTTTGGGGTCTTGTTATCAGAAGACCTTGGAATTCTGGATGCTCCCTTATTGGAAGGGAGGGAACTATTATTCACTGAGCACTTTCAGGTGCAAGGTATCTCTCCTCTCATTGTTATTTGCTCTCCACAATAACATAAAGAAGTGCAGGGAGGTCAGTCCTGAATGCAGACCAGGAACACCTCCTACAAGGTCACAGAGCCTCAAAAGAGAAAAGCCAGGACTGACCTGGACTATCCTGATTCTAAAGCCTATGCTATTTATGTTGCTGCCCCCTAAAAATTGTGGGAATAGAACTGGAGATTTGGAAGGAACTCTTAGGCCTCTATTTAATGTTCTATCCACATATAATTTTTTACAGGGTCCCCAACAGATTGAGCTTCCGTTTGATTCATTTTCCTGTGGAGGCAACCCGGTCCATTGAGGAAGGACATTAATTATTAATGGGCTTTCACTGAAGCAGAAATCACCCTTTTCTTTCCTTTCCATGGGGACCTCTTTACCCTCCATGGATATCTAACCTAAGACCCTTGGAGTGACATTAACATATTTAGCTTTCATAGGAAGGGACCCCAAGAGACTAGGCCTTTGTCTTATTTTGTATAAAGTCGCAGCGAGACGTGATGGTTTTCCTTTCATATCTGTAAACCCTATAGGATTTGTTCCATTCTTTTTTTGACTCCATGATTTAAAAAGTATTTCCTTGACCAAGAAAGCTATTCATTAAAGAGCAGATGAGAGGATTCTGAGGTGATTTATTTAGGCCATACAGGGCCAAAGGCCTATATGTTAGGGCAGTCCAAAGATGCATGCTTTCTGGGATAGACAAACAGCTTGGCCAAGACACCAAGAAATTACAGCCCTCTCATTAAGACTCTGCAAATGGTGCCACCCACCCTTTCTGCCTGTGGTGTTTGTCTGCAGGGCCTGAGGACATGCTGGGGCAGAAGCCAGTTGACTGTGGTTTCCCAGGCTGCCTGTCCAAGGAGCAATGATTCCCTTTCAGTGGGTTACCAGGTACAGCAGAGGACATTTCTGAGGAAAAGAGGTGAAGAGAATACCTGGATTTGGTTCTTTGTGATAATTTACTCTTGTTATCTTGGCCAAGGCTTTATTCTCCCCAAGAAGGGGATGACAGTAGTAGCCCTTTAGATGTTGCAGTCCCTGAGAAGAGAAACCCACTGAACCTCTGTCCTTCATTGGATGCTTACCTGTGCACCTTGGGCTGAGCACAGTAGCTTCCTGCCTTCCACTGGAGTAAAGGGGTTGTCAGCGTTCACTCTGCTGGGGCTTGCCAACACCTCTTTCCCAGATTCCCATTATTGGCGTCAATTTCCTAGCCACTCTTGGGCTTTTCTTGGTCCCTGGGGGTGGGGATGGGGCGGCATAAACACAGTTCTTTGGTAGTAGCTACACCACCTCTGAGAAATATTCTGGTGGTGGTTGACTGGCCAGAATCCTGGAATGATTATTTCCTGGGTGCATTGCTTTGGTATGTTTCCTGACTTACAAGTTCACTGCTCTCTTAGAAGATTTCCTTTCTTTTTGCATTTGAGGGTTGTTAGGAGTCTGCACCTGAAATGAAAATTGAGACTGTTTGTAAAGGAACAAAGGGGTGGTTAGGGATAAAGAATATGGCTGGGACAGACTTCCTGTGTCTGGATAATGTCCCTGTTGTTTCTGAGCTTTGGGGACAGGCTATCTAACCTTACTATCAGAGTGGGAGAGTGATGGTACTCAACTTACAGTCCTTGTGAGGAATAAATTGTATGCAAATTAAGTATTGGGAACAGGGCCTGATGTGCAGCTAGAACAATTCCACTGTTGGTCCTCATATTTGCTATTACTGTTGGAATGGGCTGCAGACTGCTGGGAGGGAATGTCACATGGGGAGAGAGAGGGATGAGTTAAGCAAGACTTCCTGAAGGAAGGAGGCTTTACCTGATTTGAAACCTGGCTAGAAGGAAATTCTAGGCAAAGGGAAGCTTGCAAACAAATGCCCTAGACGGAAAGGTTGATTTTGGACAATGAGTAGGATGCCCTAGAGAAAAAAATCAAACTCTGAAATGCTGACTTATCAAGGGCATCACTTTTTTTTGGAGCCCACACACATATTTAAGGCATACTGCTGTGGCCTGAAGGCCTGAATGTGTCTTCCCGAAGTTCTTATGTTGAACCTTAATCCCCAATGTGCCCCTTTGGTGGGGGTGCTTTGGGACATGGGATTAGTGGCTTTACAAAAAGGGTTGAAGAGAGCCTGTGAGCCTGTTCCGCATGTGAGGGCACAGTGCGAAGGTACCATTTTTGAAGCACAGAAGTGTCTCTCTCTACATGTGGAATCTGCTGCTGCCTTGAACTTGAACTTCCCAGACTCCAGAACTGACCTCGTTTGTGTCATTTAGTGATAGCAGCTCCAGAATGACAGACAGGTTCCTTTTTGTTTTTCTCAGTGAAGGCAGAACTTTCCCCTTTCATGTTTGGGGGGGGGGTGTGGAAGAGGAGGAGATCCAGAGCTTTGGGTTTGGGTGAACTGAGATTTGAGTCCTGGCTTTCCTCTTCACTGGTGGAAGGACTTTGAGCTAATTATTTAACATCTTGAATCGCAGTTTCCTCACTCATGGGTGTGTCCATTTAAATGAAGAGGTTTCTTTCTTGCTTCCTTCCCATCTTCTTTCCTACTCTCACCTCGCTCTGGGAGAAGGAAATCTCTTGGGCCGCTCTCGAGCTGCCTCCTGTGAATTGATCTGGTAGCCAACTCTGGCATAGGGCCAAGGAGACGGCATCATGGGAGAAAATTTTGTTGGTGTCATTGAAACAAGAATTTTATAGAACTTTATAGAACTGGGAAAGTCCTGAGTAGCTCTTTGGAATGGGTCACAGGCAGGTAGATTTGTGAGAGCTTGTTTTAAGTCAGGTGACAGTAGGAGCAGCTGAGCACCGTTGCCCTCTGTTCACCCATTAGGTAAACTGCTTCCTCAGGTCACCTCCATATCACTTAAATTTGTGCACCCCAATCTTGCTCAGCCTTCTGAGAAATGAGGAAACTGAGGTCAAGAGAGCAGAAGTAACTTATCCAAGGTCTCACAATGGCTGGATTAGGCTACCTGGGTCTCATTCTCCCACAGAGAATGGTGTGTAAAACAGTAGGGTAGATTTGGGGATGTAAGGAGATGATGCTTCATAGACAAAAATGTCTTTTTTTTTTTTTTATAGGAGAGGTCGATTTTTCTTAGATTGTTTTTACTGTTTACTCCAGAATGAGAACTCCTTGTTGGATTATGTTCATGTTTACAACATCCTGCGGATTGGATGTTGCTTACTCTCCTTTTAGGCTTGATGTAAAAGATAAAAAAAAAAAAAATACAAAAAAAACCCCCCCACACAGTCCTGAATTTCCCTGAGAATCGTGACGCTGGCTCCCTTGCCTCTTTCAGGGCTCCTCCAGAGGGTGAGTTTTTAAACATGATGAATTACTGTGGTCAGTGGCGGCGGCAGCATGCCGTGCCCAGGGGAGCCAAGCTCTGGGTTCCTTGGCCAGCCTGCGTCTCTCCGGCAGGCAGACTAGCCTGCTGCATGCGTCCCTGCGTAGATACTGTCACTACTGCTGCATTCCCTCTGTCCCAACAGAGGTGTCACAAATCATGGTGAGGATGTGTCCACTCCCTGGTCAGGCAGCGTGGAGAGCCAAGGTGGGTATTGCAGAAAGCCAGGGAAAATTGCTTGTGGTCCCTGGGGGCTTGAATTACCTCCACTGGACCTGCTAGATTTTGCAGCGTTTCTTTGCTCTCCGTCTTTGCTGGGGTGCAGACATGCCTGGGGTGCTAGTCATTCTGTTCTATAGACATAGCCAACACTTGGCTATTCATTCAGATATTTCAGCAGGCATTTGTTGAATGAGTTGCCAATCTCATGCTGCATGCTATGTGGGATGCAGAATTGAAAGACAAATTCCTGTCATGCTGATGTTCTAGTTGAGGATTTGTAAGCATATGGGATGGAAATCACCAGAAACTGTATTGATTCATACATTGCACGTTTAATGTCTGCCTTCTGCATGCCAGGAGTTGCTTTATCATGGTTGCAGTTCATTGGTCATTGAACTCGAGATCTGGAGGATGGAAACAATCTTATCCATAGCAACTAATACTTATTCATCAGCTACATAACATAGAAGCCAGGATTCCTCTGTGAAGGACGAAATGTCATCATCCTACTTTGCAGATGGGTCTGAGGCACAAAGAATCCCAGAAGTCCCCCCAAAGCCACTAGCTGATAAATGGCAGGGCTCAGATGGATTCTCATGCCTGTTTGACCCCAAGGCTTCAACCATGAAAGATTTGGCTATTCTGGTGAAGTTGAGCTGGAATTTGAAGAACAGGCAATACCATCAAGGAAGGACTTCTATGGGTCGCAATCAGAGGCTTAAACTTTCCTACATGTTTCAAGATTCCCTACTATTTTAAAGATAAATGAAAACTGTACCAGCATATCATAAATGTGCCCTAGATCTCTTGGTCTGTGTGCATCTGTTGAAGTGTTCACCCCCCCCCCCACTTATTTTTCCTAAAAGTTGTAAAGTTTCTGGTCTTTTTCTTTTCTTTTCTTTTTTTTTGTACCAGGGATTGAACTCGGGGACACTCGGCCACTGAGCCACAACCCCAGCCCTATTTTGTATTTTATTTAGAGACAGAGTCTCATTGAGTTGCATAGCGCCTCACCATTGCTGTGGCTGGCTTTAAACTCGCCACCCTCCCGCCTCAGCCTCCCAAGCCGCTGGGATTAAAAGCTTGTGCCACCCTGCCAGGCAAGTTTCTAGTTTTATACTTAGGTTTTGGATCCACTTTGAGTTGGCCTTTGTGCAGGGTGAGAGCCAGGGATCTAGTTTCGTTCTTCTACATATGAATATCCAGTTTCCCCAGCATCACCTGTTAGAGACTCTTTTCTTCAATGTATGTTTTTGGCACTTTTGTCAAGAAATGGATGACTATGTCTGTGAGGTCCATCTCTGTTTTCAATGCTATCCAATTAGTCTATGTTTCTATTTTGGTGTGGGTGCCACACTGTTTTTGTTATTATGGCCTGTAGTATAATTTGAAATTGGAATTGTGTTCCAAGAGTGTTCTTTTGCTCAGGATTGCTTTGGCTATTTTGGGTCTTTTGTTCTTCCATATGAATTTTAGGGTTTTTTTCTAGTTCTATGCATAATATCTTTGGTATTTTGATAGAGATTGCATCAACTATATTGCTTTTGGTAATAAGACCATTTAAACAGTATTAATTCTGACTATCCATGAACATGGAGGTGGATCATTCTAACTTTTAGTATCTTCTATTTTTTCAGTGTTCTTTAATTTTCATTATAGAGGTCTTTCATCTCCTTAGTTTTATTCCTAGGTATTTTATTTTTTAATTTTTTTTTATTGTAGGTGGACACAACATCTTTATTTTTATTTATTTATTTATTTTTATGTGGTGCTGAGGATCTAACCCAGGGCCTCATGCATGCAAGGCAAGCACTCTACCACTGAGCTACAACTCCAGCCCAAGTTATTTTATTTTTTGATGCTATCGTAAATTAAATTGTTTTCATCATTTCTTTCTCAGTGGATTCATTATTGGTGTATAGAAAAAGTATTGACTTTTATATACAAAATCAATTTTGCATTTTGCTCCATGGCTAAATTTGTCTATCAGCTCCAGAAGTCTCCTGGTGGAACCTTCTGTTCTCCTGAATACAGGATCATATCATCTGTAAATAGGGATAACTTCACTTCTTCCTTCCTTATTTGTATCCCTTTTCTTTCTTTCTGTTGCCTAATTGTGCTGACTAAAATTTCAAGTACTATGCTGAACAGGAATGGTGAGAGTGGATTTCCTTGTCGTCTTCTTGATTTTGGAGGAAATGGTTTCAGTTTTGTCCCACTCAGTATGACATTGGCTTTGGTTTGTGATATAGAGCCTTTATGAATTTGAGGTAGGTTCCTTCTATCCTTTGTTTCTTCAGGGCTTTTATGTTAAGGGGTGTTGACTTTTGGTGAAGGCTTTTTCTGCATCTATTGGACAATCATGGGATTTTTATCCTTGATTCAGTTTATGTGATGAATTATATTTACTGATTTGTGAATGTTGAGCTACCTTTGCTGGGCCTTCCAGACTTTCCAGTTGCTCAAAACATGAATACCACTTTCTCTGTCATTGCACTTACTCCTGCAAAGAAATAAGCAAGAAATTATTTCATCCCCCCATCCCCCGCCCCGGGTGCTTTTTCTCCAACTGCCATGTAATGGCTTAGGCTGCCTGGCTCCCCCAGGTAAAAACTGCATCACTTTAGATTAATTACTTTACTCTGTTGAGACTCAATTTCTTTATACACGGAGATGATAAGAACAGCTACCTGGGAGGATGCTGTGAGAATTACATAATACTAAGAGCATAGTTCCTAGAATGGAATTAAGTACTCAGGGAAATCAGTTCTATGTGTGTTCAATGCATATTTTATGTGAATATATTATATAACCATATTTATTTACTTTATTAGAGTAATATAGTTATACATAATTGTGAAGTTGATTTTGACATTCATAAATGCACATAACATAATTTGCTTCATTTCAATCCTCAGTATTACTCTTCCCTTCTCTCCTAACATCCCCATGACCCCCTTCCTCAACTCTGTTGGTGTTTCTTTTCATTTTTTAATAGGTGCATTACAGTTATACATAAAAGTGGAATTCATTTTGATATATCAATGTATGCACATAGCATAGTTTGGTCAATTGCATTCTGCAGTTCTTCCCCTTCCTATTCCTTCTTCCTCTCCCTCAATCCCTTTCCTCTGCTACAGTTTTCTCCCGATTTTCATGCATTCTTCTTTTAGAAGAATTCCTTACTTCTATCTAGATTTTTCATATGAGGGAAAACACTTGGTCCTGAACTTCCTGAATCTGGTGTAGTTTACTTAGCATGAGGTTCTCCAGGTTCATCCATTGACTGGCAAATGATTATAATTTCATTCTTCTTTATAATTTTCATTCTTCTTTATTTCATTCTTCCTTGGCTGTGTGTAATATATATCCATTGTGTGTTATATATGTATATAATATATACAAACTCCATTGTGTGTAATACATAAAAATCACATATATACATATTATTTATGTACATATATAATATACATAATTATATATTTAGTGTGTATAGATGTATATGCATATATGCATATATATAGTTTCACATTTTCTTTATACCTTCATCTGTTAAGGGATAACTAGGCTGGTCCTAAACTTGGCTATTTGTGAACTACACTACTATAAGCACTGATGTTCCTGTATCACTATAGTGTGCTGATTTTAGTTTTTTAGAATAAGTACCCAGGAGTGTGATAGCTGGATTATATGGTGGTTCCATTCCTAGTCATTTTAGAAATCTCCATACTGCTCTCCAAAGTGGTTGTACTAATTTGCAGTCCCACCAACAATGTATGAGTGTACTCCGCGCACCCTCATCCCAGCATTTATTATTTATATTCTAAATGATTGCAATTCTAACTGGAGTGAGACGAAATCTCAGTATAGTTTTGATTTGCATTTCCCTAGGGACGTTGAACATTTTTTTTTTCATATATTTGTTGGCCATTTATATATATTTTTGAAAAATGCCTGTTTAGTTCATTTGTCTATATATTGACTGGATTATTCTTTTTTGGCATTAAGTTTTTTGAGTTCTATATTTATTCTGGATATTAATCCCCTGTTGGAGGAGCAGCTGGCAAAGATTTTCTCCTATTCTTGTAGGCTTTCCTCTGATTTCCTTTGCTATGCAGAAGCTTTTATATATAACCACATTCAAATTTTGATGTTTTCTTAATTTTTACTGTGTGCATTATATTTTGCTTTTATTTTGACCCTTTTCCTGGTCTCTAATCTCCCCATGGTATTTTTTCACCTCATAGAACTTAATATAAGGCCTGAAGTACAATAAGATTGAAGGTCTAAAGGAAATGTTTTCAAGTTTGTGTCAGACAGTGCTGAGATGAAGCTCAGTCTCCCATTTTTTAATCATTTATGTTTTTAATTTGTTCATCTTTCACTCATATAGCCCACTCACCAATAATGGATTCATTTCCTCCTAGGCAGGTGTGATTGAAAAGAAATTTTAAAAACTTATATTGCAGATGTTTAAAAGTACCAAAAAAGCAGAGACCTCTACCCAGTCTTGGTAGGTATCAACATTGTTCTAATCATGTTTTTACTGGTCCAAAAAGAGTTTTTTTTTTTTTTAAATTGGAGTCTTTTAAAGTAAATGCCCAAATTATATCATGTACCTTTAAACACTTCACATCTATCTGTAGTTGATAAGGACTTAAAAATCACTGTGCCACCCCGTGTGGTGGCACATGCCTGTAATCCCAGCAGCTCAGGAGGCTGAGACAGAGAATTGTGAGTTCAAAGACAGACTCAACAATTTAGTGAGGACTTAAGAAACTCAGAGAGACCCTGTCTCTAAACAAAATTCTAAAGAGGGCTGGTGATGTGGCTTAGTGGGCGAGTGCCTTCTGAGTTCAATCTCTAGTACCTGCCCCTCCAAAAAAATCACGGTGCCTAGTAACATTTACAATTGCCCTTAATATTATCTACAACTATTTGAATTTCCCATATTGACTCAGAACCTTTTAATAGGTGACTGATTGAAATCAGGATTTAAATCAGGTTCACACATAGCATTTCATAATTATCTCTTAAGTCTATTATTTTCTAATATTATCTCCTTCCACCCACCTTTTAATTCCATTGATTTGTTAGATAAACTGGGTCTAAATTAATTAATTACCCATTATTATGCATATGGATTTAGTTGATTACTTCTTTCAGTGCTAATTTTTTTTTATTCCCACTATTCCTATAAGCTGGTGATAAAAGAGTATGATTATATTCTGCCTCAGTGTGTCTGGCTAGCTAACTGTAGGTTTGGTGAGTATTATATTTCTGTTTGTACTACATCCTGGACATGTAATGTCAGGTTTTCTAATTTCCATGACATAGTCTTGTCCCACCATGACCAAGTTCTCCATCAACAGTTCACCTAATGACTGTGGCATTGACTGATCATCTAGTCTAGATCCATCTTTTAATTAGAGGTTGCAAAATTGCAATTTTATAATTATTTTATTCCTTCTAAGTCTTCTTTTTAATTTTTAGATCCTTTTTGGAATCCCTCTTCTAATCTTTTTTCTTAAGTGATATTCAGGAAACTTCAAATATGTATAGGTCTGGGGTTTCCCAAATTTTATTTATATGGACTGTCTACATAAAAAAATCAATGGAGCTCTTTAGAAAAATATAGATCTCAGGATTCCACTCCTATTGATTCTGACTTGAGATCTGGAGAAAGATCAGGAAAGGCTCTTTGTTTTTAAATTAAGTTGCTTTAATCATTCAGCCAGTTCAAACAAAAAGAGGCTTTTGATCTACCACCACTTACCTGTCTACAGCATGTGTATGTCCTTTGGAAACCGGACATCAGATTGAGGACAGGGGGGGTGAGAGACACTGAAATGAACTGGGAATGTTCCTTGGATATTGTGGTTCCCCATGATGGCCCTCACTTGGAATTGGTGGCTACACTATTGTTTGCTGATCCTGGTCTCCTTCATTGCATGGACCTAGGAAGCCTCAAATCCTATGACTGATTCCTTTGTGCCTCTCCCCAGTCAAGATCTAATTACTCTGAGCTGTTGGGGCTTGAGCAAGACAGAGGATTTTCTAGGATTATGCTAAACATGCAGCATTCAATTACTGCTCCCCAGGAGGGTAGGGGTTAGCAAGGCAGGGAGTTGGCAGGATGGATAGCATTTCCAGATGAGAACGGCAAGGGGCTTGGTTTCTCTAGAACTTGAGGACTCTATAGTTGAGCTGCCTAAATTTAAGTGCCAGCCTGGTGAAAAGCAAATCCTAGGCTCCCAATATCAGGTGACGGATTTCAGTGCAACTGGGATGAAACCCAGGAGTTAGCATTTGAAACACGCTTCCTGATGATTTAAACTTCCTGATGATTTTGATGTCTGAGGTACATGGATCATCATTGTAGATTACTGTAATGGGCCTTCCAAAAACTTGGGAGGCTGGAGGGTCAAATGTATCTCCTTGGATAAAATAAGGGGACAGAAATTTAATTTTTAAAGAATATTGGATGACTTTTGTAATTTCTATATTTAAATGAATTAAACGGGGACTGCTCTGGTGGAAACAGGCATAGTCCCTTCAGTTTACCTGTTGGCTTCTCACCAGGCTTTGGGATTGCTGCTGTAGTTTCCACGGGCAGCCCCAGACTCTTGTAGAACCAGTTTGAAAACTACTTGTACTGGGCAAAGGCTGAAGTTTCTCTGCACTCTAACATTCAATGACTCTGGCCTTGATCCTTCTGTACAGGAGCACAGACTCAAGTTCTAGGCAGTTGTCCTCTAATGAATTTAATGAATGAGGATGCTGTAGGGCAGCTGATTTCCCACCGCATAGAAATGTCACCCCAATGCCCACCTGCTGGGGGTGAGTGGATAGGGTGGGGTGAGGCATTCTGAATTCCAAAGGGACAATATTAGAAAAGAATTGCATATGTACAGACTTTCCTTGTCTTTATTCCCTAAATACTACAGTATACTATCTATAAAGTATTTGCATTATGTTAGAGATCAGATGTAATCTAGAGGTGATTTAAAGTATGTGGAAGGATTTGCATAGGTTATATGAAAGTACCATGTTATTTTATATAAAGGACTTGAGCATTCATGGATTTTTTAGTATCCCCTAGGAGTCCTGGAACCAATCTTCTCTGAATACTGAGGGATAAGTATATATGGTAATATGGTGTACAAAATTGGAGCTATAAGCAGAGAAGAGAGTTTTGAGTACTACACCGATAAAACTTGAAGAATGGATTGAGTTTATTTATTATTTATAAAGAGACTATACATATCAGGGTGTATTTTTTTTTTTAAGAAAACTTGTAACATGTGTTGGGCTCATTACAGAAATCCAGTTTTATAGAGGGGGATGTATTAGGTCACATACTGGAAATTTTAGAGATCAGAAATGGCCAGATCCATATTGTCACTAGGGCTCTCTCTCTACTTCCTGGCCCTACTTTCTGCTGTGTCTCGCCTTCATCCTAAGCCATGACTTCTATATATGTATGTCTCCCAATAATTCTCAGCTTATTATGATCTTTTCAGCTGAAATCTCAGAGGAAGAATGAAGCCCTCTCTGTGCCATGCTCAGATATTCAGTTTGGGAGGAGACTCAGGGTCAGATTGGACCATGAACTCTCCTTTGAGCTACTCTCTGTGCACAGGGGAGGGAGTACTTCCTCTGCTAGCCTGAGTCATAGTGCAGTATTTTGAGAGATGAGAACAATATGATGGCCCTGCACAACTGGTGGGTGGATGAATTATTCCTCAAAGGAGAAATAGTTTTCAGGCATGCAAAATCAACAACTTTCCACCCAAAAATATTGGAGTAGGAAAGAACAAAATCACTGGTCATTTAACACTAAGAAAATACACACACACACACACACACACACACACACACATCTGAGTGTGAGAGCAGAAAGGTTCACGCTATTTTATGTGGAAAAAGAAGACAGAACACAATTAATAAATAATATCCTATTTAAAATTTATAAAGCACATATTCTATTTGCATATGTATTAATATAAGCACAATGAAAATATAAAAGTGAAATGCACTATTGTATTTCCTCTTGATAGTCATGAACCTCTTTTCTTACCATTAAATAGCTTCCTTTATTAGCCCTTCTCAGGACTGTGTTGTGTTGTATGGTTGTGCAATGATTCAGCTGCTATCTGGACTTATTTAGGACAGCCAGGCAGTACTGTTAGAGCAGACATTGGGAACTGCTGTCCCAGATGTCCCATTTACTGGTTTCTTAGGTCAGAGGATATGTAGCTAGCATTTCCTTTTTAGGCCCTATCTAAAGGCCTGTAGCCACTCAGGTTCCAGACAAGCTTGGGAAGTTGAGTGGGACCTTTAAGGAGGGAATCGAAGCCTCTGGAAATAGATATGTCAAGGCCCAGGCATTTATATATAGCCTTTGCCTCAGCAGCCTTGTGCATAGCTGGCATTTTGGGGGTCAAAGTAGGGAAGATCAGGGACAAGTACAAGTTGCAGGAATTGGTTAGTGGAAAGGAGTTTGTCCCAAAGCTAAGGTTTGGATTTGGGCTTGTCGATAACTTAGTATGACTCCAGAGCAGTCAACAACGTGCTAAGGGTGGGGTGCTAAGGGTGGGGTTTTGCAAAATTGTTATGCATGAAACATCAGCAGATGCAGTGGACCAGGGGAGGAGAAGAGTAGCCTTTGCTTTGGGTTCTGGAGAGCCCTTATTGGACTCTGCAGGGGCCTCACTCACAGTGCTGCGGCCCTAGCATAAGACCTCTCAGGCAATGTGCAGGCCACTAAGGGTCACAGTTCTAGTGCCCCTCAACCTCTCCTGCACTTCCTGAAGAAAATTGGTTTGTTTGCTGACTGCCCCACCTAAGACACAAAGTGAAGAATTTAGAAAAGAAGCCAGAGTGGTCTCCTGCACCTCAGAGCAATCTCTTTCAAACTGGAAAAAATAAACAGAAGAAGAAAAAATTATAGACAGGCAGTGAGTGCCATTATTTGTTTTTAAAGTTGAGACATAATTGTGTATCTTCATAGAGTACAGTGCTATATACAATGTGTAATGATCATATTAGGCTAATAAGCACTTTTGTCTCCTCAAACTTGAATCATTTTTATTGGTTGGGAACTTTCATAATCTTCCAGTTATTTTGAAATGTAGATGATTGTAATGAATAGTTACCCTACCACACAGTAGAAACTGGAAATATGTCTTCCTCTTTGTGCTATGGTCTCCCTTATCCAACTTTTTTTAATCCCCTAATTTTCCTTGTCCTTCTTATCTTCTGATGACCACATTTCCACTCCATTCTTCAATGAAATCAACTTTAATTTCCAAAATGAGTGAGAACATGTGGGATTGCTAGATCATATGGTATCTCTGTTTCTGAAGACTCTCTCCATATTGTTTGCCGTAGTGTTGATACTAATTAGATTCCCACCAAGACTGTAGGAGGATTCCCCTTTCTCTGCAGTCTTATCAGCATTTGTTATTTTTTGTTTTTTTGGCTACATAGTTTTTCTAACTGGGGTGAGATGATCACTCATCATGATTTTGATTTACATATTCCTAATGATCAGTGAGATGGAGCATTCTTCAGATACTTGTTGGCTATTTATATGTCTTTTTCTGAGAACTGTCTATTCAGATCTATAGTCTGTTTTATAGTTGTGTTATTTTTTGTGTTAATTTTATCTATTCATTTATTCTTATTTATTTATTTATTTATTTTGTACCAGGGATTGAAGCCAGGGGTGCTCAACCACTGAGCCACATCCCCAGATCTTTTTTATTTTTTATTTTGAGACAGGGTCTCTCACTAGGTTGCTTACAGCCTCACTAATTTGCTGAGGCTGGCCTTGAATCTGCAATCTTCCTGCCTCAGCCTCCTAAGCCACTAGGATTACAGGTGTTTTGTGTTAATTTTTTTAAGTTTCTTATATATTCTGGACTTTAATTCCTTGTCACGTGACTAGTTTGCAAATCTTTTTTCCGTTTTGTAGGTTTTATCTTAACTCTGCTAGTTGTTTCCTTTGCTGGGCAGAAGTGTCTTAGTTTGATATAATCCTCTTTGTCTACTTTTACTTTAGTTGCCTTTGTTTTTGGAATCCCAAGCAAAAGGTCTTAGCATATATCAATGTCTTGAAGAGTTTTCTATGTTTTCTTGTAGTAATCTCATAGTTTCAGGTTGGTGGATCTCTTTTTTTTTTTTCAAAGGAAATTGTCCTTTGGAAGTACCTGTGGGATCATTGGAGGCCCCTTGAGTCAGATGGCCTGGATCTGACCCCTGCTATGCTTCTTTCTGACTGTATAGCTTAGAACATGTTATTTAATCTTTCTAATCCTCACCTCAGTTTCCCCCATCTGTAAAATGGGAATTAAACTAACAGTACTCTCATAGACTCCATGGGAGTATTAAATGAGATAATGCACATAAAAACTCTTACACAGTATCTGACAGTAAGTGCTCAATAAATATTAGCTAATGCTATTACCAGATACTCAAGACAAACTCAGACTGTCCTTGAGTGAAGCAGAGATGAGTTTTGTTCCCTTGTCTGATCTGCCACTTTGTCCAGGTGTTATGGCTCTGAGGAACATAGTTTGAAAGTCAGTTTCTAGAAAATTGTGTTTTGTTTGAAAGGGAAAAGAACATGCCTCCCAGCATGTCATGGAAGAAAGTGCACTCAACTGGGACCCCCGAGTCCTGCATTTGAGAATGGACTCTGCCCTAAACTCACTTTGAGACTCTTAAGTTGCTTATGTCTCTGGGCCTTGGTTTCCCAACTTGAAAAGTGGTCCTTTACAGGCCCGGTAGCCTGCCAGCGTGGTGGACACGTAGCACCGAGGCAGTCACGTCACACTGGTTGGAGCGGGGGTGGAGCAGAGCCGCCGCCCATGTCTGGAAAAGGCCCAGCGCCCAGCGACCTGTTGGAGAGGCAGTCAGGTACCCCCATTGGGAGTGGGGGCTGAGCAGAACTGCCGCCCGAGCCCGCAAGGTAGGCAGACCTGCGACCCACCGGCGGAACAGGCCTAGAGGCCTGCCAGCGTGGTAGACACGTCACACCAATTTGAGTAGGGGCCGAGCAGAGCCGCTGCCCACATCCGGATCAGGACCAATGACCCTAGGGCATGGTAGTTATGTCACCACAATTGGAGTGCGGGCAGAGCAGAGCTGCCACCCGCGCCCGCAGGGTGGGCAGACCTGTGACCGACCAGAGTGGTAGACAGATCACCCTAATTAGAGGAGGAGCACAGCCACTACCCGCCCTGCAAGGGAGATTTTCCAACTATACAAGAGCAATATAAATAAATAGGGGGAAAATTTCAAAAACACAACAGTTTCACCAAGCAGAAAGAAATGCGAGCAGTATGAAAAGACAAGGAAAGAAAGGACCACAAGCAATGCTGGTCAACTCAACTTTAGAAGAGGTAATAGCTGCAACAGATGGAATGTCAGATAAAGAGTTCAGGATACACATGCTTCAGAAGATCTGGAGTCTCAAGGAAGACATGAGACAGCAAAATCAGACAATGAAAGATCACATTGACAAGGAACTACATAAACAAATCCAGGAAGTAAAAGATCAATTTCACAGGGAGATAGAGGTAATAAAAAACAAACAAATAGAAATCCTAGAAATGCAGGAAGCAATAAACCAACTTAAAAACTCAATTGAGAATACTACCAGCAGAGTAGATCACTTAGAAGATAGAACATCAGACAATGAAGACAAAGTATTTCAACTTGAAAAGAACATAGACAGCTCAGCAAGACTGTTAAGAAACCATGAGCAGAACATCCAAGAAATATGGGATAACATTAAAAGACCAAACTTAAGAGTCATTGGGATACAGGAAGGCACAGAGCTCCAAACCAAAGGAATAAACAATCTGTTCAATGAAATAATACGAGAAAACTTCCCAGACTTGAAGAATGAGACAGAATCCCAAATCCTAGAAGCCTACAGGACGCCGAATGTGCAAAATCATAAGAGATCCACACCTAGACACATTATAATGAAGATGCCCAACATACAGAATAAGGAGAGAATTTTAAAAGCTACAAGAGAAAGAAAGCAGATTACATTTAGGGGTAAACCAATCAGGATAACAGCTGATCTCTCAACACAGACTCTGAAAGCTAGAGGATCCTGGAATAACATATTTCAAACACTGAAAGAAAATGAGTTCCAACCAAGAATCGTGTATCCAGTGAAATTAAGCTTCAGGATGGAAGATGAAATTAAAACCTTCCATGATAAACAAAAGTTAAAAGAATTCGCAGCTAGAAAACCATCTCTTCAAAAAATCCTTGGCAAAACATTACAGGAAGAGAAAATGGAAAATAACAATGAAAACCAACAGTGGGAGGTAGGACAGTATAGGGGGGAAAGTAATCAAAGAGGAAAACAAATCAGGTTTAGTAACATTAATAAACAAATATGGCTGGAAGAACAAACCATATCTCAATAATAACCCTAAATGTTAATGGCTTAAACTCACCAATTAAGAGACACAGGCTAGTTGAATGGATCACAAAACAAGACCCAACAATATGCTGCCTACAGGAGACGCATTTGATAGGAAAAGATATACATAGACTGAAGGTGAAAGGTTGGGAAAAATCATACCACTCATATGGACTTCGGAAACAAGCAGGAGTGTCCATACTCATATCTAATAAAATAGATTTCAAGCCAAAGTTAATCAAAAGGAATAAAGAGGGACACTGCATACTGCTCAAGGGAACCATACACCAACAAGACATAACAATCATAAATATATATGCCCCAAACAATGGTACAGCTATGTTTGTCAAGCAAACTCTTCTCAAGTTCAAGAGTCTAATAGACCACCATACAATAATCATGGGAGACTTCAACACACCTCTCTCACCACTAGACAGATCTTCCAAACAAAAGTTAAATAAGGAAACTATAGAACTCAATAACACAATTAATAACCTAGACTTAATTGCCATATATAGAATATACCACCCAACATCAAGCAGTTACACTTTTTTCTCAGCAGCACATGGATCCTTCTCAAAAATAGATCATATATTATGTCACAGGGCAACTCTTAGACAATATAAAGGAGTAGAGATGATACCATGCATCCTATCTGATCATAATGGAATGAAACTGAAAATCAACGATAAAAGAAGGAAGGAAAAATCATGCATCACTTGGAGAATGAACAATAGGTTACTGAATGATCAATGGGTTTTAGAAGACATCAAGGAGGAAATTAAAAACTTCTTAGAGTTAAATGAAAACACAGACACAACATATCGGAATCTATGGGACACATTGAAAGCAGTTCTAAGAGGAAAATTCATTGCTTGGAGCTCATTCCTTAAAAAAAGAAAAAACCAACAAATAAATGATCTCATACTTCATCTCAAAATCCTAGAAAAAGAAGAGCAAAACAACAGCAAAAGAAGTAGAAGGCAAGAAATAATTAAAATCAGAGCTGAAATTAATGAAATTGAAACAAAAGAAACAATTGAAAACATTGACAAAACTAAAAGTTGGTTCTTCGAAAAAATAAATAAAATTGACAGACCCTTAGCCATGCTAACGAAGAGAAGAAGAGAGAGAACTCAAATTACTAGCATACGGGATGAAAAAGGCAATATCACAACAGACACTTCAGAAATACAGAAGATAATCAGAAATTATTTTAAATCCTTATACTCCAATAAAATAGAAGATAGTGAAGGCATAGATAAATTTCTTAAGTCATATGATCTGCCCAGATTGAGTCAGGAGGATATAGACAACCTAAACAGACCAATAACAATAGAGGAAATAGAAGAAACCATCAAAAGACTACCAACTAAGAAAAGCCCAGGACCAGATGGGTATACAGCAGAGTTTTACAAAACCTTTAAAGAGGAACTAACACCAATACTTTTCAAGCTATTTCAGGAAATAGAAAAAGAGGGAGAACTTCGAAATACATTCTACGAGGCCAACATCACCCTGATGCCTAAACCAGACAAAGACACTTCAAAGAAAGAAAACTACAGACCAATATCTATAATGAACCTAGATGCAAAAATCCTCAATAAAATTCTGGCAAATTGGATTCAAAAACATATCAAAAAAATTATACACCATGATCAAGTAGGATTCATCCCTGGGATGCAAGGCTGGTTCAATATACGGAAATCAATAAATGTTATTCACCACATCAATAGACTTAAAAATAAGAACCATATGATCATCTCGATAGATGCAGAAAAAGCATTCGACAAAGTACAGCATCCCTTTATGTTCAAAACTCTAGAAAAATTAGGGATAACAGGATCATACCTCAACATTGTAAAAGCAATCTATGATAAGCCACAGGCCAGCATCATTCTGAATGGAGAAAAATTGAAGGCATTCCCTCTAAGATCTGGTACAAGACAGGGATGCCCTCTCTCACCACTTCTGTTCAACATAGTCCTCGAAACACTGGTCAGAGCAATTAGACAGACGAAAGAAATTAAAGGCATAAAAATAGGAAAAGAAGAACTTAAATTATCACTATTTGCAGATGACATGATTCTATACCTAGCAGACCCAAAAGGGTCTACAAAGAAACTATTAGAGCTAATAAATGAATTCAGCAAAGTGGCAGGATATAAAATCAACACGCATAAATCAAATGCATTCCTGTATATCAGCAACAAATCCTCTGAAACGGAAATGAGGACAACTACTCCATTCACAATATCCCCCCAAAAAATAAAATACTTGGGAATCAACCTAACAAAAGAGGTGAAAGACTTATACAATGAAAACTACAGAACCCTAAAGAGAGATATAGAAGAAGACCTTAGAAGATGGAAAAATATACCCTGTTCATGGATAGGCAGAACTAACATCATCAAAATGGCGATATTACCAAAAGTTCTCTATAAGTTCAATGCAATGCCAATCAAAATCCCAACAGCATTTCTTGTAGAAATAGATAAAACAATCATGAAATTCATATGGAATAATAAAAGACCCAGAATAGCAAAAACAATGCTAAGCAGGAAGTGTGAATCAGGCGGTATAGCGATACCAGACTTCAAACTATACTACAGAGCAATAGTAACAAAAACAGCATGGTACTGGTACCAAAACAGGTGGGTGGACCAATGGTAAAGAATAGAGGACACAGTAACCAATCCACAAAACTACAACTATCTTATATTTGATAAAGGGGCTAAAAGCATGCAATGGAGGAAGGATAGCATCTTCAACAAATGGTGCTGGGAAAACTGGAAATCCATTTGCATCAAAATTAAACTGAATCCCTTTCTCTCGCCATGCACAAACCTAACTCAAAATGGATCAAGGAGCTTGATATTAAATCAGAGACACGGCGTCTGATAGAAGAAAAAGTTGGCTATGATCTACATACTGTGGGGTTGGGCTCCATATTCCTCAATAGGACACCCATAGCACAAGAGTTAACAACTAGAATCAACAAATGGGACTTACTCAAACTAAAAAGTTTTTTTCTCAGCAAAAGAAACAATAAGAGAGGTAAACAGGGAGCCTACATCCTGGGAACAAATCTTTACTCTACACACTTCAGATAGAGCCCTATTATCCAGAGTATACAAAGAACTCAAAAAATTAGACAATAAGATAACAAATCAACAAATGGGCCAAGGACCTGAACAGACACTTCTCAGAGGAGGACATACAATCAATTAATAAGTACATGAAAAAATGCTCACCATCGCTAGCAGTCAGAGAAATGCAAATCAAAACCACCCTAAGATACCATCTCACTCCAGTAAGTTTGGCAGCCATTATGAAGTCCAACAACAACAAGTGCTGGAGAGGATGCGGGGAAAAGGGTACACTTGTTCATTGTTGGTGGGACTGCAAATTGGTGCAGCCAATTTGGAAAGCAGTATGGAGATTTCTTGGAAATCTGGGAATGGAACCACCATTTGACCCAGCTATTCCCCTTCTCGGTCTATTCCCTAAAGACCTAATAAGAGCATGCTACAGGGACACTGCTACATCAATGTTCATAGCAGCACAATTCACGATAGCAAGATTGTGGAACCAACCTAGATGCCCTTCAATAGATGAATGGATAAAAAAAATGTGGCATTTATACACAATGGAGTATTACTCTGCATTAAAAAATGACAAAATCATAGAATTTGGAGGGAAATGGATGGCATTAGAGAAGATTATGCTAAGTGAAGCTAGCCAATCCTTAAAAAACAAATGCCAAATGACTGCTTTGATATAAGGGGAGTAACGAAGGACAGGGTAGGGACGAAGAGCTTGAGAAGAAGATTAACATTAAACAGGGATGAGAGGTGGGAGGGAAAGGGAGTGAGAAGGGAAATCGCATGGAAATGGAAGGTGATCCTCAGGGTTTTACAAAATTACATATAAGAGGAAATGAGGGGTAAGAGAAGAATAATACAAGTGGAAGAAATGATTTACAGTAGAGGGGTAGAGAGAGAAATGGGGAGGGGAGGGGAGGGGAGGGGGGATAGTAGAGAATAGGATAGACAGCAGAATACATCAGACACTAGAATGGCAATATGTAAATCAATGGAAGTGTAACTGATGTGATACAGCAATCTGTATATGGGGTAAAAATGGGAGTTCATAACCCACTTGAATCAAACTGTGAAATATGATATATTAAGAACTATGTAATGTTTTGAACGACCAATAATATATATATATATATATATATATATATATATATATTTTTTTTTTTTTTTTTGCATTGAAATAGTCTCACAAAATATATGAATTTTAAAAATTGACAATAAAGGGCTGGGGATGTGGCTAAGTGGTAGCGCGCTTGCCTGGCATGCGTGCGGCCCGGGTTCGATCCTCAGCACCACATACCAACAAAGATTTTGTGTCCGCCGAGAACTAAAAAATAAATATTAAAAATTCTCTCTCTCTCTCTCTCTCTCTCTCTCTCTCCTCTCTCACTCTCTCGTCTCTCACTCTCTCTTTAAAAAAAAAATTGACAATAAATATGTATAGAAGCGAAGGCAATGACCATGCATCCTTGCCAAGTAAATTTACAGATGCTCTCCCAATATATCCATTTATTTATTTAGATACTCACTACATGTATATAAAAATAGAAAATAAAAAGGGAGGGAAATTCTTATAACATTCTTGTACATAAGTACCAGGAGACATAAATGAGAATATTTGTAATAGTGCAAGTTGGGAAACAGCTGGAACTCTTTCAACAGATGTCCTTCAGTAATAGAATGGAGGGGCAATTGTTCCATGTTCATACAATAGAATACAGCACAGCTACATGCAACAATAGGGGTGAATTTTAGGTCAAGGACATTGAATGAATAAAGCAAATTGCAAAAGAAAAAAAAAAGTGGTCCTTTAGATGGCTGGTCTTGAGATGGATGGTTCCCGAGCACACTCAGGTTTCAGAAAGTGCTGGTGATTGCTGGGAACTGGGGGCACGAACAGAGTCACACCGACTGTAACCTGGCTCGTTGCCTTCTTTGAGTGGGAATTGGGCCTCTATGGGGGCAGATGGGATTGGGCCTCTATGGGGGCAGTTCTATGCCATGGCATCGCTATGCTACTGGCTTGACCCATCTTGTTTGGAAGCTGAACCAAGGCAGACTCCAAGGGCTCAGGCAGTGGGCCAAAGACCAGGAGCTGGTGCTGCTGCCCCCTGCACATTCCTGGTTCCCTGCAGCCCACCCCAGGGCTCATCTCTCTCTGTCATCCTACCTTTGGTAACTCCTGGACATGCACTTTATAAAAAGGGGTTGCCCCAGGCTGGGAGAATTCAGTGTGTCCCAAAAGCCACCTATCTTAAAATATCACCATCTCTCTGCACTCACATCTCAGACACATTTGTCAAGAAAGAAGGGCAGATAGACTGCCAGCCTGCATCTGACCTTTAAATTACCTCCCTCTTATCGGCTGTGGCTGATCAGCTGCTCTCTTTTTGAGAGCAGGTAGGTTGACATGAGATTGATTGTTTTTCTCTGCAGGGGATGTGACTTGGCCCTCTCCAACCCTCTGACCTGTAGAGACCCTTTGAGCTCTGAGCGTCTCTGTCAGAAACAAGAATATGGATTAATAATGCAGGGTGGGGCCCTCTGTCTGAATCCAGGAAGAGGAGAGAATAACTGATAAGAACTCAGAAAGATGACCAGTCTTTGGGACTTGGTTTCTTTTGTCCCAGCATCTTAGGATGTTTGTGACAATCAAATGAGAAGTTGGGTAAGTAGAGAGAAATTCAGGTGCCTGATGGACCAAGGAAGGATGCTTTGAACTTGGCAGCCATTGTGTTGTGGTGGGGGAAAAAATGCAAGCTTTAGATCTTGCAGAGCTGGGTTTGAATCTCCATCCTGGTACTTATAGGAGAAAGAGCATTAAGGTAGTTGTGCAACCTTGGACAGATCACGAAAACCTTGCTTGCCTTAGTTTCTTCATCTGGAAAAGGGCAATTAATTATGTCAATGTCAAACTTGCAGTATTATCTTAAGTATTAGGATAATCAACTTGCCTGGTGTGTCTGCCTTCTAGCTAGTGATCAAAACAGTAACCCTTGTTATTGGTGTGAACATATTTTGTATACCAAAGGCTAAGGGCTTGCAAGGGAGGTGGTGATTTTATTGGTTAGCTGTGTGATATTTTCCCATTGGATCAACTGATAACCTTTAGTTGGTTCACACACAGGAAGGTCATTGAGTGGAGTTGAACACTGGAGTTTTTCTGGCGGTTTAGTCTGGTGAGATCTGTTTAATTGCATTCTGCTAAGACTCAATTAATGAGAAGTGGGGTTGAGTAACACTGGCCAAGAGGGCCATGTGTGTAATAGGTCTAGGGATTTCTTTGGTGTTTGGAAGCAAGCCCAATTTGAACCAGTATGTGACCAGTCTGCCAAAGCAGATACTGGCTTAACAGGATGCAAACACAGGAACAGAAGCAGCAAACCTGGAATAAGAAGGGGAGACCTTCTTTCATCTCTTCCGGCTGTGACACACTGAGAAATCTGGGTTCAGTTCTCTAAGAGTCTCATTGTCAATCCTATGTGCATCCTGAAGAAGCTGATTCAGATACAAAGGGTCTGGAGCCCTTGTCAAATGGGGATCAAGGAGGAGAATGGGAGATGAGGAACAATAGGAGGATGTCAGGAAGATTAGTGGCTTTAATCCTCTGATGCACTCCATGGGGGAAAAGGGAGCTGTTTGGTTCTGGACACTAGGGTGGTGGGTGCGAGAGGCAAAGCGAGAGCCTGTGTCTTTGGACACATCCTCAGCTTAATTTAAGATCATGCCTTTTAGCATAGAGCTCTCTGCCAGGGAATTGGACCACCTCATGATGCAGTGAGTACTCCACAACACAGATACTCAGAGACCAGCCAAAGTGTCGTGGTAGAGCACGGAGGTTGTGAGAACAAGATTCAGTGTTAGGTCTGGGTTCACATCTCAACTCTGCTGCCTGCCAGGCCTCCCTAGATGTGGTTTGCTTAGCAATAAAATGGAGATAGAGACACCACCTGCAGATGAGGACTACGGAGGATAATCCATGTAAGACCATTCCAAAATGTGGTTGCAATGGCGCTTATTAAAGATGCATTCGCCAGGGTCTGCTTCCCACTCTGCCTCTGAGGCAGGGAATGCTGTGAATAAATAGGCCATGGCTCTTCTGCATTGTTCTCCTTTATTCTTCACTTTGAACCAATTGCTGTCTCGCTGCATTTTGCTAATATAATTCTAAAGAAAGCTGGCTCGGTGTGATTGTTTTTTTTTCTTTTTTTTTTAGTGTTTCTTCTTCATTAATTTAGCCCTTCCTCCCCAGCTGATGAACATTTTTGCTTAGTGGAAGTTCATTAATTCTCCCCTCCCCCAGCCATTCCAGCAACACAATTTAAACAACATTAATCCGGTATTTAGTGAGAGAATGGAGTTTTATAATGGGAAGCACTCAGTTTGAGAGTTAATCTTTTCTCTCTCTTTTTTTTTCCTTGTTAAACATTTCAAAATTCCCAATTTAATGACAAATCACCATCACTTGTGTTGGAGGAGGGTTTAGGAAGAGAAGGGATAATAGAGAAGGGTTATGGGATTTTAGAGCCAGATTCTTATGCAGTCTCTGGTTTTACAGATGAGGAACTTGGAGGTTGAGTTATGGGCTCCAGGCCTTTAAGAAGTAAATGGCAGAGCTGCTTGGATGTGAATCCCTTCTTGCTGTACCAAGCTGCCTTTTGTAGGCTGTGGTTGCAGTAGGCCTGCTCCTGTTCCCCCACTGTCTAGCCTGAGCTTGGTGAGTTTTTTTTATTTTATTTTTTTTAAACTTCAATGAAGTTCAGTTTTGTGGGCTGGATATTGCCCATGTGGTAAGACTAGTTCCTTCCCTGAAAATGTTACAGTAGGATAATGTACATAAAGCAATTACACAATTGTTGTTACCTGTTCGTTATTCGTTGAATGAGGAGATAATAATTCGAGACTGTTTAACTATTGATAGCTGCTATCATCATCATCATCATCATCATCATCATCATCATCATCGCTGATTTTTGTCATCCTGGCAACAGAACACAAGGCCTTGGATGTGCTAGGCAAGTGGTCCATCCCGGAGCCAGGCCCTCAGCCCCTAATAGTTACTTACCTTTGAGCTTCCCCTGTGCCAGGCCTCTGCTGAGCCTTGCTACCAACTATGTATATCCAAGTAATATAATATGTCACTTTATTTCCCCATTCCCGTCTTCTCTCTTGCTTCCCAAACCTCATCCATTTCCTATAGAAATTAACAGTGACACCCTTAAAATGGAAAATTCCCTGGGTTGTGTTTGAGAGCAGCAGAGAGGCAGTTCCTGGGGAGCTGTGTCTTAGGGCACAGCTGGGGGTAGAGATACCTCTTCACTAAGGTGGGGCTCGGCAGCTGTGAGCAGCAGAGGATGGTGGGGGCTCACTGTGAGTACAGGAGGAGCAATCTGACTAATCCTCCAGTACACCAGGGGTTCTGAGTCGGGAACAATGTTGTACCCCAGGGGAGGCTTGACAATGTCAGAAGGCAGCTCTGGGAAGGAGGAGGGAGGGATGAGTCTTGCTGCTGGTATACAGTGGGTAGACACCAGGGTACTGCTGAACACCCTGAGCCCAGGGTATACCTCACAACAAAGAACTGTCTGACCCAAAGTCAGGGTGAGATGACCCTGCCTGCTGCCTATCCTGTGGCTTGATTTTCACAATGAAGAATAAAGTAGAAGGAATGGAACTAATTTTTTTTTTGGTACTGGGGATTGAACTCAGATGTGCTTAAACACTGAGCCACATCCCCAGCTCTTTTTTATATTTTTTTTACAGGCAGGGTCTCGGTGAGTTGCTTTAGGGCCTTGCTAAGTTGCTGAGGCTGGCTTTGAACTCTCTATCCTCCTGCCTCGGCCTCCTGAGCTGCTGGGATTATACACATGTCCCACCACAATCAATGGGAGCTAATATTTAATAAGAGCAGCAGGACCTCTTTGGTGCCAGCCACTGTATTAGGCTAGAGCTGGGAAACTGGATTTTAACCTGCATGGTAACTCGATCAATTGGTATAGCTTCTTGGATGAAGAAGGAATTGAAGGGGATTCATTCTGAGGAAAGAAGTTTGCAATCAATTGGCTCCTCACATTGCACTTTTTAGCTGTGCAACATTGGGCAATTACCCAACCTTTCTGTGCCTCAGATTTCATAGCTGTAAAATGCTAATGATAGTAGTTTTTACTTCATTGGATTGCCACAAGAATTAAATTAATATATCTGAAGAGCTCAGAGCAATGCCCAACATGCAGTCAGCTATCATCATCATTATCATCATCATCATCATCACTGGGGACAAAACAGTCTTACCATGTATTTCTAAATTCAAATTATATACAATACTAAGTAGGCAAGGCGTGTAGAATTGACCTGATTTTTAGGCTGAGGAAATGGTGTTTTAAATTGGACAGAGAAGTGATCCAGATTTAAACTAGTGGGTAAGTTTTCGCAGAGTGTCATCCTGATTCATGAAGTGTTTTCTCAACCAGCTTCGTCCCTGGCTTGGCTCTGGAGTGTGAGTGCAGCTCCCCAGGGCTGGTCTCCACTGCATGTTTGTGTTGCTCAAGTTCGTCTTGAGTATCCTCCTGTTGCAGGCCATGAAGGGTGCTTTGGCACTTGATGATATAACCTGCCTGTGGGCTTTTAGAAAAAGACAGAGTCATTGAGACCCAAGGTTCACAGGTAGGCAGTCTGTATGTGATGTATTTTATCTGTTCCAATTATTAAGTTTGAATCTGTGGTCAGCATTTAATACTCAAAAGATAGCACATAAAATGTAAAATTTGAGTGTTTTTGAAAATGAGATTATCTGATTACACTGGGACCCAATTTACTGCAATTGGTCAATCAGAAATTGACCAGGGCAGCCTGTCTCCTCCCTTCAAGTGCTGAATGTGCTACTTTTCTCCACTCTCCACCCTGCCTTGTTGGGTTCCTCAGCTTCGAGACTGAGTGGCAGCTTGTTGGTTTCCCTTGTTCCATTGCCTGCCCTGCAGCCTCCAGAGTGCTGACCCTTACAGTCAAATCACTTTCACATAAGTTGACCTCTTGTTTCCTGGGAGGGAATCAGGCTGGGGATTACTGCACCCACTTTCCAGGTAGGGAAAGAGAGGCTCAAAGCTAAGCAATGTGCTCAGGATTACACAGTTGCCTTAGTACTGAGGTGGGAGAAGGGTTGCAGATGCTCAAGCTTTTTATTTGGCTTAAAACAGATTGTAAAAACTTGGAAAATGCAAATTCATAGAGACCCAAATTAACACAATTGGCAATTTTTACCTGACCTGCTAAGAATATTAAAATAAAACCATAAACGAATTATTTTAAAAATTAAGGCTACATTATGAGTAGAAGTGAAGGAAGGACAAAAATCTCAGTATAAAGGACTTTCTCAAGAAAATCTGTGAACAAATTTGCACATATACAAATAGAATTAAGCATCTCCATATATATATAATCTCCCCATAGTTTTTCCCTTTCACCATGGCAGGACCAGAGAGTAGTATTTGAAAAATCACAGGCTTGGTAGATCCTTAAGGTTATTTGCAGTAACTCAGCTCACATGTTTCTTCTTTCCAATGCTACAGTGAGGGCCAGTTCCCAAATAGCTGTCAAAGTGCCAGGAAGTGTCATGTTAAGTGACTGCCTTTTTGGTCTTCATTCTGCTCCTATTCCAGTGCCTCTGGCTTGGATGAGAGGAAAGAAATCACCTGGTCCTTGTGTTAAAATGGTTTCTCAAGAGGTGAGTTCCTTCCTGGCCAGGATCTAAGTCAGACGAGAGTTAGGACTCCCCAGGTTAGGGGTGACACAGAAACTGGACATTCGGGGCCTGTCTAAACTTAGAGAGCACCAGTCTTTTCACTCTTCTGAAAAGAGTCTTGGAGAACTGGAGAAAAGTGCCATGTAAATTAGGGGCCAGGAGACAAGTGGTTGTGTTCCAATTCTGTGACCAAGTTATGGCACAACCTTGGAACAAGCTACTTCTCTCGGTGCCCAAATTTCCTTCTTTATAAGGCAAAGGGATTAGAGTAGATGGTGTTTAAATTCCTTCCTAGTTCTGACATGCTATGATTCAACCTAATTCAATTCATAAAATCAAAATATAAGTGGGGAAGGCCCCGAAAGGTCATCTAGTAGAAGCACCCTTCTGCCGCCTGCTGTATTCAATTAAATGCAAATGAAAACTACTTAGCCACAAGCTTCAAGGAACACCAGATTGTCTCTTCTGTTCCCAAGAACAGTGCTTTGTTCTGAGAGGCAGGGCGGTGGAGTTGTGGAAGTTTGGAGGTGGTCAACTCCCGTCACTTCCTGTGACTTTGATCCTTCACTGGGCCAGGGGCTTCCCAAGGCAGGGAAGAGTCTGCCTGACTTTTTCTGCTATATGTGTTATGACTTGAATTTCTCTTTCCTTCTTCTTTTCAGCAAGGAGTCAATTATGACAGCCTCTGTCTAAATGTTTCCTTTGGAATGCCAGGGAATGAGGGTTAGGGAGGGGGGCTGGTGGGATTCAGAGGTCCATAGGATATCAGGGTTGTGGAGCACAGAAACGATTCAGCTTAGTTTCCCATCTGAAGCTTGAATCTGTCCAGGTTCTCTCCTATCAGGTGTTTACCTAGCCTTGGGTTCTTACCAAGGGAAGCCCTCTTCATGCTGTGGCATGACACTGAGCGATGGTCTTTTCACTGTCTCCTTTCTGTGCTTTTTTCCGTACTGTTTCTGGCTCTGCCTTCTGCAGCCACTCAGAAGAAATGTTTTCTTCTGAATGCTCCGGGTCTGCCTGGCATCTTTTGGCTGAGTAGCATGCTGTGCACCATCACCCATTTTCCTTAGGATATCATTCCTAGATCTCATCACCTGGGTTATCGCCCTTGGATTGTGAGTGACCTGCTGACATCAGAGTCTCACCCTAAGTGACCCACTTTACAGATATATATTAAGTGCCTATTATGTGCCAGGCATTGTACTGGGTGCTGGTGACAGAGGGATGAAAAAGATCTGGTTCCTGGCTTCTGGGATGTGGTAGGGAAAACATATGCGCAGTAAGCAATTCTGAAGGCAGAATTCCAGCTCCACCCTTTACCATTGGGTGGCATTGGGAAAATTGATCTTTCTGGTTTTTAACTTCCCTATTTATTGAAGGGGGAAAATAACAGGTCCTTCCTTCATCAGGGTTATTCGTAGTTAATAAATGAGACTACTTAGAATCAAGCTTGGCATGCTGTTAACACTGAGGGAGTATTAACAATTATTCCTGCTATAACAGTATGGTGCAGGGAGATGCTCAGGGGTGTAGAGGGCAGAGTTGCAGAATCATGGAATGTTTCTTTCAGGAAGTAACAGGGAAGCTGAGACTCAGATGGTGAGCAGGAGCTGGTCAGGTGAGACGGGAGAGGAGGAGGACCGTCCATGAAGAGGAAATAGCAGGTGCAAAGGTTCTGGGGAGGGGACGATGCTTTGCAGGTGGTAGGAGCTGAGAAAGTCCATGGAGGTAGAGTTTTGTTAGTGAGGGGCCAATAGCAGGTAATTTTCAGATGACTTGGGTCTCCTGACAGCAGTGGCCAGCCACGGAAAGACCTCACATAGTGGAGAAGTGAGACAAAGATTTGTGTTTTATTCTGGCCACTCCATCACTCTCAAATACATCTCAGGGATCCTCAGCCCCTCTTTGAATCTGTACCCTCTTACTAACGCTGCCAAGGATCACATTTGCTTTTTTAGAGCCTGACAAAACCAATTGCTCCTATCCAGGGTCTCATTCCATAAGGCCTTCCTTTTGCTCACGAGTCTTCAAACTCCCTAAAGAATTACATGCTAAGAGCTTAAAGTATTATCCCACACAGAAGAATGAAAATCCTTTAGGCTGGAAATCTTTAGATTACAAGTGCAGAAACTCCAATGGCCCAGTGTCAGGCATAATAACCTGTGGTGTAGGGGTGACTGCTTGGGGAAGGGGGACTTTACATGGTCCCGCAATCCCAAGGTTAGTCCTAGCCCTCTGCTCTCCAGGCACAGACACTATAATTATGGGCCATCTTGAGACACTCACAGGTATAGCTGGACCTTTGATTCAGGAATCAGTGGAGAGATGATTCTCATGAAGCCCCTGCCCTTACTCCTTTCTAAGACGCTGAAGCCTCTGCCAAGCATCTTTCCCCCTCTCTCTCATATGTGGCACTAACATAACAGGGCAGGAGGTGGGTGGATTGTGAGTGACCTGCTGACATCAGAGTGACAGATCAAATAATTTATTTTCTTCTAAATCCGGATTATGTTGCTGTAGCTCCTGGGAACTATTTTATTTTTATTTTTTTTATTGGTTGTTCACAACATTACAAAGCTCTTGACATATCATATTTCATACATTAGATTGAAGTGGGTTATGAACTCCCAATTTTACCCCAAATGCAGATTGCAGAATCACGTCGGTTACACATCCACAATTTTACATACTGCCATATTAGTGACTGTTGTATTCTGCTACCTTTCCTATTCCCTACTATCCCCCCTCCCCTTCCCTCACATCTTCTCTCTCTACCCCATCTACTGTAATTCATTTCTCTCCTTGTTAATTTTCCCATTCCCCTCACAACCTGGGAACTATTTTAGTGCCCATCAGTTGTGAGCATTTATTGAGGTGTGCTCGCATAAGCACAGACACAATGGAAGCAGAAAGGAGCCCATATTCACAACATCACCAGGCATGAAACGTCCGGGCCCTTACGATGTCTCTGGTTCACCTGTCGGCCCACATGTCCATACACATCTTAGCTTTATTTAGGTCCGATTGACAAAGTTGTGCATACTTATGGTGCATAATGTGATATTTTGATATACTTTGTTAAATGATTACCATAATTAAGCTAATTAACATACCTGTTAACTTATCTGCTGTTTTTTGGTGGTGGGAACACTTAAGATCTACCTCCTTGGCAAATTTCAAGTATGCCATATGGTGTTGTTAGGCACAGTACCATGCTGTACGTTAGATTCGCAGAACTTGCTCATCTGACGTAACTGCGGCTCTGTATAGTGTGCCAACCTCTTCCTGTATCCTCCCCCCACCACTCCCAGCTCCTGGCATCTGCAGTTCTACTCTCTGCTTCCGAGTTTGACTGTTTGAGATTCTACATAGAAGTGAGGTCATGCAGTATTCATCTTTCTGTGCAAAATTCATTTAGTATAATTCCTCCAAGTTCATCCGTATTGTCACAAATGCCGAACTTTCTTTTTAAGGGCTTAATCATATTCAATTGTAAATGTATATAGATAACCTAAATGTCTGTCAACAGATAAACTGTTTCCATATCTTGGCATTGAGATTAATCCTGCAATGAACATGGGAATGCAAATATTTGAGACCCTGGCTTTATTTCCTAGGTGTATACTCAGGAATGGGACTGCTGGATCACATAGTGTTTTTATTTTTTTAATTTTTTTTTATTGGTTGTTCACAACATTACAAAGCTCTTGACATATCATATTTCATACATTAGATTGAAGTGGGTTATGAACCCCCAATTTTACCCCAAATGCAGATTGCAGAATCACGTTGGTTACACATCCACAATTTTACATAATGCCCTATTAGTAATTGTTGTATTCTGCTACCTTTCCTATCCCCTACTATCCCCCTCCCCTCCCCTCCCATCTTCTCTCTCTACCGCATCTACTGTAATTCATTTCTCTCCTTGTTTATTTTCCCATTCCCCTCACAACCTCTTATATGTAATTTTGTATAGCAATGAGGGTCTCCCTTCATTTCCATGCAATTCCCCTTTTCTCTCCCTTTCCCTCCCATCTCATGTCTCTGTTTAATGTTAATCTTTTCTTCCTGCTCTTCCTCCCTGCTCTGTTCATAGTTGCTCTCATTATATCAAAGAAGACATTTGGTATTTGTTTTTTAGGGATTGGCTAGCTTCACTAAGCATAATCTGCTCTAGTGCCATCCATTTCCCTGCAAATTCTATGATTTTGTCATTTTTTATTGCTGCATAGTACTCCATTGTGTATAGATGCCATATTTTTTTTTATCCATTCATCTATTGAAGGGCATCTGGGTTGGTTCCACAGTCTAGCTATTGTGAATTGTGCTGCTATGAACATTGATGTGGCAGTATCCCTGTAGCATGCTCTTTTAAGGTCTTCAGGGAATAGACCGCGAAGGGCAATAGCAGGGTCAAATGATGGTTCCATTCCAATCCTTCCCAGGAATCTCCAAACTGCTTTCCAAATTGGCTGCACCAATTTGCAGTCCCACCAGCAATGTACAAGTGTACCCTTTTCTCCACATCCTCGCCAGCACTTGTTGTTTGACTTCATAGTGGCTGCCAATCTTACTGGAGTGAGATGGTATCTTAGGGTGGTTTTGATTTGCATTTCTCTGACTGCTAGAGATGGTGAGCATTTTTTCATGTACTTGTTGATTGATTGTATATCCTCCTCTGAGAAGTGTCTGTTCAGGTCCTTGGCCCATTTGTTGATTGGGTTATTTGTTATCTTATTGTCTAGTTTTTTGAGTTCTTTGTATACTCTGGATATTAGGGCTCTATCTGAAGTGTGAGGAGTAAAAATTTGTTCCCAGGATGTAGGCTCCCTATTTACCTCTCTTATTGTTTCTCTTGCTGAGAAAAAAAACTTTTTAGTTTAAGTAAGTCCCATTTGTTGATTCTTGTTATTAACTCTTGTGCTATGGGTGTCCTATTAAGGAATTTGGAGCCCGACCCCACAATATGTAGATCGGAGCCAACTTTTTCTTCTATCAGACGCAGAGTCTCTGATTTGATATCAAGCTCCTTGATCCATTTTGAGTTAACTTTTGTGCATGGCGAGAGAAAGGGATTCAGTTTCATTTTGTTGCATATGGATTTCCAGTTTTCCCAACACCATTTGTTGAAGATGCTATCCTTCCTCCATTGCATGCTTTTAGCCCCTTTATCAAATATAAGATAGTTGTAACTTTGTGGATTAGTCTCTGTGTCCTCTATTCTATACCATTGGTCCACCCACCTGTTTTGGTACCAGTACCATGCTGTTTTTGTCAGTATTGCTCTGTAATATAGTTTGAAATCTGGTATCGCTATACCGCCTGATTCACACTTCCTGTTTAGAATTGATTTTGCTATTCTGGGTCTTTTATTTTTCCATATGAATTTCATGATTGCTTTATCTATTTCTACAAGAAATGCCGTTGGGATTTTGATTGGCATTGCATTAAACCTATAGAGAACTTTTGGTAATATTGCCATTTTGATGATGTTAGTTCTGCCTATCCATGAACAGGGTATATTTTTCCATCTTCTAAGGTCTTCTTCTACTTCTCTCTTTAGGGTTCTGTAGTTTTCATTGTATAAATCTTTCACCTCTTTTGTTAGGTTGATTCCCAAGTATTTTATTTTTTTTGAGGATATTGTGAATGGAGTGTTTTTCCTCATTTCCGTTTCAGAAGTTTTGTTGCTGATATACAGAAATGCCTTTGATTTATGTGTGTTGATTTTATATCCTGCCACTTTGCTGAATTCATTTATTAGTTCTAGTAGTTTCTTTGTAGACCCTTTTGGGTCTTCTAGGTATAGAATCATGTCATCCACACATAGTGATAGTTTAAGTTCTTCTTTTCCTATTTTTATGCCTTTAATTTCTTTCATCTGTCTAATTGCTCTGGCCAGTGTTTCGAGGACTATGTTGAACAGAAGTGGTGAGAGAGGGCATCCCTGTCTTGTTCCAGATTTTAGAGGGAATGCCTTCAATTTTTCTCCATTCAGAATGATGCTAGCCTGAGGCTTAGCATAGATAGCTTTTACAATGTCAAGGTAAGTTCCTGTTATCCCTAGTTTTTCTAATGTTTTGAACATAAAGGGATGCTGTACTTTGTCGAATGCTTTCTCTGCGTCTATCGAGATGATCATATGGTTCTTATCTTTAAGTCTATTGATGTGGTGAATAACATTTATTGATTTCCGTATATTGAACCATCCTTGCATCCCAGGGATGAATCCTACTTGATCATGGTGCACAATTTTTTTGGTGTGTTTTTGTATTCGATTCGCCAGAATTTTATTGAGGATTTTTGCATCTAGGTTCATCAGAGATATTGGTCTGTAGTTTTCTTTTTTTGAGGTATCTTTGTCTGGTTTCAGAATCAGGGTGATGTTGGCCTCATAGAATGAATTTGGAAGAGCTCCCTTTTTTTCTATTTCCTGAAATAACTTGAAAAGTATTGGTATGAATTCTTCTTTAAAGGTTTTGTAAAACTCCGCTGTATACCCATCCGGTCCTGGGCTTTTCTTGGTTGGTAGTCTTTTGATGGCTTCTTCAATTTCATCCATTGATATTGGTCTGTTCAAATTGTGTGTATCCTCCTGACTCAGTCTGGCCAAATCATATGACTTAAGAAATTTATCGATGTCTTCACTATCTTCTATTTTATTGGAATATAGGTTTTCAAAATAATTTCTAATTGTCTTCTGTATTTCTGTAGCATCTGTTGTGATATTGCCTTTTTCATCCGTATGTTAGTAATTTGAGTTCTCTCTCTTCTTCTCTTCGTTAGCATGGCTAAACGTCTGTCGATCTTGTTTATTTTTTCGAAGAACCAACTTTTAGTTTTGTTAATTTTTTCAATAGTTTCTTTTGTTTCAATTTCATTGATTTCCTCTCTGATTTTAATTATTTCTTGCCTTCTGCTATATTTGCTGTTGTTTTGCTCTTCCTTTTCTAGGGCTTTGAGATGATGTGTGAGCTCATTTATTTGTTGGTTTTTCCTTTTTTTGAGGAATGACCACCAGGTGATGAATTTCCCTCTTAAAACTGCTTTCATTGTGTCCCATAGATTCTGATATGTTGTGTCTGTATTTTCATTTATCTCTAAGAATTTTTTGATTTCCTCCTTTATGTCTTCTCTAACACATTGATCATTCAGTAACATATTATTCATTTTCCATGTGATGTAGGATTTTTCTTTCCTTCTTTTATCATTTATTTCCAGTTTCATCCCTTGTGATCAGATAAAATGCATGGTATTATCTCTACCCCTTTATATTTACTGAGGGTTGCCCTATGACATAATATATGGTCTATTTTTGAGAAGGATCCATGTGCTGCTGAGAAAAATGTATATCCACTTGATGATGGTTGATATATTCTATATATGTCAGTTAAGTCTAGGTTATTGATTGTGCTATTGAGTTCTGTAGTTTCTTTATTCAACTTTTGTTTGGAGGATCTGTCCAATGGTGAGAGGTGTATTGAAGTCACCCATAATTATTGTGTTGTGGTCTATTTGATTCTTGAACTTGAGGAGAATTTGTTTTATGAATGTCGCAGCACCATTATTTGGTGCATAAATATTGATGATTGTTATATCTTGTTGGTGAATGGTTCCTTTTAATAGTATTTAATGTCCTTCCTTATCCCTTTTGATTAACTTAGTCTTGAAGTTGATTTTATTCGATATGAGGATGGCCACCCCTGCTTGCTTATGAGGACCGTGTGCGTGGTATATTTTTTCCCATCCTTTCACCTTCAGCCTGTGTATGTCTTTTCCAGTCAGATGTGTCTCCTGGAGGCAGCATATTGTTAGATTTATTTTTTTAATCCATGATACCAGCCTATGTCGGTTTATTGGAGAGTTTAAGCCATTAACATTCAGAGTTACTATTGATATATGGTTTGTACTTCCAGCCATGTTTGATTATTTATCCTTTTTTTAAAAAAATTTAGTTTGTTTTTCCATGATTATCTTTCCCCTCGCCCTCTGTCTTTACTGAGGCACATCCCACTGATGGTTTTGGTTATTTTTCATTTCTTCCTCGTGTAGTGCTTTGCCCAAATTTTTTGCAATGCTGGTTTTCTGGCTGCAAATTCTTTTAACTTTTGTTTATCATGAAAGATTTTTTTCGTTGTCGTACCTGAAGCTTAATTTTTCTGAATACAAAATTCTTGGTTGGCATCCATTGTCTTTCAGTGTTTGAAATACATTGTTCCATGACCTTCTTGCTTTCAGCGTCTGTGATGAAAAATCCGTTGTTAACCTTATTGGTTTGCCCCTGAATGTAATCTGTCTCCTTTCTCTTGTAGCTTTTAATATTTTCTCTTTGTTCTGTATATTGGATATCTTCATAACAATGTGTCTTGGTGTTGGTCTACTGTGATTTTGTGTGCTCGGTGTCCTGTATGCATCTTCAATTTGTATATCTGTTTCCTTTTTTATTTGTGGAAAGTTTTCTGTAATTATTTCATTCAGCAGGTTACTCATTCCCTTGGTTTGAATCTCTGTACCTTCTTGTATTCCGGTGAATTGTAAGTTTGTTTTTTTTATGTTATCCCATAACTCTTGGATGTTTTTCTCGTGATTTTTTACCAGCCTTTCTGAGTTGGCTAGACTGTTTTCAAGATGATATATTTTGTCTTCATTATCTGACGTTCTGGCTTCTACTTGCTCCACTCTGTTAGTGATACTCTCAATTGAGTTGTTAATTTGGTTTATCATTTCCTTCATTTCTAGAATTATTGTTTGATTCTTTTTTATAATCTCTATCTCCTGATAAAGATGCTTAACTTCTTCTTTTAGCTGTTTATGTAATTCATTCTCAATGTGTTCTTTTGCTGCTTGAATTTGCTGTCTCGTATCCTCTTTAAGGTTCCATTCCATCTGTCTAAGGTGTTCCTTGAGTTCTTTATGACTATTTTTCTGATGACTCTAGGTCCTCCTGAATATTTAGGCTGTCCTGCATTGTTTGTAGTCCTTTTCTTCCTTGCTTTTTGAAGTTGCTCATGTTACTTCTTGTTCTGTTTGACTGCTGAGTTACTGTTTACTCCTATAAATTTATTTGATGCTTGGGAGGAAAGGTATTAGAAGGGAAGGGAAGAAATTACTAAAGAGAATGAGAGTAAGCAGGTAGAATTCAAGGAAGGGGGAATAAGAAAATTGAAAAGAAATGAAAAGACCAAAGAAGAAAAAAAATAGGAAATAAAAAAAAATTAAAAAAAGAATAATAATAAAAAAATTAAAATTAAAATTAGAAGAAAAAAAATTAAAAAAATTTGAAAAACAAGAAAAACGAAAATGAAAGAAAGAACCCAAATCAAAAAAAAAAAAAAAAAGAGGAAAAAAAAAACCTAATAAATGCAGTCTTAGAGTTTGATTAACTTCTCTTCCAGTAGGTGGCGCTGTGCCCACCAGGCCAAGTTTCTCCTGTCAATACGCGAGATCCAATCACTGTGCAGCAGCTCCTCCTCCCAGACTGGGTGAGTCTCCAATCCTTAGTGCCTAGGGCTTCCTCTTGTGTCTAGTCACTTCCCCACTTTTCCTCTAGCCAGGTCCCTCTCACGGGTGTCGCTCACCACAATACTGGCTACATGCCAGGTCTGCTGCTCCCGGGAGCCCTGTTTTCATGAACGACTGGGCACACTCTCCCTGTTTGCCATTCCCTCAGACCCTAAGTTTGTAAAGCTTGGGGCTGAGAATCCTCAGCGAATTTTACTTGCCCTCCAGTAGCCACGCCCCCGGTAGCTGGTGCAAGAGACCTCAGTTGTCAGCACTGGTGGCAGCGGTAGCCGGGAGTTCTGCGCTGCGGGTGCCGCGCCACTTCTGATTCCCTTGGTCTGGCTATCGCGCTCACAGGAGAGCTGGGAGGGGCCCTTAAGGTTTCCTCGATGTGTGGAGAGGGAAGGCTAGGGAATTACACACCTGTACCCGCAGGTTTCAATGAAGTTATCTCCTCCGCCACAGTCTGGTGACGTCAGTTCTCTGCCATGGTGGTATCTCTTGCAAATGGTGACAGTTCATTTCCCTTTGCCAGGCGACCAATGCAACGGGTGGGTCATTACTGTCTCTCCCAAGCCCCGTTTCAAACCTGTGGTCACTACCTATGAAGGCTCGGTTGGCATTTACCTCCATAGGAACAGAAGGGCTGACCAGTTGTTTCAGCCGGATGGATTAATGCTGAGTCACAGCTGTTTGTCTGCGGGAAGCAGGCAAACAGGAGCTTGAATTCAGCCGATCCGGGCTCAGTGTGTGTTCTGAGAGGCCCAGACTGTTCGCCCCAGATCCACATCAGCTCAGCATTGCCTAGTGATCCTGAGCAAACAGAATTTAGATTGTTTACGAATCCCTATGCCCGAATAGCTGAAGAGGTCAGAGACTTGATCTCTCCGTGCCTGCCACCATGTTGGAATCCTATTTTTTCCATATTTTCACGGTGCATTATAACTGTACATAATAGCGGGATTCATTGCTACATGTTCATATGTGCATATAATATAACAGATTGACCAGTTTCATTCCCCAACATTCCCCCTCTCCCTCCCTTCCTCATTTCTGCAATCTTTCTCTCTCTCTCTCTCTCTCTCTCTCTCTCTTTTTTTTGGTACTGGTGATTAAAATCAGGTCCTCTTTACCCCTGAGCTACATCCCAGCCCTTCTTATTTTTTATTTTGAGATAGAATCTTGCTCAGTTGCTTATGGCCACATGAAGTTGCTGAGGTTGACCTTGAATTAGAGATCCTCCCACCTCAGCCTCCCAACTCGCTGGGATTCCATGTGCGCACAACCGCACCTGGCTTTATTTCTGCAATTTATAACCATGCAAGTGACATAGAAAACTAGAAGCCTTTTTATTTGTATTATTGCTTTTTATCCTACCTAGTAGAATTATTGATTTTTTTGAGGGGATATATGTATAATCTTTGCCTGCATATACTATCTATTTAAAAATAGTTATTTCTTTTTAAAATCTTTTATTTGTTTTAATTAGTTATACATGACAGTAGAATGCATTTATGCACTTTGATATATCATACATAGATGGGATATCATTTCTTATTTTTCTGAGTGTACATGTTACAGAATTATATTGGTCATGTAGTCACATATATACATACAGTAATAATGTCTATTTCATTCTACTCTTTTCCTATCCCCACATCCCCTCCCCTTCTCTCCTATCACTTCTTCTACCTAATCTAAGGTAAAGCTTCCTGCCTAATTGTGAATTAGCATCTGAATATTAGAGAAAACATTCAGCCTTTGGTTTTGTGGGATTGGCTTATTTTGCTTAGCATGATATTCTCCAACTCCAACCATTTACTGGCAAACGCCATAATTTTACTCTTCTTTAAAGCTGAGTAATATTCCATTAATAGATGAATGGATAGATAGTTATTTCTTATGAATTACATATGTGGTCAAATTTACTTTTGATTCCACCAAAACTAATTTATCTAATACAAATACTTGTATCAATATAATTGTGTAGGACTCATCAGTCACTTTATTTGCACTCGATCCTGGGGAAAGGGGCAGCTAATAGACTGAGGAGTGACATGACTGGACTTGATTTGGTACGAAGGCTAGTGTGGACAATATCTTCTAGGGCTAAGTCTGAAGGCAGTGAGATTAGTAAGGGAGCCATTGTCATTGCTCCGGTAAGAGAATGGCATTGCGATATCCCTGTGGAGCTGAGCAGGGTGCGTGCTTCTGCAGACTGGGCTTAGCAGTGTTAAAGACCACCTCGACTCTGACCACTGTGCTAAGTACTCATAATTTTATTTCATTCAATCCTTGCATACATCTTGTCAAATATGTTAGAAGGGGACAGGGATTGACACCTTGCATTTCTCTAGGGGGTCTGGTAACAAATCAAAGTAAGGTGCTGCTTAGAAAAGGGTTTTGAAAAATGCAATCTGTACCATAAGGATGATTCTGAGAAGTGAACTGGTGATTTCCTAGGACTCTGGGCCGCACTAGAGGGGGTCCCTGCATGAGCCAACTGGGCTGCATATCTGTAGGATCTCAGACTTCAGAACAGTTCTCTTCCCTGTACAAATCTCCCCTGCCACCCTGCAGATATCTAAAATCCTACCAGAGTCCTTGGTGAAAACCAAGCTCAAAGAAAACTCTACTATGAAGTTAAGGGGTAACAAGTGGACTCAACAGTGCACACAAACCCTGTTCATGGATGATACGGTTACCAACTTTTTGTCCTGTTTCTTGACCACGGATATGAATTTTCACACATTTTTCTCCCATTGATCTACAGTCCTTCTCATGAAACCCTTAAGAGATTGGTGGAGAAGTCTGGGATGATTATTTCCATCCAGAAGATGAGGAAATGGAAAGATCTGGAAGGGGAGAGAGGTTTTGAGATAAATGGCAAACTAGGACCTGAGACCTAGGACCTAAGACTAGGACCTGAGATCTTCCCACTGCAGGGAACTTGCCCTGGCTCAGGTTGAAGTCTGGAGTTAGCTGAGACTGGGGATGGGTTTAAGCAGAGGACAGGAGACGTGCCGGTGTGCCTCTGGTGGGAGTCCATGTGCCTGAAACTTCCTGGCTCTACTCTGAGCTGCAGTCTCATGGGAGCGAATGCTTCTCCTCCTCCCAACCTAGGGACTTTTGTTGGGCACATTCATACTATTTGCTTTCTGCTCTGCCTGAGGGTGACAGAAGACGTCCATCTCTGCTGTGTCACCTTCCCCTTTCTAGTACTTTCCTGGGAGACTTGCCGGGGGGGATAAAGTGAAATAAGGATCCAAAGCAGGTTGTAGGTGGCATTCAACCATCAGGAGTGGCTTCTGCCCTGCTCTTCTTCTTTCCTGTCATTAAACTACGAACAGTACTTAAAGAAACATTAAAAATGGCTTCCGTATATATAGAAGATTGGGTGTAAGCAGAGGGTGAGCCTGGACTCTTTTTTTATATATTTTTTTTCTAATTAGTTATACCTGACAGTAGAATGCATTTTGACACATCATACATAAATGGGGTATAACTTCTCATTCTTTTAATTGTACATGATGTAGAGTCACACAGGTTGTGTGTGATCATATGTGCCCACAGGGTAATAATGTCTGATTTATTCTACTGTCTTTCCTACCTCCATACCCCCTCCCCATCTTTCACTCCTCTCTGTCTAATCCAAAGTACCTTTACTCTTCCCTAGTCCTTCCCCCTTATTGTGAATTAGCATCCACATTTCAGAGAAAACATTCAGTCTTTGGTTTTTTGGGATTGGATTTATTTCACTTAGCGTGATATTCTCCAGCTCCATTCATTTACCGGCAAATGCCATCATTTCATTCTTCTTGAAGGCTGAATAGTATTCAATTGTGTATATCCATACTATAGTTTCTTTATCCATTAATCTGTTGAAGGGCATCTATGTTGGTTCCATAGTTTAGCTATTGTGAATTGAGCTGCTATAAACACCGATGTGGCCATGTCCCTGTAGTATGCTGATTTTAAGTCCTTTGGGTAGAAACTGAGGGGTGGGATAACTGGGTCCAATGGTGGTTCCATTCCCAGTTTTCTGAGGAATCTCCATACTGCTTTCCAGAGTTGTTGCACCAATTTGCAGTCCCACCAGCAATGTATGAGTGGACTTTTCCTCACATTCTCGTGAGGTTGAACTCTTTCCAAGGCCATATCCCATTAAATCTTCATAAGAATCCTCTAAGAAAGGGACTATTGTTCCTCTTTAGATGATAGTACAGAGGTTCAGAGAAGAAATTTGCTCACTAAGGAAGCCCAGCTGGTGTGTGTGGAAGAGCTGGACAATGAATCATAGCTGTCTTCCCATTCCCTGCTAGTCCCTCAGCCTCCCTGAAGCTTTTTTTTTTTTTTTGATCTTCTTAGTTTGGTTTATTTCACTTAACATAATGTCTTTGTGTTCCATAATTTGCCTGCAAATGACATAATTTCATTCTTTTTTTGACTGAATAAAACTCCATTGTGTATATATACCACATTTTCTTTATCCATTCTTCCATTGATGGACACCTGCCTAGTTGGTTCTGTAGTTTGACTATTGAATACACCACATTTTGTTTATCCATTTATGTACTGATAAACAGTTGTGCATTTCCACCTCTTTGTTATTATGACTGGGGTTGACAACAACAAGAGAAAAAAAATTAAAACACACATAACCCAATTCAAAAATGGGCAAAGGAGAGCTAGGGATGCAGCTGAGTTGTAGAGTGCCTACCTAACATGCACAAGGGCCTGGGTTAGATCCTCACTACCACTAAGTAAATAAATAAGCAAAGGGTTTTAACAGACATTTCTCCAAAAAAGAAATACACATGACCAACAAGCATATAAAAAGATGCTCATCACCTCTAATCATTGAGGAAATGCAAGTTAAAACTACATGAGACCTCACATACATTAGTATGGCTACTAGCAAAAACAAACAACCAATAAACAGATCATGGCAAGTGTTTGTAAGGATGTGGAGAAATAAGAACACTTGTGCACTTTGGGTGGGAATGTAAAATTTTGTGGTCACTACAGAAAACAGTATAAAGCTTCCCTAAAAATTAAAAATAGAATTACCAGGTGAACCAGAAATTTCACTCCCTGAAGCTTTGACCCTGTTCCCAACCTCAGGTTGTTCTGCACCCTTTCTCCTAACGTGGAGGCTTGCAGCCTTGGCTACCCATTGGAGTTCCCTGGGGAGCTTTAAAAACACCAATGTAATTGATCTGGGGTGTGGCCTGGGCCTTGAGATTTCTAAAAGCTCCCCAGGTAGTTCCAAAGTGTAGCCAGGGGTGAAACTCACACCCTTAAAGTGTTAGTAGCCTATTTGCCTCCCCCTCCTTTGCACAGGTTGACTGGGTTTTTGCATAATCAAGGGATATTAGAGTCAATTTCCTGCAGAGCTTAGGCAGTAATGTAAAAACAGTTTAGCAGTTTAAAAATAATGCAGTGGAGGTGTGATTAAAAAGGAAAGGCACTGGCTTGGACCTCAGGGTGGAGGGGATGCTAGGGAGCCCTGGGACCATCGTGAACAGCCATCTAAGGAGGAGATGACCCATAGCAGGGGATGGGGCTCAGGGGTATTCCTCTGGCCTACTTATTGCCATGTGGGCCCAGTGTGGCCAAATCTTAGTTCATGATAAGATGGAAGCCAGTACTTATTAAAAAAGATATCCCAATATTTAAAAGTGTGTGGGGGGGTACCGGGTCTTGAACTCAGGGGCATTCAAACACTGAGGCACATTCCCAGGCCTATTTTGTATTTTATTTAGAGACAGGGTCTCAGTGAGTTGCTTAGAGCCTCAATTTTGCTGAGGCTGACTTTGAACTTGTGATCCTCCTGTCTCAGCCTCCCGAGCTGCTGGGATTTCAGGCATGGGCCACAGTATCTGGAAAGATCTCCCAATATTTAAATGTGAGCAATTATTTGTCATCTGGATTAAAGATGTTTAGGACCCAGATGTACCTGTGGTCCACAAGTTTTGGTCCTCCACCTTAATTATTTGTCTCTGCAAACTACTCAGAACCTTGGTCCTTAGGATTTATCTGTGTGTTTTTATCACAAACTGCTGTGTTATTAACTAACATTAACTTGTAATTTTAAATTGATAGATAAAATAATACAGGCACTCACTAAAGAAAATGCAAGACAAGGTCAAAGAACCCATAAATATATCCTTTCTACCCAGAAATAGGCATGTCACATGTACCTCAGTCCTTATTTCTCTATTATTTATGGATCTTTACTCATAGAATATGTAAAAATACAGGTCTCAGTTTTGCTTTTGGGCTGACTCAGTATGTCTGAGGTGAAATGTGGAATCCACTGTTTAGCATTTTGAGATAATTGTGAATTGAGATGCTCTGTCATTAAAAATGGGCTTTCACTTGAGCTGAAATGGAATTTTTCTTAAGGCATTTTGTATGATATGTAATCAATGCTTGCATACTTCATTTGAATGCCTCACAATTTGTTATACTGTTGAATGTCTACACTGCTTTATATAATAATATTGGATGAACATTCCTCTAAGGAGTTTTGTGTACCCGTTTCATTAGGTAAATTTCTACAGTAGAATCATTGGATCAAAGAAATGTGCATTTTAATACCCATATACCAAAATATACTCTATTGTCATATATAACTAAAGAGAACAAATAAAAAGAATATGTACATTCTCAGACTTGTGATGTAAATGGCTAGAAAGACATAGATTATTAACAATTTTCATGTTTGTCTTCTGTAGAGAAAATCTGTTTCTCCATTTTTCCATTGAAACTGAATTTTCATCTAAATGATCAGCGCAATAGGAACAAATATCTTATTTCCATTTGAATTTGATTATCGTATGCTAGTGAGGTTTAGTGTTTTTCCTATTTTTTGGTCATTTTAATTTATGTCACTGATTGTCTATTGCTTCTTGTTTATATTGAAGTTATAACTTTTTCTGTCATGGATATTGCAAACATTCACCCCAATTTTTAAATGTCCCTTTCAAAGATGCTTTTTATAAGGAGCTGTAGATAAGTGTAGTAAAATCTGTAGTTTTCTTTTCCTTTATGGATTTGGCACTTATATGGATGAGGGTTTATCTAATCGCAAGTTAAATAAAATTCATGTGAAATTTTGCTTTTAAGAACTACATTTTAAATTTAATTCTTTAACCCATAGCAAATTAATTTTGCCAGGTAACAAAAGACAGGATCAAATTTTCTTTTCCTTCTTTGGCTGTTTATTTTATTTTATTTTTTTTATTGGTTGTTCACAACATTACAAAGCTCTTGACATATCATATTTCATACATTAGATTGAAGTGGGTTATGAACCCCCAATTTTACCCCAAATGCAGATTGCAGAATCACGTTGGTTACACATCCACAATTTTACATAATGCCCTATTAGTAATTGTTGTATTCTGCTACCTTTCCTATCCCCTACTATCCCCCTCCCCTCCCCTCCCATCTTCTCTCTCTACCCCATCTACTGTAATTCATTTCTCTCCTTGTTTATTTTCCCATTCCCCTCACAACCTCTTATATGTAATTTTGCATAGCAATGAGGGTCTCCCTTCATTTCCATGCAATTCCCCTTTTCTCTCCCTTTCCCTCCCATCTCATGTCTCTGTTTAATGTTAATCTTTTCTTCCTGCTCTTCCTCCCTGCTCTGTTCATAGTTGCTCTCATTATATCAAAGAAGACATTTGGTATTTGTTTTTTAGGGATTGGCTAGCTTCACTAAGCATAATCTGCTCTAGTGCCATCCATTTCCCTGCAAATTCTATGATTTTGTCATTTTTTATTGCTGGATAGTACTCCATTGTGTATAGATGCCACATTTTTTTTATCCATTCATCTATTGAAGGGCATCTGGGTTGGTTCCACAGTCTAGCTATTGTGAATTGTGCTGCTATGAACATTGATGTGGCAGTATCCCTGTAGCATGCTCTTTTAAGGTCTTCAGAGAATAGTCCGAAAAGGGCAATAGCAGGGTCAAATGGTGGTTCCATTCCCATCTTTCCCAGGAATCTCCAAACTGCTTTCCAAATTGGCCGCACCAATTTGCAGTCCTACCAGCAATGTACAAGTGTACCCTTTTCTCCACATCCTCGCCAGCACTTGTTGTTGTTTGACTTCATAGTGGCTGCCAATCTTCCTGGAGTGAGATGGTATCTTAGGGTGGTTTTGATTTGCATTTCTCTGACTGCTAGAGATGGTGAGCATTTTTTCATGTACTTGTTGATTGATTGTATATCCTCCTCTGAGAAGTGTCTGTTCAGGTCCTTGGCCCATTTGTTGATTGGGTTATTTGTTATCTTATTGTCTAATTTTTTGAGTTCTTTGTATACTCTGGATATTAGGGCTCTATCTGAAGTGTGAGGAGTAAAAATTTGTTCCCAGGATGTAGGCTCCCTATTTACCTCTATTATTGTTTCTCTTGCTGAGAAAAAACTTTTTAGTTTAAGTAAGTCCCATTTGTTGATTCTTGTTATTAACTCTTGTGCTATGGGTGTCCTATTAAGGAATTTGGAGCCCGACCCCACAATATGTAGATCGGAGCCAACTTTTTCTTCTATCAGACGCAGAGTCTCTGATTGGATATCAAGCTCCTTGATCCATTTTGAGTTAACTTTTGTGCATGGTGAGAGAAAGGGATTCAGTTTCATTTTGTTGCATATGGATTTCCAGTTTTCCCAGCACCATTTGTTGAAGATGCTATCCTTCCTCCATTACATGCTTTTAGCCCCTTTATCAAATATAAGATAGTTGTAACTTTGTGGGTTAGTCTCTGTGTCCTCTATTCTATACCATTGGTTCACCCGCCTGTTTTGGTACCAGTACCATGCTGTTTTTGTCAGTATTGCTCTGTAATATAGTTTGAAATCTGGTATCGCTACACCGCCTGATTCACACTTTCTGTTTAGAATTGCTTTTGCTATTCTGGGTCTTTTATTTTTCCATATGAATTTCATGATTGCTTTATCTATTTCTACAAGAAATGCCATTGGGATTTTGATTGGCATTGCATTAAACCTATAGAGAACTTTTGGTAATATTGCCATTTTGATGATGTTAGTTCTGCCTATCCATGAACAGGGTATATTTTTCCATCTTCTTAGGTCTTCTTCTACTTCTCTCTTTAGGTTTCTGTAGTTTTCATTGTATAAATCTTTCACCTCTTTTTTTAGGTTGATTCCCAAGTATTTTATTTTTTTTGAGGATATTGTGAATGGAGTGTTTTTCCTCATTTCCGTTTCAGAAGTTTTGTTGCTGATATACAGAAATGCCTTTGATTTATGTGTGTTGATTTTATATCCTGCCACTTTGCTGAATTCATTTATTAGTTCTAGTAGTTTCTTTGTAGACCCTTTTGGGTCTTCTAGGTATAGAATCATGTCATCTGCAAATAGTGATAATTTAAGTTCTTCTTTTCCTATTTTTATGCCTTTAATTTCTTTCGTCTGTCTAATTGTTCTGGCCAGTGTTTTGAGAACTATATTGAATAGAAGTGGTGATAGAGGGCATCCTTGTCTTGTTCCAGATTTTAGAGGGAATGCCTTAACTTTTGTCCATTCAGAATGACGCTAGCCTGAGGCTTAGCATAGATAGCTTTTACAATGTCAAGGTAAGTTCCTGTTATCCCTAGTTTTTCTAATGTTTTGAACATAAAGGGATGCTGTACTTTGTCGAATGCTTTCTCTGCGTCTATCGAGATGATCATATGGTTCTTATCTTTAAGTCTATTGATGTGGTGAATAACATTTGTTGATTTCCGTATATTGAACCATCCTTGCATCCCAGGGATGAATCCTACTTGATCATGGTGCACAATTTTTTTGATGTGTTTTTGTATTCGATTCGCCAGAATTTTATTGAGGATTTTTGCATCTAGGTTCATCAGAGATATTGGTCTGTAGTTTTCTTTTTTTGAGGTATCTTTGTCTGGTTTCAGAATCAGGGTGATGTTGGCCTCATAGAATGAATTTGGAAGAGCTCCCTCTTTTTCTATTTCCTGAAATAACTTGAAAAGTATTGGTATGAATTCTTCTTTAAAGGTTTTGTAAAACTCCGCTGTATACCCATCCGGTCCTGGGCTTTTCTTGGTTGGTAGTCTTTTGATGGCTTCTTCAATTTCATCCATTGATATTGGTCTGTTCAAATTGTGTGTATCCTCCTGACTCAGTCTGGCCAAATCATATGACTTAAGAAATTTATCGATGTCTTCACTATCTTCTATTTTATTGGAATATAGGTTTTCAAAATAATTTCTAATTGTCTTCTGTATTTCTGTAGCATCTGTTGTGATATTGCCTTTTTCATCCCATATGTTAGTAATTTGAGTTCTCTCTCTTCTTCTCTTCGTTAGCATGGCTAAACGTCTGTCCATCTTATTTATTTTTTCAGAGAACCAACTTTTAGTATTGTTAATTTTTTTCAATAGTTTCTTTTGTTTCAATTTCATTGATTTCCGCTCTGATTTTAATTATTTCTTGCCTTCTGCTACATTTGCTGTTGTTTTGCTCTTCCTTTTCTAGGGCTTTGAGATGAAGTGTGAGCTCATTTATTTGTTGTTTTTTTCTTTTTTTGAGGAATGACCACCAGGCGATGAACTTTCCTCTTAAAACTGCTTTCATTGTGTCCCATAGATTCCGATATGTTGTGTCTGTATATTTATTTATCTCTAAGAATTTTTTGATTTCCTCCTTTATGTCTTCTGTAACCCATTGATCATTTAGTAACATATTATTCATTTTCCATGTGATGTAGGATTTTTCTTTCCTTCTTTTATCATTGATTTCCAGTTTCATTCCATTATGATCAGATATAATGCAAGGTATTATCTCCGCCCCTTTATATTTACTGAGGGTTGCCCTATGGCATAATATATGGTCTATTTTTGAGAAGGATCCATGTGCTGCTGAGAAAAATGTATATCCATTTGATGATGGTTGATATATTCTAAATATGTCAGTTAAGTCTAGGTTATTGATTGTGATATTGAGTTCTATAGTTTCTTTATTCAACTTTTGTTTGGAGGATCTGTCCAATGGTGAGAGAGGTGTGTTGACGTCACCCATAATTATTGTGTTGTGGTCTATTTGATTCTTGAACTTGAGGAGAGTTTGTTTTATGAATGTCGCAGCACCATTATTTGGTGCATAAATATTGATGATTGTTATATCTTATTGGTGAATGGTTCCTTTTAACAGTATATAATGTCCTTCTATATCCCTTTTGATTAACTTAGTCTTGAAGTCGATTTTATTCGATATGAGGATGGCCACCCCTGCTTGCTTACGAGGACCGTGTGCATGGTATATTTTTTCCCATCCTTTCACCTTCAGCCTGTGTATGTCTTTTCCAATCAGATGTGTCTCCTGGAGGCAGCATATTGTTGGATCTGTTTTTTTAATCCATGATACCAGCCTATGTCGGTTTATTGGAGAGTTTAAGCCATTAACATTCAGAGTTACTATTGATATATGGTTTGTACTTCCATCCATGTTTGATTATTTATCCTTTTTTTAAAAAAAATTTAGTTTGTCTCTCCATGATTATCTTTCCCTTCGCCCTCTGTCTTTACCAAGGCACTTCCTACTGATGGTTTTGGTTATTGTTTTTCATTTCTTCCTCGTGTAGTGCTTTGCCCAAATTTTTTGCAATGCTGGTTTTCTGGCTGCAGATTCTTTTAACTTTTGTTTATCATGAAAGATTTTTATTTCATTGTCATACCTGAAGCTTAATTTTGCTGGATACAGAATTCTTGGTTGGCATCCATTGTCTTTCAGAGTTTGAAATACATTGTTCCATGACCTTCTTGCTTTCAGTGTCTGTGATGAAAAATCCGTTGTTAACCTTATTGGTTTACCCCTGAATGTAATCTGTCTCCTTTCTCTTGTAGCTTTTAATATTTTCTCTTTGTTCTGTATATTGGATATCTTCATAACAATGTGCCTTGGCGTTGGTCTACTGTGATTTTGTGTGCTCGGTGTCCTGTATGCATCTTCAATTTGTATATCTGTTTTCTTTTTTATTTCTGGAAAGTTTTCTGTAATTATTTCATTCAGCAGGTTACTCATTCCCTTGGTTTGAATTTCTGTACCTTCTTCTATCCCGATGACTTGTAAGTTTGGTTTTTTTTTATGTTATCCCATAACTCTTGGATGTTTTTCTCGTGATTTTTTACCAGCCTTTCTGAGTTGGCTAGACTGTTTTCAAGATGATATATTTTGTCTTCATTATCTGACGTTCTGGCTTCTACTTGCTCCACTCTGTTAGTGATACTCTCAATTGAGTTGTTAATTTGGTTTATCATTTCCTTCATTTCTAGAATTATTGTTTGATTCTTTTTTATAATCTCTATCTCCTGATAAAGATGCTTAACTTCTTCTTTTATCTGTTTATGTAATTCATTCTCAATGTGTTCTTTTGCTGCTTGAATTTGCTCTCTCGTATCCTCTTTAAGGTTCCATTCCATCTGTCTAAGGTGTTCCTTGAGTTCTTTATATGACTATTTTTCTGATGACTCTAGGTCCTCCTGAATATTTAGGCTGTCCTGCATTGTTTGTACTCCTTTTCTTCCTTGCTTTTTGAAGCTGCTCATGTTACTTCTTGTTCTGTTTGACTGCTGAGTTACTGTTTATTCGTATAAATTTATTAGATGCTTGGGAGGAAAGGTATTAGAAGGAAAGGGAAGAAGTCACTAAAGAGAATGAGAGTAAGCAGGTAGAATTCAAGGAAGTGGGAATAAGAAAATTGAAAAGAAATGAAAAGACAAAAGAAGAAAAAAAAAGAAAAATAAAAAAGAAAAAAAATTAAAAAAAAATTTAAAGAAATTAAAATTAAAATTAGAAGAAAAAAAATTAAAAAAAAATTGTAAAAAAAATTTAAAAAAAACAAGAAAGAAAAAAGAAAATGAAAGAAAAACCCAAATTAAAAAAAAATAGAAAAGAAAAAAAGAAAAAAAAAAACTAATAAATGCAGTCTTAGAGTTTGATGAACTTCTCTTCCAGTAGGTGGCGCTGTGCCCACCAGGCCACGTTTCTCCTGTCAATATGCGGGAACCAATCACTGTTCAGCAGCTCCTCCCAGACTGGGCGAGTCTCCAATCCTGAGTGCCTAGGGCCTCCTCTTGTGTCTAGTCACTTCCCCACTTTTCCTCTAGCCAGGTCCCTCTCACAGGTGCCGTTCACCACAATACTGGCTACACGCCAGGTCTGCTGCTCCCGGGAGCCCTGTTTTCATGAACGACTGGGCACACTCTTCCAGTTTGCCATTCCCTGAGACCCTAAGTTTGTAGAGCTTGGGCTGAGAGTCCTCAGCGAATTTTACTTGCCCTCTGGTAGTCACGCTCCCGGTAGCTGGTACAAGAGACCTCAGCTGTCAGCACTGGTGGGAGCGGTAGCCGGGAGTTCTGCGCTGTGGGTCCCGCGCCACTTCTGATTCCCTCGGTCTGGCTATCGTGCTCACGGGAGAGCTGGGAGGGGCCCTTAAGGTTTCCTCGATGTGTGGAGAGGGAAGGCTAGGGAATTACACACCTGTAGCCGCAGGTTTCAATGAAGTTATCTCCTCTGCCGCAGTCTGATGACGTCAGTTCTCTGCCCTGGTGGTATCTCTTGCAAATGGCGACAGTTCATTTCCCTTTGCCGGGCGACCAATGCAACGGGTGGGTCCTTATTGTCTCTCCCAAGCCCCGTTTCAAACCTGTGGCCACTACCTATGAAGGCTCGGTAGGCATTTATCTCCGTAGGATGAGAAGGGCTGACCAGTTGTTTCAGCCGGATGGATTAGTGCTGAGTCACAGCTGTTTGTCTGTGGGAAGCAGGCGAACGGGAGCTTGAATTCAGCCGATCCGGGCTCAGTGTGTGTTCTGAGAGGCCCAGACTGTTCGCCCCAGATCCACGTCAGCTCAGCATTGCCTAGTGATCCTGAGCAAACAGATTTAGGTTGTTTACGACTCCCTATGCCTGCACAGCTGAAGAGGTCAGAGACTTGATCTCTCTGCGCCCTCCGCCATGTTGGAATCCTTTGGCTGTTTAAATAGTCAAATTTTGTATGTCTTTTTGAGCGAATTTTGTTAATTTATCTCCTCCTACAAACAAATTGATTTCAATGAGATTTTAAAAATTTATTAGCACGTACACAGTGTTCTTTAGTAGAAGAGAAAAATCTCATCTTGAGCAGTTTTTATTTACTTTGATTTCTTTTGCCCCTCAGTCTTCTAAGAAGCATTTTTCAAAATTTAATGATCTCTTGGATAATTTAGCAATTAAATGCATTGAATTTCACTCGTGAATGTATCAGTTCTGCTTAGTTTGTTCTTTTTTTCTAACACCCTGTCTTTGCTTACTCCATTCATTTCCACCTTTTCTTGTGAGTAATGGTGTATGTGAAGTCACCAGTTTTAGTGTACAGCTTTGACTCCTCCCCAATATTTCAATATGCAGTATTCTAAAATTTTATTATTTTTTGAGTTAATTTATAATAACAAGTTGACTTCTATTTTTCACTTAATTATTAGGAGAATATTAGTAATTTTTAAGTTAGTATTTTAAAACTTTTTAATTTCATTGTATTATGCTCTGAAATGTGATATCTCCATTTATTTTTAGACCTTATTCATTGTTCATGTGTTCATTGTGGCTTAATAAATGATGGATTTTAAGGCTCTGAGATCTAGAAGGAAGCTGTACTCCCTTACTGTAAACTACCCAGTGTAAATCAACATAATTACTTTATATTATTTGCATCCCTAATTTATGTTCACTTTTCTGGTCAAGGGCATAGGTGTATTTAATTATCTCACTATTAATTTTTCTTAATACTTATATGATGCCACTTATTTATTTCAAAGAAATTGACTGGCTGATTAAAAACCCTAACTTTTCATTATGAATTTTATCCTTTATACATGATTTGTTTTGTCTTCTTTAAGGCCCTTTCAACTTTGCATTTGACTTTTCTCATAATGTGACTTTGTACCTTATATCTTGCTGTTTATACTGTCTATGTATTCTTCTATATATTTTTTTAATTTTTAAGCTACTTAGGAATATGTATTGCTTTATTTTAGAGAGATTTCTTTTAAATAGAAAGGAATTAATGTGTGTGGGGGGCACTGTGAGAGTGTTTTTTGGTCATGTAAGAAGTCAGTTGTTAAACTCATTTACATTTGTTTTGAGTTTTTTTTTTCAATTTTATTTATTTATTTAATTATAACAGTAGAATCTACTTTGATATATTTATACAAGCACAGAATATATCTTATTCTAATTAGGATCCCAGTCTTGTAGGTGTAGATGATATTGAGATTCACTGTGGTGTATTCATATACATAGGGAAATTATTTCAGATTCATTTCATACATTTACTTTTTTAATGTTTATAACTTGGTCTTTTTAAGCTTTATGTTACTTTATGTTTCTTTGCTTTATTTTTCATCTTTTATGAATTGTTATTTTTTTTCTGGTGTTTTTAAGTAGTTATGTTCTTTCTGTGATAACGTTAAATGTTTTTGAGATCCATGTTTTATCTACTTAATTTTCAGTCAAGAGCATAATTGTCTTTACTTTTAAATATTCGAGACACTTCTAGTAAATTTCTGACCTTCTGCATGCAATGTCATTTTTTGTTGATATAACCTTGGAGTTTAGATCTAGATTACTTATATTAAACTAGTAATTTTATATTTTATAAGGCCTATGTTTTATGCTTTAAAAATTACTAGTTTAATATAAGTACTCTAGATCTAAACCCCAAGGTTATATAATATTTATATACATTATTTTTTTCCCAATTACATTTATTGAGATTCCTAGGTGTTACCTGATTTCAGTGTTCACCATCAATTTTGTTATATGATTGATCCTCTCTGAGGTCTTTTTTTTTCTCTCATTTTACTCTTTGTGGTTGTTCTTTCAAGTGACTTTTAAAAGAAATGACTTAGAGTCTAGTGGCGTACCCCTGTAATCCTAGTGACTCTGGAGGCAGAGGCAGGAGGATTGCAAATTTGAGGCCAGCCTCAGCAACTTAGTTAGACCTTGCCTTAAAAAAATAAAAAAAAAATCTGGGGATGTGGCTCAGTGGTAAGGCACCCCTGGGGTCAATACCCAGTATCCCTCCACATACCACCCTCCAAAAAAAAGTGACATGGTTAGTATGCTTTCTTTTTTCTTTCTTTCTTTTCTTTTTTAGGGATAGCATGTTGTTCTTAGTGCCGGCCTACCTGGGATGAATTGGCTGAGTAAATGGTTCTTGGGCTTTTTCTCATTAGTGAGCAGAATTATGAGACTTGTCCAGTTTTATTTCTTCATAGAAATCTCATTTTTTATTTTAAAAATCTCTGCATGCCTCTAGCTTTCCTCCTTTTATTCATATAAGATTTTTTGGAAGAACGTGCTATTTTCATTCCTGTTGGTACGCATAAGTCTTCTCCATTCGAATAGATTGTGTTAATACTTGATCTTGGGGTATTCTCTTTGTGTTGTAATGACATTTTCTGAGAGTCCAGACAAGTTTTCCACACTACTGTTGGGACTTTCTGTTTTATCGATTCTGCTTACTAACTGCTTCTCTTAAAGATTTTGGTTCTGTGATTATATTTTTTGTTTTCTGTAAACAATAAAAACTCATTTTTTCCTTCCTTCCTTTTATCTCATCATATTATTCGTCTGTCCTATAGCATTCTGCTCATTTCATGAATGTCAGATTTTTTTTCTCTCTATTGAGAATACCAAACAGTTTTCTGAGAATATCTCCTGCATCTTACAGTGGATTATTTCTGGAGTTTTTAGGGAAAAAAAATCTTCTTTCTCCCTTGTTCTGCGTTTTTTTTTTCACCTGAAGCCCAAACTAGTTATCTTAAAAAACTTGTTATCTCAAAGCCTACTCTTTGTCAAAATTCTAGGGTGAGATCTTCCTAAGCTTTTACCTAAATGTTTCTGTGGTTGCTGGTCAGCTGTACATCCAGAGGGCAATGTGACGTGAACAGCTCACCATACAGTCTCCCCATGGCTTAAGCATTCATTTATGACTATGGTTCTTACCTGGGGCAACTTCCCCTCCAAGGAACCATTGGCAATATCTGGAGACATTTCTGGTCACTGCCTGGGGTGGGGGCTATGGTATGTGCTACTAATTGATCTCTAGTGGACTGAGGCCAGGGATGCTGTTAAATCCCTTTCAGTGTGTGGATGTTCTCCAACAAAAAAGAATCGTCTGGTCCAAATATTAGTAGTGCTAACATTGAGAAGCTGATTGATAACGTCCCATTCTGGTATGGTTGCATTTTATCATCGTTCCTCTACTATCTTTATCATACTCTGAATTCCTGGGACACATGTCAAATCCATTCTTCAGTATAAATTATTATCAAAATATTTTTTTTTCTCCCAGATCACAATTCTTTATGAAAATGACAAGTTCCAGGATGTGACTTGCTATTTGCAGATCTCCTTCCTTCATGCCGAGAGTTACTGTCTTTCAAAAGATGTAGGATTCGGGGATTCCAAATAGTCATGTTAGAATGGGTAGATCACAGGCTACTTTGTTCATTGATGCTGTGAGTAGGTATCGATTATTATGTACCAAGTGTCTACCTCTGTGTTCCATCCCCCGTCATAAAGGAACCTGTGTGTAAAGTCAGCTGTTTGTTGAGTTGCTTGAGTCTCAGCAGACAGTAGGGGGTGCTTCTGAGGGTCTCATTAGAAACCTGAAGGAATTCTGAAACCAGACTTTGGGATTTTTTTCCTAACAACACACATAAACACACATTTCTTGTTGATTTACAGTGAACACACTAGATCCTGTCTTTATTTTTCTTTTCCTTTTACATTATGATTTTCCTCTGTCTTCTCATTATTTTAGTGGAAAGTTGGCAAAGGCTGCTTCAGAGGCTAATAGGCAGATGCACTTTGAGTTCTGGGATTTTAATAAATATGTATTATACCTCTCCTTCCAAACGCTCAGCTCCTTGAGAGAAGCCAATACATTTTATTTATGTTTTATTCCTCACAGAATCCCACACATAGTGATGTTTGGCAATTGGCTGTTAAAGAATTCGATTTTATTTGCATTTGTGACATAAGGATCAGAGACAGTTGGACATACATCCTTTTGGACTTGACACTGTGACTGGAGTGAGGGTCAGTGATTTGGTTCCAGAGGTGGGGTTTGGAGGGAATCTAGGCAGTGTTGCCTGTAGGTCCATCATGCAAAGTCGTCTCTGCAAAACATATTAAGTTGTTCCCACAGCATTATCTGCAGAAAGTCCTGTGCAAAGGACACCAGCAGCATTTAGAGCTGCTTCCTCTTCCCGTTTTACTGGATAGAAATATATTAACTCCAGGACCATCTGGTCATTGAGGAAGACCCAAGGCAGATGCCATTAATGGTAGAACAGATGATCTTCTCATAGTTACAGAATAACTGTCTCTTTGCCTCGTAGCTGTGTCTGGGACCCAGGGTGAGTGCTGCAGTAATTATCTCAAGGGCATGCACATCTGGAGCACCTCAGGGTATGGGAACATCATACAAGGTTGTGGTCAGGCGATCTTACAGGCAAGTCTGCCAAGTGCCTGGGCACAGAGGCCAAGGAGAGACAGCAGGGAGGATGAAGGGTAGATAAGCTTTGCTCACAGGATGGAGGTAGAGGAGTTGCATGTATAATAAACTGGTCATTCTAAGCACTTCCCTGCACATTTTCCTCTAAGAAGGCCTGCTTTGTGGTCTGACTGGGTCTCATTTTATTGTGTCATGATTTCCATTTCTAGGTACCTAGTGAATATGACCCAGGACTTGGGGTTGGAAATCCCCATTCTGGTCCTGGTTCTAGCCACTCAGCAGCTGTGTGATCTTGGCGAAGTGCCTTTCCTTCTCTGAGTCTCAATAGTTTCATGGATACGAAGTTAGATAAGAAATTCATAAAATTGTGATTTCGTGATATGGGGAAGCATTTCTTATCCTCATATAGAAATGGGTTTCAGTCAACAACTTTGGCAGAACTGTTGAGAGCTTTGGAAAGTAGATGAGGGTGGGGTCATGCCAGCAGCAGAATCCCTGTGTGAGAACAACAGGTCTGTCTCATCTTGCTTTCTGTTTGTCCCTCCACAACTTCTTTCCTTCTGTCTGACCTCGGCACACTGGGAATGTGACTGCATTTTAGGCACTGCCTCACAGATCACTGGAAATCCTGAATATCTTACTCCCAACTCTCTTTGATTTTTAAGCACCAGAGTTGTCCTCACATGATGTGGGTAGCCACTGTTGTAAAGAAAATTCTAGAAGTGTGACACTATTATATATTTGGCCATTATAGTAATGCCTTTATTGAACACTTACTATGAAATGAGTGGTTCTCAGGGCTTTATTTAAATAATGACATGATTAGTAGCTAATACATTAAGCCTATTAATGTGCCAATGCCAGTTACTATTATAGATTCTTTACATATTATTAAATCAATAAATCCTCACCACTACCAATCACAGTAAGTACTATTTTTTTTAAGAATTCTAGTTGTAGATGGACACAATACCTTCATTTTATCTATTATGTGGTGCTGAGGATCTAACCCAATGCCTCACACGTGCTAGGCAAGCGCTTTACCACTGAGCTACAACCCCAGCCCCAGTAAGTACTATTATTATTAGCATTTTGCAGAAGATAAAACCCAAGCCCAGAGAGGTTAAGTAACTTTTCCAGTGGTCACATGGCTAGTAAATAGTAGAGTTTGGCTTAAATGTACATAATTCTATAATAGAATCCATGTTTTTATAGGCACTGTAAAATAGTCTCCCAACTATGCCAAGTATTTAAAATTTAATTATCCTGGTTTAAGCCAAGCCTTAGGACAGAAAACTGGCTTTAAGTTACAAAGATAGTGCTAAATTGAAACTCAGGTGTGGGTGATCTTAATCCCAGATTTCTAACCACTGTATGTTGTCAACAAACTCTCCTTTAATGAAACAGTTTCTTGAGATCTGCCAGATCTTCTTGTGCCCACTGGTCCGATAAGGCTGGGAGAAAGAAGTATTTGCTTAAGGTGTCACAAGTCTCTGTACTTTCTTCTGGGTGGTCATTCACCCCTACCTTTTCCTGTGACCCCAAAGAATGACCTCCTTGCCATCCACATTGAGAGGGGAGACAACACACAGCCGAGAAAACAGTGGCTGACATTCTCGGCGAAGGGACGGATATGAGATGCCTTTTCCCAAAGCTGCTTTTGAAAAAGAGAGGATGACAGTATGAAGACTTCAGGTCCCTGGGTGGGAGGAGAAGCATGATGGATTGAGGAGAGTTTGTGCAGAGAGGGGAGGCTCAAGTTGTTGACGTCAAACCTCCAGCTGCACAGTTCTAACTGGGATTCGGCTCTGTTTTATGCACACCTTTTCTGCATTGAAGCAATTTTCTCTGTAAATTTGGGCTTCCTGCTGCAGAGATATGTTTCCAGCCTAGCTTCATTGCCAAGAGTCCAGTAGCCATTCAGAGAAGGGGCAGGGCCTTGGACATTCACACAGCTCGCTCAGGGCAGGAGAGCTGCCCATCTCAAAGCTGAGACTTGCGCGCACGTGCGCTGGAGGAGACTACGGATTGGGTGGCCACGGGAATGCGGCAGATGGAGGTTGCTGGGCTGCAGTTGGGGCTGGAGGGGAGAGATGAGGCCCCTCAACTCGCATCTGCATCCCTACAGCCTTCTCCAGCCTTGCCGGGTATCTCCCTAGCCCTGGGGCCAGGCAAAAGAGCGTTCTGTGCTGATGCTCCTGGCGCATGGGAACAAGCGCGTGGATAGGGCGGGGAGTCCAGAGAGGACAGACGCAATGCAGAGGCGGCTGAGGCAGCCCTCTGGGCTCTGGTGCTGGGGGTGGGGGAAGGCAGAATAGAGTAGGTGGATGACCTTTCCGGAGTTGGACTATGGGTCAGCGATGGCTATCTTTCAACCCATTTTCTTTTATGGGGTGAGAGACAGATGGGGAATAGGGGTGGACAGAGCTGTTATTCCCATAGATTTGGGATGATTGGGAACAAGGAAGAGGTCAGGGATCAGGCAGGAGCTGGGGATGTCAGCAATGGGTGACCTCCATGTCTTGGGTTATGGGAGCATTTTTCAGTCACCATAGAGACCCTGAGGTATTTGGGGCTGGAGGGTGCAGGGAAAGGATACAGATCCTTTATGTTCAGTGGCCGGGGAAATAAATGCCCAAGAACTAAATCTGGAGTTAAGACAATGGAGTTTGCCTTCTTGCCACTGCATAATTTGCTCTGTGACCAGTGTGAATGATATCACATCCCAGGCCATCTGTCACTGGGGCTCCTGGCTGCTTCACTTCCCTTGCAGGATTGACACTGGGATCAACCAAAGCACCTCACAAAGAGAGGTGCCACAACATCACCAACATGGCAAAGCCTATGCTTATTCTTCTTGTTAAGATCTTGGAGTGACTGCTTGTGAAGTCTGGGGTCAGAGAAATTTCACATCTCTCTCCAACGTGGTCTTCATCTCTTCCCTTCTGAGGCATGCACGGGATGTCTTATACAGGTCATGAAAACCAGAGCCAGAGTGAGTTGTCTAAGGTCACATGTAGTGAGGGGCAGCGACCAGATTCTGGACCTCCAGGTGTTGACTGTAGGGTTATATTCTCCAGACAATCCAGTCATCCTGAACTCCTGAATGACCATGAGGTTTTCTGCTTTTGGAGCAAAAATATTTTTCTTCCCCTGGACACCTGAACACGAGTTGCGCTCACTGTCTAAGCAAGTGATTTTTAATGACACTTGATGCTCGTCCACTGTTGACAGACGTGACTCACCACAGAATAGGCAATAGACCAGGAAGAGTGGGGCCAACGGGGACTTGGTGAACTGCCGGCCCAGCTCCCTCATTTTACTGTAACATTGGTTTCTAATTATTCATCACTATGTGCTGGTGCTGTTTGAGTCCTTAACACGGATCATCTCATGTAATTCCATGAGGCCAGGACCTTTCTCTTATTCTTTACAGATGAGGATATTGAGTCATCAGGAGGTTCAATGAGGTCACGCAGCTAGAAATGAAAGAACCAGCACTTGAGCCCAGATAAGGGAAGCTATTGGCCAAGGTTATTGAGTTGGTTGCAGAGCTGGGCCTAGAAGAACAGACCTGGAAAGCAAACAAACCCTTATTTCCTCCAAGTTAATCTCCTCTTCAGGTAGAGAAAGATGTTGAGGTGCAGGGACATTAAGGCCTGCTCCAAGGTTCTCATGAGTCATTGGCAGAAGTGGGTGCTGGCTCAGGTTTCCTACTATCTTCCAAGTCCCCCTTTTACTCCCTGAGCCCAGATAACTTCAGACTCAGTGGCTTTATTCATTCACCTCTCTAAGAAGCTAGTAAGGGAAAAAAAGCTGAAAAACTCTCTCCTATAAGGAACCAGAGAATACAGCTTTACAGACCCAGAAACACGAGTAACCCAAACAAAGCAACAGCAAAACAACAACAGAGGCAGACAGAAAATGCTGTAAGTGGTCAAGGCAGTTCTGTGCACCACTCCATCCTGTGATGAAGGACTCCCCGGCAAATGTGGGATGGGAAGGTGCGAAGACCTGTATTCAGGTCTCAATTTTTATGGTTTCTCTTTAATGTGAATGTTTCCCCTACATCAAATAATACACCAGTTTTTAAAAATTTGACTTTTTAAAAGACAAAGCATGGTTGGTATCTCTATGTACTACAGGTTAATGCAAAAAGCCATGTTTACTGTATTTTACTTATGGGAGATTTATGTAGTTTGCAGAGATAATTCTGATGAGACATCATTTTCACTGTTTACTCTGATTTGGGAATTAGCCCCATTATGAGCATCCCTGATGGCTCCCTTTGATTCACAAATGGCCCCTCAGCCACATTGCCATGTGCCTGATAGACCACCATTGAAGGCAATGGAGATTCACGCGAAGAAAACCTCAGTCAGTCAGTGTTTGAGGTTGGCTTGCTTTTCAAAAGAAGTTGAGGCCCGAAGGGGTGGGACATGGTACAGGTACATTTTTGATTACGGGGGCTAAATGAAGAAAAGGAGTAGGGATATTAAGACCAGATTAAAGGTAGCAAACTAGAAGAGAAAGTTCGAGGATGCCAAACCAGTGTCCCACGTCTCATGGGTTCCTTCCGGCAGTTCTGCCATCATTCCCTTTCCCAAACCATTTTGTTTTCTTTTCTGCCCCTAAAATTGGCACCTGCTATTAGAGCCTAGCTTCTTTCTGACATTCCTTCTGCTCGGAGAACTGAATTACTCCCCGTTGTAGGCAGTGATTCTTAATTAATTTTCATTATCTACTCCCTTATGTATGTAATGGAAACTGTGGAACTTGTTTTGCAAAGGATGCACGTAGCTGAAGTTTGACCTGGAAATTCGGAGTGTCTCAGACCCCAGGTTTGGAAGCCTCTAGTCAATCTAAAGGAATGTTGAATGATGGTGGTGTTAGGAGGATTAGGCCCTGAGTCTGGCTTTTACCAATAAACTACTGTGTGTATTTGGGGGGAACCTCAGGCGTGAGCCTTTTTATTCATAGAAATGGGGAGATGACCCCAGATAATGTGCTCAGAGTATTTCAAATCCTCATCTTTGGAGACGTCCTGCGGGAAGGACAAGGGACTGAGGGGTGGATGAACAGCTCTGCTCCTGGGGCTTCTCACTCCTTCCCCTTGAGTCTGAGCAGGGAATTCTGTGTGAAATCTGCAGGGCTCATTGTTATCTGGCGGGTCCTCTCGTTCTTCATGGATTGGGAGGGAGTGAACAGGCTTCCTTCTGGGGTAAGTGACTCTTGGAGCCCCTGAACACGCTTGAATATTCATGTGCTGCCTTCTGCCCACGGCATTGGTGAATCCTCCCCGCCCCTAGTCTCTTGGGCCTGAGCCCTCAACCCCTTTAGCAAAAGGTCAGGCTCTATGGCTGCTGCCCGGGACAGCTTGCTTTTGTTTGACTCTTTGAGAAGAATAGTGCCCAGGTGGAAGAGGCAGGAGGCGGGGGGAGACTGGAAAGGGGCACTCCAGCTCAGCTGTGGCCCTTTTGAGAGGTGAAAGGAAGATTTATGATGCCATTTGTCAACTGAAAGATGGATGGAGGTACCCAGACGGTGAACTCTGTGTTTGAAGGGGAAGGTTATGGTAATAAATAGGGCCCCTGGAGATGGAGCTGTCGGAGGTGGGGGTCACCTCTCTTAACAGAGGTGGTTCTCAAGCCCCCTCCTCTCTCCTAATGGGCTCTTTTTGTTCCTCAGCAGAGTCTGTCATTCTGTTTCAGGCTGAGCCAACTACTGATTGATTATCTGTGGTCATGAAGGGGGGTGTCATCACGCTGAGAAGAAATCTCTCACGCTAGTATCCTGGATAAATGAAACAATGGAAGATGCAAAAGCAGCTTATTTTTGGCTTCAGGACCTTTTCTGCTTTGCCCGAACAATTGGAAACATCTATATGCACATGACTGGCCCTTATTTTATAGCTACTCTTGATCACTTCTTATTTACCCAGCCCAGAGCTAGAGGACCAAGGAGAACCTGGAAATTTTCACAATGAGTATCCCAAAGCTTTTTGATGGAATAGTCCTGTTGGGAAAAGGTCCGTGGGAACCAGGATTCATGGGAAAAAACAAAATCAATAACAAAAAAACTTCTGCTGAGAAACACTTTGTAGACATCATGACCTTATGGAGTTAAAATGTCCACTGCATGGGAAAAGGTTTGGAAAGTCCTGCAGTAAGGAACACAATTCAGTCTGAAGTTTTCTGTCCTTTTCTGATCATAAAATTCTTTCTCCCTCCGTTTGCCTTTATTTATTTATTTTTTGATTCATGCTTACTAATCCCCTTCAGACTTAGAGTTTATTCAGAAATTAATTTGGGAGATATTTATGTTAATAAGGGCACTTGGCAATGGCTAATGTCCAAGTCAACTCAATCCTGCAAGTGGAGCGGAGATTACATGTTTTTCAGTCCAGCATTGGTGCGGGCTTGGTACATGAATTTTATAAACTCGTCCTAGTTTTTAAATAATCCTGATAGGTAGAGTTTGTCCTGTTTAAAACAGGCTCTCACTGGAATACGGTTATTGATGGATCTGTTGTAGTAAGGTTTTTTGTTTCAAACCTCTTTATTGAGGTCTAATTAACATATAACACACTGCACATCACTAAGTGCACAGTTTGATACATTTTGGCATAGAAATAAATCTCTGAGATCATTATCACAGAATAATGAACATCTCTATCACCCCCCAATTTTCCTCATGCCCCTTTTAATATCTTCCTCTGTTCTCCCCATTCTTGTGTGAGCTTGCTCTTTCCCCATCCTCAGGGATCCACGGTTCTGTTTTCTGACACTATGCATGAGTTTGTGTTTTGTAGAATTTTGTATAAATGGGATTATAAAGTATATTACTTTTGGGCTTGTTTCATTCAGTATAATTAAGAGATTCAGTATGTGTCTCAACACTTCATTCATTCTTATTGCTGAGTAGTTTTCCATTGCACATAATTTATTCATTCATTTATCTGTTAATATTGGGTTGTTTCCATTTTTAGCCATCATATATAAAACTGTCATGAATATTTGCATCTAAGTCTTTGCATGAACATATGCTTTCATTCCTTGGGCTCATATCACTTGATCAGGGTATATTATCCTAAGTAATACTGGATTATTTGCTGATATTTTAAGAATTTTGGAATCATTGCTCATGAGGAATATTTGTAGTTTTCTTTCTTGTTACATCTTTGGTTTGGTATAACATTATTACCGTCCTCACAAAATGAGATGGGAAGAGTTCCTCCTCTTCACTCTTCTGAGACTTTGTATAGAATTGTTATCATTTCTGAAGTGTTAGTAGAATTTATCATGGAAACAATTTGAAACTGATTTTTCTATGTGGGAAGGTTTTTAACTATGAATTTAGCTATTTGAGTTACCTGTTTCTTTGTGAACAAACTTTGTGCCAGGAATTTTTTCATTTCATCCACATGACTAACTTATTGGAATCAGACTGTTAAAATGTTCCAGAGTTCCTCTAAATGTCTGTGGAATGAATCTGCAATGATGGCACTTCTTTCATTCATCCTTCTACTAGTTTGTATCTCCTCCTATAATTTTGGACCTATCTATTTCTCCTTGTAGTTTGATCAGTTTTTGCAGTTTTGATCAGTTTTGTTAAAATTTATCAATTTTATTGATGTTTTTAAAGAAGCAGCTTTCAATAATGTTGACTCCCCCCCCCCATTGTATATTTTCCATTTCATTGTTTTCTTTCTGGTTTTTATTTTCTAGTTTCTTATGGTAGAGACTGAGATAAATGTTTTTCTCCCTTTCTAAATAGAGGTTTAGCTCTATATAGTCTCTGAATTTTGCTTTAGTGGTATCCTAAAAATTTCCGTGTGTTTTGGTTTCAATCTTATTCAGTTAATGTACTCATGGTAATTTCATATGTGACAGCTTATTTTTTGTTTTGAGTTCTTGGACCCATGTGTGGTTTAGAAGCATTTTAGTTATTTCCCAGATACTTAGGTGTCTCCTAATTCTCTTCCTGCTACTAGTTTCTAATTAAATTGTGGTTAGAAAATGTGGCTTACAGCCTTGAACCCATTAACATTTGTGACTTAATGTATGACCCAGTGTATGTGTATCTTGAAAGATGAAAGATGTTGTCTGTTTGAAGAGAAAGTGTATTCTGCTATTGGTGGGTAGGATAGTCTACAAATGTCTATTAGATCAAAATTTCTATATATTTTTTTCAAGTCTTCTCTATCCTTACTGATATTGGTCTGCTTGTTCTAGCTTTTGGGTAATTTCTGGTAGGTCCAAAATGATAGTCACAGATTTCAGATTCCTATCTATTTCTTTTTCCAGCTTGATCAGTCTTTGCTTCATATATTTTAAAGATGTATTACTAGGTGTGTAAACTTAGTGTTGTTTTATTTTCTTGATGGATTTATCCCTTTATCATTTTGAAGTGGCTTTCTTTACCTTTGGTAACATTTTTTGATTTGGAATGTATTTGTCTGATTTTTTAAAGTAAACCCTAGTATAATTATATCTCTCCTTTCATTTTAAAACCATTTGTGTGCTTAAATTTAAACAAATTTCTTGTAGGCAGCATATAGTCAGGTCTTACTTTCTTACCCAATTTGATGGTCTTTGATATATATAGTTGTAGTTGGACACAATATCTTTATTTTATTTATTTACTTTTATGTGGTGCTGAGGATCAAACCCAGGGCCCCTCACATGCTAGGCAAATGCTCTCCCGCTGAGCCACTACCCCAGCCCAATGGTCTTTGCCTTTTAATTGGGTATTTAGTGTATTGATTGAGACAATCAGATTTAAATATATTTTCTTACTATTTATCTTTTGATTGTACTATCATTGTCCTTTCCCCTTTTTTTCTCCTCTTTTTTTTTTCTTTTTTAAAAATTGTATCTTTGTTTAGAAGCCATAATTCTTTGTTCCCTTAGTAATTGCTTTAGGGCTGTAAGTAAATATCTTCAACTTATTACAATCATGTTCAGGTGAGATTGTGACCTCACCTACTGATGGTATAAATATCATATAAAAGTTTACTTATTCCTTCCCATCCTATGTGCTAGTGTCATATGCTTTATTTTTCCATATGTTAGTTGCCCCATAATTATTTTTATTTGAAGAGTCTATCATCTTTTAAAGAGATTTAAATAAGAAAACCATTTTATAATATATCCACTAAGCACCATTTCTTTACTCTTTTGTACAGATTCAGATTTTCATTTGGTATTATCTTCCTTCTTCCGGAAGGCCTTCCTTTAATATAACTTATAAGGTAAGTCTGTTTATGATAAATTCTCCTACATTTTATAGGTCTGGGAAGGTCTTTATTTCATCTTCATTTTAAAAGATATTTTCTTAGACATAAAATTATTTATTGGGCTGGGGATGTGGCTCAAGTGGTAGCGTGCTCGCCTGGCATGCGTGCGGCCCGGGTTCGATCCTCAGCACCACATACCAACAAAGATGTTGTGTCTGCCGAGAACTAAAAAATAAATATTAAAAATTCTCTCTCTCTCTCTCTCCTCTCTCACTCTCTCTTTAAAAAAAAAAAATAAAATTATTTATTGACTTTTCCCCACTACTATAAGCTGTTGACCCTCTGTTGCCTTGCCTGGATTGTTTTCGCTGAGAAACTTGCCAATGTCCTTAGTTTTTGTTTCCAGTTAGGCAATGTTGCCTCCCCTCACCAGTAGGCTGCTCTTAAGATATTTTTTCTTTTTACTACTCTTTTGAGCAATTTGATCATGATGTACTTCCATGTAGTTTTCTTAATGTTTCCTGTGCCTAGAATTTATTGAATTTCTTGAATCTGTGGATTATGGGTTAAATTGGGTACCCACAAATTCTTATGTTGAAGTCCTGACTCCCAGTATCTCAGAGGTAACTTTATTTAGAAATAAAAATTTTGAAATGTAATGAGTTAAGGTGGGAATGGACCCAAATGCCTGATGTTCTTATAAAATAACTGAGAATCAAGGAGATGAAGGCAGATATTGGCATGCTGCTTTTATAAGCCAAGGAACACTAACAGTTGCTACAAAAGTCAGAATGTAGGGGAAAGCTAAGGGACAGGTTATTCCTCACAGACCAGAGAAATAACCAACTCTGCCAAGACTTCATTTCTGAATTCCAGAACCCCGAGACAATAAGGTTCTTTGTTCAAGTCATCCAATTTGTGTTACTTTGCTATGGCAGCCTTTGGAAACTAATATAATGGGTTTATAGTTTTCATAAAATAGAGATATATTTTGGCCATTTTCCAACTTGCTTTCCATTTTTAGTCAAACCCTACTATATGGATATTGGGTATCCCTAGGTTTTGTTTTGAATCTATTTTCCAATTTTCTCTATTTCATTTTGGTCAGTTTGTCTTTTATTCTCTCTCTCTCTCTCTCTCTCTCTCTCTGTGTGTGTGTGTGTGTGTGTGTGTGTGTGTGTGTGTTGCTGGGCATTAAACCCAGTGCCTTGCATGGGATAGTTTCTATTGATATATAGGTTTATGAATATTTTCTTCTGCAATATCTTGTCAGCCATTAATCCCATTCAGTGTATTTTCATCTCAATATTGTAGTTACCATTTCTAGACATTCACATTCTTGTCATTTAAAAATTTCTATCATGTCACTAATTAACATTTTAAATTTTCCCTCTAGCTTCACACACATGTGGGATATATTTGTAATGTGTTAGTCTGCTAATTCTGACATGTGTCAATTCTGGGTCAGTTTTAGTTAATTGACTTCTCCTCATTACATGACACATTTCCCATTTACTTGCACAACTAGTAGTTTTTTGTTTTTGGATGATAGACTTTGAGCTTTCCTTTGTTAGGTGTTGAATATTTTTGTTGCTTTCTAAGTATTTTTGAGCTTTGTTCTGGAGGTCTCTCAAACAAGTTCACTTGGAAATCGTTGGATTCTTTCAGGGCTTGCTTTTAAGATGTTTTAGGTGAGACCAGGGCAACTTTAAATCTAGGATTTTTCATGATTCTTTTTTGAGGCAGGATTTCCCCAGGATTGCTGACTGTCCCATAAGTTATAAGTTTTCCCAGTCTGACTGGTGGGAAAGCTCTAACCCTAGCCCTCTCTGAGTGCTGAGTATTGATTCTCTCAGTCCTTGAAGATGGTTCTTTGCCTTCTGCAGTTTCAGCACATACATCCTGATCAGTACTCTGCTGATCCTTGAGTGGGACCATCAGCAGAACTCTGCAGTGCCCCCTCTTCAGCTCTTTCCTTTACCTTTATCTGCCTGTGAGCTTTAGGCACTTTAGACGGCCCAGTCTTTCAATCAGGCACATTTTTGGCTTCTGCCTGGGTTGTCTCTGATATGGCTTGGATGTACTTTAAGGCAGAAAGGGTAATCATAAGGAAGGTCTTTTATATTTTCCATTCCTCAGGCTTTATTGCCTAATGTCCAGTGTCTCAGGAACCATTATTTGCATGTGTTTCGTTTAGTGTTCTAGTTCAGGTGGGAGAGTAAATCCAAACCTGTAAATCTGTTGTAAAGGAAGGCAGAAATTAGTTTATTTTGAATCAGTCTTAATTTTATGTTTTAATTAGCATTTTGTCTCTGTGACCAAAATACCTGCAGGAACAACTTGGAGGAGAAAAAGTTTATTTGGGGTTCATGGTTTCAGAGGTCTCAGTCCATAGACGGCCAAGTCCGTTACTCTTGAGCCCAAGATGAAGCAGCACATTGTTGGGGAATGGCCCAGCAAAGGAAAACTGTTTCATGGTGAGGTCAGGAAGGGAAGGGGGGGTGGAGAGAGAGAAGAGGGGGTAGGTGGAATGATAGGAGAGGGTCGTGGAGTGACAGGAGGGCGGAGTGTGGAGAGAGAGAGAGAAAGGGAAAGAGGGTTATAGAGAAGACTCATCCTTTCAGGGCATGCCCCTAGTGACCTACCTCCTCCAGCCATGCCCCACCTCTCTACAGTTACCACCTAGTTAGTGAAGTCAAACTAGAGTGGACTGATTAGGTTATAGCTCACATAATAATTTCACCTCCAAACATTTTGCAATAATACAGGAGCCTTGGGGGGGACACCTCATATCCAAACTATACCATCATGTCTTAAGAAACTTTTATAGTTTTTTTAATGAAAAAAAATTAAGAAATTTTTATGGTTTTTTATGGTGTAGGAAAAAAAGATTGCAGAAACTGTGGATTGAAAGACTGATAACACATGGATATTGAAAAAGGCACCATCGGTCTTATTTATATCTATAATGTGAATAGCCAATATACTTGGTGGTTTGGGTATGAGATCTAAGGTTGTGAATTAAAGTCCTATATGGCCTGTTTACTTTGATCTCTCCATGAAAATGAACCAAATGTAGCTGAGTGTCTTGTAGGGCATGCAATTGAGTGACCCGTATTGTGTACTAGAAAAAAGAATAAATCAGAGATTTGTTGAGTCAGAAGACACTATTTTGTGTCCCAATTCTCCTACTTACTAGCTCTGTGACCTTAGGTAAGTCCCAGCCACTGAAGGACTATTTATCTATGTAATGGAAATACTAATCTGAGCTCCTATCTTTCTTTGTTGATACAAGGCCTGGTATGAGCTTCTGTGATCTGAATTGATATCTGTGTGAGGCAAGGGATATGAGAGTGACTTGGTTTGCTAAGAATTCCAAGGGCATGGTCATCATTAAAAAATCAGAAAGTAAAGTAAATTCTGTTTGCACAGTAAAACTCACAGGCACAATTTGCTGCATAGGGTGCAACCCACAGAAATCACCTTTGAGTTTCTCCTCGGCAGTCAGCATGGCTCTTTGCACCGAGCACTGTTCTTCAGGGAAATCAGACAGTCTCCTCTGTGTGGTCCAGTGCTGGGTAAGAGTGGGAATTTTGGAACCACCACCAGAAGAATAATGAGTATTATGCTCCCTCTCAACCTCTACCTGAGGAAAGAAATTCACTATGTGTTAGAGTTTCAGAAATTTTAGAAAAGAAATGACAGACTTACAGTCCATAGGCTGGGTATTCATAGGCATTTTTACTTTGTATGCACAGTATTGAAAAAAATCTTGGAAGTAGCTGCTAACATATTGAAATTGGAAGATTCTCTGCAAAAATACAGATTTTAATTTTTAAAAATATTTTGAGTCTATTTGTGCATCTTTATGGGCTAGTTATGGTAATCTCTTACATGTGTGCAATATTGAATAATATGGTAATAAGTACCCCCATCTTTTAAAAAAGTTAATCATTTTCATATGTGGAGACTTTTTTATTCTTTCTTTTGGATGGGGGCTGGTACTGGGGATTGAACCACGGAGCGACATCCCCAGCCCTATTTTGTATTTTATTTAGAGACAGGGTCTCACTGAGTTGCTTAGTGCCTTGCTTTTGCTGAGGCTGGCTTTGAACTTGTGGTCCTCCTGTCTCAGCCTCCCAAGCCACTGGTAGGGAGTTTTGTATTCTTTAATAGTCATTTTGAAATATATCATAGATAGTTTTATTCAGTAGTTTTTCTATTATGCTGTAGAAACACCAGATCAAATTCTTCCTGAGTTCTGGTGTACCTTATTGAATTGTTTTCTGTCTCCCCTTCTTGATCTTATCGCTCTCTAGTGACCTGATTCCATTCCATTCATCTATGGCATTGACTTTTAGTTTCCTCGAGTGAGGGAGAATGTGTGGTACTTGTCTTTCTGTTTCTGACTATTTTTTTTTGCTTAACCTAATGACCTCCAGTTACATTTATGTTGCTGTAGATGGCAGAATTTGATTATTTTTATGGTTGAAAAAAATTCCATCATACATGTATGTATGTATGTACATACACATGTATCTCATATGCACATACATACATACACGTACATCTCACATCACATTTTTTTTATCCATTCATCCATTGATGGGCTTCTGGGTTGATTTCATATTAACTACTGTGGATACTGCTATCATAATCATGGGAGTACAATTTTTTTGTGTGTGTAATGATTTTATCTTCTTTGGATATATAATTCATGGTGGAATTTCTGGATTATATGGTTATTTTATTTTTAATTTTCTGATAATCTTCATAATAGTGTACTTATCTACATTCTCACCAACAGTATAGAAGAATTCCCCTTTCTTTTCATTCTTTTCAGAATTAGTTATTTTTTTCTCTTTTTGATGACTGCCATTCTCACTGGGATCAACTCATATCTCATTGTGACATTGATTTGCCTCTCCATGTAATTAGTGAGATTGAACATTTGTCTCTAGATTTGTTGGCCATCTGCATGTTATCTTTTGAGAAGTGTCTACTTAGCTCCTCAGCTTATTTTTTCACTTGAATTATTTGTGCTTTCTTGTGTTTAGCTTTTTGAGATCCTTATATATTGAGATATATCTGAATATCTGAATATCAAGCCCTATTGGATGGTTTGCAAATATTTTCTCCCATTCTATAGATTATCTCTCAATTCTTTTGCTTATTTTTTTTGCTGTGTATAAATTTCTTAGTTTGATATAACCTTATGTGTCTATTTTTACTTTTATTACCTATGTCTTTACCATTCTATTAAAAAATCTTTGTTAACATCCATGTCTTGAATTGTTTTCCTTAAGTTTTCTTGTAGTAATTCCATAATTTCAGGTTCTACATTTAGATCTTTGAGGAAGTGATATAGTTTTATCTTCCACATTATTACAGTCTTCTCAACTTTATCTATTAAAGAGATTGCCTTTTTTTCCACCATCTGTTCTAGGCTTCTTTGTAAAAAATAAAAAAATCAGTTGAATATATGAATATATATTAATTTCTATGTTCTCTATTCTGTTTCATTTTGAGTCTATTTTTACTCCAGTACCATGCTGTTCTGGTGACCACAGCTTTGCAATATGCTTTAAAGTGAAGTACTGTGATGGCACCAGCTGTGAGTTTTCTTTTTCTTCCTTCCTTCATTCCCCCCCAACCCCTTTTCTTTTTTTTTTTTTTTTTTTTTTTTTTTTTTTTTTTTACTATTGCTTTGGCTATTCCAGGTCTTTTGTGGATTGTTTTTCTATTTCTGTGAAAAAAAGTCATTGGTATTTTCCTGGAAATTGCATTGAATCTATAGATAACTTTGAGCGGTATAGTAATTTTAAATCCTTATTAAATCAATATAAAATCCTCTAACCCACGAACTTGGAATATCTTTACCTATTTTTTAATGTTTTTAAAAATAATTCTATCAGTGTTTTATAATTTTTATTAGAAATATCTTTCACTCCCTTGATTCAACTTATTCCTAAATATTTTAATTTTTTTGTAGCAATTTGTATTCTGCAACTTTATGGAACTTATTTGTCAGTTATAATGATAAAAAATCACACTTATGGATCATTTAGGTTTTTCTATGTATAAAATCACATCCTTTCCAAGTGTGGTGGCTCACACCTATAATCTCAGTTACTTGAGGGGCTGAGGAAGGAGAATCACAAGTTGGAGGCCAGCATGGGCACTTTAGCAAGACTCTGTCTCAAAATGAAGTTTTAAAAAAAGTGGGGATCTGGGGGTATAGCCCAGTGTGTGAGGCTCTGAGTTCAATCTCCAGTAACACACACATGCCCATGTCCTCTGCAAACATGAAAAATTTAACTTCTTCTTTCCCAATTTTGATGCCCTTTAATCTTTTCTTGCACAATTGCTCTTAAGATTGATGGAAGTAAATGTCCTTGCATTGTTCCCAATTTAAGAGGAAAAATTTTCAGCTTTTCCATATTCAGTATTCCAACTAAGGATTTTTTTCATACATAGCGTTTTTGAAGTACATTCCTTCTATACCTTATTTTTTTTGAGAGTTTTTATCATAAAGGGATGTTTAATCTCACTAAATAGTTTTTCTGTTTCTCTTGAAAAAACAAATTGATTTGGGTATACTTCTTGGGAAGTAAAGAAAAACTGTCTATTATTTACTTATTTGTTTTGCTTGCTTTTTTCTTCTTATGGATGCATTACTATTATACATTAGAGTGGGATTTGTTATAATACATTCATACATGCACACAATATAATGAGTTTTCCCCACTTCTCAATGTTTGATTTTTTTTTCACTCTAATTCCCACATGTGAGAAAACATATGACCTTTGATTTTCTGAGTTTGGCTTATTTCACTTGGCATGATGTTCTTCAATTCTATCCATTTTGAGGAAATGGCCCAATTTATTTCTTCTTCGTGGCTGAATAAAATTCTAGGGAATGAAGGAAAGGGAGGAGGATGGGAAAAGGAAAGACAGTGGAATGAATTTGACATAACCTTCCTATGTGTATATATGAATACACCACAGTGAATCTCACCATTGTGTACATCCACAAGAAATTAACTAAAATAAAATCATGAGTCAATGGCAGAAATATCAATAGAGGGAAGGGAAGAGAGACTGAGGGGAAAGAAGGGAAATGAGAGGTACTGGGGACTGAATTAGAATAAGATATATTCCATGCTTTTATAATTATGTCAAAATGAATTCTACTGTCATGTATAACTAAAAAGAACCAATAAAAAACTCTATGGTTTCTCACATTTTCTTTATCCTTTCATTCATCTACAGACAATGTAATCTGGTTCTATCATTTGTCTATCAGGAATGGTACTGCTATAAACATGGGTGTGCATGTATTGCTGTCGTATGATGACTTTGATTCTTCAGGATAAATACTAAGGAGTGCCTTAGTTAGGTCATATGGCAGTTCCAACCTCCATATTGATTTACATAGTAGTTGAACTAATTTCCAATCCCACCAACAGTCTCAAATTGTTACTTTCCCCTACATCTGCTCCAGCATTGTTACTGTTTATATTCTTGATGGCTGCCATTTTAACTGGGGTGAAATGAAACCTTAGTGTAGTTTTAATGAGCATTTCCCTAATTGCTAAGGACATTGAATATTTTTTTCACACATTTGTTACCCATTTACATTTCTTCTTTTGAGAAATGTCTGTTTAGTTCTTTTGCCCATTTGTTTATTGGGGTTTTTTTTTGGTTGGTATTTTTGAGTTCTTAATATGGGGGAATATGTATTATTCAGGGAAGTGTTGAGTATATGTGTTAAAAAATATAACTTGAGATGAATTGTAATAAAGCTTAGGTCATTTCATTCATATGTACTGCATGGACATTTGAGTTGGAGTCATGCACTATAGAGATTATATGCATTATAATCCTGTTTTACTTTACAAAGCAAATGAAATTCAGGATCTACAAAGAGTTAGTACTAGGGATCCAATATATATTATAAAAATTGTAAATGCTTAAATGGCCTACAAATGTATGAAAAAAAGTTTAACATCTTTAACAATTGGGGAAATACAAATCAAAATGACACTGAAACTTCATCTTACTTCAGTTAGTATGGTAGTCATCAAGAATAAATACGCTGCCAGGTATGGCGGTGCATGCCTGTAACCCCAGCTGCTGGGGATGCTGAAGCAAGAGGATTGCATGTTCAAAGCCAGCCTTAGCAACATAGTGAGGCTCTATCTCAAAAAAATAAAATAAAATAAATAAATAAATAAAATAATAATAATGTTAGGAAGAACGTGGGGAAAAAGGAACACTTTTACACTATTGGTGAGATGGTGTTGACCAAATTATATCATTACATTGTATTCAAGTGTGAATATGTAACAATGAATCTCACCATTATGCATGATTATAATGCAGCAATAAAAATATGGAAAAATTTGAAAATGTTGAATATTTATAGAATATAATATCTCATTTGCATTCTAGACATTTGTTATCAATAGTATATCCTGATTATAGAACGTTACTGAATCGGAGTGGTATGATAGTTGAATAGGTAGGGATAGAAGGAATGCTTTCTCACCAAGAGCTAATATACATACCAGTGTTTTTTGCTGGTCCCAACCTCTCTTCAGGCAGTGTCTCGGTGACTTTAAGTGGTGCTATTTGAAGTTCTGGACAATGTGCTCAGTGCTGTGGAGATTTAGATGTGAATGGTAATATTGGGAATGAGGAAAACAAGACTAAGACTTTAATGCTTTATGTCATAGTAGTACAATTCAAGGCAGATTGATACCTCAGTCAATTGTCCTTGGGTATACATACAAACAAGCTCATTATCACAAGTATGCAAGAATGAAAGGAATCCAGATTTGAGAGCACCTTTGGGGAGAAAAAGCCTAGTTCATGAAGTGACAGATTGACATAAGGAAAACAGCTATAAAAAAGGTCTAGTTAAAGGCTGGGTGTTGAGCATAAATATAGACTAAGGATTAAGTAACTGTGGAAATTGTGATTGTAACTTAGAATGGAAATGTTATACACCTTGACAATGTGAAAAGGAAGAAAACACTTGAATATGGAGGAGGCAGATGAAATAGAAGAGTATGAATTCCGAGTTATTTTTTAATAAGACAAATAACTCTATTCAAAATCAAAACAATATTGAAAAAATCACCATGGGTTCTTAATGATCTTTCCTGCTTTTCCTTTTAAAAGATTACTTTATTTGAAGTACAGAACCTGTTTTGTATTTGTTTACTTTTTTATTAAATTTAAGTATAGCTATATTACATTTAACTTTATAGGTAAATCTACATTATATTTTTGAGGTACAACTATGCACACACACAAACATACACACATAGTCTTATGCATGGAAATATATGGAATTGTGTCCACATAAGGTTCAGATTATGTGTTAAAATATTGAATTTTAGGTGACTAATATTTCTAAATTTGTATTTACTACATACCTTGAATTTTTCATCATGATTTAAAAAAAATGATAAAAATTAATTTTTGAAACCTCAGCCTAGAGGAAAGCAGTATTTTTTCATTATTTTAAATCATTGTATATATTTCAATACATTTTTAATCTTAGCAAATATGTTAATCCTTTATTTTTTATGTATTCTATTCATGTTCTGATATAACAATTCTCAAATGTTAATGTTCCCATTATATAACATCATTTAATCATTTTTTGATTTGAGAGTATTTATATTGCTTGTAAAATCTGGCTATCATAAATACTGTAACAGGCATACATAATTGCTCATACCTTTAGTATTTTTTAATGCAAATTCTTTGAAAACAATTTATTGAGTCAAAATATGTGAAGATAGTAATATATGGGAAAGCTTTGGAAATATTGAGCAGAGGTGAATCAGGTAAGTAATATCACAGGAATAGCAAAGAATGGAACTTTCTTGGATCAGTTCTATAGGTATAATTGTATGTTTGGGGACATAAAATTGATATCAGGATACAGCCAGGTATTCAAATGAGGCAGGTCAGTCATATTTTGAAAGCCACTAAGGGCAAATCAAATGAAGCTCTTAAGGTTACACACCTGGTATTAGCCTGCATGAAATCATCTATTTACCAAGAGTGGTATGATTCAATTCTTTCAGAATTTTTTGGATCTTGCTTTGGTATCTTTTGACTTTGGATTGTGTGTTAGTACTACTGGACCCAGATTTTCCATTTGTGTCTTCCTTGACTGGATTTAATTTTATATTAGTATTTGTTTTGCAAGAACTTGTAGGTTTTGTATTTCTTGAATTCTTTTACATTTAAAAATTATTGACTTTTTTCTTTTTTAAAAAATTTATTTCTTACATAGATGACAATAGTGGAGTGCATTACATTCGTAATTATCCATTCACAGCACAATTTTTTGTACCTCTATGTATAAAGTATGTTCACGCCAAATTATGCCATTATACATGAGCTCTCTTATTTTTTGCATACAATTCTTAATACACCTTTATACCACCATTTATCATATATCTGTTTGTATATTTTTGATGATTTGGCAATCCTATAATTCCAGTGACTCAGGAGGCTGAGGCAGTAAGATCATAAGTTAGAGGCTAGCTTCAGCAACATAGTGAGACCCTGTCTCAAATATAATAAATATATATGACACACATGTACGTAAATATATACATGTATATATACATATATTGTATATTAATATATATGTAATAGGTATAATATTACACATATGTGTTATATAACACTATGTATGCATATACAGGAGGACATTAATACTTGGATTTTGATACTTGTGTACCTTTTATTGTTTACTATGGTATTGTGGTATCCTTTTTTCAGAAGGTAGATATAGTTCTCATTTCATGCCAGGAATAATATGTTTTTCTAGTTGAATACCTACATGCTCAGGATATTAATCATCTCTAAGGTAGATCATTTTTGTCCTCCATACCGATGAGCTTGCAATAGTTGTGATTTTGTTTTTTATTCTTTCATTGTCACTCTATTAAATATTTTTATTAGTAATTCATTTATAGTTATTTCTATCTGGTTTATTTCTAATTTATCAGTTTTATAATATGGTGTCTTGACTATTAATTTTTCCTTAGCTATACGATGAGCAATATGATATCAGATGGTTCTTTTATCATTTGGCATCTGAGTTCTCATCTTATTGTCTTATTAAACTTATTTATTTACTTTTTTGATAATAGGGATTGAACCCAAGGGTGCTTAACCACTGAGCCACACCCCAGCTCTTTTTATGTTTTATTTAGAGACAGGGTTTCATGAAGTTGCTGAGGCTGGCTTTAAGCTTCTGATCCTTCTGTTTCAGACTCCTGAACTGCTGGGATTACAGGCATGAACCACAGTGTCCAACATCTTATTAAATTTTTAAGTTCAGATGACCCCCAACTTACTGTCAGTCAGCTTCCTGTTGCTGTGACAAACATCTGAGAAAAATCAACTGAGAGAAGGAAAGATGTATTTTCACTCCCAGTTTTGGAGGTTTTAGCCCAGCTGGATCTATTGCTTTGGGCCTGAAGTGAGGAGGACATTAGAAGGTCATGGTAGAAGAAAACTGCTTACCTCATGGCACCCAGGAAGCAGAGAGAAAGACAGGGGCCAGGGACAACAGGAGTCCCCAAGGGCATGTCTCCAAGGTTTCACTCCTTCCAACTAGGTTCCACCTCCTACAGTTCCCATCACCTCCTAATAATGCCATCGGCTATGAATTCCTCAATGGATCAATCCATTGATGAGGTCAGAACCCTCATGACCCAACCATGTTCCTACATCTGCACCTTTGAACATAGTGCAATGGGAACCAAGCTTTCAACACTCGAGCCTTTGGGGAATAGTCTAGATCCAAACAATAACATGTATGATGGTACAGTTTAAGGATTTTGTGACTTTACAATGGTGGGAAAATGATATCTATTCAGTGGAAACTGTACTTGCAATTTTGAATTTTGATACTTTTTCCTTAAGCTAGTGATAAGTGGAACAATAATCTTTTATGATGCTGGGTACTAGCACCAACTTGCAGTTTTCTCAGATGGCCATATGATGAGGAGGGTAAAGAGCTGACCCTCTACATTATACTATTTTAAATAATTACGTGGAATATCCAGCACTTTATTATAAAATAGGTTCTATATTAGACAATTTTGTGCAAGTTTAGGGTAAGGTAAATTTTCTGAGCATGTTTAAGGGAGACTAGGAGAAGCTATGATGTTCATTAGGTATATTAAATGCGTTTCAACTTAGCAATACTTTCATTTTATTGTGAGTTATCAGAATATAAACCCATGCAAACAAAGAGTGCCTGTAGTATGAAGCTCTTGTGTGATATTTCTGTTTCACAGAGCAGATTTTCTTCTAGATGGGGTTCTTCAAATGCTGTTTGCATGCTGCCTTCCATTCATTCTTTCAACATTTTACAATAGCATATTTACACACTTGCTGTGCTCTTTTTTTTTAATTTAAAAAAATGTGCTTTTCTTTAGTATGATAAGTTCTAGTTCGTCTTCTAGTTCTTGGAGTGAGTATTCCATGACTCCTTATAATCTGTCTTATTTCAGGAGAGGTGGGTTCCGGTATTTCTTAATTGAATCAGTTTAGGTAGGCCAGAATATTGGAAGCTGGAACTAAGAGGTTTGCTCAAATTTAGATTTTATTTTTTCAAATCAATAAAAATAAGGTAAATAAATCAATAAAAATAAACCAAATAAATAAATTGCCATAACACTGGACAATACACATGTTTGTCTGATATAAATAATGTGACCATTGGTTACTACTGATCACTAAAGTATGAAGCAAACTTGGGCCAGGGCTGTAGCTCAATGGCAGAGCACTTGCCTAGCTGGCATGAGGCACTGGGTTCAATCCTCAGTACCACATAAAAACAAACAAATAAAATAAAGGAATTCTGTTCATCTAACTACCAAAAAAAAAAAAAAAAAAAAAAAAAAAGCACCTGAGCTCTTCTCTGAGATCTTGTTACTCTCATTGGTGGTGGTGTGTCTTCATCTCCTGATAAGGTGAGATGGCAGAAGATACTTCCCCACAGAACATTTTCTTCTGAAAAGAAAAGTCAATTTTAGTCATCCTTGCTTTCCATCATTCACTTACATCAATTCCCTCTATGTTGTTTAAATTGGAAGGGGCAATATAAGTATAACCTTTCTATGGTTTAATGTTCTTCAGGTTTAGGGATATTCACAAAAATTTGGGGGGTGTTAACTCACTGTCAAGTTTCTAGGGCTGGGGTGGCTTAGGAGGCAAGGATTTATTTTTTGATGGGTGGGGTGGGGAGCATGTTAGAATTTTTTCCTTTCTTCCTGGATGCCACTGGTGATTTTTATGTTTTTATTAATTTATTTTTGAATAATTTGAGGAGTTAGGTATTATGGAGAGAGTTCATGGACCTTTTCCCCCTCTGCCGTATCTACCTAGACTTCTTGGATGAATGATTTAAATATGTAAAAATTTCTTTTATGCATCCATTTGTTTCAGAATAACTTTGTATTTTATAAGTGCAATGTCATTTTGAAAATTTTATTTTCTGCCTCTTCTTCAAGGTCTATTCCAGTTGTCTCTTCCAACAAATCTTGTGTGATATCCCTAGCCAAAGTTCTTTCTTTCTCCACTGAATTTTTACAACTTTTTTTTTAAAGAGAGAGAGAGAGAGAGAGAGAGAGAGAGAGAGAGAGAGAGAGGGAGAGGGAGGGAGGGAGGGAGGGAGGGGGGGGAGGGGGAGGGAGGGGGAGGGAGGGAGAATTTTAATATTTTTATTTTTTAGTTTTCGGCGGACACAACATCTTTGTTTATATGTGGTGCTGAGGATCGAACCTGGGCCGCACACATGCCAGGCGAGCCCAGGTTCAATCCCCAGCCCGCAACCTTTTTTTTTATTTACCTAAAATATTATATTACCAACTATTATAGGCCATGGATGCTGGGAAAATAATGTGTAAAATCTGTTTTCTGTCTTCCTGAAGTTATCAGTGATTGGAGTAGGGTGGGATCAACCTATCATCTACTTTATTTAGTTCTTTTTTTCTTTTTTCTTTGTGTATCAGGGATTGAACCAAGGGACACTTAACCACTGAGCTATATCCCCAGTCCTTTCTCTCTAAGTTGCTAAAGGCCTTGCTAAATTGCTGAGGCTGGCTTTGAACTCCCAAGCCTCCTGCCTCAGCCTCCCAAGCTGCTAGGATTACAGACGTGTGTCACCATGCCTTGTCTTCTCTTTGGTTCTATACATTTACTTTATTGAAGTTATAGTAAATATTTTGCTTGTTAATGTATTCTCCCACAATCTCACACAGTTTATGGCACAGTATAGATGCTAATAAATGTCTGTTGAATTAATGAATTCAAACAAAGAATGGAAAAACAATGCGAAAGAGAAAGGCCCAAAGTGGGTGGTCCTAGCTTCCAGGCAGAATTTCAGGCCTCTTTGGCTAAAGAAGATGCTTGCATATGCTATTTGAATAGCCTTTCACTGGAACAGACATATAAAAATAACAAAGCTCAGCTCAGGTGGGTGCTCAAGGCTAATACATGATGGGCAGAGACTATCAATGCTTCTTGAAGTAAGAGAAGCAGCACTGATAGGGTCCCTGGTAGCTGAAATAGGAAGGATAAATCTTATTTCAGTGTTCTAACCCTTCTTCAGGCTATGAATTTTTGCCCACATTATGGAGCACAGAAAGTGCAAACTCATTTTGTAACTAACTCCGGGGGGGGGGGGGAGAGCATGAGTGCCTAGAGACTTAGAAAGAGGTGAATTCTCATAATTAATTTCATTCTGGAAAGGCTAAACTGGAAACTTTTTCCTTTTCTTATTATAAGGCTGCCATGTGGCTAGGTTTTGGCAAGATGAAGTTGACATTCTTCCAAAATTGGGATCTTCACAGGCATCTCATTTAGAACATTAAGTAATGAAACATCATTCTTTGTAATTATGACCAAAAGCTGAAAGGAACCAGGCAGGGGGAACAAAGAAATATGGGCAGCTAGGCTAACGTAAAGGTTTCTGTAAGTTTTTCTTTAAAACATAACATCTAAGTTTCAAAGTAATAATCTGTTTTTAGCACTTTGTATTGAGACTAGGATATGGTATTCAATAAGTGTTACTGTTTTTTTTTTTTTTTTTTTTTTTAATCTGAAACAATGGGGATTTGTCTGTGTAGAGAACAAGAAAAAAACTATAGGTGGCAGAAATGGAAAAGAGAAAGACCTTGAAATAGATGGGAAAAGCTGACTCAGACCTCTAGGGTGAAGGCAATTTTGAATAAATTAGTATATTTTGAAGACTGTTGGGTCATAAATACTTAGTTGAAAGGGTCATCTTGCTCAGCATTTTGACAAATGGGGTGATTTTTAGTTAGTCTGTAGTTGAATATAATTTTCATAATTGTGCATATATTTTGGAGTACATTGGAAGGAAAACAACCCACTTTAATTTTATTTGTATGAAAAATAAGTGAATGGAAAGAAATATATTGAATAAATCATAGTACTGGAAGAAATTAAAAAGTGGTCTTGAATTATGTGTAAAGAATTTGACCTAGACGAAAAACTGTTCAATGTGGGAGCATATTAGGCAGGAGTATGTCACATGGATGAATGGAACCTTACAACATAGATCCTCTCATGATTAGGCATGTCCAGTCCTTGTGAGAGCATCGGAGTTGTGTTTTACCCTCTTTATTTAAAATATTTCCAATTATCGATACCATTCCTCATTTGACATTGTCTTAATTGCTTTTTATATCAATGCTATTTAGTGATATCAACGTAAGGTAAGGACAGAAGTAAACATATCATTTGGCCTGAGATTTATCAGATGGATAGTGCTTGAAATTGTCTTGTATTCTTACTCTTCCTTCTCTTTTTTGTTTTGTTCTTCTTTAAAGAGTCTTTATAGGTCTCTAATTATAAAGTAGAAGATGGGAGCCTCCCTGGCTGAATGGGATCATCAGGAAAGTGTAGAATCTTATTGGTTTTATTCCCCAGCAGGGATTTTCCTGGGAATTCTATGATTGTTCCAAGCATAGTTTGAAAAACATTGGTTTCAGTTATCTCTTACTTATTATTTCTGACTGGTATATAAACCACCCAATTGTTAGTGACTTCAAACCCTGTTTTCCTTTATATTTTTATGTATTGGCTGGGTTCAACTAAGTAGTTTTTTTTAAGTCTCTCATAAGCTTGCATTCTGATGAGATGGTATTCAGCTAGGGACTTCCTCACCTCCAATAATCCTGCCTAAGTGAGAATGTCTGGAGGTACTGGGGGTTGATTGGATGTCTTTCTCTTTACCTGGCCTTTCCACATGATTGGCTTGAATTTCTTCATAGCATGCCCATCTCCTTTTACATGGTGGCTGGCTGCCTCTAGAATAAACATAAGAGACCTGGGTGGAAGTCTTCCAATGAGTCTTAGAAATCATACAGCATTCATCATGTTGAAGAGACCGTAGATCTGTACAGATTTAAGGGGATAGAGAAATAGCTTTTATTTCTCAATGGGAAAGAAGAACAAGTATAGATGGCAGCTATTTTGAGAGAGATTAAGCCTAGAGAAAGCAAGGGATTAACCCAAGACCACAGAGCCAACAATGGCAGAACCAGGATTAGAGGCAGATCTTGAAAAATGAAATCTACCTCCCGAGAAAGCCACATTCCCAAAACCTCCCACCTAGTACTGAAAATCTAAAAAGTCCCTCTGCTCTTTATAGGCAAAAATGGCTTTGTATTAAAGATGTTGTCATGACTGGCATGAATTTTGATGCAAAAAAGTAACAAAATATAAAACTGTCAGATAAATTGTCAGTAGACATCAAAGTAAAGTGATGATGTCATGTATAATTATATTGTAGATATCAAGAGCCTAGAATCAAATCTAAAAAATGTGTAATAGATCTAAAGAGAAAATATAAAATTTATGAAAGAAATAGTAAAGAAAATCTAAAGAAAAGGAGCGATACCATGTTCATGGATAGGAATTCTTAATATCATAGACTCCTGTATCCTACCTTGTGCTATAGATTCAAGAGATTACCAGTGCAAATTGTAATAAGGTTTGTTTTCCCTACAGAACTTGATTAAGATAACTCTGAAATTTATGTGAAAGAATAAAGGGTCAACAATAAAATATTTCTGTAGAAAAAGATCAGAAATAGATATAAAACAATATTCATAGTATCATTGTTAACAAAGGCAAAAAAAAAAAATGGAAATGGCCCAAGTGAATAATAGTGGAATTTTCATAGAAATGAATCTTATACAGTAGTCAAAGCAATGAAATATGGAGACACATCAAAATGGATGAACCTTAGCAATTAATATTAAGGGGAATAGAAGTACTTGTAATTTCACTCAGCCTGATATTTATTTGGTAAATAAAAATAACTATAATAATAATACTTTTTAAGGTACTGACATAGAAGTTGTTGAACTATGTAAAAAAAACCATATTAACAAAAAACTTGGAATGATTGTCTCATGTACAGAAATAGAGAAAGATGAAATGAGAACTTAGACGGTAGGATGTCTGGTATTTATTGTCATAATGTGTCTTATATCTTGGTATGTACTAAGTACATTACTAAAAATAACCAAATACACAGAAGTAGCTCATACTAGGGCAAATGATGGGATAAGGTATTATAATTAATTTAATTTTGTGTACTTATGGTCCAACTACAACAACAAAAAACAAACTCAAGCCTGGTAAGTATTATAAACCCCAGTTATTCTGCCAGCTAGGTCAAGGAAAGTAAGCTACCTCTGACAAAGTTGTGATATTGTTTATATTTATCTGTGTTGTCTACCCATTGGAAGATCTTGTGCCTTATTTTAAAAAAATCTGACTTATACAGAATAGAATAGTTATGTTTACAGTTGGAAAGATCACAATCCTCCAATTGTTGATCTAAAGAGAAGAAAATCAAGAGTTGTTCTGTGGCATAAGTGAGGGTAGGAACATAGTTTTATTACTTTTTGTTTAATGTCTGTTTTTTAAAATTAATTATGTTCTAAATCATTGAGACACCAGTGTATGTTTAACCCTGTCAATTTTTATAAATTTAAACATTTTTTTAGTTGTAGATGGACACAATTCCTTTATTATTTTATGTGGTGCTGAGGATTGAATCCAGGGCCTCATGCATGCAAGGCAACCGCTCTACCTCTGAGCCACAACCCCAATCTCGATTTTTATACATTTATCTATAATAGAAAATGAGTTTATTTAATAGTATACTTTGTGGTAAGTCAAATTTCAATGTACCTTTAAAGCATAATTGGAGTCTATTAATTCTCTCTCTCTCTCTCTCTCTCTCTCTCTCTCTCTCTCTCTCTCTCTCTCACACACACACACACACACACACACAGAAAAATTACCTATTTGAAAGTTTCAGTGAAAGCTCTATCAAACTGATAGGATCCATTTTATTTCCTCCTCTATATTGTAAAGTAGGTCATAAGAATTATGGGCACAAATGTTTAAAGGAGATTGAGATGTTCCCTTTTCTTCATTATAATCTTTGAAACATGATGGCCATTTTCTTAAACAGTGAAGTCAAGGTATGCCAAACTGGGCTCAGAGAGTTCTGAATTTATGTCAGATTTTATCATGTCCAGTGGAAGGAAGCCCAGACAAAATCTTCTTCTGTAACTTAACCAGTGGGAGGAGATGTTTGGGGGTAGTCTGGATGTGTTAGTTCATTTGAGCTGCTATTAAAGAATATCACAAACTGGCTTATAAACTATTTTTTCCCCTCACAGTAATGGAGGTTAGGAAATCCAAGACGAAGGGACCAGCAGATTCAGCATCTGGTGAGGCCTGCTTCCTGACCAGCAAGTTGGCACTCAGTGTCTTAGAAATCTGGAGATAATCTCTGGGAGTGTTAGAGTTGCTGCAAAACTTCTACTGAGGAAGACCTGCTGCCTGTGTGTTTGACCTGCAGCCTACAGGTGCATGAACACCTGGGTGGAGACAGAGCAGTCCTGGTGGCTTGCAGCCGAGGGTGGTGTGTGGCTGAGTTGAATTCATAGAGCATGTGCGCCTAGACCCATCAGTTCTTGGGCAAGTCTCATCATAGCTCTTAGCCATTGCTACACGAGATAGAAAACATGGTTATGGGGGAAACATGATTGACTGCCTTAAGTTATATGGCAAGTTGATGAAGTAGTTGGAACTTGACCTAGTAAATTCTGGTTGCATTCAGCTTGTTCTGCTGGAGTCAGATCTGCAAGACTGGGCCTTCTCTATCTCATTTGGGTAAACCCTAGGAATACCTTACCTGAAAGAACTGGGACAAAGCATCTCTTCTAGATCTCCCACTGACTAGCTCTGGATAAATCCATTCCTGGGCCTCAGTTTTCCAGTCTGTTCAGTGAAGGTGTGAACTTTAATTTTCCTTTTAGCTTCAAAAAATTCTAAGCACTTGGGTAATGAATTTTCCCTGCCACTCTAAGTGCTTGGCTATTTTATTCCATTATTACTACAAGCTTTATAGCTAGGTATGAATATTATTAAGGTTGCACAGTATGTTAGTGGTGTGACTGATTTTTAAACTCATATTGATATGAGCTCAAATCCATGTTTCTAGGTAGAGTGTTTCCCAAAAAAAACCTCGGGAACAAGATTGCCAGAGCTGTTTGGGTGGAACTCTGTTAATTGGGTTTATTCTTCCTGGAGGCCATCTTGCTCTGCCCTGATATACTTCAGTGCTCCTTCTGTGGGCAAAGCAGATGGAGGGACAAGAGCATGCATGATTCTGTTCCACACAGCAGACACGTCAATGCCTCCTCCTGTTTTGCCAGCCGGTTTAGGCCACAGCCAAGAGTGCTACTAGAGGCATGGGACAGCCTAACCTCAGTTTCAGCTAGGTGTGTAGGACTGTCAGTCACTCATGGTGCAGCAACGCAAGGTCAAACGTGGACTGGATCCTCACATGTTGTACTCTGAGCAATGGGATTGGCATTTTATGGAGTTGGAGATGTGCTCGTCACAAGTAGGATGGAGTCAGGTTGGGCAAAGAGGCCCCAGAGAAGGCACTGAGCACTGTCCAAGGGAAGAACCATAAAATGTGTCTACTTTTGATGCTAAGTCAGAATCAGAGAGGAAATTGAGTATCTAAAATCCAGCTGTCTCAGCTGCATACCCTGTATCATATTGTCCTATTTAATTGTCTTTATAAGACCTAAATTCATCTGAGATTATTTTGTTTTAATTCATTTACCTATTTAGTGTCTCACTCTCTGACCAGAGGGTGAGCATTTGGGAGGAAGAACCTCATTTGTTTTGTTCATTGTTGGATCATCAGCTTCTAGAAAAGTTGGTTTAATATGTATTTGTCAAATGAATGCATACATGAAAGACAGTTCTTTCTCTGGGGGAACATCTGAAAGGCACCAGGCAACTCGTAGGGATATAGATTAGTTTTGTTATTTTCCTTGGCCCCTGATCAAACACTTTTCAAGATCATGAGATTATAGGGGGAAAGGAAAGTTGGATTAAAAATGACTATGGTCCTTTCCAGACCTAAGCCTTAGACACTATGGTGTGCCTTCTAAAAGTCCTCTCCTGGTGCTATTCAGTGATTCTGTGTGCTCACATGGCTTACCCCAACTTCTGCTGCTTGAACTGCCAGCCATATTCCTGCTTCCAGACTCTTTCCCAGCTGTTCCCTCAGTCTGGAAAACTTTCCCTAGATGCTTATATGGCTCATTCCTCTACTTGCTCAATTCTCTGCTCAAATGCTACCTTATTTCTCTTTGAGGCTGTTGCTGAGGGCCCATGTCAGAATCACACCCCAGCAACTCCCAGCCCTTCCCCTGCTCTATTAGTTTGTATCTCTACGTGGGGAGCAAATTCCCCAAGGTCAGGTATTTTTTAAGTTTGTTCACTATTCCTAATAGCTTGAACAGTACATGACTCATATAAGGGGCTCCGTAAGTGCTGAATATTGAACAAATGAGAGGGTTTAAATGAGGAGTTAAGGAATAGGTTTTACCAAGATTGTTTGTCCACAGCATCTGACAGGGGAACATAGGGAAGAATGGGAGGTGGCAGTAACTTCCTTTAGGGTTGTTGTAGTTAAGGAGTGAGGCGAAGGAAGCTTATTCTAGAGCATGACAGTGTTGCTGCTGAGAAATGGATGGATCAGGATATATTTTGGCAAATCCAGCAGGACTAGCTGATGGGTTGATTGTAGACTGATGGAGATTCCAAGGAGAACTCCCCGGTTTTTAACCTGAACAATTGGATAGATAGATGATGGCTCACCATCCAAATGAGAAAAATGATCTACTCATTAATCTCTTGTTTGAGGGTAGATTTAAGGATCCCCTGGTAGGCATATTCAAGGTTCTTTTGTTTATTCTTTATTTTGAACTAGACACCCAGATGAAAATATTGAGCAAGAAGTCGGGTATATAAACCTAGAACTCAATGGTGAGGTCTGGGCTGTGGATACAAATTTGGGAGCATTTGCATAATTAAAATAAAGGAAATTTGGTAAGTATGTCATCCCTTACTCTGGAAAGGTTGATGTCCTCAGGAGTGAGATTGGAGGGCTAGGAATAAAGTGCTGTGGAGTAAAAGAGAAGCCATGCTGTCAATCATGGATGTATCTATAAGACAAAGTGTGCCTGTCATGTACTGTGGTATTCCTGGGGTAGATAGGATCCCTTCCTTCAGGGAATTTCTGGGTTATGTTTGTCTAATTACTTCCACTTTGTGGGATCATAATCTAAAAGACATCAGAGTGCTATCATTTATTTGCTAGAACAAATGGACTTTCTTCTCATCCTGCTAAGTTAGAGAATCCTGGTAATTAAGTTTGGAGTATGTTTAAAATTTGCGTAGGCATAGATGTGCATGGGTACACGTGACTGCAGCCAGGATGAGGGTTGCATTGAAGTAAATAGGACGAAATCCCTGAGCTACCTAGGTCTCTGCTTGATCAGGCCATGGTACGGAGTGAGTGTCCTTTGTTTCTAGTTCTCTGTGTATGAAGAAAACACAGACATCTTTTGAGTCCTTTGTGTTATGTACTTCATATCCTTTGTCTACATTAATTGAACCCTCCCTGGAATTTATGAGGTAGGTGGCATTGACTCCATTCTGCAGTACAGCAAAATGAGGCTGTCAGTCTCAAAGGTGGGGCACTGGCAGGTCCAACTGAGGACTGATGTGAAATTCCATGCTCTTTCAACTCAGTAGCCCAAAGGAGCATAAACTATAACTAGTGTTTCTTTCACATGATAGCACATATCTAAATTCGGTTTCCCTGTTCTTTCCAAACTGCCTTTGCTTAAGTGAAATGCCTTCAGTTTTTTTAAAACCCATTGTCTTTTTCATGATGATTTTTTTTATGCATTTGTTTATATGCAGTGCTGAGAATTGAATCCAGTGCCTCACAAGTGCAAGGCAAATGCTCTACCACCAAGCTACAGCCCCAGCCCCCCTTCAGTTTTTTTAATGAATCTGTGTGACCTATTAATTATTAAAGTGCTTGTGACCGTGTCCAGCACATAGTCAGTGCTCAACAATTGCTATTTAATATAATACTGCCATTTGAGGAAACCTGAGACTCACAGAAGGGAAGGGGCTCGACCAATATCCCGACCAGAGTCCATCCACACTTAGCTTTTTGCCCTACTTTCAAGTTCTAAACACATTGTGCGACTTGCAACATGGCGGCCGGCGAGGAGGCAGCACTTTCAATGCCTCCACAGTAACGGGATCAGAGAGACCCATAAATACACCTACATGTGACCTGCTGAGGAACTTCTAGCAAAATTCCGCTGAAAGGAGACCTGCCGGGAATTACATCAAATAAACTTATAGGAGTAAACAGTAACTCAGCAGTCAAACAGAACAAGAAGCAAAATGAGCAGCATGAAAAAGCAAGGAAGAAAAGGAGTACAAACAATGCAGGACAGCCTAAATATTCAGGAGGATATAGAGTCATCAGAAAAATGGTCATATAAAGAACTAAAGGAATACCTTAGACAGATGGAATGGAACCTTAAAGAGGATATGAGACAGCAAATTCAAGCAGCGAAAGAACACATTGAGAATGAATTACATAAACAGATAAAAGAAGAAGTTAAACATCTTTATCAGGAGATAGAGATTATAAAAAAGAATCAAACAATAATCTTAGAAATGAAGAAAATTATAAACCAAATTAAAATCTCAAATGAGAGTATCACTAATAGAGTGGAGCAAGTAGAAGCCAGAATGTCAGATAATGAAGACAAGATATATCATCTTGAAAAGAGTCTAGCCAACTCAGATAGGCTGGTTAAAAATCACGAGAGAAAAATCCAAGAGATATATGATAACATAAAGAAACCAAATTTAGGAGACATCGGGATAGAGGAAGGGATAGAGATTCAAACCAAGGGAATGAGTAACCTACTAAATGAAATAATTATAGAAGACTTTCCAGAAATAAAAAAGGAAACAGATATACAAATTGTAGATGCATACAGGACACCGAGCATACAAAATCACAGTAGACCAACGTCAAGACACATTGTTATGAAGATATCCAATATACAGAACAAAGAGAAAATATTAAAAGCTACAAGAGAAAGGAGACAGATTACATTCAGGGGTAAACCAATGAGGTTAACAACGGATTTTTCATCACAGACGCTGAAAGCGAGAACATCCTGGAACAACGTATTTCAAACACTGAAAGACAATGGATGCCAACCAAGAATTCTGTATCCAGCAAAATTAAGCTTCAGGTACGACAACGAAATAAAAATCTTTCATGATAAACAAAAGCTAAAAGAATTTGCAGCCAGAAAACCAGCATTGCAAAGCATCTTGAGCAAAACACTACACGAGGAAGAAATGAAAAACAATAACCAAAGCCAACAGTGGGAAGTACCTCAGTAAAGATAGACGGAGGAGGTAAAGCTAATCATGGAGAAACAAACTAAATTAAAAAAAAAGAGATAAATAATCAAACATGGCTGGAAGTACAAACCATATATTAATAGTAACTCTAAACGTTAATGGTTTAAACATTCCAATAAAGTGACATAGGCTGGTAACATGGATTAAAAAAACAAATTCAACAATATGCTGCCTCCAGGAGACACATCTGACTGGAAAAGACATACACAGGCTGAAGGTGAAAGGTTGGGAAAAAATATACCACACACACGGTCCTCGCAAGCAAGCAGGGGTGGCCATCCTCATATCGAATAAAATTGACTTCAAGACTAAGTTAATCAAAAGGGATAAGGAAGGACATTATATACTGTTAAAAGGAACCATTAAACAACAAGATATAACAATTATCAATATTTATGCACCAAATAGTGGTGCTGCGACATTCATAAAACAAATTCTCCTCAAGTTCAAGAATCAAATAGACCACAACACAATAATTATGGGTTACTTCAACACACCTCTCTCACCATTGGACAGATCCTCCAAACAAAAGTTGAAAGCATTACATAGTTCATGATATATCATCTTTCATACATTTGACTCAAATGTATGAAAGATGATATATCATGAACTATGTAAAAAAAGGAAAAAAAAGAAACTATAGAACTCAATATCACAATCAATAACCTAGACGTAACTGACATATATAGAATATATCAACCATCATCAAATGGATATACTTTTTTCTCAGCAGCACATGGATCCTTCTCAAAAATAGACCATATATTATGCCATAGGGCAACCCTCAGTAAATATAAAGGGGTGGAGATAATACCATGCATGTTATCTGATCATAATGGAATGAAACTGGAAATCAATGATAAAAGAACGAAGGGAAAATCCAATATCACATGGAAAATGAATAATATGTTACTGAATGATCAAGGGGTTACAGAAGACATAAAGGAGGAAATCAAAAAATTCTTAGAGATAAAAGAAAATACAGACACAACTTATCAGAATCTATGGGACACAAAGCAGTTTTAAGAGGGAAATTCATCGCCTGGAGGTCATTCCTCAAAAAAAGGAAAAACCAACAAATAAATGAGCTCACACTTCATCTCAAAGCCCTAGAAAAGGAAGAGCAAAACAACAGCAAATGCAGCAGAAGGCAAGAAATAATTAAAATCAGAGCGGAAATTAATGAAATTGAAACAAAAGAAACTATTGAAAAAATTAACAATACTAAAAGTTGGTTCTGTGAAAAAATAAACAAGATCGATAGACGTTTAGCCATGCTAACGAAGAGAAGAAGAGAGAGAACTCAAATTACTAACGTATGGGATGAAAAAGGCAATATCACAACAGATGCTACAGAAATACAGAAGACAATTAGAAATTATTTTGAAAACCTACATTCCAATAAAATAGAAGATAGTGAAGACATCGATAAATTTCTTAAGACATATGATTTGCGCAGACTGAGTCAGGAGGATACACACAATTTGAACAGACCAATATCAATGGATGAAATTGAAGAAGCAATCAAAAGACTACCAACCAAGAAAAGCCCAGGACTGGATGGGTATACAGTGGAGTTTTACAAAACCTTTAAAGAAGAATTAATACCAATACTTTTCAAGTTATTTCAGGAAATAGAAAAAGAGGGAGCTCTTCCAAATTCATTCTATGAGGCCAACATCACATTGATTCCGAAACCAGACAGAGACACCTCAAAGAAAGAAAACTACAGACCAATATCTCTGATGAACCTAGATGCAAAAATCCTCAGTAAAATTCTGGCGAATCAGATACAAAAACACATCAAAAAAATTGTGCACCATGATCAAGTAGGATTCATCCCTGGGATGCAAGGATGGTTCAATATACGGAAATCAATAAATGTTATTCACCACATCAATAGACTTAAAGATAAGAACCATATGATCATCTCGATAGACGCAGAGAAAGCATTCGACAAAGTACAGCATCCCTTTATGTTCAAAACATTAGAAAAACTAGGGATAATAGGAACTTACCTTGACATTGTAAAAGCTATCTATGCTAAGCCTCAGGCTAGCATCATTCTGAATGGAGAAAAATTGAAGGCATTCCCTCTAAAATCTGGAACAAGTCAGGGATGCCCCCTATCACCACTTCTTTTCAATATAGTTCTCGAAACACTGGCCAAAGCAATTAGACAAACGAAAGAAATTAAAGGCATAAAAATAGGAAAAGAAGAACTTAAATTATCACTATTTGCGGATGACATGATTCTATACCTAGAAGACCCAAAAGGGTCTACAAAAAAACTACTAGAACTAATAAATGAATTCAGCAAAGTGGCAGGATATAAAATCAACACGCATAAATCAAAGGCATTTCTGTATATCAGCAACAAAACTTCTGAAATGGAAATGAGGAAAAACACTCCATTCACAATGTCCTCAAAAAAAATAAAATACTTGGGAATCAACCTAACAAAAGAGGTGAAAGATTTATACAATGAAAACTACAGATCCCTAAAGAGAGAAGTAGAAGAAGATCTTAGAAGATGGAAAAATATACCCTGTTCATGGATAGGCAGAACTAACATCATCAAAATGGCAATATTACCAAAAGTTCTCTATAGGTTTAATGCAATGCCAATCAAAATCCCAATGGCATTGCTTGTAGAAATATATAAAGCAATCATGAAATTCATATGGAAAAATAAAAGACCCAGAATAGCAAAAGCAATTCTAAGCAGGAAGTGTGAATCAGGCGATATAGCAATACCAGATTTCAAACTATATTACAGAGCAATAGTAACAAAAACAGCATGGTACTGGTACCAAAACAGGTGGGTGGACCAATGGTACAGAGTAGAGGATACACAGACTAATCCACAAAGTTACAACTATCTTATATTTGATAAAGGGGCTAAAAACATGAAATGGAGAAAGGATAGCATCTTCAACAAATGGTGCTGGGAAAACTGGAAATCCATATGCAACAAAATGAAACTGAATCCCTTTCTCTCGCCATGCAGAAAAGTTAACTCAAAATGGATCAAGGAGCTTGATATCAAATCAGAGACACAGCGTCTGATAGAAGAAAAAGTTGGCTCCGATCTACATATTGTGGGGTCGGGCTCCAAATTCCTTAATAGGACACCCATAGCACAAGAGTTAATAGCAAGAATCAACAAATGGGACTTACTTAAACTAAAAAGTTTTTTCTCAGCAAGAGAAACAATAAGAGAGGTAAATAGGGAGCCTACATCATGGGAACAAATTTTTACTCCTCACACTTCAGATAGAGCCCTAATATCCAGAGTATACAAAGAACTTAAAAAATTAGACAATAAGAAAACAAATAACCCAATCAACAAATGGGCCAAGGACCTGAACAGACATTTCTCAGAGGAGGATGTACAATCAATCAACAAGTACATGAAAAAATGCTCACCATCTCTAGCAGTCAGAGAAATGCAAATCAAAACCACCCTAAGATACCATCTCACCCCAGTAAGATTGGCAGCCATGACGAAGTCAAACAACAACAAGTCCTGGCGAGGATGTGGGGAAAAGGGTACTCTTGTACACTGCTGGTGGGACTGCAAACGGGTGCGGCCAATTTGGAAAGCAGTATGGAGATTCCTGGGAAAGCTGGGAATGGAACCACCATTTGACCCAGCTATTGCCCTTCTCGGACTATTCCCTGAAGACCTTAAAAGAGCGTACTACAGGGATACTGCCACATCGATGTTTACAGCAGTACAATTCACAATAGCTGGACTGTGGAACCAACCCAGATGCCCTTCAATGGATGAATGGATTAAAAAAATGTGGCATCTATACACCATGGAGTATTACGCAGCACTAAAAAATAACAAAATCATGGAATTTGCAGGGAAATGGATGGCACTAGAGCAGATTATGCTTAGTGAAGCTAGCCAATCCCTAAAAAACAAATACCAAATGTCTTCTTTGATATAATGAGAGCAACTATGAACAGAGCAGGGAGGAAGAGCAGGAAGAAAAGATTAACATTAAACAGAGACATGAGATGGGAGGGAAAGGGAGAGAAAGGGGAAATTGCATGGAAATGAAGGGAGACCCTCATTGCTATGCAAAATTACATATAAGAGGTTGTGAGGGGAATGGGAAAATAAACAAGGAGAGAAATGAATTACAGTAGATGGGGTAGAGAGAGAAGATGGGAGGGGAGGGGAGGGGGGATAGTAGGGGATAGGAAAGGTAGCAGAATTCAACAGTTACTAATAGGGCATTATGTAAAATTGTGGATGTGTAACCAACGTGATTCTGCAATCTGCATTTGGGGTAAAATTGGGGGTTCATAACCCACTTCAATCTAATGTATGAAATATGATATGTCAAGAGCTTTGTAATGTTGTGAACAACCAATAAAAAAAATTAAAAAAATAAAAACACTATGTGACCCAGCAGTCCCATTCCTGAGTATACACCTAGGAAATAAAGCCAGGGTCTCAAATATTTGCATTCCCATGTTCATTGCAGGATTAATCACAATGCCAAGATATGGAAACAGTTTATCTGTTGACAGACATTTAGGTTATCTATATACATTTACAATTGAATATGATTAAGCCCTTAAAAAAAAAAAGCTTTGTAAGGTTTTGAACAACCAATTAAAAAAAAAAGAAAGACAAGGGAAAAAAAATAAACACATTGTGCTTTAATTGTTTTTGTTTCAAATATGCAGTCCAGCTAGAATAAGGCCATTCCTCTCTACTCCCTTATTCAGTTCTCTGTACTTCTTTTAACATGGTCCTGATTGTCTTGGCTTTCAGAGAACTCTCCCTGCACCCAAGCATTGTGTGTTCTCCTTTGCTTTAGTATCCGTTTGTTTATTCATTCACTTTCTAAAACTGGAGCTGGCTGACGGGCAGACTTTAATCAGAAGATTGTATAACCATGGCGAGAAGCTGCCCAAATCCATAACTGTAATGACAGAATGGGACACAGGAAAATTGGATTAAAAGGCAGCTTGTTTTACAAAGGTGAAAACTCCAACTCCACCTCCTTTCCTTCCCACCTCTTTCTATCCACCTGTAAAAATGTGGAGTGAGATCAGCCTTGAGGGACCCCAGGGAATTCTAAAGGTGACAAGGTTAATTAGACTTGTGGAGCATACTCTGAGTTGTGGGTCTTTGAAGGAGAAGAGATGTTTATCACAATAAGATCACAGAGAAGTGGAATGAAGAAGTGGTTATGCCCAAGTCTCCCAGTTCCTCCCTGCACAACCCCCACCCCTTGGGTGTCCACCACTTACCAAATTGGTGTTCACTCATTTGCCTTAACAATTACAGCACTATGTATTCAATGCTCATTAGATCTAATATATATAGAGAGAATTTGTGCTTTTATGTGGATTAAATAACACATACATATATATGAAGTATTTTCTACTCAGTACTCCTTTGCCATAATATCATCCCCATTCAATGGAGGAGAAAACTGAGCATCAGGTTCTGAACGGACTTGCCTGAGGCAGCCAGAGCTGGATGGGAGCCCAGATCTCCTGCCTTTCAGCAGGCTCTGCCTGCTCGGGTGCTTTGAATCAGCATCACTACATTTCCCCTCACAGTAAGCACAGAGTCACTGGGGCCAGGATGCTTTCAAGTTGAGGGGAACAACATTTTTTTGTTTTCCTTTCTCTAAACAAGGATTCACTTCAGGGTCATTCAAATGCTGCTGAGGTTTGTAAGATCTGGAGCGGTTGGTTTCTAAGTATCTTTTAATTGCTAACTCTTGCTTCAGGCTCCAGGGCAGAGTCATTCAGGTTTTGCTATTTTTTTTTTTTTTTTAAAAGAGAGAGTGAGAGAGGAGAGAGGAGAGAGAGAGAATTTTTTTAATATTTATTTTTTAGTTCTCGGCGGACACAACATCTTTGTTTTAAGCAAAGTGAAGAAACAAACAAGGAGGAGCGTGGTGGATGGGTGGTGCCCAGGTCCTCCACACCTTCTGAATCTTGCAGCTCATCTGTCACTTCTCAGCACAAGCCTGTTGCGGAATTGGCTAAGTCCCCACAGGCAGACCTGTGTGCCTTCTGAGTTCATGTCCTCAGGGAAGAAAGTTGATCTTGGCACTAAGTGTCAAGCTGGTTTTGGTGAAAGACTTTCAGACTTTTTGCTTCTGGGTGGGGTCCTCTGAGGAGGAAGCAGACAAACTGGAGTGGTTTGGCTAACATCACACAGAGAATGTTGTGAAGGTCAGGTAGAATGCAGGTTTCGTAAGCCACCAGGCTAGTGTACCTGCTGCACCCTACGAATGCCTCTAAAATTCCTCAAAAGAGTCTCTGAGTATGTGTGTCAAGAACTCCCCTGTTCTCTTTTCCAGTACTTGTGGGCATTGGGATGGAATTGAGATTCCTATACAGTGAGCTACTGTCTGAGGCTTGCACACACAGGCAGGGTATCTCCATCACATCACCTAGGGATTTGCCACCCAACATGTGGTCCCTGGACCAGCTGCAGCACCTGGGAGCTTGATAGAAATGCAACATCTCTTGGGTTCCCACCTGGACCTACAGAATGAGACTCTGCATTTGAACACGATGCCAAGGGGATTTGCAGGCATATTAAAGTCTGAGAAGCACAGACGAGGAAAGAATAGGAACTCGTAGGCTGCCAATATATCTGGACCACAGCTTGTCAACTTTTGGTCTAGGTGGGAGAAAACAATGAGTTTGTCTTATGTGCAGCTTTGATTGGCAGTTAAGAACTTCTTAGAGAACAACTTGAGAAGTATTTATGGACTCCACCTGATCCATATTGATATCTGCCATAGGTATAGAGTGGGGAATTGGCTCTTGTGGGCCAGATAGTCACCATTACTAAACCAGACCACCTAGAAGCCTCTTCTAACACCAACTTTAACTTCAGTGCTGGCAAATACCTCCTGGACCAGACTGGGTGATGCCTATGGAGGTCATAGTGGCTCTGCCATTAGCTCCATCTGTGACCTTTGGTGGAAGTAGCTTATATAGTTGGTGCTTCAGATTCTGCATCTACCCCTGTGTACCTTCAGGTTTACTGGGAAGCTTAAATGAGACAGGGTAGAACTCTGTGAACTAAAATATGCAGTAGAATTAAAAGGCATTTAAATACCAGTGATGAAGAGAATGAGGATAAATAGGCCTGGAAAATATCTGTGACATTCTGGCATAGTCAGGCCAGTCAAAATTCAAATTTCCTGATTCCTAGGTCTCTTGACTGACTACCTCTTGGGATGAGTCCTGATTTCCTGTCCTAAGTCCCTGAATGAATAAATCATATAAAGGAATATATCCAAATTTGGTGGCAGTGATAGAGATGTAGTAACTGTTAATGTATATCACTTATGTATTTTCTGCTAATAACTCTGATAAGTTCATTACTGGTATTTTTCTCTCCTAGTTTGCAAATCAACTTTTTCAAGCAGGCATATCCCTACTCTGCATGAAGAAACTAAGATGTAGAGTGTCATTGAACATAATATTAATGGGAGGTGATGCTTTCAGACCAAGGGTTACAATTGTAAGGTAGAAATCAGGCCCCATGGCAAGCTAGTTGGGAGTGAGAGTGAATTGTTGGCTAATGAGCAGATTGGGATATTCCAATGCTCCTGAAATGGCCCCGCAAAAATGGTGTCTGGCCCTGCCAAAAGGGCTTGGCGTGAGCTCAGCTGTCACCTTGTAGCAGGGCTTGCTGCTCTGGCCCCTCTCAGGCTGAAGATACTGGAGCTGGCAGTCCTGGGGCAGGGAGGTGCCAAGCCAAGTTGGAAGGCCAGATCTAGAGACAAGATGACCAGCAAAGGTGGAGCCATGGAGCCGGCACGGCTTGCTGCTGTGTTCTGTTGACAGCATGGAGCTCATCTCTTAATTCAATCTCCTGGACTTCTCACTTGAAGTGGGGTGAGAGAGTGCAAAACAACAGAATGGAGAGGCGAGAGATCTTGAGCCATTTCCCCATCCTCAGAAACTCGAGGCCCAAGTGGTCCTGGGGATGGTGCATTCGTTCTGAACTTTACTCTAATAAACAGTGCATAAAGAGATATTCTCCTACCATTAAGCAAGTAGCACAGTGGTTACAGTGGTTTAGTGTTTGGGCCCTGCATTGATCAGCCTAGCTCAAGTCCATGGTCACCATTTGCCAGTTGTGTGATAGTGGGCTTGCTTATTAAACCTGAGATTTTTGCTTTTCACCTGATACCATAGAGACAACCTCAGAACCTGACTTGTAAATGGGCCAAGAAGATTCAGTAACATAATGCATTTAAATTCATCATAGAGCCTGACCCAATTAATATTCAAAACATGAAAGCTTTTTAAAAAATTGTTATAGTTGTTAGTGTCGTGACCATCATCTTGGTGGTTAGGACAGGAGGGGATCAAATAAAGAGCAACTCTTTGGCTTGAGTTTTTGCATCTATTAAGAAATAAGATAAAGTAGTAAATCAGATGGGAGACCAAAATGTCCCCTCTATCACTGTAGCTTGAGTGGACAGAATAACATAGACCTATCACCCCATCCTGGCCAGTGTTCATCCACTTCTTGGCAAGCGCATTTCTCCATAGCTGGCTGCCAGGAGGCCGGGCGTGAGCTCTCTGCAGGTCACCTAGCTCTCCACAGGAAGGGAGGACATTACTGAGTTGGGTACACTTATCCTCAAATCCTCAAAGCCACTTCTCCTGTGAGGAGCCAAGGTGGGGATGGGGAAGAGGGGTTGGGAAAGGCCTGGGATTTTACAGTCATGTCACCTGTTTCAAAGGGAAGGAAAGATCAGGAGTGGGCAGGAGGGTTCCTCCAACCTTTACACATTATCTGCTGCCATCGTGTTACAAAAAAAGTGACCTACTTGACATATTTGATATTTGATCATTTAACCCTGCCCCCGCCCCACCTTAGCAGAACTGTTTTCAGCAATAACCATAGAACAGACGTTATTATTGTTTTTTAAATTCAATCTTCAGTTTGCAAACACTGGACAAAGAAGAAAGAATATACTGTATTATGCAAAATTTAATCTGAACTTTGTAGTGTTTCACATCTCAACTAAACTGTTTACTTGCCAAACCAAAATTTCACATTTGCATTGCTCATATTTCACTATTTTAAATTTTCATCCCAAATAAAAATGTCAAGCGGTCACCTAGAATGACAGAACTGAATGATCTCATGTTCTGTTCTTCTTCCTTTATAATCACCATGTTCTCAAAGTGACTGTTTATTTCAAATCTATTGTTTAAACACATCGATGTGTGGTCCCCATTGGGGATAGGTACTGTGCCTGAAGTGAGCACAATGAATTCAAATATCCCAAATTTACTCTTGAAATTTTCAAGTGGAGCTAAGACCACATGTTACAAACTTACTTATGTAAATTAAAATTCAGTGACAGCCTCAGAAATTATTTAGAACTGAAGCCAACCAATTTGTAAAATTTTTTTTTTTGAAAAGGAGGAAGGTATATTTTATCACTGGCATTATTTAGGATTTCAAGCATATGGTGGTAATAAAAATTGCCTGATTTCTATTTACTTTAGAAATTATTACACTTTTTAAAATTCTTTGCAGAGAGTGCACATCCTCATTGCCCATTCCTGAGACAGATTGCTCCCTGTCTGGCTCTTGGAAAAACTATACTGGGTTGGGATTCAGGAATTCTGGGTCCTTGTCTTAAGCCTGCAGTTCGTAGTTCCTAACTAAGTAAATTCATTTCTTCTCTGGGCCCTGGTTTTCTCAACTGTAAATTACGGTCCCTATCTCAAATTTCTTTTCTGTTTCAGACTCTGATTTGAGAAGTCATCTTTCACCAAGGAGAGGTGCATGGGAGAATACATTTGGAATCTGACTCTGTCTCTGTTCAGGGAGTGATGCTGATTTATGGGGACGAGCCAGTGAAGGTAGATCATCTGCCTTTGATTTATCTCCAAGGCTCGATGCACCCTGGCTTCTGTAATTCTCAGGAGCAGGGATTAAAGTAGAAGGAGTTTTTTTGGGGGCTTATGCATTAAAGGGAGGAAGAGGAGGCTATGGCCACATGGGTATGGCAATAACCTTACAAGTGAGACTCATGAATTACTGCTTGCTAGGCACTGGATCTTTTTAATGTGGTCCCGATGCAGGTGCTACTGTTTATTCCCAGTTTTCAGAGGAGGAAGTAGAAGCTGAGCTTGGGGTCACACATATGGTAAGTGATAGTTGTAGGATCTGAATCCAGGTGTCTGACTTGGGACTCTGTACCGTAACCACTGTGGTCAAGGATTAGGGACCTCAGGTGCTGTTTGTCACTAGACTTTGTCCCTCTGCTCTGGGCTGGCCATATCTGGGGAAGCCTGTTTCTGGGTCCTGGAATGACAGGAAGGGCCTATGAGGTTCTATCGAAGACAGGGGGTTTGCTCCCATTTTAGGTCTTTCCTGTTTGTGACACACTATAAACCAGTGGTTGTCACTGCTTGGAGGGGGCTTTGCATTTCTGATCTACCTCCCTCCCATTTGAGGTTAGAGATACTGAAGCTTTATATAAGGTCACCCAGATTTAAGGAAAAAACCAGAATCGGGATCTCACTAATTTGTACTGCCATGATGGGCGAAGGTCTGGTCTGGTATCTTCATATGGCACTTGGTTACCTTCATAGTTAAATGGTGGGTTAATCTGAGGTAGTGGGAGTTCAATCCTTCCCACCCCACTCCAGGAAGCTTTTATCTGTGGCTGGAGTCCGTTGCTCCAGTATTAAACCGAGTTTGATAATGATTTTGAAGTTTATCCATTTTACAAAGCATTACTTCTTTCTGGAAAGGACCTGAAAGACTTGCATTGTTCAGGAGTATTCATTTCATTCAGCAAACATTTGGTGATTTTCTGTCTTCTAGGTACTTGAGTCATAGACGTAATCCCTGCCTTCATGGAGTTTATAGTCTAGCGTAAGACAGATGTTAAGCTGCAAAATGATTATTTGACAACTAATAATTAAAAAAAAATAAAAAATTTGTTCATGTAAAAAAATGATTATTTGACTATTCTTTTCCTATTTAGTTTATATTTGTATGTAAATCTATGAAGTGTGACGGGCAGTCTAAAAAGAACTATGAGCCCTTTTATAAATCTTAGCTTCCCCCTGAAATTTTATATTTTTTATTATATCTCACTTTGTTTAAGAAATGTGGCATATTTTACAGTACATTGTCAGAAATGTCACATTGTTCTTTATCCAAAACAAATGAAATTTACCTTGCAACCAACCATCCTTTTCTGAAATAGCTACAGATCTGAGCAGAAAAGAGTGGAAGGTAATATATTTTCTACTGTGATTTCCTTAACATTCATCATCTTTCCTCAATATTTTTTTTATTAAAAAGTAAAGGTTAGCAAGTTTTTTTTGTTTATATTTCAAAGTTTCTTGAGGATTGCAATAGACTTGAGGCTCCCTGGATGTGTGCGTAATAAGTTGTAATAACTGATAGATGTTACAGAGTGTTTTGTTTTCTCTCTGGATGCTTCCATTTTGCCATAGTAATCTTCTAAGTTGGCTTCATAGTACAGCATGGTAATCCCATTTTACAGAGCAAAATAGGCAAGGTGCTATAACATAACCAAGAGTAGAATGACTGGCTATCACAATTTGAGAAACTTACAGGTCAATGTATTCTGAAACGTAGATAGACGTGAGTTAGAATCATACCATCTCTGCTTTCATCCATCCATCCATTCATTTATTCATTCTCACATTCATCCATGCATCTATTCATCAATATTTATACATTTTCCAGTCTTGCATCCTGCTAGGTAGGAGGATATCTATCCTGGGGATCATAAAAGGCCAAGTGTCAGCTTGCATGGAGCTTATGTTCTAGTGGGGTTGGCTACTGTACACAAATGAATAAACATACAAGGTCACTTAAAATTGTGTTAAGGCCAATGAGATGTGATATCAGAGTTATGGAATAAAGTCAACCTGTTGATGGTGAGGGTCCTGGATTTTTAAAGGAAATGACATATAAATTGAGTTCCAAGGGAATAGAAGGAACCAGCCAGGTGGGGACTGGGTGAGAGGATTATAGCATAAGCAAAGACTGCAAGGAAGGAGTTGGCTTGGCATATGAGGAAACTGGAGGAAAAGCAAGGTATTTGAAGTCCAGAGAGCAGAGATGGTGTGGAAAGAGGGATGGAGTATGAGCGTGAGCTTGAGCAGATCGTCAGGGGGAAAGAAAAGTCTAGGGAAGTACAGGTGGGAAGTCAATGAAAGGTTTAACGAGAAAGTGCTGATTATGTTTTAGGAAGATTGTTCTCCACCATGATTTAGTCTAGGGAAGGAGAGGTGAAGGAAAATATTCTAGTTTGAAGCTGTCACCATGGTTCAGTCAAGGGAGAATGGTGGTGTGCCTAGGATGGTGGGATGGAAATGAGAAGACAGAAACCTTCAAGATTAATTTGAGGATGAGGTCAAGGGAAAAAGGATTAAGGTTGTCTCCTCCATATCGGACTTGGGCAATTTTTTAGTTGATTGTCTTAGAAAAAATCCTTAGCTTTTCTTGTACTGAAGATTGGCTGGGGGGCATGACATGAGACCCTGGGCAGAGACCGAAGGCCTGCGTGAGATAAGCAGAGGGGCAAGGAAGGAAAGATGAGGAAAGGAGTCGGTGTCTGTGAAGTGGACAGAATGGGTCCCCTCACCAAGAATCATACATTGTCACTACCCAGAGAAACCCGAAGTAACAATAGGCAATTACTCAAGGAAATGACCATGACATATATTAGTTTTGCTTAACCTACTGCATCCAGCGGTTAAAAGACATTAAATAAAGATGCACATATTCAAGGCATTTTGGGTACAGATAAAGGATAGGAAGCTTAAACTGGCTAAAGAAAAGAGGAAAAGTTATTTGTTGACAGAATGAGAAGATGAGAGTGGAGTCAAGCTTCAGGTGTGGTGAGGTTGAGTGTCAATCGCCTGATCTGACAGATGTGCTGGCTTGGTGGTTGCTTCTTCCTCCGGCAGGTTTTCCTTTGTGTTTGAATGTCAGAAGCTCCAACAGAAACCCAGCACCTGGCTGCCCATGGTTACAGGGTTAAGTCTGGAGTAGGTTCTTTGATGTGGCTTGGATTGCATTCTTGTCCTGGAAACATCTCATTGGTCAGAGAGTGGGATATGTGAATGGGCCAAGGTCAGGCTGGTGGGCAGGGTCACTCCTTCCAAACCCAGGGTGGGGGCGGGGCCGTATCCAAAGGAAAACAGGGCTGCTGTTACTAGAAGACATGAGGGTCAAAACCACAGATCCCCAAAGGTCCCCGTGAATTCCAGTTCTGCATTTCACCTGCTGGCAGATAAACCCTTGTATGTCCATTTACCCTCTGATTCCTTGGAGGTGGTCAGAATGGAGAAGCTCCTATTCCGCAGCTCTCAGAAGCGCTTTTCACACCACTGGGAATTCACACTGCATGATATGGAAATCAAGCTAGGTACAGGAGCCTTGGGAATCAAAAGCTGGGTAGTTTGGCTTTGGGATGTGAGCATGTGGGGAAGGAGATGGTGAACACCAAGTCAATTTTGCTCAGCTCTACCGAAGCAGGCATTTATTTCTTAAATCTTCCAAACGCTTGTCAGTTTCCTTAAAAAGCATTTTATCACAGTATCATAGACTGTCAGGGCTGCAAAGGTGCGTAGAAATCTTTCATTCCAAACTGGTCTCTACTCAGTTAAGAAAACCGAGGCCTGGCATTGTGAATCTAGAGAAGGATCTTGAATCCAGCCTTGTGGTTTTATTCCTGTGAATAGCATGTTGAATTTCTTACTGCTTCCCTTGATGAATTTGCTTCACAGATAGGCTATCTTTTTATCTTTTTTTTTTCCTCCTATGAAGAGAGTCTGTCTAGTTTCTTCTGGGAAATGATCTTGGCCCAGGTTTCATTTTATTTCCCAATTCTTAATTTTAAAAATCCCTCTGAGAAATGAGGATTCTTTGGAAGATGATGACTAGGTGACAGACATCACTAATGAATTGTTTTGTGCCCCAAACCATAGGTGTGTTTCTTGGTTTAGCAACAAACTCAGTCCCTGCATGACTCTGTGAGCCCCGAAAATTCACTTTCATCTGAACTTCTAAAAAAATGTGTCCTTCAGGAGCATCCCATACAAGGCTCAAGGGGGAGTGTTACTCCTGAACAAGAGCTTGACTGGTTGGATGAGAGATATGAACAGGTGTCCTGATGAAGACCTTGACTGCTGGGTTCAAATAGCCCTGCCGGCAAATCCAGGCTCCAGTGATTGTGTGATCTGGACCATATTATTCAGCTCTGATAGGCCTCATGCGGGGTTTCTGTTCTCACGACTAAAAGGCTCAGGGGTCGCTCTAGTTAAACTGGGCTAACTGGGCTGTACGAAATAACCACACAAGAGACACAAAGACCTTTTTCTTTGGGGTCACTCTGACGGCTCCTCTGACCTTAAGGGTCTGCAGAAAGAGAGAGAGAACGAGAGCACTCGATGACCCCTTTTATTGAGAAGTTATTCAAATGAGGCAAGGGGTCAGGTTTCAGGGGGCTGAGTCTATCTTCATGATGTCCACTGTCAGCAGGTTGACTGACACCTGGGTAGGCCACACCCAAGGGCACAGTAAGAGAAGGGGACACACACAAGGCACTTCCATGGAAGATTCTATCCTAAACAGGGCAAGGGGTTATATTACAAAGGAACAGGTGAGCACAGCTTCACCCATGGGGCTGTAGCAAGACACACCCATGCACGAGACACCGACCACATTTCTGTGACTGAGCGCCTCAGCACCCAGCCGGGGAGTGTGACCCAGTCACGTGTAAGGTTGGTCTCCCACAGCCTCACATTCTTTGTTTAAAATGAGCGGATTCATATAAACCTTACCCATCAGGTTATTGAGAGGGTGAAATAAAATTAGCAAATAAAAGTACTCAGTGCAGTGCCTTGGAGATTCTGAGCATTCAGTGTCATCATCTAGTGATGTCAGGGGGTTAACCCAGGTGACACTTGGTTGCTGAACCGAGCTTGAAATAGTGTCCAATTTACTCAAGATAGATGGCAACTCAGAGTGGACTGTGTGCAGTACAGATTTATTGAAAGATTAGCTCTATTTGAGTGGTCAAATTCCCACTCTCCATCTTTCTTTAGAGTCTCCAAAATGTAACTCTTCTGCAGTTTGTGCTAGAACATTCCCTTATGTCATCAGACACTCTTGGCGACTTGTCCATGCTCCCCTGAATTCATTGATGAACCCTGATGCCTTCCTCTCCTTCAGTGCGATAGATTCTTCCTTGGATCAATATCTCTCACTCAACAAGGATTCAATGAAATAGTGCACATAAAGCACTTAGCCCACAGTGGCTGGATATGGAAGCTAATCAATAAAATGTTAGCTACCCATATCACTCTGACGACCACTGTTGGAATTATTGTCACATACCTGGCATAGCAATAGCCCTGAGAGTGAGAGTGACAATGTCAGGGGATACCTGGGGCCACCAAGACACACTTTTTAAAAAGGCTAACCCTGATATACACTCATCATCCTTCCCGCCCCCCCCCGCCCCCCACAGGAGAAATGATTAGGTCAATTTCTTTTTAACCTTCTTTTAAAGACGAAATAATATCAATTAAAAATAAAAGCCCCTTTTCTCATACATCCCGTTTGTTGTCTGTGATTCCCAATCACTTCCTCTTCACTAATCTGGTGTGATGCTTGAGATAGACCCCAGAGGCCGGAAGTCATCCATTAGCAAGACAGGATTTCCCACCTAGAAGTCTGATCTCATCATCGTTGTCATAGGTTTCCATGGCACTTTCTCAAACAGCCTATCCTTTAATCCTCGAAGTGGCTCTGGATGTAAGCATGTTACTGTCCCTGTTTTTGAAAGATGGATCAGGGAAGGGTTAAGTTACTTGCCCAGTGACAAAGAAGATTAAGTGTCCCAAGCTTGGATGAAAATTTGCTCTGACATATCACAAGGGCCCTCATGGGGTTTGGTGTAAGTTGCCTGTAAGGAGTCAGCATGAGGTGAAGCCATGCATCCATTGCTCAGATCAGCCTGGGGACTAGTGTAAACAGAAAACAGGGCAGAGATGGCGACATTCACCAGAGTCTGAGCAAGGGGGCTGGAGTACCAGGTGTTGAGTTCAATTGGCATTTGTCACCCTGAAGGGTCCTAGCACTGGCTCCCCTCACTGCCTTGGACTGGTCAGGCTTAGTGCTTGTTCCTTAGTGTCACTACTGTGAAGGGTACAGAGAGGGCAAACCAAGAGGAGCACTGAGAAACCAGCTGTATCTAGACTTGAAACTAACCATTTCCTGGTAACGTAACCTTGGACAAATATTTTCTGAGCCTCAACTTCTGCATCTGTGAAGTGAGACAAGAATGCTTGTACATGTGTCTATATGCTGGGAAAGGTAGGTTAATTGGTTGATTTATGTAAAGTGCATGGAATGTAATAAGACTGAACAAAGGCAGCTGAACCTTGCTACTGCATGTATGATTGTAAAAAGGACCCTGAAGCCTGACTGACAAGCGGGATTTCTAGAATTCAACATTCTCCTATCATAGGCTCTCAATTCTTTCTTTCTTTCTTTCTTTCTTTCTTTCTTTCTTTCTTTCTTTCTTTCTTTCTTTCTTTCTTTCTTTCTTTGTAGTGCTGGGGATAGAACTCAATGCCTCATGCATGTGAGGCAAGCTCTCTCCCACTGAGCTACAACCCTAACCCCTCAATTCTCACTTCTTGTGCGATCTCTTTGTCCTCAGATTCAATTATTTGTTATACACTAATAATTTCCAAATGTATATTTTAAGTCTCAGGTATACATATGTAACTGACTAAATAACATTTCTTCTTAGGTATTCAAATGTTCTGCAAATACAATTTTTCTAAAGCAGAGTTTGTAACTGACTTCCAAGCTTGGTTATCATCAGGTTTCTCTCTCCCAGTGAATAGCCTTTCTGCCTCGTCAGTTTTGCAGGCCAGAGTCCTGGAAATGCTCTCCTGGATCCAGCTCATAAAAGTCATGTCACTTCTCCCAATTTCAATAAACATAGAATCTATTTCTTGGCATGTCCAGCATCAGCCTGGTTAAACTAGCACCATTTCCTGTCTGTACTGTTGCAATAGCCTCCAAATTGGAGGCCCTTTGTTTACTGTGGCCTCTTCCAGGTCAGTCAGAGCAAAATTTTGGGGAGCCATGATCTTGTGCTCACACCCCCTCCAGTGGCACCCCTGTGTACCCCTTTTGTATTTTCCTTTTTATTTTAGGGTTAAAATGTGCTCAAGGACCTGGCCTACGAGGCCTGTCATGATCTGGGTCCTGGATCTCGCTCAGACTCATTTTCTATAACGTTATCTATGGTTTTCTCTGCTCAGACTTGCTGACTGTGTTAGTTCGAATTCTGTCACTGTGACAAAATACCTGAGATAATCAACTCATAAACAGAAATGATTTATTTTGACTTACAGTTTAAGTGGTTTTAGCCCATGTTTGGTTGGCTCTGCTGCCTTTGGGCTTGTGACGAGGCACATCATGGTGGGAACTGTGTTACAGAGAAAAGCTGCTCACCTCACAGTGACTGGGAAGGAGATAGCAGGCAGAAGAAGGGAAGGCATCCTAATATCCCCTTCAGAGGCATGACCCAATGACCTAACTTCCTCCCATGAGGCTCTGCCTCCTAAGGTTTCACTCTCTCCCAGTAGCACCATAGGCTGGTGAGCAAGCCTTTGACATCTGACTTTGAAGCACACTTCTGATTCAAACCATAATGCTGACCATTTTGTTGTAGGCCCCACTCAGCGTATTTCTACCCCGAACACTTTGTCCATAGTGGTCAATCTGTCTGAAGCATCACCTAAACCACACCTTCTCCTCCTTCAGGTTTCAGATTAAACCTTCCCTAATCTCCATAATTCATTTGCATTCCCCTTCATAGCTTCCATGTTACCCCAAACCTCTCCTTCACAGCACTTGGCACAGTTGCAATTTTACATTTGCTTTTCGTACATCTTCCCAGACTGGACTAGACTCTTCTCTTTTGCTCATCACCAAGCACAAGGTCCAGCATCCAACATGTGGCCAGTGAATATTTGTGCCACGAATGAGAATCCTTTAGGAGAGTTCCTGATCTGTCCCATCATTCTGGTCCAGGGATCTCTAAGAAGCAGTTAGTTTACTATCATTAGTTAATTTGCCCAGTGATTCACAGCTAGTGAGGGTCAAAGCTGGAATTTGAGCCCAGGTCTTCTGTAAGACAATCAAACATCTTTAGAGCCTGAGTTGAATTCTGTTTAAGAGAGGAGGACATGGGGCAGTTGTCTGCCTCACCCTGGGAGCAGTCCTGTTCCAAAGTCGGTGATCTGGAACTGTAGGTGTAAAGACATGGAATGAATAATGATCCACTGGGAAATGGCTCAGGGCCTTTTGGAAACTCTAGGAAATATACTCATTTTTTTTCATGATTGGTCATGTATAGGACTTAAAAATGAATGATAACTGATAACAGGATACATATTTTTTGCTCTCATTTGATATCTCCTGAGTTTTAGTGAAACATGATCTTCCTCAAGAGAAGAAGTAAAGTTTGTAGAGCCAGACTCCTATTCCTGCCATCAACTTCAATTTATGTCCCTACTTGTTTATTAACTGTTGATGAGAAATGTCCTGGGAAGAACCTGGGTCCTTTCGATTCTCACTGCCACCATCATAAGATCCTTGTCCCCTCGAGCATTGGTCCTGATTTGAATGTTGATATATCTGGGTGAGAACATCAGGTTCTTTCTCCCGTAGCTGACTTATTAGTTCTCTTTATGGAGAAAAGCTCAGGAACCTACAGCAGCTTCTTGTTACCTCTAACCTTAAGATGAAGCTCTTCCCCTTGCTCTTCAAATAGCATCTTAATCTTCTGTTTATCTTCATCTCTTATTAGAGCTTGCCGAACCAACCCTCCTGCTATGTTTCAGACACTGTATCACCTACCAGGGAACAGAAATGGCAGGACACTCACAGCAGCTTCCCTCATAGACCTCTGGCCCAGGAGGAGATATAGATGTTTAAATAACTCCACTCACCATTGCTGGTTGGATTAAAATGGCAGCAGGTGCAACAGGAAGTAAGGAGGGGTAAGAGTGTGTTGCAGGGGAACCTTGCTTGCGAAGGAGAGCCATGAAAGTCATCTTGGGGGGCAAGGCCCTGTTGAATCTGAGATTGTTCCCAACATTCATTCCCTTCTTATATCTAGTCCTAAATTTTTCTGCTCCTGAGAGAAAGCATTCTTTCTTTTCCCCACACAAATGTTCCCATTTCTCTAGTTGTAACTAAAGTTTAGGTGAGTTGGCTGAAAAACATGACAATTAAAAGCTCAGACGCTTGAATGAGAGTCGAAGCCAAATCCCAACTGCACCATCTCCTGGCTTGGTGTCCTATGCAAATTATTCACTTTGTTATTGCATAATTTGCTCAACTGTCAGACCAGCTTTGTAGTATATTTCTCTTGGGGTTTTTCTGGGTGTAAAGTACTTAGCATAGTTCTGGCCCTAAGTAAAAGCTCCATTAAGAACAGCCATGTATTAATAAACTCCCGGGTTGAATCCTATGATCTGCTGCCTTCTCTCTTTTTAAAAATCATTCTACCAACACTAGCCAGGTATTGGGCCAGATGTTAGAGGTGCATCAGTAAATAAGAGGGCTCTGTCTCCAACTCTAAAAGATCATCTTTGATCTCAGTTTTATCTCCAACCACTGGTCCAGACCCCCAAATGGTGTGACTTGGCACCTGTTCCCAGCATCTGATTTAGAGACTCAGTTCTAAATTGACACTCTGCTCTGTGCCTATGTCTGGGCCCCTGCCAGGGTTACCTGCCTCTGCCTGAGTTTCATCAAGGGCTGGAGGCAGACTTTGCTTCTCGATAGCCCCTTCCTGTCTCTCACCCAACACCTGGCTGTACACAGGAAAGGCTGGTTCACGGAGCTGCAAACTCCAAGGGGGATGCCCATTTTTACTCAGCGACACCTCGCTGAACATCACTCTCTGGTGCATGGGATTTTTACTAAGCAGCTCATGTTGACTTTGTAGCTTTTGCTCCCTGGGAAGGGCCGCCCTGAGTGAGTAGATGCCTGGCATACTGTCTGTTTGTTAGGCAGAGCACAAAAAATTCCCTGCTGTTCCCAGTTCAGGCTCATAGCTCATGACCCTGGGCCGCCTTCTTATCCACCAATGAGAACCAGCTTCCTGCAGAGGGGGCCAAATCTTCCTGTGTGGGGCCAAATCTTAAGTTGGATACCCATGGAGTGGAAGGTGATGGATTCTGTAGGAGAAACAGCTTGGAGCAGTGAAGAAATGTTTAAATCTTACTTAACAGCATAACCCTTTCTTTTAAACAAAAGTCTTGGTCAAAGAGTGAAAATATATAGCAAATATAGGAAAGTTGCTCTGCGGGGATCGGTGGGGGGGTGGCCAAGGGACTTGAATTCTGGTTAGCCTGTCCTTGTCCCTCTACCCTCTTCAAACCTGTGCCTGGATCTGAGAGCTGTCTTTGATTTATGTTAACTTAGGAATTGGAGGAACAATCCCCCCGCCCCCAATGCTTAGCCTCCTCATCTATAGGGATTCACTCATTCATTCTTCATACCTGGGATGGACTAAGCACGGTTCTGGGAATGTACCAAATGAACACTGACTCCCAGGCTTACTCAGGTGAGGGAGACAGGAAAATAAACCGGTGGCACACGCTGTGCAGGAAGGTGTGGCTGGTGAAGGCTGGGTTGGGGTACAAGGTAGAGCAGGCTTATAGGTAAAGAGCACAGTCTTTGTTCTGTTTAAATAGGGAACAGCGAATTCTTTCCCTTCCAGCCTTACAGATGTCGAGCAGCTAAATGAGACAATTTGGGAGCTCATTGACCTCAGACATGTGTGGAAAGTACTTGTCCAATGTCACTTTCTCCAGATAACCATCTCTCCCTTGCATAGTCTCATGGTCCTGGCTCTCATGAGTGTCTGTACTTTATCTTTCTAGTCTTAACTGCAGTTATTAAATAGTTGTTTATTTAGTATCTGATTCCTGTCCCAGGATAGAAGGACAAGGATTCGATCTTTCATTGTCTAATCCTTGCCCCGAATATATTTGATAGATATATATTGAATAAGTCAATAGAATGATTAGAGATGACACTGAGATCCAGTATGTGATTTGGAAAATCACCGTATTCTGTAGATTTGTGAAATGTTTCTGTTGGTTGTTCAGAGACCATGGAATCAACCTCATCTTGTGGACAAGCACAGACCCAGAGACGGGAGGTGGCTTGGCCAAGCTGCATGGTGAGTCACTGGCCAGTTTTGTTCACATGTCCAGTTTTGTTCTCTTAGAACTCTGGGCTCTTTTTTGGATAGCTCTGATCTGAAGTGAGAAGCCATGTCTTTGCCTCTGTCTTAGGACTAAAGAGTCTCCCTTGGATCTTCCCCTCCGCTGGCCTGCTGTTGAGGTCTGGAATCCTGCCTTCGGGATTTATCACATTGCATTCGGTCTGGGTGTTTGCAACTGTGTTTGAGAAAGCCTGTTTGATTGGGAGAGGTGGCCAAAGCTTCATTTGGCAGAACATGTATCTACATGATCTGTTGCATGGAATGTAGAATGAATACTAACGTGGCTATGTGGCTGTTCGTTTAGAGAAAGCCGGCACCGTAAAGACAGGAGCATGCGGAAGTGATAACTGATGGGTAGAGAGGGGGCGCAGTATGTGTGGAGTCAGCGGAACAGAGTAGGGTGCTAGAAACATACAACAGAAGGGAAACCAAAGGGAAACATTTGTAGAAATGAAGCCTTGGCAAAAAGCACTGGGGACATCAAGTTGAAGGCCCTGCACTGTGTTGGGGGAAAGGAGGGTATTGATGAACCAGAGGCAACTCAGTGATCTCATTTTTTACACTCACTCAGTGAGTGGTTCCTGAATGTCTATAAGCCCCTGGAGCCCTGTCCCAATGCTGGAAGTTCAGGGAGAGCAGAAAGACCTCAGGAGCTCCTCGTGGAGTTTGTAGAATGGAGGAGAGGCAGGTGCTAAGCAAGTAAACACACTAATGAATCTGTATAAAGAGATAATTGTGCTGATGGAATGGAGTCTAGTCTCCGGAGAGCAAATAAGACGGTGTGTAGTGGGGGAGGAGGAAAAGCAGGAGTTGGGAGCCAGCTTTCCTGAGGACGAGATACCTGAGCTGAAACTGACAGATTGGATGAGGCATGAGAAGAGAAGGAGAGTTCCACGTAGAGGAAGCAGCATGCTAAAAAGCCAGAAGGTTCTAGAACTCAGTAGGGCAATTCTGGTTGACAGCACTTACGTGTATGATTCAGAATAGTGGCGGGGGGTGGTGGTGGTGGTGGATTTTGAATCCACACAAAGAAAATGATGAATGTGTGAGGTGACAGATGTGTCAGATACTCTGATCTGATCTCTGCCGATTGCACACACGTGTTGAAATATCGTGCGGCAATGCATACGTATAGACCATTATGTATCAGTTAGAAATAAAAAAATTAAAAGCCATGAGGCAGAAGAAAGCAGGTAGCAGGAATCAGAGGAAGATGAGAATGATTTCAAAGAGGGAGTGAGGGAGGATGTCCATGTAACGAGGCTGGAGCTGTCAGGGTTGAGAGGTGGGGGCAGGTTCAAGCTGATCCTAGACCCAGTGCTGCTCAGGTACAGCCCAGTGCACGCGCCACTCTGAACTGTTAATTATAGATCTGAAATGAGGCAGGCACAGAAGGCAGAGGAAGCCTTTATTGAAATTTGTCAGAACAACATTATGTCTGTCGATTCTTGAGGTTTTTCATGTCTTTTGATTCATTTTTCAAGTTATTCATTGCTATTTTATCTTACAACTTTTCAAAAGTTTTTCCCATGGATTGCAGTTGAGGAGACCCTCAAGTGGTCATCCATGCTAAGATTTTGCTCTTTATCTGAAAAGCTACTGAACACTTTTAAATAAGGGTGTGATGCTAAGTTTTTCGAAGATACCTCTGGTGGCTTTGGGAAAGAGGAGCTGGTGTGGGACACACAGGGGACTGACCCAGAGGTTCTGGAGAGAGGAAATTGCATCTGAGGTCGGTAAGGTTGCCATGGGGGTCAGGAAACGTGCGTGGATCTGGGTTTGGGCAGTACTTGAAACCAAGGCTTGAAATGTGTCTTCAGAATTTTTGTTAAGGAAGATAAAAGAGAACAGGAAGTAGCATTTTATTTGGAGAGAGTTTAGTGAGAATTTCTGGGAGTACAGAGAGACCTAAATTTCTTAGAAAGAAAATCCTTCATTTCCTCAATGACCAGGGGAACTGGGAGAATTGGTTGGGCTATGGGTAGAAGCAGATGAACTACAACCCCAGGAAATGTCCCCAGGTGTGGATATTGAGCCAGAGATGGGTATCAAGGAAGTTTGATCCTTGACGGAATTAATGAGCTCTGTGACTTTTCTCTTCTTTTTCATTCTTATTCTTTTCTTTCTCCTCCTCCTGTATCTTTTTTTTTAAAAAAGTACTCATCTTTGTATTTGTAATGTGGTTATAACTTTCTAGGATGGGCAGGTAGAGGGACCTCGAGGGAGAAGAGACCATGCTCTAAAGGCTATGTTGCTCTGGGTAAAGGGGTCACCCCACTCCAGCTTTGCCTAGAAAGTATCATCATTTTGCCATCTTCTTTTGGATTACAAGTGTTGTCTAGCTGTGTTTATCCAGGATGAAGGTAGTTTGGCAGATGGGGTGGTATGCTCCTGAGTGAGCCTATCAGGACTGATCTGGGCCCTTAAAGGACTCACAGCCTTCTTTGCATTCTTCTCGGTGAATCATTTTCCTTTTACAGTTTCTGCTGCATCCTGGATATTTCATTTATCAACACGTTGCTTCAGTGAATCAAGTTTGCTCTGATCATACTCTTCCCTTAGTGGCAGGTGAGAAACTCATTTAGGACTTGGTCAATTTGATCTCTGATTGTTTCTGCTGAAGGCAAAGCTAAGAGGATAAGGAAACCAAGGGCCATTTCTAGAATAGAGGAGGCTGATCCTACTAGGAGGAGCTGAAGGCAGTATAGACGGGGGAAGGCACAATTCTCTACCTACTCTTCCCCTGTTCACAATGCTTTTACTCCTGGAAAGACAATTGGATTTAAAAATTATACAGTCATATTTATCAGAGCATAAAGATATATTAATGATTATCTAAGTGTTATCTTTTGGATCTGCAATTTCACCCCAGAGCTCATGTATTGAAGACTTGGTCCTCTATGCTGCAGAGGTGGGGCTCTGGGGGAATGATTTGATGAGGCTCTGACCTCAATCAATGGGTTAGTCCATGGATAGATTCTTGGCTGAATGGTAGAAACTGTAGAGATGCAGCCTAGTTGGAGGGAGTGTGTCCTTGGGGGCATGCCCTGGAGGACTATATCTTATCCTTGGCTCCTCCCCACTTCCTGGTGGTAATGAAGGGAGCAGCTCTGCTTCACATACCGTTTTCTTCATGATTCTTTGTCTTGTCACAGGCCTATAGCAAAGGAGGCAGATGACTATGGACTGGAACCTCTGAAAGTGTGACCCCAAATAAATCTTTCCTTTTCTAAGTTGTTTGTCAAATATTTTGTCACAGCAATGCAAAGCTGACTAATACCCTGGAGAATGGCAAAAATAGGGCATATTTGTCACTACTCCCTTCTCTCTGTAGGTCAGATATCATGAATCCCATCTTCTATGCAGCCTGAACACACTGTCTAAACAAGATCCCACCTATTAGTTGGAGTAGTATGCAATTTGAGGAGATTTGTACTTGCTTTGTAGGGCTGCTGAAATAAAGTATCACAAACTAGAAGACTTAAAATAACAGAACATGTTTCTTTCACAGATACCCAAAGTCGAAAAATCAGGTGTCAAAGGGACCACAATTTTTCCAAAAGCTCTAGGGAAGAAACTTTCTTGCTTCTTCTAGCTTCTAGTGGCTTCCACCAATCCATGGTGTTCCTTGGCTTGTATATACGTTATTCCAGTTTCTGCCTCCATCTTCTGGTGGCTATCTTCCCTACATGAGTGTGACCCAATTGGCCTCTTTTTTATTAGGATACCAGTCATAATATTAGAGTCCATAATAATCTAATATAACCTCACATGAATTTGATCACATCTGCAAATACCTTTTCTCCAATAAGGTCACAAAGATTCCAGGTGAACATAAATTCTGGCAGGACACTATTCAACCTAGTATCAGACATCATGCTATCCAGAATCACAGTCTGCCTTCTGATTTGCAGATGAGAAACTTGAGACCCAGAGAAAGAATAAGATTTAGGGCATATCACATGATTATTACCAATAGGTGCAAAATAGAATTCAGAATTTCAAACTTCCAGTTTAGTGCTTTCCTGTTATACATTTCAATGAGGGATTAAAATCAATATTTATCCTCTTTCCCAGAAAATACTTAAATAATCTAGTTTCATGCCTTGATTCTGAAAATCTACACCCCCAGTGGAAACCCAGGTGAGCATACAGAGATGGTGATTCTTGCTTTCCAGTTATGATGTATTCCATGGGACTGAGTCTTACAAGCGTTTGTTGTAAGGCAAAGTCCTGACCTGACATATGTTAATTGTTCCTTGCCTGCTTCCCAGCACTACTCTGGGCGTACAGGTTTAGAGGCTCATTAGGCATTTGGTGAATTTGAATTTGATGTGTAGAAATGTTTGATAAATGAAAAATTTATGCATCTGTTTCTTTTGTCTGTTTTGATACAAAAAGCAACTTTGAAATAATAGAACTGAAGTGGGAAAGGGAAAGAGAATGGGGCATCTCTGAGCAGACAGTGTTAAGGTGCAGATCTGTGAGAAATGGGAAATGGGAAAATGAGGGGCTGCCTCTAACTATTTCACTAATTTCATGCTCTTCATGACTCATTTCCAGGAAAGAAAGGAAGAGAGCAAGCACAATTTGTTAGCAGTGTTTGCAGGCTTGCTTTGGGCCAGGTATTGTGCTGAGTGCTTCATAAACACCACTCAGTTAATTCTCTTAACTCAGCAGATATTATTATGCCCACTTTGTAGGTCAGGAAAAATAATTAACTTGTCAACGTCACATAGATAACATATCTTAGGATCCTGGATTGAAAGCAATTCTTCTTCCAAACCTATTTTACTTTAAAAATTTATATCTCACTCGGATGTGGGTCTCACTTGCATCTCAATTGCAAAGAATGAGGAGCTCTAACTTTGCAAAGAATTTGGTTTGTATGAAGTTGCTTTTTTGGGCAACTTGTGGAGGTATCAAATGTCATCTGAAAAAAAAATACACACACACACACACACACTTGACTGTATTCCTTAGAAATTCTCACAAGACACTGTTGTAGCTTTTCACTTTCATGAGATTATGGTGATCTTCAAAATTACCTGGTGGAGTCCTTACAACCCAAATTTTAGGTAACTTAAAAAACAAACTTTTCTAAATCAACACATTGTAAAATATACCCATTTTAAGTGTAAAATGCAATGACTGTGAATCTACTACAGAGTGGTGCAAAATTCATCAGGTAACTTGGTTTGAACACTGACATGGATCAGCCAGGCAAAAGGAGGGGAAAGGTCCTTCCAGGTACAGGGAGCATGAGGAAAGGAGGAGTGGGGACCTAGAGGTGGTATAGAGAGCCCCACTGGGATGATATACAATGACTTAAAAGAGATATGGAATAATATCCGGACGGGGTTGTGCCAATGAACAGATCATTTTTGGAGATCTGATGTGATGGAGAGAAGCCACTGAGTACTTGTTTAAGATTAGGTGGTGAGGAGGAAATAAGGAAGTTTAAAGATGAATTTCTGGGTATCTGTACTATAAAAGGGACCCCGTCAGGACATCTAAGTCAGTTGGGTTAAAACTGGTGTGCTGAATGCTGGAATTGTTAGAGCCATTGATTCACATCTCTAGCTGCGAATGAGCAGGCTTTTGCTGATCAGAAGTTTAGTCTTTCTTCCAATTTTGTCATTTATGTCCCATGTCAGCTCCTTACTTTCTGCCCAATGTCCCCATCCCTCCTTGTCCCCAACTGTTTGCTCCTCCTGCTTCTGCACTGGAGCTATAGTGGCAGTGGTCAATTCTCCCAGAGCGAATTTCAGTATTTGTCTGAAAGTTGTATGTGAGTCAATCCTTTCCCGAATTGATTTTTGCACTGCACTAGCTTTGGCGTATCAGCTCTCGAGCCTGGACAGTTGGCTTTGATAGATACTTCACCACTCTGTGATTTCTGCATTGACCTCTAGGTGCTTCCTTTTTTTCCTGTGGACCTCAAAAAAGCCCACAGCCACCCTCAGCGGGGCACAGGCCTTGAGGAGGAAGAATTGTAATAACAATTGTGAACTTCTTTGGCCTCTTCCGAAGGAAAGGGTGCAGTAAATGGAAGGCGTCGCTATAGTTATTATGTGATACCACATATATTGGTTTTTTCTCCAAATCATTGCCTGGGGCTCTGATGTGAAATTGGTTTTTACCCTCCTTGCTCTTATTGCAGCCTTCGATGCTCTCATTCCATATTTAACTTTTCTGCGATTCAGCACCTGCTCTGTTAGCACACTTCCCTTCTGGGCTTTTAGGCAGAGGCACCTGCATTTAGATCAGGCTAAGCTGTGGGGGATCAGGGCTCCTTAAAGCCTGGCCTTGGACAACTTCCGCTTAGTCCAGGGAGTGTGAAGTCCAAGAAATCTGGTACTGGAACCACTCCTTCCAGTCTATTTAATGTGGGGATTAAGAGCATGGACTCGGGAACCAAAACATAGCTCTGCCACTTAACTGCTGTGTGATTTCTGGGTTCTCTCATCTGTCAAATGGGAGCCACAATAGTTCACCTTATGCAAGAGGACACACTCAGGCAAAAGATTGAGGTAACGTACGTAGCACATGAAGAACAATGCATATAATAAGCACCATGACAGTATCGGTGAATGGTGCTTTTCTTTGCTATTTAGCTGTACTTTCTTCTTTAGCATATCATTAAGGCATTAGGAGACCTGTACTCTATACTGGCATAGTCACTAGGTTGCCGTGTGGTGTGGATATGTCACTTCTCCTATATTCAGTGTCCTCCTCAATTAAATGAGACTAATAGTTTCAGAACCACCCTGCTCATTGCATGGAGTTGCTCCAAGGAAGAAATGGCATGAAGAGCTTTGAAAATATTAAATGGCTGCCTGCAGGAATGGTGACGGGATACTCGATGGGATTCCACGGTGGCCGCTGCTGGGTATAGATAGTCTCTGCTCCTCACAGTTGCAGAGGGCAGATATGTTGCCTGGGGCACTCATCATGGTCCAGGAATCTCTTAGCCCTCTTAATTTCTGTGGGGTGGCTCTATTCTCTTCAACCCCTGATCAGTGTTTCTCTTGGGCAGGGAGCAGGGCCACAGAGGGCTCTGCACCCATCTTTTTCAAGTTCCAGTAATAGAGGGGAAAGGACTACTTTCTTCTTGTTCCCAACCAAAGAAGACAGCTCAGGAAAAGGATAGTCTCTGATTGGCTGGGCTTTGAGACATACTTGGGCCAGTCAGCATAGGCCTTGGTCGTGGGGTATCGTGATTGGCCCAGTTTGCTTCCTCTGCCCACTTTTGTGGATGGAAGTTGAGAAGGAAACCCCAGTTGGCAGCTTGTAATGGAAGGACATGGTTGGGATGGTGGATTGGTAGGGAGGAATGGGACCAGTCTCAGTGGATTCTGTTTTTTTTTCTTCTTCTTTTTTAAAACATTTTCCTGCTTATACTGAGATATTGCCTTCGATGTTCTATGTTAACATTGCCTCCCTGCTTTTACAGGGCTCTTTGATCATGACTCTCCCTGCCTAGAACCCTTCATTACTTTTAAACTCAAGCCCAAACTACTTACTCTAAATAGTAAACATTCAACTATTGTTTTTTAAAAAACATTTTTCCTAAAGATACATTCCTAATGTAAAAAAGAATAATATATTATGACTATATATGTATTCCAAATCCACCTTTAACAGACTTAAACCTTCGCCATATTTGCTCAAGACTTTTTTAAACAGTAAAGGATTGCAAATTGGTGTGAACCACAGCATATTGATCTCTTCTTCGTATTAGTCCCTCTTTTTTTTCCCTGAAGTTTTTCACCATTGTAAACAGTAATCATTTTCATGATTATTTTATGCATTTTCTGCATGTTCAAGTCTCTGTTCAATGTATAGCATTGCTTTGAGTGTTTTTAAACTTTATAAAAATGCTGTCATAGTATACATATTCTTTTATAGCTTGCTTTTTACACTGAATATTATTTTTGAGATTTATTTACATTGGTATGTGTAGCTCTAGTACAGTCAGCACAACCATCTATAGTGTTTTATTCATATGTGAGTGATGGATTTTTCTTTTCTTCTTTTGTTCCCCCCACTCCGAGCTTTGCTTCAGCGACCCCTCTGGAGAATACAACTGGAAGTGGAATCCCATCAGGAAGGGGAACAGGCAAAAACAGTCACAGCCCAGTAACTTCCCCACTGTCCAGAGTCACAGGAGATTAAGCCCAGGAAATCCTGGGCAGGGCTGGTCAAACAGGATCTAGCAGCTTATGAAATAGGACTTTATTTCTTTAACTAATCCCTTGGGGAAATGGTAGGGGAATCTGAGCTTTGACCTCAGATCTGGAATAAATGAGAGGGGCAAGCTCAGACTATTTACAATATTTACTGATCCCAGGGATGGGCCTTTTGAATGACAAGAGATGGGCAAATGTAGCTTTGCTCCTTTCCTTTCCTTTTGAGTCATACTACAAGTGGCATTGAATTTGCTAGGATTAAATGAACGTGATGAGGAAAAGCTTCAGGTTTGGAGTCAGAGCCAAGTTTGTGTTTCTGGTTCTATCTCTAGCTGGTTGTATGACAATGTTAATTACTTGCATCCTCTGAACTCTGATATTCTTATCTGTGAAATGATCCCAGTGATGTTCTGTGCCTTCAGCCCCAAACGGACGCACTGAATTTTCAGGGAAGGGCTGTAGTCAGAACCCTGAGGCCTACCATGCCTTGGTTCCTGGACTTGTCTAGGATCCTTGGAGTCCTCTGAATCCTGATATTCTCCCTTCTCTCAGAACTTTCTCCATCTCCTATGCATTCCAGCTTGTGAGAACTGGAGTCTTTCTTAAGACTATGTATGACTGGATCCCCTCCTTGCTAGACTGGCCCTTGGTTCTTACAGAGCACTTCCCTCTAGCTTCTTGCCCTTGTACTTGAAGTTGCTGGGAATCATATCACAATCTTACTATTGCAACCCATATATTGGCAGCCATAAACATGGAGCCCTTGCTCCAAGCTGATGGTGATCTGAGCCCTCTACCTGTGCATACTTTTGTAGTCAGATAGATTCGGTTCTTCTAGAATCCCAATTTCTTTATCTTTAGAAAGATGATAATAGAGCTTTTCTCCTGGGGTGATGATAAGGAGAATAGATGTGATAAGATTAAAGCTTTTAGCAGGGAGTCTGAAATCACCGTCAGCTCTCAATAAATCATAAGCCAACATGATGCAAAGAGTTGAAGGCTAAAGATAGAAGGAAGAGAACACAAGTGAAGCAGAATTGGGCTTGGAAACCAGAAGGCCTGGGTTTAAGTTCTGGGTCCTTCACTTTGGCAATGTGACCTTGGGCAAGTTAAAATACCTCTTCATGCTTGACTCACTTCCTGGAAGCAGGCACTGATCATTGCTGTCTAGACCCATAGGTCAATTATTGTGAGAAATAAATGATGTAGCCTACATAAAGCAGTGGGAATAGCGCCTACCACCCAGGAAACAGTAAGTGTGGTTGCTACCATTATTCTGGCTATTAGGACTTTTAACCTCTAAGTATGTATAGAACTGTATAAGCTTATATGCCATGAACTCGGGTTACAAAATATAATTTTCTTCATTGTCCTAAAATAAAATCTCTTTTTCTTAAACTTTATTCTATCAGAGGGCAGAACATATACTCTGGTCATTTCCAGGAAGGCTCCACCATTTCAGTTATTTGGGACTTGAGGGCTTAACCTTGGGCAAATTCAGAGTGTCTCCTTTTCTTTCCTTCTCCCTGGGGTTGATGCCACAAGGTGGCAGAGTCCTCAGGTGCACTCACCCTGACCTGCGCTATGGTTGCCAGGCCTGGGGTTGCCTGGCTCTGACACCAGGCTGGGCTATCCTTTGGTCCTTTCTGTCCTTCACCCCATGTGGCCCTTACAAGAATAGCAGAGGGGTTCATAGGAGGGTGTGATATCTTCCTAGAACCCCTGAGAGAAAATGGGAGGTGAGAAGAGGATGGTCAGGATGGGGACCTGGGACCTATTATTACTGTTTGAGGCTACTTCGGCTGAGACACTTCAATTTTTCTTTCTTCTGAGATTGGAGAATTGTATAACTTAGTGGTAGGGTAGTTTTTATTCTTCCTAGTCTTTCCTGTAATATACTTGAAATAAGGCTAAAAGTGGAATCCAACATGGCCACCGGCGAGGAAGCAGAGATTCCAATGTCTCCACATTAACGGGATCAGAAAGACCCATTGGAACAGCTGCAGTCTACCTACTGAGGAACTTCTAGCAAAATTCCGTTAAGAGGGGACCTGCCGGGAATTGATAGGTTTATTAGAAGTGTCAGTTTGTCCCAGACAAGTGGATCTTGGCCGGCCATGCGGGCGCAAAGGTCCAGTCCAGCAGCCACCAGTCGCTTCTGCAAGCGGCCGGCGGCCCAGAGCGGCGCGGCCCGCCTGAACCCGCAGACGGCACCCGCCATCCCGCCGTCCTGGCTCTCCTGGGAGGCCCTGCTCTCGCTCTGCGAACGGCCACCCCACCTGCCAGGCTCTTAGCCACGCGGCTGCAGCTGCCCGGCTCTACAGGTGGCCCCCTGGCAGGTGCAGAGGTCCAATCCCGCGGCCACCAGCCGCTTCTGCAAGCGGCCGGCGGCCCGGAGTGGCGCGGCCCGCCCGAACCGGCAGACGGCACCCGCCATCCCGGCTCTCTGGGGAGGCCCCGCTCTCGCTCAGCGAACGGCCACCCCGCCCGCCTGGATCTTAGCCACGCGGCCGCAGCTGCCTGGCTCTACAGACGCTCCCCGGTGGCCTGGCTCAGCAAAAGGGGTCCCCGCCTGGCCGGCAGACGGCCCCTGCCATCCCGGCTCTCCTGGCGGCCCCGCCCACTCTGCGAACGGCCACCCCACCCACCCGGCTCTTGGCCACGCCACCACAGCTGCCCGGCTCTACAGGCGGCCCCCGGAGAAGTGTCCCAGCCTGGCCCAGCAGACAGCCCGTGCCCTCCTGGCTCTACTAACAGCCCCGCCCACCCGGCGAATGGCTCCCCCACCAGACAGCGTGAAGGGAATCTAACCAACCCTTTACGAAATAGCGAACTGGGAACTAAAACCAGAAATTGTGTCAGACCAGAGACAAGCCAGTTCCACCCTTCCCTTCAGACACTCCGGCAAGGAGCCAGGGGCCCTCCATAGCAGAGAGGGGAAGTCACCAAAGTTCGGCCAAAGAGATTCCTTCCCAGCGGAATCTACTTTAGCAGGTGTGTGACTCCCACCCACACCAGATACAAACAACTGGGAAACTTCAAAATCTCTCCATGGGCGTGACCGTAAGGGCCAAAGGACTCTTGACCCCCAACTCCCCCTACTGCCAGTGATGTGGGCGTGACTGTAGGGGCAGAGGGAACAGAGAAGACTCCTCACCCCCAACTCCCCCAACCGCGAACTGAGAGGGTGTGACGGTAGGGGCGGAGGGAAACAGAGGACACTCCAGACCCCCAACTCCTCCTACCGTCAGCAGAGTGGTTGTGACTGTAGGGGCTGAGGGAAGTAGAGGGGATCCTCGACCCCCAACTCCTATTACCACCAGCAGCGACACCAGTGGTCTTAGCTGCCAGATTCCGAAGGTGTGCCCACCAAAGGGGTCTGGAAAAATTAAACAATTGACTCCCAGACCACAGCTCCACAGCACTGGGGCTTAGATGAATGACAGAGAGAGTGCTCAGTAGTTAGGGAAATAGAGCACTCGGTGGGGCTGAAAGTGTAACCAAATCCATGGGGAACTGCCTCCGGTGAGCAGGACCTGGCTGGCTGGCACGAGGAAGGGGAGGAGGGGCCGTAGAAGTGAAACGGCTCTGGACCAACAGGATTGAGAGACTCCCAGGAACCGCCTTACAGGGATTGCTGTCAACACATTGAGGGCAAAACTCAGCCCGGAGGGCACAGCTTTGCCTATGGGAAGAGAAGAAAATGGATCTCTAAGACCTAATTTTATTTCCTATTTCATTTTATTTTTTTCTCTCCCTTTCCCTCTCTCTCTCCCCTTCCAAGTTTTACTGCTCTTTCCATTCTCCTCTATGCTATCTATCTCCCTCTCCTTCTTTCTTTTCAAGAGCACCTACCTTCCCCTTCCCCCCAACATTTATCCCAAGCATTACGTCCTCCATTTCGCATAACTGTCTAAATGCAAATAGGTGTGCGCCTTCCCCCCGCGCCTGCAAGGTATGCGGACCTGCAACCCACCGGCAGGTCAGGCCCAGCAACCTGGGAGTGGCAGAGCCGCCCCACGCGCCTGCAAGGTAGGCGGACCTGTGACCCACCAGCAGACCAGGCCCAGCGGCCTGCTGAGGGGCAGAGCTGCCCCCTCCCCTCACGCCAGCAAGGTAGGCGGAACTGTGACCACCAACAGAACAGACTCAGTGGCCTGCGGAGGGGCAGAGCTGCCAACCACGCCTGTAAAGTAGGCGGACCTGCGACCCACCAGCAGAATAGGCCCAGCAACCCACGGAGGGACAGAGCCGCCCCACACGCCTGCAAGGTAGGCGGACCTGCGACCCACCAGCAGATCAGGCCCAGCGGCCTGCTGAGGGGCAGAGCCACGCCCTCCACCCGCACCTGCAAGGTAGGCGGACCTGCGACCCACCGGCAGGTCAGGTCCAGCAACCTGCAGAGTGGCAGAGCTGCCCCACGCGCCTGCAAGGTAGGCAGACCTGCGACCCACCAGCAGACCAGGCCCAGCGGCCTGCTGAGGGGCAGAGCTACCCCTTCCCCCTGCGCCAGCAAGGTAGGCGGAACTGTGGCCACCAACAGAACAGGCTCAGTGGCCTGCGGAGGGGCAGAGTTGCCAACAACGCCTGCAAAATATGCGGACCTGCGACCCACCAGCAGAGTAGGTCCAGCAACCCGCGGAGGGACAGAGCCGCCCCACGTGCCTGCAAGGTAGGCGGAACTGTGACCATCAACAGAACAGGCCAAGTGGCCCACGGAGGGGCAGAGCTGCCAACCACGCCTGCAAGGTAGGCGGAACTGTGACCATCAACAGAACAGGCCCAGTGGCCCACGGAGGGGCAGAGCTGCCAACCACGCCTGCAAGGTAGGCGGGCCTGCGACCCACCGGCAGAATAGGCCCAGGAACCCGCAGAGGGTCAGAGCCACCCCACTTGCCTACAAGGTAGGCGGACCTGTGACCCACCAGCAGAACAGGCCCAGCGGCCTGCGGAGGGGCAGAGCTGCCCCCCCGCCGTGCCTGCAAGGTAGGCGGACCTGTGACCCACCAGCAGAACAAGCCCAGCGGCCTGCGGAGGGGCAGAGCTGCCCCCCCGCCATGCCTGCAAGGTAGGCGAAACTGTGAACACTGTCAGAACAGGCCCAGCGACCCGCAGAGGGGCAGAGCCGCCGCCCGCGCCTGCAAGGTAGGTGGACCTGCGACCCACCGGCAGAACAGGCCCAGTGGCCTTCAGAGGGGCAGAGCTGCTGCCCGCGACTGCAAAGGAGGCGGAACTGCGACCACCGACAGGACAGGCCTAGCGGCCCACAGAGGGGCAGAGCTGCCGCCCGCGCCTGCAAGGTAGGCACACCTGCTACCAACCAGCAGAACAGGCTCAGCGGCCTGCCGATGTGGTAGGCACATTGCCCCAATTGGAGGAGGAACAGAGCCCGTGCCCGCGCCTGCGTGGGAGACTTTGCAACAATACAAGAGTAATACAAATATATAGGGGGAAAATTCAATAACACAACAGTTTCAGTAAGCAGAAAGAAACGCGAACAGTATGAAGAGACAAGGAAAGAAAGGACCACAAGCAATGCAGGTCAACTCAACGTTAGAAGAGGTAATATCTGCAGAAGATGGAATGTCAGATAAAGAATTCAGGAGATACATGCTTCAGATGATCTGGAGTCTCAAGGAAGACATTAGACAGCAAAATCAGACAATGAAAGATCTCTTCAACAATGAATTACATAAACAAATCCAGGAAACAAAAGATCAACTATACAGGGAGATAGAGGTTATAAAAAACAAACAGAAATCCTAGAAATGCAGGAAGCAATAAACCAACTTAAAAACTCAATTGAGAATACTACCAGCAGAGTAGATCACTTAGAAGATAGAACATCAGACAATGAAGACAAACTATTTCAACTTGAAAAGAACATAGACAGCTCAGCAAGACTGCTAAGAAACCATGAGCAGAACATCCAAGAAATATGGGATAACATTAAAAGACCAAACTTAAGAGTCATTGGGATACAGGAAGGCACAGAGCTCCAAACCAAAGGAATAAACAATCTATTCAATGAAATAATTCGAGAAAACTTCCCAGACTTGAAGAATGAGACAGAATCCCAAATCCTAGAAGCCTACAGGACGTCGAATGTGCAAAATCATAAGCGATCCACACCTAGACACATTATAATGAAGATGCCCAACAAACAGAATAAAGAGAGAATTTTAAAAGTTACAAGAGAAAGGAAGCAGATTACATTTAGGGGTAAACCAATCAGGATAACAGCTGATCTCTCAACACAGACTTTGAAAGCTAGAAGATCCTGGAATAACATATTTCAAACACTGAAAGAAAATGGGTTCCAACCAAGAATTGTGTATCCAGCAAAATTAAGCTTCAGGATGGAAGATGAAATTAAAACCTTCCACGATAAACAAAAGTTAAAAGAATTTGCAGCTAGAAAACCATCTCTTCAAAAAATCCTTGGAAAAACATTACAGGAAGAGGAAATGGAAAATAACAATGAAAACCAACAGTGGGAGGTAGGACAGTAAAGGGGGGAGAATAATCAAAGAGGAAAACAAACCATATTCAGTAACATAAATAAACAAATATGGCTGGAAGGATAACGCATATCTCAATAATAACCCTAAATGTTAATGGCTTAAACTCACCAATTAAGAGACACAGGCTAGTAGAATGGATCACAAAACATGACCCAACAATATGCTGCCTACAGGAGACACATTTGATAGGAAAAGACATACATAGACTGAAGGTGAAAGGTTGGGAAAAATCATATCACTCATATGGACTTCGGAAACAAGCAGGAGTGTCCATACTCATATCAAATAAAATAGATTTCAAGCCAAAGTTAATCAAAAGGGATAAAGAGGGACACTACATACTGCTCAAGGGAACCATACACCAACAAGACATAACAATCATAAATATATATGCCCCAAACAATGGTGCAGCTATGTTCGTCAAGCAAACTCTTCTCAAGTTCAAGAGTCTAATAGACCACCATACAATAATCATGGGAGACTTCAACACACCTCTCTCACCACTGGACAGATCTTCCAAATAAAAGTTGAATAAGGAAACTATAGAACTCAATAACACAATTAACAACCTAGACTTAATTGACATATATAGAATATACCACCCAACATCAAGCAGTTACACTTTTTTCTCAGCAGCACATGGATCCTTCTCAAAAATAGATCATATATTATGTCACAGGGCAACTGTTAGACAATATAAAGGAATAGAGATAATACCATGCATCTTATCTGATCATAATGGAATGAAACTGAAAATCAACGATAAAAGAAGGAAGGAAAAATCATGCATCACTTGGAGAATGAACAATAGGTTACTGAATGATTAATGGGTTATAGAAGACATCAAGGAGGAAATTTAAAAATTCTTAGAGATAAATGAAAACACAGACACAACATATCGGAATCTATGGGACACATTGAAAGCAGTTCTAAGAGGAAAATTCATTGCATGGAGTTCATTCCTTAAAAAAAGAAAAAACCAACAAATAAATGATTTCATACTTCATCTCAAAATCCTAGAAAAAGAAGAGCAAAACAACAGAAAAAGAAGAAGGCAAGAAATAATTAAAATCAGAGCTGAAATTAATGAAATCGAAACAAAAGAAACAATTGAAAAAATTGACAAAACTAAAAGTTGGTTCTTTGAAAAAATAAATAAGATCGATAGACCCTTAGCCATGCTAACGAAGAGAAGAAGAGAGAGAACTCAAATTACTAGCATACAGGATGAAAAAGGCAATATCACAACAGACACTTCAGAAATACAGAAGATAATCAGAAATTATTGTGAATCCTTATACTCCAATAAAATAGAAGATAGTGAAGGCATCATTAAATTTCTTAAGTCATATGATCTGCCCAGATTGAGACAGGAGGATATAGACAACTTAAACAGACCAATATCAATTGAGGAAATAGAAGAAACCATCAAAATATTACCAACTAAGAAAAGCCCAGGACCAGATGGGTATACACCAGAGTTTTACAAAACCTTTAAAGAGGAACTAATACCAATACTTTTCAAGCTATTTCAGGAAATAGAAAAAGAGGGAGAACTTCCAAATTCATTCTACGAAGCCAACATCACCCTGATTCCTAAACCAGACAAAGACACTTCAAAGAAAGAAAACTACAGACCTATATCTCTAATGAACCTAGACGCAAAAATCCTCAATAAAATTCTGGCGAATCGGATACAAAATCATATCAAAAAAATTGTACACCATGATCAAGTAGGATTCATCCCTGGGATGCAAGGATGGTTCAATATACGGAAATCAATAAATGTTATTTACCACATCAATAGACTTAAAAATAAGAACCATATGATCATCTCGATAGATGCGGAAAAAGCATTCGATAAAGTACAGCATCCCTTTATGTTCAAAACTCTCGAAAAAATAGGGATAACAGGAACATACCTCAACATTGTAAAAGCAATCTATGCTAAGCCTCAGGCTAGCATGATTCTGAATGGAGAAAAATTGAAGGCATTCCCTCTAAAATCTGGAACAAGACAGGGATGCCCTCTCTCACTACTTCTGTTCAACATAGTTCTCGAAACACTGGCCAGAGCAATTAGACAGACGAAAGAAATTAAAGGCATAAATATAGGAAAAGAAGAACTTAAATTATCACTATTTGCAGATGACATGATTCTATACCTAGCAGACCCAAAAGGGTCTACAAAGAAACTATTAGAGCTAATAAATGAATTCAGCAAAGTGGCAGGATATAAAATCAACACGCATAAATCAAAGGCATTCCTGTATATCAGGACAAATCCTCTGAAATGGAAATGAGAACAACCACTCCATTCACAATATCCTCAAAAATAATAAAATACTTGGGAATCAACCTAACAAAAGAGTTGAAAGACTTATACAATGAAAACTACTGAACCCTAAAGAGAGAAATTGAAGAAGATTTTAGAAGATGGAAAAGTGTACCCTGTTCATGGATAGGCAGAACTAACATCATCAAAATGGAGATATTACCAAAAGTTCTCTAGAGGTTTAATGCAATGCCAATCAAAATCCCAATGGCATTTCTTGTAGAAATAGAGAAAGCTATCATGAAATTCATATGGAAAAATAAAAGACCCAGAATAGCAAAAACAATGCTAAGCAGGAAGTGTGAATCAGGCGGTATAGCGATACCAGACTTCAAACTATACTACAGAGCAATAGTAACAAAAACAGCATGGTATTGGTACCAAAACAGGCGGGTGGACCAATGGTACAGAATAGAGGACACAGTAACCAATCCACAAAACTACAACTATCTTATATTTGATAAAGGGGCTAAAAGCATGCAATGGAGGAAGGATAGCATCTTCAACAAATGGTGCTGGGAAAACTGGAAATCCATATGCAACAAAATGAAACTGAATCCCTTTCTCTCGCCATGCACAAAAGTTAACTCAAAATGGATCAAGGAGCTTGATATCAAATCAGAGACACAGCGTCTGATAGAAGAAAAAGTTGGCTACGACCTACATACTGTGGGGTCGGGCTCCCAATTCCTCAATAGGACACCCATAGCACAAGAATTAATATCTAGAATCAACAAATGGGACTTGCTCAAACTAAAAAGTTTTTTTCTCAGCAAAAGAAACAATAAGAGAGGTAAATAGGGAGCCTACATCATGGGAACAAATCTTTACTCCTCACACTTCAGATAGAGCCCTAATATCCAGAGTATATAAAGAACTAAAAAAATTAGACAATAAGATAACAAATAACCCAATCAACAAATGGGCCAAGGACCTAAACAGACACTTCTCAGAGGAGGGCATACAATCAATCAACAAGTACATGAAAAAATGCTCACCATCTCTAGGAGTCAGAGAAATGCAAATCAAAACCACCCTAAGATACCATCTCACTCCAGTAAGATTGGCAGCCATTATGAAGTCAAACAACAACAAGTGCTGGCGAGGATGTGGGGAAAAGGGTACACTTGTACATTGTTGGTGGGACTGCAATTTGGTGCAGCCAATTTGGAAAGCAGTATGGAGATTTCTTGGAAAGCTGGGAATGGAACCACCATTTGACACAGCTATTCCCCTTCTGGGTCTATTCCCTAAAGACCTAAAAAGAGCATGCTACAGGGACACTGCTACATCGATGTTCATAGCAGCAGAATTCACAATAGCAAGACTGTGGAAGCAACCTAGATGCCCTTCAATAGACGAATGGATAAAAAAATGTGGTATTTATACACAATGGAGTATTACTCTGCATTAAAAAATGACAAAATTATAGAATTTGGAGGGAAATGGATGGCATTAGACCAGATTATGCTAAGTGAAGCTAGCCAATCCCTAAAAAACAAATGCCAAATGTCTTCTTTGATATAAGGAGAGTAACTAAGAACAGAATAGGGAGGAAGAGCATGAGAAGATGACTAACATTAAACAGGGATGAGACGTGGGAGGGAAAGGGAGAGAGAAGGGAAATTGCTTGGAAATTGAAGGAGACCCTCAGGGTTATACAAAATTACATACAAGAGGAAGTGAGGGGAAAGGGAAAAATAATACAAGGGGGAGAAATGAATTACAGTAGAGGGGGTAGAGAGAGAAGAGGGGAGGGGAGGGGAGGGGAGGGGGGATACTAGGGGATAGGAAAGGCAGCAGAATATAACAGACATGAGTATGTCAATATGTAAATCAGTGGAAGTGTAACTGATGTGATTCTGCAATCTGTATATGGGGTAAAAATGGGAGTTCATAACCCACTTGAATCAAAGCGTGAAATATGATATATCAAGAACTATGTAATGTTTTGAACAACCAATAAAAAAAATAATTAAAAAAAAGGCTAAAAGTGAAGAAATTTTGCTTTTGCTTCCCCCCCCCCCCGCCTTTTGATACTTCTCATTCTTGGGACATCCTTGACTTTGAATGTTCTGACCTGGTTAATGGTGAGGGAGGATCTTGGACTTGCAGAGTATTTCACTTATGGTCCCAACACACAGTTTCACGGTAAGTTTATTACCTAAGTACTGTCCATGTTTATCCTATTTTCCAGATGAAGAAATGAAACATTGGGTAACTTGCTACAAGTTTTCCAGGTAGGAAGGAGTGAACTCAGGGCAGGCCCAAGTTTTACAGCCTCTGGGTTATGCAGTGGGTCCCCTGGAGCAACAGCTGACCACAGGGACTGTGGCCTCCTGAGCCTTCCTTGCTGCCACACACTTGGTGGCCACTTTACTCTCCCACATTCTGCTCAGCATTGCCCACTGCACACAGGACTGTCCAACCACCCTGGTGCAGAATAGCATCCACAATTAGGTAGATTCTTTCTTTTGTCCTATTCAGGATTTCTCCATTTCCTGCTTGACCGAGATACTGAGACCCTATCCTACCAAGCCCAAGAAACCATGTGAATTATGTAAATCTCTGTTAATGACAATGAACTTGTATCTGAGGGTGAAAAGTCTCTAAAGGGCTGGGTCTCAGTTCCTCTGGGACCTGTGGAGTGATGGGATTCCTGACGCCTCTCATCATCTTCATGGCAGGGACTTTTCTTTGGATCTTACCCACATATGCTGTCTCTTCTGTGTGACCCAGATCAGAGTGAGGTTGTATTGATTTCTTACGAAGCTAGGCATGCATTTTTTCTTTTTTCTTTCCTGGGTCCATTGGCTCTTGCTCCTGAGATGGCTGAAGACCATAATTTTTGTGTGTAAGATTAATTAGAATAGATTCTTTTGACTCCATATGCCAGTAAAGCCTGTGGTCTTCCACTATCAATTTAGGATATTGAGCAGGAAACTATGGGGCCCAGAAAGTCGTGGTGGCAGGCATTTTGATGCACAGGGGGTTAATTTGGGCAAGTTGAAAAATAATAAGAATGCACACAGAGATTTGATGGGTGGGATGGGGAAGGGAGATGGTGCAAGGGCCACTGTGATCCAGCGAATGAGAAGAGAATCTCATTTTCTATGAATGATGTGCTGGAGCAATTGAAAGAGACATTTGTGAACTTTAGAGGCTGAGATGATTGTGAGCAAATTAATAGCTAGATATCTGAGACGTTTGTTCTTATGCAATAATTGAGTTCTGAGGAGAGAGGTCACTGGTCCTTCAACTTCTCCATCATATGAGCATCCAAATTATGATAAAGTTCTACCTCTTATCTCCCAGATGACCTCTCTATTTAATTCAATACAGCAAACATTGATTAGCACCTCTGTGGTGGTGGGGGGGCAGTGGGGTAGAAAGAAGCCAAAGGCACCTTCCATTCTCTCAGGGAGTTTGTGATGTGTGGACTGCATCTTATCACATGGTTAGAATGTGGAGCAGAAGATTCCCATGAGATGGGGCAATGAGAGACGTTCTATTGGTGGGTGGCCTTTGAGTGCATTTGTGAGTACAGTGGCATTTGGCAAAGAGTTCCAGGCAGGGGAATCGTCATGAGAAGGGTATGCATAGAACTTTCTTGGGTTCATTCTTTGAATACCTCTGTGACTAGTGTTTAGATTCAGGTAGTAAAAATAATCCTCGAAAACTAAGTTGAGGACAAATCATGGAAGGACTGGAGAGCAGGTTAGAGAGTTAGGATTTGACCCTGTAAGTAACTGGGAGCTCTTGACTGTCTTTGTGGAGGAGAGGACCATGATCTGACAGTGATCCAGGAAGTGGAGTCCTGAGTGGTGTGCCGCAGAGCACGGGAGGGGTAAAAAATGCTAGGGAAGAAACCACATGGTTAGGAGAAAGAAAGATGTGATAGAGGAAGCAGGACAATAAGGACACTTAAGTTTGCACTGCCAAACCTTAGCTTTCTCATTGTAAAATGCACATGTATTCTTGTCGTTAGGGCTTCAGGACTAGGGGGCTTAGGGGTGGCAGGAAAGAATGCATCAATGATGTCTATTCGGTGTGAAGCCTGAAAATCATCTTATTTTCTTAATCTCCTTTCCTTCTGGCCCCTTTCCCCCAGGGAGAGTTGGTAGCTGTGACTAGAGTGTACCTAGGACCTTGGGATATGGCTGAGTGGCTGGTTTGCAGGCAGGGGTAACAAGGTGTGATATACCTGTCTCAGGGGTATTTGTAAGGATGAAAGGAGAGATCTTGTTCTCTTCTCAGCTATCAGGGTAAGGAGTTACCACAACCATTTGGGGAGGGAGACTCTGGAGCCAGGTGGCCTGGGTTTGAGTCTTGTCTCCCTATTTTTGTAGATTTGAGCTGAGAGGTGACCTAACCTCCCTGGGCCTTCCTTTCCTCCCCAATAACAAGGACATAATAACAGTCATTATCTCTTAGGCATGTTCTGAGGTGGACTGAAATTAGGACAGTGCCTGGCACGTTTGTCTATACTGAATAAATGTTGGCCTCCACTGTACCGCCAGCCATGGGCTCTGTGAATATTCCCCGAGCCCCATCGGGTGCCAGGAAAGCCCAGAAAGCTATGCTGGTCCTTTCTCTCCTTCCAGCTCCTATCCAAATTCACAGTCAAACCTGGAGCCTCACTGTGGTAGAGAATGTCACACCGTTCAGCAAAGGGGACTCTGAGGACTTCTAGTCTGATATTTCATCTGTTGCTTTGACCACTGACCAGAAGTCATCGTATCCCTTGGTTACAGGGAACATGCTATCCGCCAGGCAGCCCAGTCTCTGGGTAGATACCTTTCAAGGCTAAAGTCCAAGTCTGTTTTCTAACATCTTTTCCTCCATGCCTGTGCATGCCTGGGTGTGTTAAGCACACCTTGAAGATCTGCTTCCAGAGTCATCTTCTTGGTATTCCCATGAATACAGGAAGTGAGTTTTTAATAAAACATTGACTGTTGAGAACAGTGACAGAAAAAAATACAATAAGATAAATACTCAAGATTTGGAAATTAGGTGAAGTAAAATCAATTGAGAACCACCACCACGTCCATAATAAACTTTTTTGTTTCCTTTTGTTAGCTGAGGGGATATTTAAAAACAGTGGGAAGAAATGGGCTTCATGCAGCAGATGAAATTCAAATCTATTAGACATTCAAGAGCTCCCGCCTGGGACATGATTAGAGGGAGTCCAGGCTTTTCCTGATTGGTCACGTGCCTTTCCCTGGATGTACCAGACTCTGTGGCCTCGGAGATAGAGATGAATTAAAGAAATCTGGGAGGTGTTTTCATCCGAGGAATTGACTAACTGCAGAAAAGGAATTGAGGAGGGAGGAAGAGTCTATTAAAATCCACTCTGTTCAGGAGACCTTCAAGGGAAAGGGCAGCGTCTCAGGATGCCAGTTCCTTCTCCTCTGCTCCTTGACCGCTGAAGGTGGCCTGGTATCCCAGCTCCAGGGTGGCACTCACAGGGAGCTTCCAAATGGCTTCAAGATTGACTCCGTTAGCACAGTGTCACCCACTATGTAAAATCTTTGGTAAAAAGAATAGTGGCAATACAGCAAAAATCTTGGTTGCCCAAAAGTCCTTAGAAAAAAAAGCATTTCAAAGGTAGCAGAATACAACAGTTACTAATAAGGCATTATGTAAAAATGTGGATGTGTAACCGATGTGATTCTGCAATCTGTATTTGGGGTAAAAATGGGAGTTCATAACCCACTTGAATCTAATGTATGAAATATGATATGTCAAGAGCTTTGTAATGTTTTGAACAACCAATTAAAAAAAAAAAGAAAAAAAGAAAAAAAAAACATTTCGGATAGTGGAATTTTCCATAAAGCTGAGGATTTTTCCATTCGAATAGAGACTCTTATTTCTATATTTTAGATAGATCAGGTCAATATAACATTTCTTGTTTGCTTGGGGATGAGAACTGAATTATAATCGTTCTGTGCCATGATTAGAGTAATTCCCTAGGGGGTTAATAAACTCTCCTGTTTGCCCCCCAATGAAATGTTGGACCCTCAGTAGTTTTCAAGTTTTTCTGCCGGCATTTTGGTCTTGCCCACCCTCCCTCTTGCAACACATTTTGCCTCTGATCTCTTGGTGATATCCATGCATCGGCCTGTTGCAGTCTCTACCGTTTAGAAAAAAGTAGAAAAAAAATTTTTAGAAAAATTACCTTTTTTTTTTCTGTCCATTTTCAGATTGCAAGCTATTGTTGATCTTCAAATTATCTTTATCTATCTACTTATCTATCATCTATCTATCTATATATACTTTATCTGTTTTTGCAGTGCTGGGGATGGAACCCAAGGCCTCTAGCATGCTAGGAAAGGGCTTTACCACGGAGCTACACCCCAGTCCATCTTTAATATGTGTGTCCAGTAACTGGTATCAGATCAAAGTAGAGGCTGAATATTTGTATTTGTGTTAATTTTTTGGTTTGGTAAAAAAAAAGCACTGAGCATCTTTTCTGTGGGAGGCAACAGGTGACTTCTGGGGAAGCCAGCATGAAAGCTGCGAGCATCTCACGGGGATGCTGATGCGGCTTATCTGGGACCACGCTGGGACAACACTTCTCTGCTACACGACCTTCCCTCTGTTCTTCAAATGCCAGTCTCCTCTCTACATCCAAGTATTTGCAGAGGCCCATACCCTCTGACCTTGGCCTGGCTGCCTCTTGTCCCTACCTCCCCTGAGCACCCCAGTTGTCCCTCTCTGCCCAGACACATGTCACACACGTCACTTGGTTTTATTCCTTTCTAAGTCTTTGTTGCTCTCTGGAATTAGAGAGGGTTGTCTCAAGGGTGGCTGGGACTAATGAACAGATACCAATAGACCCAGGCGAAGGACTCACGTTTCCTTGATGTAATTAAAAACAAGTGAGGGTTTAAGTGCATGAGGACAGCTACACACGCAGAAGACAGAGCAGTATTTTTTTTTTTTTTCCTATTGCAAATCCCAGCCCTTCATGTGCCTTGCTGTGTGGGTGACTGAGCAGAGGGTCCCCTGAATCCCTCGAACAGCTGCAACCTCCCCATTCTCAGGGCCTGTGTGCTCCCCAGACTCCTTTGCGCCGATCTGCAGACTCGTCTCATGAGGTTCGTTTCCCAAGAGGAGCATCTTCCAGAAGGGATGTGATTTCAGGCTGGCCTGGGCCTATTCCTGAACCCTTACATTTCCCCTTTTCTATCTGGTCTGATTTACCTTGATAACTATCTCTCCCTAGAATGGGAGCATCAAGACAGCAGGGGCAGGTCTGTCTCCTTAAAGTGTGTTCATAGCCCCCAGACAGCACCTGGCAGATAATGGATGCTCAGTACATACAAACCCCTTCCTCCTTCCCTTGCCTAATCCGGAGCTAAGGAGAAGCCTCTTGAATGTGATTTAGTTCTTTCAGGAAATTGAACAGACATGTTCCCACAGAAAGCCTCTTTTACCCTGCGGCTCATTTCTGAACGTGCCACAAAAGAAAGGCGGAGAGAGCAGGAAGAAACCTCCTTCCCTGTATACCTTAACGCAGCAAGAGCTCTCGGGAAGAGGCCGACGGTTCATGCTCATCTTTCTCTTTCTCTTCCTTTCCTTCCCCCTGCTCTTGTGTAGCTCTGACTTCAGACCCATAAGAACAGATCTATTACTGCAAAAAGATGCCAGAAGGGGAAAATGAGACTAAGTTAACTGTGGGAGAAAGGGGTGCCACACTGTCCCCGAGTGTCACCTGACAGCCTTCAGGCTGCTGAATAAGGGGTGCAAGTCTAACTGTAGCTTTTCCCCGGGGCATGGAGTAGACACCTCTGTTCTTTTCCTCTGTGTTCCTCTATTAGATTCACAAATTACTTTGCCGTAAGATGCTCATAGTGCCAGCAAAGATGCAGAATCATTTTGGAGTGTCTGTTCTCTGAGATTCTTTCTCTCTGCCCCCAGTGCTTCCAAATCTCCCTCTGTCTCCAACCAGATAGAAAGCTCTTTGAGGACAGGGACCACATCTCACTGTGGCTACCTGGGGATGCTGTCAGCATCTGCAGGGCTGGGCAGGCAGCAGGCATCTGAAGATGCTCAAGGAAGCAAATTCTTCATTTCTTTTCCTAGCCCCTCCTCCTCCTCCTCCTCCTCTGTTGGTTGGCTCAACTGAGCAAGGGCATGAATGAATGTTTACATTTCTCTCTTGCTTTTCTCAAAGAGGGCTGATGGGCAAGTGCCTTCATTATGATGATTCGTTCCTCTGTTCAGATATATTCATTGAAGATTCTGCAGTTTCAATGTTCAACCTGTCTGCAGGGTCAGGCTCTGGGCCAGTCATGGGGAAGATGATGGTGACCCTGACAAAGTGGGACTTCACCCTCTTGAGTCTATATTCAAATACAGAAGGGACAGAAGCAAATTAGCAAGCAAGTAATTACAAAGTGCAATAACCCTATAAAAGAGGTGACAAAGATAATAGATAAAGGGAGAACTGATCTGCTTTTTCCATGGGATCATCAGGAAGAGATTCTCTGAACATTAGTGTGAGACCTAAAAACTGACCAGTCAGGCATATTAAAGAATAAGAGAACAAGCTCGTGCAAGCGTCCTGAGGTAAACAAAATACTGTTGGAGGAACTAAAAAAAGTCCAGTATGGGACAGGGAGAAAAGGGTACAAATTCAAGCAGAAGGGCAAGTTCCTGAATTACATGCTCCTTTTGTTTTCCAGCATGTTCCTCCCCTTGTCCTTTAAAACCCAAGGAAGCCTGTTTGTCCCAAGGAATGGTTTCTCAAACTTCAGTGTACATCAGGCTTTCCCAGGGAGTTTATAAAAGTCAAATACTCAGAACTTCTAGTATGCAGGCATAATCGTTAGGACTGTTGCTGATAAATCTAATGAAAAAATCTAACTTAAATCAACTTGAGCAAAAACGGAGCAAAAGAAAATAGTTTCCTTCTCTAGCTTCAGACGTGGCTAGATCTAGCACTGAGACGATGCTACTGTACTCTCCCCTCTCTTTTTGAAAGTTCTTCTTATTTAATTTACGGACTGGTAAGAAGCTCTAGCCTCTATCACTTTCACAGGTAGCGATCCCGGAGGAAAGAGTGTCATCCTTTCTCAGTTCCACGTCAACCTCTCAAACGCACTGAGATAGACCTTGCATGGGCTGAATGCCCACAGTGGAGCACTCCCAAGAGATGGGGTGCTTAAGCAGGCTCCCTGAGTGGCAGAGAAAGCAGGGCCACTTGAGTGTAGCATCACCACAATGACATGGGGTGGGGAAAGAATAATATCTACAAAGAAGAAATGTAGCAAGAGAGAAGATCAAAAGCAGCAGATGCTCCCCACAGGAGCCAGGGTGTGGCAGGATTCTGACTTCCTGACTCAACACGTGACTGTTTCACATTGCTCTATGACAGTGTCTTGAAAATGCTTGCCAGAAGTCCCTTTGTAGATGGAGAAACGGGGACCATAAAGAATGGAAGTCACAGCAATGACAGACACGAATGTGTGAAGATGCCCAAAGTCTTACAACAGCCTCCTACTCAGTGTCCTGACCTCTGGTCCCCCTTTCTTAACGCTGGTCTTTGTCATATAGGTTAGATTTTCTCCCCTTAATGATGGGGAACAGAGACACACTTTCTTACTTGTAGAAAGGGAGGAGACTCATTTGAAAGATATTATTTGTTAAATATTTCAGGAGATTCTACTGAAATTTTTATTAGAACTGCACTGAAAAATAAGGGGAAATCAACGTCATTCCAGATACGAGGTGATTGATCCACATATAGAAGAATTCTTTATTTCTTCCAACCTTCCTTTATGCCATTAAATATGTTTTAAAATAAAGCAGTTGTCTTCTTGGTATTTAACCTAAATAATTAAAGTCATTATACTGCAGTGATGCACGCATGTCCTCGTTTATAGCAGCACAATTCACAATAGCCAAACCTGAGCCAAGACTAGGTGTCCATCCTTCAGTGGAAGAATAAAAAAAATATACACAATGGAGTTTTATTCTGCCATAGAGAAAAATGAAATGGTCACTTGCAGGGAGACAGATGAAACTTGAGAACATTATGTCAAGCAAAATGAGATAACCTCAGAAGGTCAAGGGTTGTATGTTCCTGCTCATGTGGATGCTAGAGAGGAAAAAGGAATAGAAAGGTTTTGGTGGGGGATCTCATGAAAGTCAAAGGGAGATCAGTAGAGGAAAGAGACCAGGAAAAGGGAGGAGGAAAGAGAAAGGGGGTGCACTGGGGAATGATATTGGCCAAATTATATTGTTATACCGTAGGTATATATGAATAAGAAACAACAAATCTCACCATCATGTACCAATAAATATGGAAATAATAACTAATGCACCAATAAAATATGGAAAAAATGATAGTGTTGTGCTTTTTTTGTGGTTCCTACTTATCCCCTTTTTTCCCCCTCTTATGGATGAATCTGTTTTCTGTTGGTTATTGAGGGTGAGGACACCTGCTCTTGCATTTTATAAGTTCAGTCTGGAAAAATTTCTACATTTTATTGTTCTGTTAGTTTGTTTTTGATTCTTCTGGGTTTTTAATGTAGAGGATTATATCACCTGCTATCAATATGAAAGTTTCTCCTCTTCCATTTTAATATTCTGCTTTGATTTTTCTTTTCTTATCAAATTGGGCAAAGTTTCCAGTATGACTTTGAATAGTAGTGGTAATAGGTGAAATCTTAGCTCATTTTTCCTTTGAAGAAAGCATGGACATTCAAAGGGAATATATACAAGAGGATTTTCATTAAGTAGAATACTGTCTTGGATGTGGGTTTATGGAATATAGCCTCCTCGAGTTAAAACTTGAAAACTCCCAATTTTGAGTTCTTTTTATAATTACATGGATATTGAGTTTTGGGAAACGCATTAATTATTAAGATAACAATGAGATTGCCCTCTTTTTGTGCATGATTGTAGAAAATGACATTGGTAATTTTTCTGAAGCTAAGCCGTGCTTTCCTTTCTTGAATAAACACTACTTGATCACGATAGATGTTAAAACATTTTATTCAGAATGGTTATATATATATATATATATATATATATATATGTGTGTGTGTGTGTGTGTGTGTGTGTGTGTGTGTGTGTGTATGAATAGGTACATAGTTATCTTAAACTCGTAATGCTCTTATTGTGCTTTTTGGCAAAGTTTGTATATGAAATTTGATTGGAAATTTTTCCTTATTTTTGAACAATTTGTGTGAAGGATTATTATCTCTTCTTTCAAAGTTTGTTAGAACTCATCCATAGAGTTGTCTAGCTGGCTTTCTTTCTTTCTTTCTTTCTTTTGAGAGGAAAACAAAGGACTTTTATTGACATCTCAATTTTAATAAATTTTCTATCTCTTTTATGCCAATTTTGGTGTGTGTGTGTGTGTGTGTGTGCGCGCGCACGTGTGTGTGTGTGTGTATTACATATATATTTAAATTTATTTATTTAGTTACCAGTAAATGGATGGATCTGGAGACTATCATGCTAAGTGAAATAAACCAATCCCAAAATACCAAAGGCAGAATGTTCCCTCTGATATGCAGATTCTAATATACATCAAGCGGGTGGTGGAGAATAGAAGTTCACTGCATTAGACAAAGGGGAATGAAGGGAAGGGGAGGTGGGGTGGGAATAGGAAAGACAGTAGAATAAATCAGACATCAATTTCCATGTGTATCTATGAATACATGACCAGTGAAACTCCACATTACATACAACCACAAGAATGGGATCATAATTAAAAGAAGATGTACTCCATGTTTGTATAAATGTCAAAACATACTTTACTGTCATGTATAACTAAAAAGAACAAAGAAAAAAATTCAAAACAAGAAATTTACATGTTTTATTTAGGTTTTCCTATTTTTCATAAGCAGTTATAACTTTTAAATGAAAAATTCTATCATACCTATTATCAATCAATGGTTTTGAAAATTTACCTACTGCCTTTTGTAATTTTCACTTATAGCCATTTCAGAGACTTGTCACATTATTACTATTTTTGAAACCCCGTATTTTGGGCTTTCTTATATTTGGGCAGATATTGTTACTTTAATTCATTACTTTATGTATTTTTTAAAATAAGCTATTCTAAATGTATCTGATACTCTTTCTTATTTTTTTTCAAGCAGAACCTTGGCTTGCTTACTTACAATTTTTATTGTTTTCTGTTAATTATGTTCAAAGTTATAAATGTTCCTTTTAGTACAGTTTTAATAGTTTTCTATAAATTTCAACATGTATTGATTTTATTGGTTTTCAATTGTGTTTTATAATTTCACTCATGGTCATCTTTTCAATCCCAAGATTTTCAATAGTATTTTTTTTTTTGGTGTTAGTTTGTAGGTCTGTAGAACTATTAAGCTATGCATAAAAATTTTTCTTTCCTGATCATAGAACAGAGTCTCTCTGTGTTGATCCTTTGGGTCACTGCAGTGTCCCTTGTGTCTTTATTTGTGAAAGTTCTTCAGTGCTTGTCAGCACCCACACTCTTCATTTGATGACTATGGAGTGTCAACTTTTTACTAGGTCTAGCTTATTAATTGTGTTTTTAATACTTTGTTGACTTTTTTGTTTGCTCAGTTTCTGAGAGGGGTGTTCAAAATCTCCATTATTTTTCCATATTATTCTGCAAACCCCAACAATGAAATATCAAGGTCAATTTTGAAATAATTTTTTTTAAGTGGCATAACACTTTAATGAAATCTTACACAGGAGCCCAGTTTAGAAACATATAAAAGCAGATCTGTCCTGGTTGAAGGGGGATATTTGTGGGAGAGTGTAGACCTTCCTAATCTTACCCATTTTTATTTTATTTTAGCATTTAAAAATTTTGTTCTAATTAGTTATATATGACAGTGGAATGCATTTTGACACATCATACATAAATAGAATATAACGCCTTATTTTTCTGGTTGTACATGATGGGAAATCACACTGGTCGTATAGTCATGTACACACATGGGATAATAATGTCTGATTCATTCCACTATCCTTCCTACCCCATAAACCTCCCCTCCCTTCACTCTCCTCTACTTAATCCAAAGAAACTCTATTCTTCCCTAGCCCTCACCCCTTATTGTGAATTAGCATTCACATAACAGAGAAAACATTTGGCTTATGGTTTTTTTTTTTTTTTTTTTTGGAATTGGCTTATTTCGCTTAGCATGATATTCTCTAGCTCTATCCATTTATTGCCAAAGGCCATAATTTCATTCTTCTTTAAAGCTAAGAATTCCTGTCTCTCTCTCTCTCTCTCTCTCTCTCTCTCTCTCTCTCTCTCTGTATGTACACCACATTTTTAAATATATATATGAAGAAATGTTCAACACCTCTAGCAATTAGAGAAATGCAAATCAAAACTACTCTATGATTTCATCTCATTCCAATCAGAATGGCAGTTATCAAGAATACAAACAACAATAAGTGTTGGCGAGGATGTGGGGAAAAACATACACTCATACATTGCTGGTGGGACTGCAGATTGGTTCAACCATTATGGAAAAAAGTATGGAGATTCCTCAGAAAACTGGGAATGGAACCACCATTTGACCCAGTTACCCCACTCCTCTGGTTTATACATAATGGACTTAAAATCAGCATACTACAGTGACGCAGCCACATCAATGTTTATAGCAGCTCAGTTCACAATAGCTAAACTGTGGAACCAGCCTAGGTGCCCTTCAACAGATGAATGGATAAAGAAACATATTCACAAGGGAATGTTATTCCTCTTCATTCTTCAGGGATCTCCTGAGAACTCCCCATCACTGCAGGGAGCAGACTTTGAACACCCCTGGGAAAAAGAAGGGAGAAGCAGACTTGAGGTCAGCCCTACTTCTGTGTTTAATTATTTTTGTTCCCTTAACCAGTCTATTTTTCTTCTCTACAAAACAGGGGGATTGAGGCAAAATTTTCTGAAATCTTTTCCAGACCTAAAGTTCTATCATAGTAAATATTGAGCACCTACTAAGAGTCCAGTGCTAAAATCACAGGAGCCTATGTTTTAGTACTAATAAACTCTACACTGTGTTGGTTGCTTTCCCTCTATTATCTTTTTAAATCCTAAAATCAGCCATATACTGTGGATATGCAGAGAGTAAGATGCACAGATCTCTGCCCAGAAATCCCCAAGTCCTACTTGTTTGGAATGCTCATCAGAAGAGAGACAAAAAGCTTAGAAGCTAAACTAAGGGGTTTTAAGTCAGGGTTGACATTTCACACCTGGTATTTAATAGCTGTGTGTCCTTAGGCAGACTACCTAACCATTCTGAGGCTGAGACTCATTTTCTTCTGTAAGACAGTTGTGATAATGATGCCTAGCACTGTGCCTGACCCATAGTAGGTGGTCAGCAAGTGAATTCAGAGACAGAAACAACAGATGGGCAGGAGAAGAATACTGTGCTCAGGCTGGGGCTTCCTGAGTTCCAGGCTAGATGGGGAAATCTTGGATCTGTTTTCCCTGGGACCTCTGGCTTTAATAAACATGAACCTCCCTTGGCTCCAGGGCCAGCCTTCTGACTAGGAAGAGAAATGGCAGAGTGAACTCCAGAGATGCTGGCTCCAGGTCTCTGTGTGGGGCTGCTCCAGCGCCTGCCGCATAGGTTCATTATGCAGTCACCAGGAGACTTTGGGTAATGTGCCGACCTTGTTATAATTAATGGATAGAGGGGTAATGGGTCTGTGTGACTCATTAGATAGAGAAAAGGGATCCAGCTCTCCTACATTGAGTTTAATTGAAACTCTAAAACATTTATGACTTTGGGCACATGACAGTAACTTGGGTTTTTAAATATCAAAGTGATGATCTTAGCTCTTTCCAAAAAGGAAAGCCAGGCACTGCCTTCACCCTTCAAGGCCCTGATACAGTGCCCCGGTGACGTGGAGAGAAGGGAGATGACACTGTGGGCACCACCCTCTCCAGCATCACTGCTGAGCATCAGGGGATGTCACCAGGACTTTTTTTGCTTCATGGGCGTTCAGGTGGGGCACAGGTACTCTGACTCCCACCAGCTCATGGAGGAAGAAACAGGGGCTCAAGGAGGATCAGCCTCTCCCCTGAAGCCACCGAGGGCAGAGAGTGGAGCTGGGGTTTGGATCCTGACCATCTTGCTACAGACCTCCAGCTCTTCTTCGTGAGCTGCAATCCTTCTCCCTGCTTTCATGGCCCCTGGGTTCTGTGGGCGTGGGGCAGTTCTCCGTCCTCTGTTTCAGGAAGCTGTGATCTTCTTATTCCCTGAAAGTTTACACATCTTGGAATTTACAGCGCTCCTCTGAGGGGGTGAGGTTTGGGAGTAGGGAAACGTCTTAACAAACATTCTGTCGGGATTGTCCTTGGCGTCGCCACTTAACCCGATCCATCCATTATTGTGGCCCATGGCAGTTGTTTCCAATTTGTCCCTATTATAAATCATAATATGAGCATCTTTGGGCATGAAACGTCTTTAAAAATTCTAGGTGATTTCTTGGGAGTTGACTTCTATATTTTCAAATATTCATTCATTCATTCATTTATTTATTGGTGCTGGAGATGTGAACCCAGGGCTTTGTGCATGCCAGGCAAGTGCTCTACCAACTGAACGAAAGCCCCTAGCCCCTCAAATACTCGAATTATAAATATAACATAAAAACACTTTAGATGCGTTAAATTGCCAGGGCAATTTAAAACGGTGTATGATAACAATCATTATCAGTTGACATTTTTATAGGGCTTTGTAGGTATCTGGCCCTACTCTAAATACGTCTTAGCCCATTTTCTGTTGCAAATAGTACAATGCCACAAACTGGCTAGTTTTTTTTTTAGCAAAAAGAGGTTTTTTTTTTTTTTTTTTGGCTCCTGGTTCTGTCAGTGCAAGGTTGAGGGGCCCCATCTGAGGTCAACCCCTTTGCTGGCAGTGTCCTGGGGCAGCACAGGGTTCCATGTGGCAAGAGACGGGGAACATGCAGGTGTGTGTTCCTATAAAGCCACAGGATTCAATCATGAGGGCTCCACCCTAATCTAACCCTGACCACCTCTGGGAGGCCCCACCTCTAAACACCCTTGCACATCAAGTTCCCTCCCTCCCAACGCCTGCCTCACCGTGGGCCTTACATTTCAATGCGTGAACTGCTGGGGGACCACATTAACCATCGCAACACACTTTATATGCTTTAACTTCTAACTCTCCAAACAACCATGTGTGTATGCCCCAGATGCATGCATGGTTATTTTTGGTGTTTTGATGATTTCCCTTTTATTAAAAAATTTGCATAAAACTTAAGAACATCTTCAACATTCTCATACATTTTACCAAACTGCTATTCAAAGCCATAGTGGCTGTTTCCTGTCCAACCTTCAGGATATGAGAGTGTTCATCCCTCTGTAGTCTCACTAAAATAGGGTTTTATCATTTTAAAAAGTATTTGAGTCGTAAGAGCTTTCTACTGCACCATACTATGTCCCAGGGGTCCTTGAAGCATCTTATTCACCACTTATAAATTTCCAATTGGTAAAACTCAGCAGCTGCTTGTGGTAGCTACTAAAATGTCCAAGTGCTGAGCAGAGGGATGGGGAGGATGCCAGGAGGAATCTAGGATGCATACATCTCTGCAGTCATGCTGACCAAGGACGAAGACACTTAGGACCCTTCTCCCTCTGTCTGTTCCTTCAGGATAAATCTCCAGAATCTCTGGGAGTTGAGAAAATCACACATTAGGCAGAGACAAGGGAAGATAGCAGGCAAAGGAGTCTTACATTTGAGAGTCAAGGGAAATGCCACAAATTCAACTCAAAAAATAAAAACTCACACTGAAGACATTATTCTTGTAGGACATCCTTGAGCCTGGCAAGATCACCCCAATCTGAATGAAGGAAGGTAAAAGAGACTTAAAGAGGTATCATCTGTCCCATCAATGCTAAGTCTTAAAATTCCCATTAGCCATAAAGAACCAAGCATGGCTGGGTGATGTGGTCCCTGCCTGAAATTCCAGCAGCTTAGGAGGCTGAGGCAGGAGGATCATGAGTTCAAAGCCAGCCTCAGCAATCCTAAGTAACTCAGTGAGACTCTGTCTCTAAATAAAATACAAAAAAGGGCTGGCAATGTGACTCAGTGGTTAAGTGCCCCTTGGTTCAGTCTTTGGTACCAAAGAACGAACAAACAACAACAACAAAAAAACCCCAGAAACTATGCTTGGTCCTTGAAACCTTAAGATACATTAGATACTTCCTTCTCCTTAGATCAGAGATAGCAAACCTTTCCCATTCCCCCTCTGTTTCTCTCTTCCTTCCTTCTAGCTTTATAGGATCTTTTTTTTCAAATTATAAAAATGATGATTATTTACTGTGTGGAGCAATTTATAGGTGCACAAAGACATTAGCAATCTGTATCTTCTTTTGACTCCCACCCTCCCCAGATAACCAGCACTAACAGTTTGGTCTGTATTTTTCCACACTTTTTTTTAAATGCTCTTACATATATAATACTTCCCCCTTTTCTTTCTTGAAATAATAGGATTCAAACTGTATGCATTATCTGCTTTTATCACTTAAAAGTATAATATTTTAACTCAGGGTATATAAATCTAACTCATAATAATAGCTTGAAAGTGGGTACTTTGTTACAGATAGGAGTAAGAAGCTCAGGTGTGGTATTGTTGAGCAGGTGACTACAGACCACAATTGTTGTATATCTTAAAAAACAGCAGAAGGGATGCTGGTAGGCTGACTAGGGACTCATGAAGAAATGATACATGGTTGAGGAGGTAAATGTGTCTAATCTGATTTAAACATTACATAATATGTACATTTATTGAAATAGCACATGGTAATTCATCAATGTATACAATTGTTATATTGTGATATATCAGTTAAAACATGCAGTAATAAAAATTGCATTGTATGGCTATGCCATAAATTTGTTTGACCTGGCTCCAACCCATTGAGGGTTTTGAAAAATTTTTCTAGTTCTTTCCCTTCTCCCTGTGCCAGTGGAACTGTGATAAATGTCCTCATTCATGATTCTTTCCATATAGGCACTTTTATTTTCTTCCATTCATCTGCTTATATTTTTGTCAGGTGGAATCCCCAAATATGGGATTACTAGGGGAAAAAGGAAGCATAACTTTCAAGTTTTTAATACCTGTCTTGTCTCTTCATTGGTTATTTTTGTTGAGTTCTTTTACATTGATTATTTAACTTGATATTCATGTTAAGTTCTTTGAGTAGATAGTAAGGATGTTAACTGCATTTTGCAGATGAACCCTTTAGATTCAGAGCCTTTTTCAAAGTCACACCACTAGTAAATTGTACAGCCTATTCTTAAAACACTTGTACCTGATCCATGAAATATTTCTCCTCTGGCTACATTTTTTGAAGATGACTTAGAATAAAATGAGACTCTTATCAGAAAGATAGCCACATTGATTTAAAGAGATGATAGTGGTCATGAAAGATAAAACGATGCATAATTAAGCAATTATCAAAGGGAAGAGAGAAGAGTTTTCTTCATGGTGTGTTATCAGGTATTTTTCTTTCTTTTCTTTTCTTTTTTTTTTTTTTTGGTACTGAGGTTTGAACTCAGGGGCACTAGACCACTGAGCCATATCCCCAGCACTATTTTGTATTTTATTCAGAGATGACTTGACTCGAGATCCTCTTATCTCAGCCTCCCGAGTCTCTGGGATTACAGGTGTGTGCCACCAGTCCTGGAATGGTATCAGGTTTTTAAGAATGGTTTTTAAGTTTGAAAGATTTCTAGTTTGCCATGGTTTGGATTTAGAAGTGTGCGCCCCCTGCCCCCCCCCCCCCCCCGAGAAACTCATGTTTTGAAAGCATGATCCCTAATGCAGAAAAGTTCAGAAGTGGACTTTTAGATTGTTATGATAATTATGTGCAGCCTCATCCACTGGTTGATCCATTTGATGAATTAATAATTTGAAGGGACTACAGGGTGGTAACTGTAGGCAGGTGGGATGAGACTGCAGGAAGTAAGTCACTTGGGGCATGCCCTTGGGGCTTATGTCTCGTCCCTGGCTCCTCATGAGTGGGTGTACTCTCTCTGCTTCCCAGCCACCATGAGCTGAGTGGCTTTCCTCTGCCACAAATTCCACCATGATGCTCTGCCTCATCTCAGGCCCAAGGCAATGGAGTCAGCTGACTATGAATTGAACCTCTGAATCCATGAACCCCAAACAAATGTTCCCTCCTATAAGTTGTTCTTAATCAGGTATTTTGGTCACAGTGATGAAAAGCGGACTAACACGTAGGGCCCTGTCACCATAGCAGAGTTCCCTATCTCTGGCCCTCTTTGTTGGAATACTCAGCAGATGGAGGAGAGAAAAGCTGGCCCCTGGCCTCCTGTCATCTTCTGTATCTGGGTCCCTTCCTTCCTGGTGTCTTCTCAGGGTCCAGTTGCTCACACTTAGGAGGCTGTTGGTGAAGGCCTGATGCCATATTAAGGGAAGAAGTCTCCTGGGAATGTTCAGTTTCTAATCTGAAAATAATCCGAGGGTTTCAGGGAAACAAAGCTGGATCCAATACTGAGAAGAGTTGTGAGGGAGGTGAGCAAGCCTCCAGGCTCATTTCTGTGCTTTACCCCTTTCTCGTACTGCTTGTGCTCTGTGACCCATCCCCTTCCCTGTAGGTTGTTCTAGTGTCCTTCAACACAGTCCCAATCCTCCCAGAGTACGGCTACCAGTCTGTGGTTTTCTCTCCCTAAAGGATTTGCACTTTAAGACAAAAGCATCCATACATAAGTGATTTGGGGAGAAGGCGGGGGGGGGGCTTTTCAGCATCCCTGACATAATTTTCATAACCTTACTTTATGACATTTATGTTGTTCCAGACCCTATTTAATCCTCACAAAGACTCTATAAGGTCATCTCCCCATTTTATTGGTGAGAAAAATGAGGTATGCATGAATTAACTTACTAGCTCAAAGCCATGCATCATATTCTCCCACATAGAAGTGTCTTGGTAAGTAATGAATGGTTCACTAAATGTGAGATGAGCCATTACTTTATTTATAATAAAATGGTTCTAATTAAAGTAAGACTTATAACTGGTTTGAAAAGGTGATCGATCAATGGGGAAAATGTGCATTTCAGAATCAATGACGGCACACAACAAGGTTGGGGTTGGAACCAAGGCAAATCCACTGTGGTATCTATTCAAGTCAGAGGAAGAGGGCTTCTTTAAAAAAGTTATTGATTATTTTTAGTTATATCTAACATTGGGATACATTTTGACATCATCACAAAATCATGGAATATAATTTTCTCTAATTTAGTCCTTAGCACTCCCCCTATGCTTCTCTCCCTTTACTGATCTTTCTGTAATTTATTTATAGTTTTTTTAAATTAGTGTCTTGTGGATTTACTTGATGTTGAGATTCACTGTGCTATAATTATGTAAGCACTATGAAGTTCATTCAGTTTCATCCCACTGATCTTCCGTTTTCCCATCCCTCCTCCTTCCTCCTCAGTCCCCTTTTCTACTCTACTATCTTTCCTCTATTTTGATAAAATTCCCTTTCTGTTCTTTCCTCTTTCTCTGTTCTTTTTGTTAACTGCCCCTCACCCCCCATTTGGACTAGTTTCTGCATATATGAGAAAACATTGGACCTTTGGCTTTTGAGGTCTGGCTTATTTCACTTAGCATGACAGTCTCCAGTTCCATCCATTTATTGGAAAATGCCATAATTTAATTCTTCTTTGTGGATGAGGAATATTCCATTGTGTATATATACCACATTTTTTTGATCTATTCATCTGTTGAAGGACACCTAGTTTGGTTCCATAGCCTGGCTGTGGTGAATTTTTCTTCTATAAACATTGATGTGGCTGCATCATGGTATTATGCTGATTTTTAAAAATCTTTCAGATATATACTGAGGAGTGGGATAGCTGGGTCATATGGTGGTTCCATTCCTAGTCTTTTGGGAAAACTCCATGCTGCTTTCCAAAGTGGTTGTACTAATTTGCAGTTCCCCCAACAATGTGTGAATATACCTTTTCCCTCACATCCTCACCAACATTTATTATTATTTGTATTCTTGATAATTGCCATTCTCACTAGAAGGAGATGAAATCTCAATGTCGTTTTTATTTGCTAGAGATGTTGAAAAAAATTTTTCCCCAGATTATTTGTTGACCATTTGTATTTCTTTTGAGAAGTGTCTGTTTAGTTTCTTTGCCCATTTATTGATTGGGTTACTTGTTTTTTTGGTGTTACATTTTTTGAGTTCTTCATATATCCTGGATATTAATGCCCTATCTAAGGGGCCCTATCTGAAGTGGCAGAGGTCTTCTCCCATTCTGTGGGCTCTCTCTTCACAGGTGGAAGCCTTTTTGACAATCATCATATTAAAATTCTCATAGTGTTTTGAAGAGGTGGGCGAAAATGTGTTGTGAATAAATAAGTTTAAAAAGGCCATATGAGATACAATATAATAGATTTCTGAATTGTAAAGCTTCTTAGAGCCTTTAATATCAACATGTATTTTGTACTTACAAGGAGGGAAGAAAAACCATGCACCATTTCCCAAACTTTTAATTTTTTTTGGTGGTAGAGCATCTTACAGGACTTCTTTGTTTGGAACACTTTTGTAGTATTTTGTTGTCAGTCATTTCTCTAATATGGCATCAAATGTGTCCAGAAGGTCAAGTTTCATTTTGCTTAATAATCCCAGTTTTGGGGGAAGTTACTGTATATTAGGTGCAATGGGTCTATCTACAAAAGAGCTGTTGAAATTAAGTTTTGATCCTGGTCCACATTTCTCATTTAGCATTAATTTAAAACATAATCTGCTTGAGTCAAATGTATGAAATATGATATGTCAAGAGCTTTGTAATGTTTTGAACAACTAATAATAAAAAAATAAAACATGCATTTAATACCTAGAACAGTGCTTCTCAAAGCATACACTTTGTGGCAGTGAATTCTAAACCTTTTTTTTTGGTGGGATGGGGCATGGTGTTGGAGATTGGACCTGGGGCCTCAGGCATGGGAGGCAAGTGCTCTACCATTCATCTACATCCTCAGCGCTCCAAACTGTTTTTGTCGAGCATCTCTACCAGAAAAAGAAAAGAATGAAGTTAACTTTATTCTTTTATTAATGAATGTGAAGGTGATTTATGTGTTGGGAAGCACTCGCTTCCATTGTTTGATTTAAAAAAAAATGTTGTGCAGAAACTTTTTAGATAAGTTATGATTGATTTTTTCCTATAGATAACAGAAGACCTGACTAATAATCCTTCAGCAATGAAGATATTTGGTTGTTTACTTCCTAAAATAGAAGTTCAGAAATGGGTGGTTGAGAGCTGATTCAGTGGCTCAAATGTGTCATGAATTGCCCAGATTTTATTTATTTTTTTGTCCTGCCTGCTCCCTACACTTTTGCCTTCATCTGCTTTCTGAGGCTATAATGGAACATCACAGACTGGGTTATTGATAATGAACAGGTATTTATTGGCTCATGATTCTGAAGACTAGGAAATCCAAGATGGAGGGGCTGCCCATGGTCAGGGACTTACATAGCACAGAGGAAGGGATCACATAGGTGGGAGAGAGTGAGGAAAGTGGGCCCAAACTCATTCTTTTGATGAAATCCACAATTAATTCATTCATGAGGGCAGCACCTCTATCACCTACCACCTGTCAAAGCTCCTGCCTCTCAACATTGTTGCGTTGGGAGTTCACTTGCCAATGCACGAACATTTGGAAACCATGGTATGTCTCACAGACACAGGATGGCTACTGTGGCCACAGGCATCACCTCTTGGTCCAAAGCAGGACAAAGTGGAAGAAGATGGCACTAAACATTGATGTTCCTTTTATGAACCTAGCAGAATGTTCCTGGAAATCTTAAGCAGGATTCTATCCTTCAGTGTCTAAAACTGCTGGCCTCTGCAGTCACACTTGATTGTGAGGGAGCTGGAGACCTGGAATGAAGTTTAGGCCAATGTTTCTCCATTATCATTATCACCTGGGAACTTGCTTCATGTACAAATTAAATTCTAGGACCCCTGCCCCAGACGTACTGAATCAGAAACACTTGGAGAGGAGTCAACAATTTATGTTTTAATAAGCTCTCTGAGTGCTTCTGTTATGCTCAATTTTAGGAACTCCTGTTTCAGACCAATTTATTGTTCAGGACAGGGCTTGTTACTCTGGAGAGAGCTGAGATTCCATTTGTAATACAGAAATTGGGGATGGAAATTGGGCAGGTGTCTAACCTTTGGTTGCTTATATGTTACAAACTAGGACGATGGTTATGATTATAAATATAAAACACACATACCAGATATCAGCCTCTTTGGAGATTTGGAACTTAGTTTCCTATGTGAGTTTTGGCAAATCACTGAACCTTTATGAGTCTCCTTCCTGCTGGTTTAAGGAAAGATAACCTTGCAGGACTCCTGTAAGAATCACCCAGTACATGTGTGTTGAAGGACTCTGAGAGCCCTGATGCTCTGGAGGGTGTCCACTCCCATGCATGGGCTGATCTCTATCTCTCTGCTCCTTAAAGCCTTCAGTGCTGCTGCTCCTGCCCATCCCAAGGCATTACTAACAGGGATCCTGCAGGCTCAACCCACCAGACTTCAGCAAAGGCCAGATCTCCTGCTTGCTCAAGGCAGGGGTGATGTCTTGAGAGAGCCATAGAAAGAGGCAGGGGGAAACTGTTCTGTGCCAGTATGAGCCTGTATTTTATTGTTTTTCTCCTGGTTTCTTAAATGCATTCCTTGAATCGAACAATTTGGGGGCTTCCAAAACAGCATGCTAAAGAACTTGCAGCCAAATGACGACAATAAAGAGGTTCAAGATGGGATGTCGCCAGTGGACACGGGTCGGTAATTCTCTTCTACCTTCTAGATCCCTGGCCCTTGCTTGGTAAGAGGAGGCTGGATGGGATTTCTTTAGGATGTGCTAGGCATTTAAATGGCTCAAAGCTGTTTCTCTCAGCCTGCATGCATATAACATTATCCACTGCACTGTAATCTCAAGCATGTTTACAAGCTTTGCAAGTGTTATAACCATAAAGACCAACTGAGCATAACTCTCCACGATTCAATCAATTCACTGAGAGGGATTTATGTAGTGCCTGGAAGATGGTACACAATGGTGTCCAGGCCAAAATGGGCACAGAGGTTGACAGTTGGGTCTGTTGGCTGGTTGCTGATGTATCAGTAGTTATCGCCCCACAAGCTTTAAGGACCATTCCTAACCACCAGCCACCATGGCAGGCAGTGGAAAAGAGGACTGGAGAGCCCTGGAAACTGACTCCACTGTACAGAAAGCCTTCGAAATATCCAGCGTCAGCAAGAGACAAAGATGGCCTTGTCAGATGTAGCTCTGGGGCTGTTGAGATTGTGGGAAGGAACACCAGTGAGTCTAGGCCTCTTGGCCGTCAGAAACCGTACAAGGTACCATCTCAAGAAAGTCAGAAACACTGATCACAGATCATGGTGAGATTCTGGAGTTGTCAACCACTTGAACTTCTGGATGTATCCACATAGCAACCAGGGATGAGGGGAGAGTTCCTGGTAGGTGGTAGGACAGGTGCAGAGAAACTGAGGATAGAGAATCATCAGGGAAAAGGAAAGGAGGATGTGAACTGAGAAGGATCCTTAAATTTAAGCTTGAGAAATTCCTGGTAAAGAATCCCCTGACAAAGAGTTTTGCAAACACTATTTTGCCCTTAGGCTTCAGTGAGTGAGGAGTCTGTGGGAGCTCACTGTCTCTTTCTTCTCCTGATACCTCTGTGGGTTTTAGATTGGAACAATGTCTCATCCCATTTGCCAAATACTGGATGAATAAATCATTGTTCATTTATTCAATAAATATGTGTTCTTTTATATGTATAAATATATATTTATATTATTTTATATATAATATATATATGTGTATATGTGTATATATATAAATATATATTTTCTTCCTTTGGTACTAGCTGTTGAGTCCAGAAATGCTTTACCATTGAGCCAAACCCCCCCCCCCCCCAGCTCTTTTTATTTTTTAATTTGGAGTCAGGGTCTCACTAAGTTACCCAGGCTGGTCTTGAGCTTGCAATCCTCCTGCCTCAGCCTCTCTATTCCCCGGGATTATAGGTGTGCACCACTGTGCACTCCCATACTTCACATTTCTTAGATGGCTAAGGGCCTTTTGTAGTGTGCTTTGTCCACAGTGATGGGAAAAAAATGCCTCATGAAGATTATGTTCTAATGGGGGAGGCATATAAAAACTCAAAACAAATAAACAAAGAATAAATCACCAGAACTGACAGGAGAGAAAGATTTGATGAGTGAGTAGCTCACCCCTGGACCATGTTGGGTAGGGTTGTTGGTGAGGTCCCTTGAAGACACACAGGTGAGTGAAGTTGAGATTGAGAACAAGTCAGCCACATAAGGAGTTATGGGAACAGAATTCCAGACAGGGAAACAATCAACAGAAAATCCTGGAGGTAGGAAAGGGCTTGGCATTTTCCAAGAATGGAAAGATCAACTTCTCTGAAGCATGAGGAGCAAAGGCCAGGTAGGGATAAAGGTATGCATCAGGTGGAAAGTCAGAGGCTGGGGGCATGAAGAGCTTAGGAGGCCTTGGTAAGGAGTTGGAGAGTTTGTTCTTTGATCCATGTGAACTTATGAAGCAGTTTTAAGAAGTTGATTGACAAGGGCAATTGATCAAGGTCATTCTGGTGCTAAGTGTAGAATGGATTGAAAATGTCCAAAGAAAGAGGTAGAAAGACAAATCAAGAAATGATCTTAGTGGTGCTGTGAGAGAGTATGGTGATTTGGAATGGGTGGGACAGTGAAGATGGAGAGAGATGGATAGATATGAAACAGGTTCTGCTGGTGGAATGGCGGGTGGACCCTACAGAGTTAAAAAAGTAGTGACAGTTACTGGCAGGGGGCACCTTGAAAGAATGGTTGAGAATACAGGGAAGTGTCTGCCCTTGAGATGGAACTTTGAATTAGAGCCAGGGAAAATCCAAGGTGGAATCCCCTGACAACGAGTTTTGCACCATTGCTGTCCCTCAAACTTCAATGGTGTCCAGTGTCACTGTGGAGTTAGCAATAGATGAGATTACAAAATTAACCATGATATATATTGAGCAATTACATATGTCAGGTATTACGATGATAAATTCCTAAATCCTTGCATCAGAATTATGGAAGACATCTATTATTGATCCCAATTTTCTGGTTGTAGAACTGAGGCTCAGAAGGGTGAAGAACTTTGATGTAAGTTATAAGATAAGAAGTGGCAGAGCAAAGAACAGAGGCCAGGGTGTCTCACGGAAGTTCACACTTGCTGCCGTCATATGCTGTCAGTTTTGCAGTCTGTCCAGGGCATCAAATTTGTTGAACATATGTTTCCCATGGAGACCTACTGTGCATGGTAACTAAGCAGGAAGTGTGACTTTGCAACATTGTTCCTCATCTAAAGCATGGACAGTAGAAGGAGGGGAGGGGAGTGACAGGTCATTCATACAAAGTGGAACATGATCAGGAGCACTCAGGAGGGAAAACCAAAGGACTTTGGGGGTGAGAAGAGGAAGAAGAGAGTTTTCCCAGCAGTGCAGAAGCAGAAAATGCTTCCAGGAAAAGACTTAGCTGCAGGGCCCAGAGAGAGGCTGAAGGGATAGAGGGGGAGAGGGGGAGAGGCAGTGATTGGTTCGGGGCAGAAGTTCTCAAAGCATGTTCTGGGAATGCTTTGATGGCAATGAAGTCAAAACTGTTCTCACATTTGCCTTTTTTTACTCTCATTCCCTTGTGAGTGTATGATTGAGTTTTCCAGAGACGGTGTGACATGATCATGTGACACATTGAAACACAGAAGCAGAAGTGCATCCAGCTGCCTTCAAGTAAGCCAAATAGTAAAGAGATTTGTGAAAAAGTAAAACAATGTCATATGTCTCAATTTTTTTTTTTTACTTTTCCAAAAATGTTTGCTTTGGAGAACATAGTTGCTCTTCAAAAAGTAAGTTATTCTTGTTCATGGGTTTATTGTTAAGTGTGTTTAAATTATTTTTAATGTTTTTATAGGGCAACATAGTCACTGGAGCTCATTTTGACATAACCCTACATGCGTGGAATTTAATTTTCTCTACTTCCATCCCTAGGACCTCTTCTTTCCCTCCCCTCCTTCCTCCCCCTGTTCCCCTTCCTGTACTCTCACAGTCTTCCTTCCATTTATATATAGCGGTTTAAAAATTATATGGCTATATTTTAATTTATAATTTAAAACATTTTAAATTCAAAAAAGTTATAGATATACATTAAAGTTATTAAAGTTATAGATATACATTCATGTATGTACTTAGCCTAATCTGATCAATCCCATGCTATTGTTCCTCTCTTTTTCCACCCCTCCTCCTCCCCTCTCAAAATTTCTGATTTCTAAAACAGAGTTTTGATATTTCTCATATAGTAAATATGGACAGTCATAAAAGAAAGCTTTTTGGAATCTTCAAAGAGTTATTTGAAAGAATGGAAAGGAAATGTGAGACCCAGACAAACATTGGTGATCAGCTTATCTGCTTAAGAGTCAAGTGTGCCCGGGGAGGGGAGTATTTGGAGGATCTTGTGTGGGGGTGTGTGGTTTGGCTTGGCTGCCTCCAGGTGGGAGGTCAGACAGGATCCTGGGCCTGGCTCTGGTTGGAGCTGTAGGAAGTGCTGGGCTTACTCATGGTGTGGATGATCTCTGCTGCTTGGCTCTGGGTGGCTTCTCTGCCACCATCTCCCACATTTTGAAGAGTCCTGAGGGATTGAGCAGCTCTCTGGGGAAGGAGCCAGTGGGAGATCCCAGACCCCACCTCCAGGCTAGAGGAAAAGACTAAAGTGAGCAAATCTCACTACATTTCATGTCCTTGACTTGCTGCTTGGGATGTCTTAGAGCATGCTTTTTGTATACCTTAGTTGAAATCCTTAGTAGGATCCATCCACAGGGACAGAGCAATAAGGCTTCTCAGTCACTGGATTGATGTTTTTCCACTCTGGTTAAGCACATGGGGTTTTGCATTAGAAGAACTGATATATTTTAAAAATTATTTTTATTTGTTCCAATTAGTTATACATGGACAGTAGAATGCACTCTGACACATCAGAAATGGAATATAACCTAATTTTTTTGGTTGTACATGAAGTAGAGTTATACAAGTCATGTAATCATATATGCACATGGGGTAATAATGTGTGATTCATTCTGCTCTCATTCCTACCCCCATACCACCTCCCTGCCTTTCACTCCCCTCTGTCTAATCCAAAGTACCTCTATCCCTCACCCCCATTATTGTGAATTAGCATCCACATATCAGAGAAAACATTCAGCCTTTGGGATTTTGAGATAGGCTTATTTCACTTAGCATGAATTCTCTAATTCCATCCATTTACTGGCAAATGCCATAATTTCATTCTTCTTTAAGGTTGAGTGATACTCCATTGTGTGTATATACCACAATTTCTTTATTCATCTGTTGAAGGGCACCTAGGTAGGTTCCATAGTTTAGTATTGAGAATTGAGCTGATATAAACATTGATGTGGCTTTGTCACTGAGTATACTGATTTTAAATCCTTTGGGTATAAAACTAGGAGTCGAATGGCCGAGTCAAATGGTAGAGTAGAACTGATTTTTGATCCAGATACTTCCACTTAGCATTTTCTTATACTAGTTATTTAGTTTCCCTGATTCTAAGCTTCTTTTTTGGTAAAGAGAGATGATGATACCAACCCCATAGATTTGCTGAAGATATTAAGGGAGAAGCTATGCAAAATGTGCAATATAGTGCTAGGGACATACCAAGACCCCAGGTGGCAGCTATGAGGTAGAATAGGGTGAGTGAACTATACTTATAGACAAGAAAATTTTAGCTCGATGAATGTTAGATAACTTTCATTTTGTGACAAAATACCTGATATACTCACCTTAAAAGGAGGAAAAGTTAATTTTATGATTTTATGATTTTAAAGTTTTTCAATCCATGTTCACTTGACCCTTTGTTTTGGACTTGTGGAAACACAGTGCATCATGGCAGCAGCCCCTGGCCAAGGAGGCCCATTTGCCTCAGGGTGTCTGGGAAGTAAGAGAGAAAGAGAGAAGAGGGATCAGGGTCCCAATATCCCCTTTAAAGATTCATCCGCAGTTACCTAACTTACTTCCACTAGGCCCCACCTCCTAAGATTCCATCCCTCCCAGTATAGTACTATAGGCTGGTGTCCAAGCCTTTGACATATGGCTTTGGTGGGGGGCAACATTTAAAATCCAAACCTTAACCATGAGGTAAAGGATATTAAGACACTAGAATAATATTAAACTTCTAACAATCACTCAATAGCGGTAGTTGGTTTTACTGGTATATTTATTTAAAATGTGAACTTGAAAGTTGTACCACAAAGCACTTTAATGTGCATAGGGCTGTTCTCTGAGTTTGTATGTCATGGATTCATTTGTCATTCAGTCACTCAGTAAGTATATCAAATGCAGGTAACTGCTCTGAGAGCTGAGAATATGAAACTGATTAAATTAGTTTTCTTTTTTCTTTGGAAAAATTTAGGAAAATAATGACCAGTCATATGATGCTGTAGAGGAGATTCATGTGTTAGGTCTTTGGGGGTTGGACCCAAGGACTTCTGAGCAACTCCACTGTGTGTATGGGTGTGTGGGGGAAAGTAACTTATAAAACCAGACTCCAGTGTGACCCTATTGTTGAACAATGTTAGAGTTGATATGCTAAAATGACACTCTGGCTCTCGAGATAACTTAGTCTAAGAAGTTCCACACACATGGAGAAATTCAGGTCCTATTCCCCAGTTAAGATCCTGCTAATGCTCTCTTTAATGTTTAAGATCCCCCAAATAATTCTGATTTAGATGGAACAGGGCAGGAAATGGAGAGTTTTGCAACAGCCAAATCAATTGCTCTGTAAGCAGAATTTTGTTGGGCACAAGTATCTAACAACCCTGTATCCCCAAGGGAGACAGTGTGGGCTTATGATTAAGAATACCTGGTGAAGCTCTTGGGTCTTGCATTAGCAGACTTGCGACTTTTTGTCACAGACTGAAGTATTTGTAGTCTGTTTCATTCTCTGAGGTTTTGTTATCTAAAATAGGGGATATAACAGTTAGAAATTACTTTCAGCTAATAGAAAGAGAAAACTCCTCTAAATAGTGACTTGGACAAATTGGGATTTTATTTTTCTCTCGCTTAAAAAAAGTTGGAGAATAAGAAAACCAAGACTTGGTTTGGCAGTTGCGCAATCTTATTCCCTGTGATACGGGCTCCATGTATTTTTCTGCTATGCCATCACTCATGCACGGCTTCATTCTTTATTCTTAGTGCATGGTTCAGCACATAACATGGCTGCTGCATCTCTGATTACCACGTCCAAGTTTCTTGCAAGAATATCAGGGAAACAGGGAAGCGGGGATACAGAGCTCACCTGTTAACTAGGTCTATTCTCTCATAAAGAATGTACTGTAGTGAGGATGTAGCACAGTGTTAGAGCACTTGCCTAGCATGTGCGAAGCCCTGGGTTCAATTCCTAGCACTGAAAATATTAGATAGATAGATAGATAGATAGATAGATAGATAGATAGATAAATAGCTGGAAATAGAATGTTCCTCAGAAACTGTCACAAACTTCTACTTACATCTCCTTGAATAGAATTTGGCTATGTGACCATTCCTAACTGTAAGAAATGTTGAGATACATTTTTAAATTATTTTTTATTCTAATTTGTTATATATGACAGCAGAGTGAATTGCAATTCTTTCCTACCTTTCCCCTCCCACCCCTCTGCCCTATCTAGAGTTCATCTAATCCTCCCATGCTCCCTCTCCCTACCCCATTATGAATCAGCCTCCTTATATCAGAGAAAACACTCAGCAATTTTTTTTTTTGGGTATTGGCTTACTTCAATTAGCATTACATTCTCCAACTCCATCCATTTACCTGCTAATGCCATGATTTTATTCTCTTTTAATGCTGAATAGTAATCCATTTTGTATATATACCACATTTTCTTTACCCATTCATCAACTGAAGGGCATCTAGGTTGGTTGAGAGATACATTTTATTCGGGTACTTTTCAATTCTTCATAAAACTAGAGTTTACTTAGTGATGAAGAAAGAGGTATCGGATACTGAATATGTAATCAGCAGTCTTGGCTGTGGGAGCCAAATAGGATCTATCCTTTAGATTTTTTTTGAATGGGACAGTGCAGGTAAAGCTCCTCGATCAGTGCCATGCATATAGAAAATGTCTATGGTAATTCCTGCCTTTGATAAGTTGCCCTCTTAGTGGGGAGGCTGGTATACACATGGAATAATAAGATGATAATCTATAAGATAAACTTAAAATTCAGTCGCTCCCTGCTCTTCTTCCCTCCCGCCTCTGCGGGACTGCATAACAAAATTCCTAATATCTGGCCTTTGTTAAGCATTTCTCATTAGGTAAGATGTTTTTTCATTGCGTTCCAAGCCTGATGTTATTTGACCTTGAGGCAACTCGGTGTAGGTGGGAACTTCGAAGTACATACTGAAAATGGGGGATTTTGAGGTGACTCACCTGAGTAATGTGCTTATTAGAGACTACCTGGGAGAGAGCCTGAAAGTCTATGGGGCTCTTGATGCCACAGCCTAGTCCTGGCTATGCCACTGTACCCACTGGGTCTTCAGACAAGTCCAGTCCCCTTTCTGGGCCTCCTTTCCTCGTCTGTGAAACACCTGGAACTAGATAAGTTTGATGGTAATTTCAGGCTCATAATGCAGAACCCTCTTATGTTCAAAGATGATGAAAAATGAGAGAGGAGATGATTCTCATATAAAAATGGGCATGAGTCAAGGATTTTATTTAACTCATGTGATGAGGAAGAGTGTTGTGTGAGAGTACAACCAGCTTGAAGGAGAATCCAGGGAGGTGTGTTTACAGATCTGGAGTACTGACATGTGGTACTAGTTGTTTCCACAGAGGGGGGGAGGATCTCTCCCCACTGCATAGAAGTCATTTGCATATATAGACGATAATCATTTTTCATTGCCATCAGTTATCTAACAACTTAGAATTGTAAAATAGTTCTCAAAGTCAGAGTCTGAAAACATGGAAGGATGTGGGGCCCCACAGAACCTTCAGCGAAGGCCTCAGAATCCCGTCAACCTGACCTGGTTCCTGCCCAGGTCTCTTGCATCCACCGTTCTCCAAACATATGCTGACCTCTTTTCCCTGCTGCTTCAGAGGTACCTGTTCCCTTCATGTTTGACTCACAGTCTTCATCGATTGTCCCTAGTCTCTGTAAATGGGCACAGGAAATCAGTTGAAGGGCTGTGGTTCCTATGAAGTGACCAACTTGGGAGACCCCACAATGGGAACCTCTCCTTCTAGTCTGTTCCCAGGGAGTCACTTTCATGGTGACTCAGTCACCACCTGGTTAAGTAGGCTTGGGCAAGTCACTTGACTTTGAGTCCTTCTGGGATATGATAGAACTACTCATTCAGATTGAATGGTTCTTGAGAGTTGGGGAGAGTTTTTTCCTCTCTCTTCTTGTCAGTATACAGAACTGAGGCCATTGTATCTCCCTTGTGGCTTCCCTGCCCCTGGGGATGGGGGACAGGCTGTGTGAGGATGAATCAGGACATCCCAGGCCCTATTGGCTGTATCAAAATAGTGTTGTTACCGAGAGGAGTGACAGCAAGAACAAGCGGCCTTTGTTTTGTGGCTCCCATCTCAGGGTGAAAATTCTTGGCACAGTGGAGAGACAGTTGGAGAGGGCTGTCTTCTCCCTGCCAGGGCTCCGTGCAGCAGACCGCAGCGGCTGCAATACAGCACATCAGGGCTGAAATGCAACCCTGGGGGCTGCTTGCCAATGCCAACTGCATCCAGAGGTGCAGATGCCAAGCGGAGGCTGGTGCAGTGCCAGGAGCAGGTGGAAGGACTCACCTTGTCAGAGCAGTGTGTCCACCCCTACCTTCAATACACACACGATGTCCAATAAGATGCTCTGTAAACACACAGATCTGGCTCTTCAAATGCACCCTTGTTAACCTTCCCAGGCTCCTCTCCTGTTCTTACTGCTACCAGCACATGAGCCAAGGCATTCCACTTGCCAGTGCTTCTTTCACTCCCAGGCCAGTTGTATATTCCAAATCCCCTTCTCAGGATGTTCATACTTAGGTATTCGCGTAACTCAAAATTTTCCCACTAATATTCTAGCCTTTATTCAACTAATGAAATGCTTACTGAGCAGTGAGCACTGACTTCGAGTCAGGCAGAGATGCACGTTGGTGATACACGGTAAGCAAAAGAGATATTACCTGATTACAAACTGACATTCCACAGAGAGAAATGTAGGGTGCAAAAGAGACCTAACTGGGGCCTTTTTTAGGTTGCAGGAAGTGGGAAGCCTCTCTGAAGTAGTGAGTTTGATTTTGAAGTTTGATGGATGAGTATGAATTCCCCTCGTGTGCCATTTGGGTTTGGCACTGGTGGGAAGGTTCCAGAAGAATGAGCTGAATTTGAGGGACTGAAAGGAGGTGATGTGGTTTCCATGGAGTCATGGAGGGATGAGGAGTTGAAGAGGTGGGTAGAAGCCTGAATGTACTGATGCTATTGTAAGCATCTTTGTTGATTCCAAGAGTGAAGGGATCACAGGGGGATTTTAAGGGGAAGAATGGCATTTGATGGTGGGAATGGGTCGGAGAGGGCCAGAGTGGATGCTGAGACAATTGGGAGGCTATTCTGAGACAAAGATGCCAGTAACCAACAAGTTGAAACTTTTCCCATACAGATGGATGGGCATGGTGGCCCAAATCCCTGTAGTGAATTGGGGGAATTATTGAACCACAGTTTGATGATTTCTAGATCAAGATGCTTGCTATACCACACTACATTGAAGCAAGCATTTTCCTTTATATAAGCAGAGTAAAAATTGATGTCTTTCAATGGGAACTTTTGGTATCTTATGATCTTATAATGAATATTTCACATAGCATGATAAAGGAAAGTTCAGCACCTAATTTTTCCATTAGCTCCTGACCTTATGTGGATTGCCATGTAAGGAGGTTCAGGGTATATGGCTCCAGACCCAGGTTGACATGGATCAAAGTCCAAGTTCACTGTTGAGCAAGCCTTGCCACCTTCAGCAAATTACTCTACCCCTGAGTCTCAGTTTCTTCAACTGAATATGGGTACCATGATGGCACTTCATATCACGTTTTTTTATTAAAAGCAAATGTGTCTGGCACATACTAAAATTTTTCTTAATAACTTCAAAATAACGTGTTAGTATTTATTCCTTACCCCCCAGAAACTTATATCACCTTACAATTTCAAAAGCATGTTCAGAGACTTTGAATCATTGCTTTGATTCTCACAAGAACTCTGGAGGGAGGTAGACAACATTGTTCCCCATTATTTGGACAAGGAAAGAGAGTCTTAGAGAAAAGATCTGCTCAGGGTAGCATAGCCAGTCAACAACACAGCCAGGATGAGCCCTACCTCCTGACACAGAGCCTTGGTGGCCTTTTTTCTTTTTTGGGGTACTAGAGATTGAATTCAGGAGCATTCGACTACTGAGCCACATCCCCAGCCCTATTTTGTATTTTATTGAGAGTTGTTAAGCACCTCACTTTTGCTGAGGCTGGTTTTGAACTCGCTATCCTCCTGCCTCAGCCTCCCCAGCCACTGGGATTACAGGTGTGCAAACCACCCTCACCCTGCTCCATGGTCTTTTTCAGGGTCCTTTGCTACCTACCTGTATTCACTCCAGCACCCTCATGGCCATATATCACTGCACAATAAAAACAAAATAGAGACTCTTAGAACTATGATGTTCACTAGATCCGTATTCCCAAGTTTTATACTATTTTCCCTAACTTATCACTTTAAAAAACTGCAGTGATGGGACATTTTTCTTAGCACTGATGCTATTGTAAGCATCAGTCAAGCTCACATAGAGATAGGGATTTAGTAGGCAGTGGATTAGGAGAGCCGGTATTTCAAGCAATAGGAATAAAGAAGCTGTATAGGCAGAAGTTAGAACAAAGGCTTCAAACTGGCCACTGTTGGGCTACCTTGGCCCCCAGAAATATGTTGCTTGGCCTGAAGTGTGTTTTAAAAATGATGAACGTTTGATGATCAGGATATTTCACACAGATATTGGCATTGCTAGGTTCTCTTGGTTCAGAAGCTTTGCAAACCTGAGCCTGCCTTAAGGTGGAGCCATGGTTGAGACTGAAGCTGGGCAGGCTCCACCCCTCCAGGGCAGGCAGAGGCCTCCCATTTACCTCTGGTTTCGTCACTTTGGATTGTTTTTGTTATGTTCTGCAGTCATTAACATATGTCTGGACTATGATTTTTCTTACACCAAGCTGGCTTCCTCCATCACTTCGCGGACCGGGTCTTTCATGCATCTGATGTGCAACCTCTTGCTTCAGAGCATGTGCAGGGTCCGGGCCTTCACTTTGGTTGGACCTAGAGAACCTGCAAGGAATTGTGGGCAAGAAAATGGGGGAAAGGCAGTTTGTGCTGGAGGCAGGAAGAGTCCTGAAACCCTGGGGAGGCACTTGGTCTCTATAGGCACAGGGAAGCCACTGAGGGACCTGGGACTTACAGCTGACACGCTAGAGCCCTATCCTGTAGCATCTGCCTTCTGTTCACTCAATGATCTCTCCTTTTGCTGTGTTTTCCCTTTGCCATCTCTGCTCCCAATGGGGAGCGTTTTCAAAAGGCTAGACAGCTGTTGACATCTCCTTCTTAATGAAGGCATTGTGGTTCTTGCCTCCCTCTGAGGACATTTTGCAAATTGCTCTCTCATGTGGGAAGAACACCCCTTGCTTCTCCCCTTTCCCCTCCCTGGGTGGAGGCTGGGGCAGAGCCCAGGAGGATGCACTGGGCCAGCGTCTGATGTTCCAGGGGACTTAGGAAAGAGGGGGAAGGATTTTATTAGCTGTTGCCAAGAGGTTTGTGGTCGAAGCTGATTTGTGCAGGGAGTGGCTTGTGGGAAGGATTTACATGTTCTAGGTGAGGTCCAAGGACGTGACCTGGATGTAGTGAACCAAAGTACCAACAAGTATTTCCAGAATCTGCATCCTCACCCTGGCTGTGTTGCTTTTTTTTTTTTTTTTTTTTTAGACTTGTCAATTTGTTGGCTACCTGCCTTCTATTTTTTTTTTTATTGGTTGTTCACAACATTACAAAGCTCTTGACATATCATATTTCATACATTAGATTGAAGTGGGTTATGAACTCCCAATTTTACCCCAAATGCAGATTGCAGAATCACATCGGTTACACATCCACAATTTTACATAATGCCCTATTAGTAATTGTTGTATTCTGCTACCTTTCCTATCCCCTACTATCCCCCCTCCCCTTCCCTCACATCTTCTCTCTCTGTGTTGCTCAAGAGCTCTGCGAACGTTCCCCTTCCCCTCTTTCCACGTCTGTAAGATTAGTTCAACTCCTTCCCTGTCCACATCACTGGGCCAGTTGGAGCACTGGGTGAAACAGTATATCAGACAAGTGCTACATGTTACATAAACACTAGTGTGGTTCTTGTGAAGGGGCAGGAATGGCTTCCGGGGAGGAAATGGGTCTTGGCCAATTACCTTTATAGGGTGATGAGAAATGTGAGCTTGACTCAAAGTGGAGTGGATAATTCCAGGGACTGAGATAATTCAAGCAGATGATTTCAAGGGGCTGAGAAAAAAAAAAAACCCATAGGGCAGTAGATCCTTGCCAGTTCCCTTGTACATGTTTATAATTTCACCATTGAACTTTTAATGTATAGGATGGCCATCCTGGTTAAAATGCAGACCTATCCCCAAAGTGCTTCCAAGCATCGACTCTGGCTATTGGCTTCACCCCTTTGGGTTATACTCTTTCTAGCTCTATGATAATTAGACCTGGGTTTTCTGACTGGCAAACCAAGTATCTTGGCAATAATGTCTATGTCATAAATTTGTGGTAAGAATTAAATAAGACAATGTAGGTAAAGCCCCTGGCAAAGTGTTTGCCCACCATGGGTGTGAGGTGAAACTGGACATTCTGGGTGGTCCTCGGCTGTGGTGGCTGCCTGACAGGCTGCAGGATGATCAGAGTGCAGGAGAGGCACAGTCCTGCCTGGGAGAGGACATGAACAGAGGAGGCCCAGGCGGAGCGAGAAAGGGCACAGCATCGGGAGATGGATGGTAGGGAATTTCAATATTCTCATCTCCATGGTGTTGTCCTGGAAACCTGTAAAGGTGATAGATCACCGCAGTTTTGCCCCTCTGCTGCTCCCCAGTCTCAGCAGGTGGGACCCCCTCTCAATGGTGAGGAGGAGGAAGAAGGAGGAGGGCTCTAGTTGGGCAGCCCTCTTGGGGAGCCTGTGACGCACTCTGCGGCAGCTTGGTGCAGAGCGCAGAGTGATGCAGGAGCAGCCGGGCGGCTGAGTCGTGCAGAGCTGGTTATGGGTTATGGCAGGCGTGGGTGTTTTATAGCCATGGCGGCGTGGGCTTGCTCGCGGCTGCTTGTGGGGAGCATTACCACTCGCCTTTTCATTACCTGCGTCCCAGGCAGCCTCTCTCCAGAGCTTGTCCCTTGGCCCATAGTCTCCCTCCCTCCTTTCCTAGTTGATCAGAAACATACAGACATGGTGCAGAAGCACAGCAACCACTCAGCTCACAGTACACAGCTGAATCACTGTGCACACATGTCACTCTGTAGCCCCAAACCCCCTGTACCCCAAGGACTCCCTTAATACAGGGAAGCAGACTCTGGTGGTCCTGAAGAAGTCTCCCCCCATACACAGCTCAGCCTCTCCCTGACTTTGGTTTCCTCCTTTTGCCTTTCCTCCAAAGATCTCTTAAAGGTAAAGACAAAGAAATCAATAGCTTTGCTGCCCAAGTCATCAAGCTGCACATAGTCAGCCTGCATCTGACTCACAGATGCTCAGCTCACTACAGAGCTCAGCTCACTACAGTGCTCAGCTCACTTCTCACCAAAAGCAGAGCAGTTTTCTAGTGTAAGTGGTGTGGAGCCCACACAGAGGCAGAAGAGGGTGTACTAGGCAGGAATCTTGGCCCTCCAGCTGCTGCTTCCTTAGCTGTGTGATCTCTTCTCTCTGTGACCCTCCCCTTCCTGGGTTTCAGTTTACCCATATCAACAATAAAGACTCCATATGAGGTGATCTCTGTGATCCTGTCCAGCCCCAACAGTCTGTGATTCTATTAAGTTTATCATCTTTGTTTCTCTATACCTCTTCATTCTTTAGAATGAGGCTTTCTTGGTGGAAGCCCATATTTCAGGGCCTTTCATCTGCACCTGCTCGTGCTGTGTCTCCACAGCTCCTGGCAAGGCCCTTGAAGCCATGTCAGGGTGTCCCCAGGGAGAGTCCCATATGTGCTAACAAATAAATCTGGTCAACTGTTACCTGGCATCTGCCATTTCTCCCTTCTGGGTGCCCCCTGTGATGCTCAGAGCTGATCCATGTTGGTTGGCTGGAGGATTCTGCTTTCACTGGCTCCTCCAGGGCTGGGGAGGCCAGGCACCTTCTGTAGTCCCTGATAATTTCTCAGAACTCTGCAGCTCCAACAGAAGGAGCTCTGTGGCATCATGTCCCCCACATTGTACCAAATCCTGGGGCTACTTCAGGAAATCAGTTCCCACTTCTCTTAGTTACTGATTCTTCTTCAGCCAGTGTGGTAAATGCTCTAGGGCTCAAAGGAGCATTTCTCATGTGGGGCTCTAAGAGGAAGAGGGGAGAGTGCACCCATTTTTGCTTTAGCTGTCTGCTAGAATGTGTGTGACTTTCTTTCCAGTGGCTTATGGAGTTTTTAGTTACAGTTCTTTGTGTGTTGATTTGTTCTCTAGACAGAAACCTGTGAGAAGCTGGACTGCACAAAAATGAAAGTGTGAGGTAATGTTCTTGACTCAGAATTGTTCTGTCTTCCAATAATTAAGGATCTGGTTAAGGAAGATTGTAGAAATTGCTTCAGGACACAGGAATCTCTGCATTTATTCTGATCCATACCCTTTACCCTTCACGGTTCCCAAGAGAGTTATGGTTACAAGCAACTGTGCTAAATGGAAAACGGGGATCATTTTACTCCAGTGCAGAATACTAGCAAACCAAATTAGACTTCACAGCATGAGACTGACATCTAAAGAATCTTTTCCTTTTTCATGTTACTGAATCTTGAGATCTGACCACCTGCATGGGTCAGGGCAGTGAGGTGGAGGACCTCACTCTGGGAACATTGCTGGTACCTTGCACATAGAAATTGGATAATTAGTATGCATTGGTACATTGGGTGAGGGATTATTTTTTTTTTTTTTTGAAATCAAATGTAGGTTTAACCTACTATTTAATGTATTGATGGTTCAGAAGGAAAAACTGTAAATCTATTTAACATAATGTCTTCTGACTTTTAGGACAGCAAAATGAACCTTATCACTCTGCTGTTTCTTATTTTATTTTATTTTTTTTTTTATTGATTATTTATCGCATTACATAGTTCATGATATATCATCTTTCATACATTAGACTCAAATTGTGCTTTGAACTCCCATTTTCACCCCAAATACAGATTGCAGAATCACATCTGTTACATATTCGCATTTTTACATAATGCCATATTAGTGACTGTTGTATTCTGCTACCTTTCCTATCCCCTACTATCTCCCCTCCCCTCCCCTCCCCTCCCATCTTCCCTCTCTACCTCCCCTGCTGTTGTTCAATTCTCTCCCTTTTTTTTTTTCCCTCCCCCTTGCCCCTCATAACCTCTTATAATTTTATGTATCCTTGAAGGTCTCCTACTGGGTGAGGGATTAAATAAAAGAAAGGAGAGAGAGAGAGAGAGAGAGAGAGTGCGCTGGACCCAATGAACCACATGTGTTGTAATGTCAGATTAGTGAGAACCTCTCTCTAATCCTTTTATTGTGGACAGTCTTTAGTTCCAAACTTTTCTTATGAGTGATTGATTTTTCCAGTATATATGCCTCTATATTCCTTCCTCCCCAAAGGCAAAGTGGTAAGGTGCACTTTTGGCTTCTTCTAGGAATGTCTCAGTAAGCCTGATATTAGAGAGGTGTTAATGACTGTGGTAAATGACACCCTCTGTATAAAAACCCTGTCAGCTGGTCTTGAATGGCTAAAGCTTCTAGGTCTTTGATGCTTGGGGATTAAATGGGTGGAAGGCACAGAAAGCAGAATTCCACTGAAACAAACAGAAGTGAAGTTTAAGATACAGTAGGTGGCCTTTGGCATAGCGACTCATGCATTGTTGGAAGTATCCAGTCAGAAGCTGGATGGTCTGTTGGTGAGAATGTCACAGGGGTGATCTAAGCACCCAAAGAGAATTAACTGCTATGATTTGGATATTAGGTGTCCCTCTCAAACTCCTGTATTCATTCAGAAATATTCAGAGGTGAGATGACTGGATTGTGAGAGCTGTAACCTAAATCAGTCCGTCCTGGTTTGAATGACTGGGTGGTAAATGTAGGCAGACATGGCATGGCTGAAGGAGGTGGGTCACTGTGGACATGCCTGGCAGGGTTTATCTTCTCTAAGCCTCTTCACCCTTCTCTTTCTCTCTCCTTCCTGAACCCCCTAGGAGCAGAGAAGCTTTCTTCTGATGGACAGTTACCCCATGATGTGCTATCTCATCTGAGGCCTGAAACAATGGAGTTGGCCATCTATAGACTGAGACCTCTGAAATTGTTAGCTTCAGATAAGCTTTTCCTCCTTCAAGTTGTTCTTGTCAGATATTTTGGTCACAGCAACTTAAAAGCTGACTAACCCATAAACTGTCCCTAAAATCTTTTCTAAATGTAAGAGTCGATGTTTCTTAGTTTGAAATATTCACTATTTTCATTATGCTATAAATATTTGAGGAGACATCATCCAACCCATGGATTAGATCTCCTTCTTAAACTTTATTCAGAGACAGGAGCAATGAAAATCCTTCATGGTCAGCCCACCATCTAATATCACTCATAGTATCAAAAAATAGGATTAGCCAGGCGTGGTGGCACACGCCTGTAATCTAATCCCAGCAGTTCAGGAGGCTGAGACAGGAAGGAGGATCATGAGTTCAAAGCCAACCTCAGCAAAAACTAAGCTCTAAGCAACTCAGTGACACCCTGTCTCTAAATAAACTACAAAATAGGGCTGGGGATGTGGCTTAGTGGTTGGAGTGGCCTTGAGTTTAAAAAAAAAAAAGATTTTTAGACCATTGGATTGTTACTTTTTCTTTTTCATGACAACTTTCCAGTGGAGACTCTCTTTCTCTTAATGATGCTTTCATCTATTACCTTGTCAGTAAGTTTAAATTTCTTTACACTAGACTCTAAGGTTCACAATAGCAGGACTATGTCTGTTTTATACTGGGTGACCTCTGAGAACCTTCATGGTAGGTGGCACATAGTAGATAATGGTATGTATTGGTTGGTGGAATACCAGACCCTCCATTCACAGCATGCTGAATGTAACAAACTCAAGGATAGAAGTCATGGGTCAGTTGGATAGGAAAATACTTCCTATCTTGACCCAGAACACTAAATTTAAATGAAGATTGCTTGAGAGCCAAGTTAAAGACAGGCAGAGGTGTCTTCTTGAACAGCTGCTGAATCTGCTCAACTCAAGGATTACCTACCTTTTTACCTATTGCATGTGGTAGCAATATTATCTAATATAGTGTATTTAGGTTTGTGACACTGACTGGGGAAGAGAGCCCATTCCTAGTGATTTATTAGTGGTAAATGGAGAGAAACTAGTTCTCCTAGGCTGGTTAGCCTAAAAGGATAGAGTACTGTACTGATGAAGCTATATTTAGAGTCTCTTAGGGACAACTTCTTTTATGGCCAAGTATAGTTGCCTTAAATCTGGCCAGTTCTTTTGCAGATGTATGTGTTTACTTCCAAAGGGATGGAATGAGAGACTATCAATGTTTTCAGGTACACCATCCATGCAAATGGATGTAATCTGGAATATAATGATGTGAATATTTTGGGGGGGATTTTCAGCCTCAATCAGATCCTCTATACAGTTTGATTATCTTTCCATTATCATGTCCCTTCTCCACTTTCCCTTCGAGATTTTGCACAGTTTTTCCCTTTTCTGAGCATGTCCACTTCTGCCATGTTTCTTTTTATACACAATGGATGACCTTAACTACTTCATGGAGAAGATGGATTCCATGATTCTGGCTCCATCAATTTCCCCTCATGATGCCTGCAAGCTTATCTCCTTCCATATAACTCTCCTCCTTTCTCCCTATATCACAGAAAGAGAAATTCGTTTTCCTTGCTAAGGGTAATATTTTTGCCTGTCTTTGGAGCCCATCACTCCCCATGAACCTCATTCTGCCAGTTGTCCACTTTGTGGTCTTCTTTATTGCTACCTTCACCGCACTTGTTCTTTCTGTTCAGTATATAAACATGACCAACCCTACATTCTCTACAAGCCGCAGCCCAATTTATCTCCTTCCCTTCATAGTCAATTTTCTTCAAAAGTAAAGTGGTTCTCTGCATTTTTATTACAGCTTGTTGATCAGAACCCATTTACTCCTCTATCAATGCAAAATCTCATCTCCCACACATTGAAATTGCTCCTGCTAACTGGTAATAACCTCTACACTTTAAAATCCTGTGGGTACTTCCTGCCATTTCCCTTTTCTTTGTGGCATTTGGCGTGGGCCATCTCTCTCTTGATTTTTGTGGGACTGCTCTCTCTTGGTTTTCCTCCTGTCTAAACCAAAGTCTGATTTTCTTTTTGGTATTGGGGATTGAACCTAGGTGTGCTTAACCACTGAGTCCCATCTCCAGCCCTGTTTTTGTTCTGTTTTATTTTGACCCAGATTATTGCAAGTTATTTAGGGCCTCACTAAGTTGCTGAGGCTGGCTTTGAACTTGTGATCCTCTTACCTCAGCCTCCCAAATTGCTGGAATCATAGGTGTGCACCATCACACCTGGATAAAAAGCCTTGTTTTCAACCAGAGATCTTCATCTGAGACAGAACACAGAAAATGGCTGGAGGGACTATTTTTTCACTTCCTCCTTGGAAGTTACATAACCAGTACCCTTTTGGGATAGCACTTAAATCATTACAAAGTGTAGTTACCTTAGAGCGTTTGGATTTAACTTTCTCTGGCCTGAGCAAAGCATGGTACCACCCTGCTGTCTCTTCCTGATTTACCAATTCTTCTAATCCGAAACATTTTCCTGGGGTGACTTCTTTTAAGCCTATGGCAAGAACAACTAAAAATTATAATCTAATGATTCTGAAAACAAACTTGCTCGGTCAGACCTCTGTGCTAAAGGCCATACATACCCTTGAGTCTTTTCACCTGCCAACAGCTCCAGAGAGAGCCCACAACTAACTCAAATGTATTGTCTCTGAAATGAATCTCATCATTTCCCCCTTGGACTTCTTGTTCTCCTAAATGGAATCATCCTTCACTTGGGTACCCAAGCCTGATCAGGGAATCACTGAAGACTCTTGACTCATGTCTTCTTTCCCAGTGGAAATTATTCACTCAATTCCTTAGTATTGCTTCCCGGATATCTCATGACCCAGTCTCTTATTCTGAAGTTTAATTCAGCCCTCTAATCCCTAGATTTCAATCAGACAGAATCTTCCCAAGGGGCTCCTTATTTCACAGCACACTACATTTCTTCCTTCTACTCCCGCTCACCACTGAATGCTTGTCTAATATTCAGATATGATTATGCACCTCCTCACTTAAATATATTTTAAGGTGTGCTCCCCAATGTATGGAATCTAACAGAACGTGGTTGGACTCCTTGTTTGGTGGAGAAGGGCTCACTCTGACATTCTCTGGTCAACTCTGGCTTCATACCCTGTGCGTTCCTATCACTCCAGATGCTTGCTCATTGCCTACCCTTGCACCAGAATACTTCTTTATTACTTCAACTTCTTGCTCCCTATATCTATCCTGCTTCTTCAAGTTTGCACCCCACTCAGGTACATGCTGATCAAGGCACACAATACACTGTAGTTTATGATTTACTCCATGGTCTCCTAAATTAGATTGTAAACTTCTTAGGAGCAGAGGAACTGCTTCCTGCGTACCAGCTGTTTAAATACAAAGAACGTACCGAGTACATGCTTATTTAATAAGCAATAAGTCTGAAGTAAATTTTCAAAGAAAGAATAGTGGACTAGCTGTTTTAATAGTGAAGAGAGAAGAGTCCTAGATTTGGAATAAAATACTCGTAATCCCATCTAAGTCTATGCTAATGATCTATCACAGCTAGCTCGCTTAACTTATTTTAGTGTCTGCCTTTGTCTGTTGTGCTGCTATAATAGAACATTTCTGTCAATATAAAAATATATTTCAAGGAGAGAATAAATGAATAGTGATGGTGTTGCAATGGGAATTTAGGTACTATAGTAACTATGAATGTGTTTAAGGAGGTGAAAACAATGAAGAGATGTTAAAGGCAAAAACGAAGAGTGCAGTAGTTATTTCAAAACAATAATCATTAGCCATAATGACTAATAACAAAGGAGTTGCTAGTCTGAGGTTGGACAGAGAGTTGCTATGCAGATGTCCTTGTGGAAGTACTGTTAGTACAACTGGTTTGGGCTTTAGAAAAAGTGTAAGAAAACTTGACCAAGGGAGGACACAGCATGTAGAGTAACATCTTGAAATCAGTCACCATACCCCTATCAAACAACTATACTGCTGGTGCCTTGATCTTGGACTTCCCAATCTCTAGAACTATGGGAAAATAAATCTCTGTTCTTAACAAATTACCCAGTCTTGGGTATGAGAAAAAGTGAAAGTTGTCAGAATCAAAGTGCAGTTGCCTATGTCAATCCTACACAACAACAACAACAACAACAAGTCTCTAATACATGAATGTGAGGGAATGTATGCAGACCATGGCATTCCACCCATGCCCCCTCTAATTCATGTCCTTCCGTCCTGCAAAATACTTCAATTCCACTCTACTAGCTCTCAAAAGTTTTAACTTATTCAAAGCATCACCTTTGAAATCTAAAGTCCAAAGTCTCACCTAAATCAGATATGGGTCAGACTTGAAGCATGATTTATCATGAGATAAATTTCCTCCTAGCTAGAAATCTGTGAAATTGAACAAGCGATGTACTTCCACAGTGCAATGTTGGGACAGATACAGGACAGACATTCCCATTCCCAAAGGGAGAAATATATTTAAAAAAGAAAGAAATAAAGAATGAAGGAAAGAAGGAAAGAAGTAAAGAAGGAAAGAAAGAAAGAAAGAAGTAAGAGATCCCAAGCCAGTCCAAAACCCAACAGGTCAAACAACATTAACTCTCAAGGCTAGAAATTCATCTACTATGACTCCATGTACTACTTCCTGGATGCATGAAGGTAGGGGCTAGGCCCCAAAGGTCTCAGCCAGCTCTGTCCCCAGGGAGCTTGCTGGGCAACTCACATTTTAACTCTTGCATTGAAGTTGCATGTTTGTGACTTCCTTGGGCTGGTGCACACTGGTGGGTTCTGGGCAGGACTGTTCCCATAGCTCCCCTAAGTCTGATCCTAGCTGAGGTCTTGATGACTCCCATCCCACAGATCTGCTGGGAATTTACATAGTGGGGATCTTTGTGGTGGCTTCACTCCTGCAGCAAGTCTTTATCTGCTCCCTGAGGCTCTCTGAGGCATCCATGGAGAGGTAGGTAGAGGAAGTCATGTCTCTGCAGCTCTTATCTCCATGTGCCTGTAGAATCAGCACCATATGGAAACCACCAGTGCTCATCACTGAGCCACACCTAGGGCCACTTGAATTACAGTTGGGGTGGCTGAGGAGTGCTATAGCAGAGAGTGGGGAGCAGAGACCAGAGACATTCCTGGGCAGTAAGCCCTTAGGTCCCACAACACTCTGGGCCTCTGCCTTAATCCTAGAAATGCCTTTGGGGTCCTTTTCCATTGTTGTGATGAATAGCATCTGACTTCTTTCTGTCCATAGTAATCTTTGAATGGTTGCTTGGCCACAACTTTGGTTTTCTCTCCTCAGCATGCTTTTTTATACTTTACATAGACAGGCTGAGAATTTTCCAAACCTTTGCATTCTACTTCCTTTTGATTATAAATTCTAGATTTAATCATTTAATCATGTCTCTCTTTGCATTCTGCTAAAGAAGTAGTTGAGAGAAGCTGTGAAGCATCCTGAACAAAGCATCTCTAAGCAGCAAAGCATCTAAGCACCACTTTGCTGCTTAGAGATTTCTTCTGCCAAATGTCTTAGTTCATTACTCATAAGTTTTGCCTTCAACCAAGTCCTTGGACAAGGACATAATTCGATTGGGTTCTTTGCAACTTCATAACCTTTTATCTAGTTTCTGATCCTTTTTTCAGCATGTCCTTCTGAGGCCTCATCAGAATTGTCTTAATTGTCCCACTTAAGTGATCTCTAAGAAGAGTGAGGCTTTCCTGCAGTCTTTCTCTTTCTCTGAGTCTCCATAGCAATACAGGCTTTTCCCAGTATCCACTTCCAAAATGTTTCAGCCTCTATTCATTACCTAGTTTGAAAACTAGTTTCACATTTTCAGATATTCATTATAGCAACACCCTACTTCTCTGATATGTTTCTTAGACCATTTGTGTGGCTATCATAGAATGCTTGATACTGGTTCTCATACTAAAAACAGACTTTAGGGAAGAGATGACACTGATCTTAAGAGATAGACATGATCTCTTAAATAATGGAAATTCAGGGTGGGCAATGGGGAAGGAACCTCCCACAAATGGTACCATCTCTACCTGTGAAATTTCAGGAGCAGGTAAGATTTATGCCAGTGAGTGTAGACAGGCATATAACGAACAGATGGAAACAGTAAATTGAATCTTCTAGCTTTGAACCTGAATAAAGCAGATACAGTGGAGGATGTGGCCTCGTAGTTGTTAGTCATTGGAATTTTCCTTATTAGGTGAGTGAGAGATTAAGTAACACTTAACAGGGGATCTTAGTATTTGCTCTCCAACTCCTGCTAGTGTCATTTTAAATGCTTCCTGTTTGACCTGACATTCAATTTTATAACCCCCATTGTAGAACTGCAGGGTGAATTTAGTAATACTTGTCTTTCCTCTCAGGGGTGTCATGGAGTATAAATGAGTACATCCTAGGCAAAGCATTAATTGGGTTCTTCAGGTAAAAGTGCTCAGTAAGTGAAAATGCTAATGCTGTTATGAGTTTCCCTCTTCTCTGTCATCCTGGGAAGCAAGAAATGATGTTTACACAGCCATACAAAACCATCTTCTTCAGCACTCTGACCTTATGGGAGGAGAAAAATATGCACAGTGATAATAATCAAGTTGGGTTTGAAGCATTGAGATGGAGGGTCTGCCCCCTGGATGCTTGTCTGGGGTTGGTAACTTGTAAATACTATTATATCTTCACAAAAAGAAGAAATGATTCCCTAAAAGAACATTCTTTAAAAGTACAGACATTTCTGTTCTTGAATATTGCCAATATCACAGACCAGTCTGTAATACTGATTTTGTTAGTAGATGGTTTCTAGTAAAGCAGAAGAGATAGTGTTCTTTTCCATCTAGCACGGAGGGGACCACTCTAAAGTCTTCTTAATTGACATTTTCAGATGAAAGCTCTCCAGTCATGTATGGAGGTAGGGAGCAATCATGTCCATCAAAGAAGACAGGGAATAGTTCTTGGTGGACATTTGCATTTCTGCTCATCTTTCGAGCAAGAGATCATGACAACTTTGTTCAGGACTATTTTTTAAAAAATATATATATTTGGGTAGAAATTAGCCCTGGAAGATAGAAATAGCATTTCCCTCTGGGGCAGAGAGTGGATTTCTTTCCTGACTCGGATAACAAAGATAATATCTCACTCTGGGGCAAAGGTTGAGGCAGATTTGATAATATCCCCTGACATGAACAGGGATTTTTTTCTCAGCTATTCCACAAGGACAGTGTGTTGGCTGTGTCCACTTGGATCTTGCTCTGTGTTGACCCATATGAAATTTGAGAGTGAGGGAATCTGAGACAAACATGGAGTTCATGCTGTCTGCTGTGTTGTGAGAATAAAGTCCTTTGTCTCTGTTCCGGGAGTCTCATGTCTTCTGTTTGAATGTATGGAACCACAGCAGACTAAATTATTCACTTAAAAGATCTCAGACCCTTCCTAGTTCTTGACATTGATTTTTAAACCTATTTCTTATCCGAATAAAGAATTTGAAGTGCTCTTGCATCCATTTTATTTTATTCCCCCCAACTGTTGGAGCCATGCACTGTCTTAAATCAGTGCCTAGTTATAGCACCACAGGAGATGTGATACAGTAGCCTCCTGCCTGCTTTCTTGCCTCTAGTCTCTCCTCACCTTTTATTCATATCCTACACAGTTGCCAAACTCAAGTCCCTAAAGCACAGCCTTGATCCCTTCTCTCCCTCAGTCCAAAGTACTTAATGGCTCCCCATTGCCAGAATGAATTATGAACTGTAGATGAAATAAATACCTTCTGCTTTACTATTCCCTCCTTACACACTCCATCCTCTGAGCTAAGCCAACCATGGCCCCCAGTCCAGTCTGCCATTTTCTGCTTTGTGCCTTTGTCTATGTCATTTAATTTCCCTCTATATCTGCTCCTGAAATTCTATCACTTTTCCGTCCGTGCTTAAATAGTAACTTATTCAAGATTCCCTCTTGTTTTCCACCTTAACCAAAACAATAATCTTCTCATGACACTTTTCTGTTTGGATTTTGTGCTGTAACCACCAATATTCATCTTACCTTCCGTCCAGGGCAGAGAGCACATTGGGCTCTTTGTGTCACCTTGTCTTGCTTACTAGAGCCTTTGAAATGGACACTCAGTAAACAGTCACTGAGTCAGATCCTGACTGATGAGAATTAGACCTCAGAGAGGCCAAGAAGTTTGTTCAAGCCTACACAGCAAGTTATAAAATGTGTGGACCAGAAATCTCATTCTTGTAGTGTTATGCTAATAGTGGGATATTTCATTATTGCAGAAGCCGGAGTATGGCATTAAAACACTCAAGGAATTGGTGACTATAGCTTTAGGGTAAGATGTTTATTACAAAGATCAGGTCCAAAATCTAATTAAGTATTTTGCTTCATAGGTAAAGCTCCTTGGCCCTCACTCAAATGTTAATTTTTATTCTAATCTACAATTGGACCTTGAAGAGGTGTGACATTGAGTATGGAGAAATGCCACGGGAGCAGTGGCTTTGCAGAGGTCTCAAAAACCCTGCTCCAGAAGTGGCTGCCTCAGCCCTACCTGTGGCTGGTAGCCAGGCTGGAGATAGGATGGAGCAGCCGAATATATCCTCCCATTACAAATCTGCTCTCTTGACTGCCTTAAAACAGAGGAGGAAAGGTGATGGTATCTTGTTCTGTGGGGAGAGGGAAGTGGGACCCTCCCTTGGGCTGCCTCTTGCCTGGAAGGTAAAGACTGTCTGTCTGGTGGTGAGCCACTCCCTGCTGGCCATCACAGATGGAGAGCTGAGCAGATCTCTCCCAACGTGTACATTCCCAGCCATCAGCATTGTTCACAGTTGGTTCAGCAATGAGCTGGTTCTCTGATGGGAGAGTCCTATGAATGGCTCATCATAGGCTAATCAGAGCCCGTTAAAGCAGGGAGAACCTTTAGAATTGCTTAATTCAGCCCCAACCCTTTGCTGACAGGGAAACAGGCCTACAGTGGTCTCTCATACCCCCTCCTTTCCTATCCTGAAGCCATGATATTTAGGGCAACCTTGAAGAGAGGGAGGATCATGTTGAGTTGGGCCAGGGGGGATGGAGAAACATTGCAGAAATACTCCTGGAATCCAAAGAGAATGTGTCCCAGGCACACATCACTCTTTCTGAGAGAGAGAGAGAGGAACTGCATTCCCAGAAGAGCACAAACAGAAACACACCCTCTAAACAAAGGCAATTCATAGAACCCATATTCCAGGTAGGATAGAATTTTTTTTAATGAATAAATTAAGAAGCACTTCTTGCTCTTCATGCAAAAAGCTGGAAAGGGGTGATGAGGTGAACTTATAAAAATTTAAGCACATCCTGCACAGTGTTAAGTTTAATAGGGCGAGTCTGGGGGAGATTTTTGTCCATGCCTTGAATCATAATAGGAATCAGAATGGGATCTCTTGTCATTAAAATTTGAAGGTAGATAAACAGTAAATATTTCCAGGGATAATTACTTAGTTCTGGGCAAAGCTCAAAGAGTTGGAAGTTCCAGCTCAGTTTGGATCAGTGCCATTGAGCCGGGGGTATTTATCTAAAGCTTACCCAAATCATCTGAGCAGCAGAGGTAAGTGCAATTTGGCAGCCATTCTTCACGCGGTACTGTTTGAGAGGTTTAATAATAACAATTTTAAAAAAACCTTCCCTAAGGAGATGTTTATTATTCCTGCAATGTCACCCTGGTAGAATTGCTCCACCCCATTCCCTTTGCTCTACCCAGTCTACCCCATCAGTCCCCATTTCCAAATTTTGACAAAACTAGCAAAGACTCTTTTGTAAGATGGTTATCTTTCCTGAAATTTTATTTTCCAGAAGATTCTGTATCCAGTGGAATTTTTTCAGCAACTGAACCAGGAGCCTGAGTGTTATTGAATATTTTAATTCTGAGTTGTATTTATTGAGCACTGTTTTATCACAGAGAAAAAATATAGGAAAGGAAAGATCTCTGCCCACTAAGAGGTCCTGAGTTCAGACCTCAGCTCTGTCAGTCTCAGGGGGCGGGGGGGGGGGTTAACCTTGAACACATTCTTTAAAGTCTGAGCCTTCTCATGTTCACAGTAAAAGGATGGATCCAATGATCATGAAGATATTTTCTAGTTCTAAAATATACAAAGCTATCATGAGAGCTGGTGTGATATGAAATGTTTGGTTATTTACTTTGTAGTGAGGGAAAGCTGATTGATTGGGGCAGTCACTTTGCTTGTTTGAGAATCAGGCTTATCAAAGCAAGAAGAAATCTGCATAAGAGGTGCTTACATTAGCGCTCAGGCCAATACACAGCACATTTCCTAAATGTGCAGTATGGAAGCAAAACCCGCAGTGCAGGATGACATGTTTCAAGAAGGCTCCTTGAAGGAAGAGAAGGGTGGTGGGGCTGAGTGACATTAGCAGAGGCACAGAGACAGTGTGGTAGGTCTGTGTCAGCCAGGAGGCATGCATATTGAGACAGCAAGACCCACCCTACAGCATGTGTCTCTTGCTGGCACTGGATTGTAGGTGGCATATAGACTTGGTACTAAATAATGTAGAGTTGTGTTGTGGAAGTCATTTTTCCCCCAATTATCCCTTAATTGATCTGATTATGTCAGGGAGAAAGAGGTGTGTGTGTGTGTGTGTGTGTGTGTGTGTGTGTATGTGTGTGTGTGTGTAGTACTAGGAATTGAATTCAGAGTGCTCAACCACTGAACTACAGCCCCAGCCTTTTTAAAAAAATTATTATTTATTTACTTTTAGTTGTTGATGAACCTTTATTTATTTATTTTTTTATATGTGGTACTGAGAATTGAACCTAGTACCTCACACATTCAAGGCAAGTGCTCTACCACTGAGCCACAACCCCAGCTCCAGCCCTTTTAATATTTTTTAAAAAATATATTATTTTTTGCTGGTCACAGTGGCACATGCCTATAATCCCAGCAGCTCAGGGGGCTGAGACAGGAGGATTGTGAGTTCAAAGCCAGCCTCAGCAATAGAGAGGTGCTAAGCAACTCAGTGAGACCCTGAGTTTGGGGATGTGGCTCAGTGGTTGAGTGCCTCTGAGTTCAATCCCTGGTACCAAATATATGTATGTATGTATTATTTTTTTATTTATAGACAGGGTCTCACTAAGTTGCTGGCATCAAAACTCCAATCCTTTAGCCCCAGTCTCCCAAATCGCTAGGATTAAAGGTGTGCACCACTGCACCCAACTAATATATTTTTAAGAGCTTCAATATTCCTCTTTATTTTTCTTTGAACCAAGAGAAGGTCAAGTCTTGGGGTCAGAGATATCATCAAGTCACAGCAGCTCTTAAATATAATGACTTTGGCTTTTTTTTCTTGTGTTTATTTTGAGGTTTCCTATGTAGGGCAAGGGATATATTTTTTCCATTTATTTTGTAGTGTGACATTTCCTTTTGAAATAATTTTAAGTGGAAATGTGTCCTTTTAAATTAATAAGGAAACAACAATGCAGGTGCAGCAGAGGCCCAGTGGGTGAGGGGAGCGATGGTGATTGAGAAACCCTGGGGTGCTCTATAGAGTGGGGTCAAATGCTGCTTCTGTCAATTACCAGCTTTATGACTTTGGGCCTCATTTTCAGGGTTACATGGAAAAAGAACAAGGAAGGAGAAATGTGGATTCAGGAAGTGACTTTGGGGTCATCCTGCAAGGGATATAGCCTGTTTCATGCTCTGCTTCTCCAAAGCCCTGACCCTGGGGAATCAGGTGTTTCTTCTTAAAGTACCCCCTCCTTCACCCGGGCTGTTTCTATCCACTCCTTTTTTGGTGGCATCTGTCCCCAGGGGATCCCCTCCGTCTTATGAAGAGAAAGGTATAGTGTGTGACAGGAGATTGGACTTGAATCTCTGAGCTCAAAATTTGAACAAAGGATCAACCACTTACTATTTGGGGGAAGTTACTTAACCTCTCTGACCTTGAGCATCAGAGTCATCCTGTGGGCATAATGATCCCAACCAGCCAGGACTATTATGAGAATGGAGACCAGGACATTCCTGGAGCACAGTAGGTCTTCAACAAATGGCTGACACCTCTCCTCAACTCTCTATTGTGTAGCAGCACCTCTCTCTGGAGTCCTTTTCTGTTTCCTCAACGCTGTGATGTCATGGGAGATGCTTCTCTTTAGGCAGCTAGATTTCTCAGGAGCAAACTGCAGTCTGTTAAAAATGCTCAGCACGACTGGCCAAAAGGGCATTCAACACACAGTTCCGCAGCCCAGTCTGGCAGATTCTTGACATTGGCATCATGTTGACTCTATAATTTCTCTGCTTCTGACTCTTGACCTAGAGAAAAGAAAACCTACAGAGACATCTAAATCTAGTTGTACATTATGTGCTATATATGGCAATTTTACTTCCCGATAGGCTTTATTCTCGGATCTCTCTTAATTACAAGGGACACAAATGGAAGGCAGCAGGACCAATAAAGACGGGGAACTTTCAAACCATAGAAGTTAAGAGCAGAGAAGTGACTGATTCATATAAGGGGGAATTCCAGGGTATGTTGGCTTCAGGGAGGGCTAGATCCAGGTGCTCAACAATATTACCAGGACTGTTAGGTAATATAGATATCATCTTACCTTTGACCATCCAGGCCAAATTTTAAATGCTGCAACATGTTAGATGGTAGAATGTTGGTAGCTCTTCTATATTGGTCTACTATATGAACATCATCATACCCAATGGATGACATTGACTGCACATTCGTATGTCTAGATGTAGTGTAGTGGACACGCTCAGAGCTTCTAGAAGGTTCACACTTGGAAAGAGAAGCTAAAAATTTAGAACTCACAGAAGCCTCAGAGTGCCAAGGTATAGTCTCACTTTTGTAAGAACAATAAAATACTGTTGTGTTAGTGCTGAAAATGTCAAAGAGGACCAAACTTCCCCCACTGATTTCATAGGAGATTAATTCGAGGCTCAGAGAAGTAGTGGCTTTCCCAAAAGTATGCAGAAATTTTATGGCACATCTGGTGTTCTAACCCAGATTTCTGGATCCTGATTGAAGACACTTTTTCTTCTACACTTTGCTACACCTGGATGACTTAGCCTCTGTTTGCTGAATCTGGTTGTCCTTCTCACTTAATGAAAGTGCATCTACTGAGGATTTATACCTTTCTGAAAGCCCCCATCCTGGCACCAAATGGACCTCTGCCCTGGGGACATAAGCCAAGGCATGACAGGAGGAGCCAGCAAAGCACCTTTGTGCCCATAGGACAGCACCAGGCACCTGGAGAGCGATAGGCACCAAAGCGCTGTCCGAGGTCCTGACACCTTTGAACCAGTTTGCAAAGGTGATCTTGGTTTAAATGTGCTCTTCTGGATTAGCTTGCTCCTGCTCGCACTCTCAGGAATGCATCCCATTAAATGATGATGCAATTATGACTCTGCACATCTGGACACTTGTTCTGCTTTGCAAAACCCTTAGTAGTCCAGGTTCCCGGAGGATTGACTGTTTTGCTTTTGATCACCAGATCAGGATCTGGAGGTTCAGGGACCACATTTTCTCTTCCTTCCAGTAATAACTGAGGAATTAAAAAACTCAGAGAGGCCAAGTGATCACCAGTAATAACAGCTTTTGATCATTCATTCAATAATCTGTCTACTGGACTCTTCTACCTAAGTCCAAATCTTGGACCTTGAGGACTTATTCCATCTAATCTTGGGCCTGCTTCACTGTTTTCTCAGCAATGCCTGGAAGGACCATCATATGTTGTGTCTATGATGGAAACCATCAGTGAAATGTGTGTGAACCCAATTGGCATGGAAGCCATTGGGTACAAAAGTCTGGTATCTGGGAACTCCCAGTGGCACTTCTGCTGGTTTGAGATGGCCCAGTTCATGTGATATCCTACCTAGCTCTGCCAGGTTCAGCACTGCACTGGAGTTGGGGTGACCACTGGAGCTACATAGCCACACAGCCTCTCAGAGATGGGTGTGGCTTGCCAAGATGCCAATCAACATGTTGACTGCAGGACACCATGAAGCAAGACTCCACCCACTGAAACCTCATCCCTGCCTTTGATGAACTCTCCCTTAAATAAAGGACTGGAGCCATTTTCTAGTTGTTCAGTTCCAGTTCCTACAGGGACTGGAGGACCTATCAGGCACTCTGCTTTCTCTTTATCTAATTTCTGATTCTGTCTCTTATATTTTTACTAAGTATTTCAGACTTTCTTTTTCTCAGGTGGCTCAGAACCTTCTGAGCAAGACACTACCCTGGTGGGGTGCTGACCGCCCTGTGATATGTCTACATTAACTAATTGTTCATCATGGCAATTTCTAGATCTATGAATCTGTAGTCACTTGCTCATACATGGCTGCTGTGTGTGAACAAGAATTTCATTTTGAGGGGAAACACCACTCAGTCCAAGATCACCTCTAACATATTACATAAAATAGTATATTCATGCAAGGGACAATTATATCATTAATGAAAGCATTAAGTACTCTAGAATACCAGGACATTAGTAGCATCCTCCCTCAAAGGAAAATGACATCATGAAGCTGAGCTATTTGTTCAAAGATCCATTTGGACTAATTTTGTCCTGGAGGAGAGAGGGAGTTAGGAGGATCCTTCTTTGGCTCCATCAAGTCTCCCTGGGTTAGGAGTGATGTTTTCATTTTTGTTTGGTTTTGTTTTCTGAGGACTCTGCAGCGGGTCTAATTAATGCCATCAAAAGCATGACATTTAATTAACTAAATAACATGTTGAGCCTAATGATAACATATTTCAGCACCCGGCAGGCGGTGATGGTCTCTGGGGCCATTTCTAAGGAGGACTGTGATTTGATAAAGAGAAACCTACTCCACAGGCTCTGAGATTCCTCTGAGAATAGCTGGGGAAGGTGCAGCCTTCTGCCCATTCAGGCAGATCCTCTTATCTGCTAGATCCTGCTTGGAGAGACCTAGGAACAAAAAGGAGGATTGGCAGAGAGGATGGGAGCCCCCCGAGACACCTCTTCATCTTTTAAACACATTTCTTGTAAATCCAGAGACATAAAAACCGAGATTAGTTTCTAAATTGTCTATTCCCATGCCTTGGTTTATTCCAGGTCCACTGGCAAGTGGAGCAGGGAAAGTAACACAGGACAGACCAGGAGGGCTGTCTGAAGCCAGACTTCTAAGTTCACAGTTCCTCCAAGCAGCATGTGGACGTGGGTGCCCTCTGCTGGACACTGGAGAATCTACAGCGATGCCTATCGGGACCCTCACCCAGGGGCCAAGAGAGTCTTTCAGCCTGGAGTTGAACTTTCTGAGTACAGTTCCCAAGGTCATAAGTATGAAAAATTATTTTATTCATTTTAAAGAATTCCTAGTATCTCCTATCACAAAAGACCCCCTCAGAAGTTGTCTCAAAGAAATGGACTTTTAGACAGCCTCAGACTTGGTTCACGGCCTCTTCTTTGCCATCCTCTTTTCATTATGTTCACTGAGACATCTGTACCACTTTCAACTCAGTTGCATTAATTTTTTTTTATTCCTTGGCTCTTCTGTATAAGTCTGGATGAAATTACCTGTTTTTGGCTTCACACATTGCATCCTTCTGGATCATATAATTTAGACCCTCATTTGAGTGAAGAGTCCAATAACAAAAACTTGCAGAGATGAAGTCATCTATGAAAAGTGACAAGGACCCAGCAAGGACCAAAACCCAGAGCTCCTGATGCCCACTTCCTTTTTCTTGCCATGCCTTCTCCCCCTAGAGAGAGTCCATCATGGCAATGGGAGTGCAAGCTCTGGACACCGAGGTCAGGTAGACAGAGGGTACTCCAACTCTTTGAGCTTCAGTGATCTCATCTAATAGAGTGGTCGTGAGGGTGAAATAATTTAAAGTAAGTAAAGCTTTCAGTAGAGTGTCTGGAATACAGCAGGTGCTCCATAATATTTATCATTTCCTTTGCACAGCTGTATTAGTCAGAGTGTCTGGAAAACAGTAGGTGCTCATTGACATCTATCATTACTTTTATGATTGCACAGTAGTATTACTTAGAAGGTATTACCAGGGATTCTGTAATACAACTGCCAGAGCAGGTACCAAGGAGCTGTCTACATTATTATTCTTTTCATTGAATGTGAAAATATGCCTCCATCCAAATGGAGCAGCATTCTGGGTGCAGTCAGGAAACTGGAGGTGGGGGAGCTTAGGGAAAACATTCATGTGACTGATGCATAGGCTTCAGGAAATGGTCTGGTTGAAAATGAGACGGGAACGGCAGGTTGGCCCCAGCAGGCAGGCGGCCATGAACGCTGGGGCGAGGCTTCGCTTTGCGTTCTGTGGGAGCCCTGGCTGATTCTGGAGTAGGGCCGTCTTCCTCTTCCTGCCTCCTCTGCACGACTTGTTCCTCCTGCTCCTACCATGTAAAGGCTGTCAAGAGCCTGAGTGATTGCTGTTCCCATCACGTGTCCACACGCACACACGCACACACCCCCATCTTGGGGCTTTCAGTATTCTAATCACCTTGAGGTTGTCACCAAGGCGCCTGGTGCTGTTTGCAGCCACGTCAGAATGAAGAACGAGCCTGGCTGTCACGGTCGACTGGTAGTGGGGGCCTGTCGCTTCCAGATTGAGTGTCTGTTCCCTGAAACCGCTGGTGTGGGGGGAAAGCTGAGGATACTGGCATAGAGAAGGGCAGGAGGCATTGCATGCAGAGGAGGGGAGGGGACGCACACCTCACTGTCCCTAGGAATGGGTGTCTCAGCGCCCGCAGGTTGCACTTAGTCTCCAGCCAGAGGCTGGAACACCTCCTCCTCCTTCTCCTCCTCCTCCTCCTCCTCCTCCTCCTCCTGCTGGGTGCTCTTATTTCCTCAGTTGTGCCGGTTGTCATTTGATGGGGGAAGAGGGAGATGGAAACAGAGGCAGGATCCTGGTGGAGATTGCAAATGGAAGCTCAATGGAATTTGGTCTTTGAGAGATGCATGGTCTTTGAGAGATGCATCCCTTACAGCTTCCCTCAGAGACGCAATGATATGCAGCTCAGAGTGTCTCTGATGTCCTTCTTGGCCAAAGGCGGCATATTGGCAGATCTGCAGGCTACTTATTTTGGTTTGGCCTCAAAGGCTTGGTTGTTTTTTTTTTTTTCCAATATTAGAATGAGATGGCAAGATTTTAAAATTGGATTTTTTTTCATATGCAAATATGAATAGCTGGCGTCTCTTGAAAACCAAACCACTTGAGGTCACTGGTCTGCATTCCCCCTTAACAGAGATCTGTGAGTAATAGGTAGATTCTGCCTTGCTTTCAGTAAGTCAAAAATTCTCTGCTTCTCCGTGGTCCTCATCTTGACCCCATTGACAATCCTAGCCCTCTTTACACTTTGTGACCCAATAGTTTGTAACCCCTCATCCAGGTTGACATCTTTATTTCAGAAATAAGAGCACTAAGGTTCAGAGAGGGTCTGTGATTTACCCAAGGTCATACAGCCTCCCCCATGGACAGATTAGTGTCTGTTCACATAATGCAATTTGAGAGGTGATAGAAAACACTTATCCATTCTTCCCTACTTCTCAGTGAAAAATTTACTTTCCATTCCATCTGTACATTAATAGTCTTCAATAGGCTCAAGAAAGAGAAGTGTTTGGCCATACTACAGTTCTGGCCTCCTTCAAAATGCATCTCATTTTTCACAGCCTCTGCTTACTCATAAAGCTACCATCACTCTGACTCCCAGAACCCACTCGGCCACACAGGCAGGCCAGATAGTGTCATGGCTGGGAGTGGAGGCAGCAGAGCAAGAAGCCTGGAATCCCCAGCTCTCTTGCATGCTTACAGTGCCTGGGTCTGAGCCTCCTCATCTGGCAAAGGACGATCATGACCTCAGGAGGTGGTTGCAAAGAAATAAAGCATTGAGTGCTTTATTGCAGTAGTACTAACACTGGTCGGAATAGCAACTTGAAGTTGGAAGTGACTAATCTAGAGAGACTCGGGGCTGAAGGTGTCCCGGGAGATCACCCTGCCCAGCTGGCTCATTTTTATGGATCAGGTTACAACATGTGCTCATGGTAAAAATCTAAGAGTAGAGAAGAGAACAAGGTAAATGTAAAAGCCGTTCTCTCCATCGCCACCTCTATTTCAGACTTATTTCCCCAGAGGTAATAACAACTACGGTTCTTGAGGTTCTTCCAGAAATGTATATGCAATGATTTGTATATCCATCATAAAGAACTTGCATCCTACATTTTGACACAAGTGTAATCAGACTCCTCATGATGTTCTGATACTTGCATTTTTATTTAACAATCTGTGGTAGAGCTCCTTGCATGTCAACACACGTGAGTGCCTCTCATTTTCAATGCCTGCTTATTTCCCAGGAAGCTGATACAATTGCTCACAGGTCAGTAAACTTACTCTGTGAAAAGGCCAGATCATCAATATTTAGGCTTTGTGGGTCACAGGACCTCTATGTTAACTCTTCTTGCTCCTCCTCTTTTTAATGATGGTTTAAAAATGTAAATACCATTCTTCTTTTTTTAATATTTATTTTTTAGTTTTCGGTGGACACAACATCTTTTTAAAAAAATTTTTTTATTAGTTGCTCAAAACATTACAATGATCTTGACATATCATACATTTGTTTCAAATGGGGTACGTAATCTTATTTTTCCACGTGTACAGATTGCAGGATCACATTGGTTTTACAGCCATGTTAACCATTCTTAATTCACACTCCATACAAAACCATGCATGATGGTAGCTGGTTTATACCTGGGCCTTTGTTTGACAGGTGGTTGCTACAAATAATGTTGCAGGGAACATTTCTGTGTGGCATTTTTTAGGGTTATTTGGAGTTTGTCTGTGGGATGAATTCACAAAGGTGGAATTATCAGGACACACTTTTTAATCACAGGAGGTATTGCTTGAAGTTACTCCTTTGTAAATGGGATAAGTCCAAGTGAAGAGAAGAGTCCCAAATTCCTCAGGAAGTCAGAGGTAAGAACAGGGCTGGAACCTCCCTTCCCAGCTCTTAATTGGGGCTTTCCCCACTGTCCTGCAGATGTATCCTTGGCCAACGGCTCACATGCAACTTGTTTTGAGATACAGAGTCAAAAAGACTCAAGTTCTTTCAAGTCCAGAGGGAGAGACAGCAGAGTCACAGAACCCAAGAACCTTGGTGCAGCCAGACTATTTTCTTTTCTGACCTCATTTCTGCTTCTTGCAGCTGCTCCTGCTTTAGACCAGCTCCTTGCTATGATGCAGGGCTGTCCCTGAGGACTGCCCACAGTTCCAGGGACAATTTGTGGCATCTGCATGACAAGAAAGGGAGGGAGACTGTGTCACAAAGGTGGCTTCTTGCTGCAATTGATAGAAAATCCTGACATGTCAAATTTAAATAAAAAAACCTTTTTTTTTTCTCTGACACCTAACTGTAAGGTGAGAGGTAGGGGAGTCTCTAAGCCACATACCATCCATGGCTGGGTGATGTGCCATGGACCCTAAGTCTTTCTATTTGCTATTTCCATCCACAGCATTTGCTTCACCTGTGAACGAGAAGTAGGATGATAGATCTAATTCTAAGTGTCACACATGGAACCAATAACAGTTATGGCTTCTTCTTAGGAGAGAGGAAACTTTTTCTTATTGGCCAGGATTTGGTTGCATGCCAGTTGTTTTTAAGGAGGGTGGGAGCTGGGTGCATTGGAGCATGCCTGCAATTCCAGTGGCTGGGGAGGCTGAGGCAGGTGCATTGCAAGTTCAAAGCCAGCCTCAGCGATTGAGTGAGACCCTAAGTAACATAGTGAGATCTATCATAAAATTAAATATGAAAAAAAGGGGCTGGGGATGTGGGTCAGTGGTTAAGTGTCTTTGGGTTCAATCCCTGATACTCCCCAATAAAGGTGGGGGGGTTGGGGTGGATGGGAATACCATTACTGGCTTATCTGTGGTTGAACGGATATGGGGGCGTCCATCACGAGATTCATTGCTGAGTGTTTGTTCCTTAAATTAGTTCTGGAAATTCATGGGGGAATGGTTTAGGTTGGCCTGTTTTGGGTCACTTGCATACTTCTTGGAGTGATCCCTGCAGCCATTGAAATGGGGCATTAGAGTCACCCAGCTTGGATGGGCACCTGCGCCTTGATAAATGGAGTATAGCTCAGGAAGATGGCAAGCTGTGAGACTGGAGGGGGAGGTGCGGAGACTGCTTCTCAGAGAAAGGCACCCCTATTTGTGTCCAATACACCCTTCAGAAGATCTCAGGTCTTGGGAGGCAGCCTAAGCAGAGGAGACCACTGGAGTCAAGTCAGATGTCTGAGATGATCATCCTGCCTCTGCTACCCACAGGCTGGATTCTGTTTCTGTGCCCAAGTCTGCAAGGGGAATAAGGATGTCAATCTCACAGGTGCTTGGTAAGCATCAGGAGGAAATGGTGACAAGAAAGAGAGGGTGCCTTAGAGATTGTGGCCTAGTGAGGGATGCTGGCTGGTCCCAGGGAGGTTCTAGACAGCAGCAGAACAGGCTCACTCTCTCTGTCTAGTCTCCATGTGTTTGGCAGCCAAGCTCGTGGGCAGGAGTAGACTTGGAGGAGGGGCCCCAGAAAGGACAGGGATAGCAGAGATGCTGCTGCAGAGGTGCATCCCTCTGCAGCCATCCTGCCATCCTTCTCGACTTTTCCCCTCCTGACATCTCTGAATTCTGTTCAGAGACCCAAGTGACCAGAGGAGACGTTCCCGGCAGAGTGTCCTCTTATCCTTCCTTTTTAAATGATTGCTTTGCTAGTAGCGAAAATATTTATTCCACCAGACTCTGCTTTTGACCTTCTCTCTTCTGAATCTTTGAAATGTATTTGGAACATAATTGAAAAGTTCAAACAATTCCACAGCCTGTTTATCTCATTCATTCTCCATGCCCATTCTGCTCAGCAAACACTTGCTGGGGATCCGAGCCAGGCATTGGACGTTGCGGAGGTGAGAACATGGAAACACCTCTTATCCTTTGGAGCTCTCGTTGTAGCAATGTCAGCGAGCAGAAGGCCACTGCTGTTCCCCTTCTTCCTGCCACAGCACTCAATGCATTGCCTGGGGACTTGGACATGCTTTTTGGAGCTGGTGTCTGAGAAGGGACAAGTGAAAAAGAAATACCAAGAGCTAAGACAATTAATGAGAGAAATGTGGGCCCAATGTTCTCTCCCCACAAGGTTTCATGGAAAATGGCAGCCAATCCTAAATGAACCACCCGGTAGCTGTGTAATCCCTGGCAGAATTCCCTGGCTCTCTGTTACTCAACTGCAAAATGGAGACAGCATGACCTCTCTCATAAGGTCATTATGAAGATGAAATAGGTCATCTGAGGACACACTGATGGGGGAGGACATCAACTCTGAGGTCAGGCTGCTGTGTTCGCCTCCTCTATCTGCCTCTCTCTAGCATTGTGACACTGACCATTTTGGTTTACTTTTCTGTGCCTCAGTTCCCAGGTCTGTACAACGGGAACAATGATAATGTTTACCTCATGGGACTGTTTTAAGGATGAGATAAACCATGCAAAGTCTTTGGTCCAAGACTAGCATCTAGGAGTGCTGAACAAAATTTTATCACTTTGTCTACTTGAAAGTGTATCTTTTCCTTCAAGATTATTTTAGAAATGGTCCATAAATCTACTCATTTTGCTGTTTAGAGGAAGACCATTTAGAGAAGGTCATCACTCATACTTGGGTCTTTGTACGATGTCCCTGGGAATCGTGCTGTCACCCTGGACTCATCTTACACTGGCCACGTTAAATTCAAGCTTGTTTCTCACATTGCACTAGGGCTACTGCAGGCCCCAAACTAGGCAGGACAAGGCTTTGGCAATGGCACTCACAGGGCTTATGGGGGGAGGTAATACATGCACATTTAACCATAGACAACAATGAAATGGGCTTTGGGATTACCCAATGGAGGGCAGCAAAAATCCATATCATTTCGCCCACAGCAATTTTAACTGGTTGTGGGGCTTTGGGCACCTTGCTAGACCTCTCTGTGTTTCTGTTCCCACCTGCATTTTTTTCTTCTTTTAAGAGGGAATATTATATTAGACGTCCCAAATTGGTACTCGCAGATGGTTGTTTGGACCACAATGGGTTTTACACATTTGAATTATAGTTGTCCACATTTAAAGCCTTGGAGATTTTGTAGAATACTCTAGAAAATCAGATTTTTAGAAAGCGTGGGGCAACTTGGGAAGAGAAGCTGCGGTCGAGTAGCTTCCCACCACTTGAAAGGGGACATATGTGTCTTTAAGGGCCTTCCACTCCCATTGGGTTTTGCTGCCTGGATCCTGTTAGCATTTGAGTTTGTGACCCCTGGAGCAGGTCATCTTGTCAGCAGCAGTTTTGTTCCTCAGGAGATGATAGTGCAAGGGTTACGACATTCTTTGAGCCAAAGAGGAAATGTAGCCAGATTGATATTTTGACACAGAGATATGCCAAGCAGAGGTGGGACTTGAAAACAGGTCTCAGTTCCTTGTCCATCATTTTCCTCTGTCACACTTTCTCCTGGACCTAGAGCATGCTGTTGACTCTCTTGATCATGGTGACATCAGTAATAGCTGTCATTTACTGAGCATTTGGTACGACTTAGGTACTTTCCCGTTATTCAATTATTTTGAGCTTTTAGCATTAAATATCCCCATTGGGTAGAAGAGGAGATAGAGATTCAGAGAAGCTAAGGAATTTGTGGCTACCCATTTCCTAAGTAGTAAGACCAAGGTCTGAATTCAGATCTACCTGACATCAGATCCCCAGTCCTTAACTGTAGGTGTCATGAAATTGCAGAGATGGGGCCAAGTGCTTGTCCAATTAAGTAAGATTGATATATGAATTTAGAAGGATAAATTTTACATCTGAAATAGATGCTCATTTCACATGCTGTAAGCACGGGACCCTTCTGAATACACAAATCATTAAAAGTGATGCTCTTAGCAATATGTACACAGAGGAGGAGTGAGAGCCCTTCAGGGAGGTCAGGGGTTATCATTGTTATGAGAAGAGGAGGCTCCAGCTGTCAGGCTGGATATGGCGACAAAGTAATATTGCTCCCAATGTCAGGGAGAGGTGAAGACGTAGCTGAGCCGCACATCATTTGCACAATCCTTGGGCAGTGTTCTCAGCACAGTTTGATTCTGTAACCTCCTGTGAGATCAGCCTGGCTCGCTCTGCTTGAACACCACACATTTATAGGATCTTAGTTTGGAAGACACTAGGAGTCATCTGGACCCATTATTTTCTGGGAATCTTTTCTGTATAAGCCCCAACATGCAGTTTCTGCCCTATGCTTGAAAATTTTCCAGGGATGGCCAACTCAGAACTCTGTGAAACAATCTTTTCTGTATTTGTTAGAAATTTCTTCGTATCATATTCAAATTTCTATTCTTTTTAATGAGTTGTTCTCTGGGCGGATGTGGAGCATTTCTTCTGTCTATATCAACTCTTCAACTCTTTAAATTGTATTTTTAGTAAATTTGGCGTCACTAGGCTCTTGTTTCTCCTTGGCCATAAATATCTGCATTGGACTAAACTGTGCTATCTAGAGGAGTTTTGAGATTTCTTACCATCTCTGCTGGTTTTTCTCCAGCTGCCCACATCCGTTTCTAGTCTTCTCTGACCTGTTCTCTTCCCTGGAATATCCACTCTTTGGGCTACTTGACATGGGCTCATGTTGGAGGGCGCCATATTGGGCTAGGCCAGTGGGAAGCCAGAAGGTGACTGGAAGGTAGGAAGAGAAACAGCCCTGGTATTTGCTCAACTCCTTTCCTGCCTCAGTATGACACTGGTAGTGATGTATCCCTCCATCTATGGGGATTCCTGCTGTGTGAATCTGGCTGTCACTGGATTCTGATTACCTTTTGGCCTTGGGAGTTCATGGCTTTTTCCTGCTGCTAGTCTCTGAGTGTCTCAGTATCCCTTCTCGGTCCTTTAACCTTAAGTATGCTGTAGCCCCTTTATGAAAGTCTCTTCATTTGTACACCACTGTGCCAAATTCTATTTTCCGCCGTGATCCTCAACTGACGGACTGTCCTCACTTTCTACTGCTAAATTTGCTCACATGTGCTCTGTGGTTATTATTATATTTTTTAATTACAAACATTTCTTAAAACATTCTTATGCTATCAGATCCTAACACCATTGTCAAGACCACTGTATGTGCTATTAGCCAGTGGCACACATTGTGGGTTCACCCTGAACTTGTGGTTAACTATAATTGTTAGTTCATGTTTATGAGCTCAGAGGTTAGACCTGTTTTTGGAAAAGGTTACCTGGGTTTAAGTGCTGCTTCCATGTTAAATAATATGTATCTTCAAGCTACCTGTCTCTTTTTGTCTGTATTTCTTTGGTGTGCAAAATGGGATGATAATAGTATTCATCTCAAAAGAATTATTATGAGATTTAAGTGAATTAATGTACATAAAGCCCTTAGAACAGTGCCAGATACATGGTAAGCCTTCAATAAATGTGGCCTTCCTTATCAAGATAATTATGTTTTACATGCACATGTAACATTTTGATCTAAATGCATTATTTTTCCTTTTTGTTCTTGCTTTTTGACTCTTCTTTACCAGTGGGTAATTCTGAATGCCATTGGTTTTATAATCTTGAGGGTATCCCCTAAAACCTTGTGTCTTACATGTGGGACACAGACCAGCAGCATGAGCATCACCTGGAAATCTATAAGAAATCTGAAATTCTGTACCCCATTCTAGACCTACTGAATCAGAGCCGGGTTGCTAGCAAGGTCCCAGGTGATTGCAGTGCACATGGAAGTTTAAGAAGTGCTTGTCTACCACACCTATAGAGTCCATTGCTCTCAGCTAGGATGGAGAACGCCTTCTGCCTCTGAGAGTAAGATACCCATTGCTCATGTTGAAGGTCACCATATATACTGCTGCTGCCACTAAGCCAAGTGCAGCCATGCTTTCCAGAGCCAAATGTCTAGGGAAGAAAATTTGGATCAGTGTTTTCTACTTCTGGGATGTGGAGTCAGATTGACCAGGTTTTAAAATAGGTCTATATAGACAGATATCCACCTCTATATCTATATGTACTGTACAGGTTGTATATATATACTATAGATGGTATACAGCAGCTACCTGGGTATGATATCTATACACAAATAGAGTATTCGCCTAGATACACATAATGATGTATAAATATATACATGAGAAATAAATTTTCTGTGGAGATTTACTCTAGAGGATGAAATGAGAACCCATAGAAAGCATTTACTACATAGTATATCTCACGAAACATTTGCATTCTTTTTTCTTTCCATGAGTCATGATTCATACCCAAATGGCAAACATTCATCGGGGGCAAAACTCTCTTTGACATGCCAGGAACACATGCTTCAAACAGATTGGGAAGATTGGGTTTATTTGAAGCTGCAGTGAGTGAGTTCCTCATGGTGCTATGAAAGCCACTGCTCATTTCTTTGGCATGTGTTTCTGAATATAGCTTATATTTGACTAGATAATTGCAAATGGAAGTATGGTATGATTAAGAAGTAAAGAAGATTACTGGTGTATAAATTTTAATTGGGCACCGCAGGCATATATTGTATACATATAAGTGTTTGTAATGTGGCTAAAGAGCAGTTAAGGTTGCTGGTTAATTTTGACACTAATGGAAATGTACCAATAATAGAGGAAGCGAGATAGCTTTCTGTGATCAATAGCTGAAAAATGTTAATTTCAGGTTCACCCTAAGGCAGATCAGGGGGCACTGTGAGGCTGACCTATCTTTTCTCCAGAAGTGTGGCTCTGGAGTCAAGCTGTCCGGAATCAAATGCCAGCTCTGTCACTAACTACTGTGACACTTGAGATGTTACCCCCACATTTTACTGGGCCAGAGTTTTCTCATTTAGAAGATGTGCAAGATATAATATTTTCATCTGAGGAATGGATTTCTGAAGACCATGCCTGCTTCGGAATTCACATATTTCAAAATCCATTCTCCCCGTGGGACTGACAAAGGAAGGGGGTAGGTATTTGTCTTTGAACTAAAATGGCACTACGGATCTTTTGAGATTTAAGAAAGAACATAAACATAATTTATAAATCCTTCGGTTCATAAAATTTAAAATTATGTGATATTTGCCCAACATGGGAGACATTATATTGTGGTTTGCAGATAAAGTGAGAATTTTTTAACACAGTATTTCAAATTTATATAAAATGTGCCTGTCCTGCACCAGACTCTTCAGGCTTTGAGAAGTAAATGCATCATGTGTGTAAAATACATGTTGTCTTGTGTTATGGTTTGTATCTTACGTAGTCCCCAAAGGCCATGTTGTACAGTCTTGGTCCCCAGTGGATGGTGCTTTTGGAATGACTGAAACATCAAGAGGCGGGCCTGGTTGGAGGAAATAGGTTATCGTAAGTCATGCCTTCAAAGGGTTTATTTTGTTCCTGGCCCTTTCCTCTCTCTGACTGCTTCCTGCTGCCATGAGGTGAGCAGTTTTGTTCCACCATGCCCTGCCACCATGATATTCAGTCTCACTACAGGCCCAGAAACAATGGAGCCAATGGAGTATAAACTGAAACAATGACCCCAAATAAATCTTTCCTTCTTTAAGTTGTTTTCCTAAAGTATTTTGTCACAGTGACAGAGAGCCAACTAACATGCTTTCCTATGATATTAACAGCTATCCATGCCATGTTTATTGAGTGCCACCATGTGCTGAATGCTTCAGCCATTTTATGTCCTTTACTTTTCACAACAACCTAATAAATTGAGCCTAATAGTTATTTATTGTTGTGTAATAAATCACCCCAAAACTTAGAAGCATAAAATAGCAAGTTTCTACCATCTCATAATTTCTGAAGTCCAGAAAACCAGGAAGGCTCAGCTGATTGGTTCTGGCTCAGGGTCTCTCCTGAGGTCATGGCCAAGCCATTTGTTGAAACTGTAGTCATCCGAAGGCACAAATGGGGCTGGAGGATCTACCTCCAAACTCTTACCATGTGGTTTTTCAAAGATGTCAGTCTTCACTGATGGTTGAGAGGAGGATTCAGTTTCTTAGAAGGATTCAATTTCTCACCACCTGGGCCAAATGGCTGCTTACAATATGGCGGCCGGATTTTTTCAGAGCAAGAGGATAGAAAGGAAGCAAGTGAGATGGTATCCAGGATGGAAGCCACCATCTTTTATAACCAGTTTATTGAGGTAGTATCTCCCACTTTCTGCATGTTCTTGGCTACATTAAACAATGCTTACATAATATGAGGGGCTACACCAGGGTGTGAATGCCAGGAGGCAGATATTGGGGCCATCTTTGAGGGTAGCTCCCTCAGATGCCATTACCATCTCCTTCTTCCACATGAGAAAACTGAGGCATAGAGAGCTTGCACAAATAATCTAGGGTTATACATTAAATTTAAAAACAAATCAGATTTCAAATTTAGGTGGTTCAGTGTCCCCCTATGCTTAACCACAACACTGTTCTGTCTATGGAGTAGGTAGCATATCAACATGAGCTATAATTGTGGTTATTTCATTCCCGGCAACCAGTCTGCAAATACATAACACTCGTCTTGAACTGCATTTTAAATTACTACCCCTGTTAAAAGCAAGAGTTATATAGAGGACTTGTTTCTTCAGCCTGGTCTGAGGAAATTCAATTCAAAAACAGAAATATTGCAATTCCAAAATGCACTTAAGATGCCCAGGTTACTGGACACCCTAGCTTGACAGCACAGTACACTGGAGCATGTCCGTTGTTTACTGTTTTGATTAGGAGGCTGACCAGGAGCTGCAGCTGGGTCACTGCTCAGCATCACAAGAGAGTATTGTACTGCATATTAGTAGCCTGAGATAACATCAAAATTCAAGGTACCATTTCTACTGAATGCTCATCATTCTTGCACCATCAGTAACAATTGAAAAATCATAACTGGGACCATCTGTACTGACATTCAGAAAACTGTTGTCTGTGTGGAGTCGTGTTGGGGTGAATAGATAAGCAAAGCTTCCTGCCCTCTGAACTTCCAGAGCACTACCACCTTTTCTAGTGTTGTCTGTCTGTCTGTCTGTCTCTCTTTCACCCCCCCCCTTAATAATTTTTTCTGTGATTTGCTTTTCTTCATGTATTTTTTTCCTCCATTCCATATTGCATATTCATCTTGGGTGGATTTCTGTCCTGTTCTTTGTTGAGTCTGCCTAGTATCTGGCAGAGTTAATGGTCACATAAGGGAAATCCTCAACTAACATGACTAGTGAACACGATAGAAAGTTATCAAAGAAACCCAAGGCAGTGTGTGCTGAAATGGCAAAGCACATAGCAAACACTGTCTTTGATGTCTAAAAGGCAGAGTTTGGAATTCCCTCTTGAAATGCACTTCTTTTCTGAGGCTGCACGTTCACGCCACCTCTGAAGCATGCCCTCCTTTTATCTAGACATGACACACTCTTCTGTGAAAACCCTCCGGTTCCCTGACCCACCTGTACCTCACATTCCCACAATAGCCCGGGTGTTCTTAAGTGTCTGTTCCGTCCATGTAATGGCTTTGAAATTCGTCTTCCCTCAGCGTCCTGCAGAAGAGCCTTCAAGTTTTGAGATCTGCGGTGCCATTGAAAAGCCTTTACCAGCCTCTTCCCTGGAGGTAAATGGGCATCCGTGTCAGTGAACCAAGGCTGTGGGTTCTATCTGCACTTATTAGTGCAGAGTTAAAGACGATGGTCTCGCTCCCTCCCCCATTTCAAAGTTAAATCACTCTCAGTTTCCTCCTCCTTTGGCTTACCTTTGATTCAGCATAAGGTTCCAAATTCAGGCCATTGCTTACAGGGTCTTAGAAACCATCAAAATTCTCACTTAGTTTTCCCTGCCTTGTCATCTCCTCTCCCTTAGATAAGTCAAATCACACTGTTTCATTTACCACTTTGATTTCTTTCTCCTTAATACTCCCAGAGGGTCACTACTCCCTGTCAAGTCAGTCTTCTTCTCAAAGGTGATTTTCTTTCTTTCTTTCTTTTTTTTTTTTTGGTCAATGATGTCTTCCCTTAGGAGCCAGAGAACCCCACAAAGCAACATGAGCAAGGACTTCAGTGCTTGTTCCTTGGTGTGGCTTTCTTTTCCGGCATTGGTCAAATCTCAGTGCCCAGTGCTGGCATTCCAAGTGGGTGAATTCCTTGAGCATGTCAAGCCCACTAAGTTCAGAGACTACAAAACAATAAAAATGGAATGGGGATCCATCCCATTGTTCCTTGCTGCCTCGCTTGGAGGGGACAATCACATTAGTGCAACTCAAGGGAACTAGACCTGGGCCTTTTCAAAATGTTTACTTTCAAAATGTGGGTAGTGTGGTGGGAAATGGGGACCATATGGAGAATCAGCCGTCAGGGACTCTGTTCTGGCTATAGGATGTGACCTTTGCATTTGTCTCATCTGCGAACTAGGACGCTCCAATGTCGGCATGAACAAATATATATTCCACCATGAGCAATCCAAGGAATGGTTTTAGGAACCATGAACTGGCCCCTGATGTCCTCTCTGACCTCACACCCCCCAACTTCTCACCATCTCTGATCCATTCAGCACATAAGTTCCCCCAAGTGCCACTCTTGTCCTTCTTGTCCCTGGACCTTTGTATTCTTTCTTGCTCACTCTTGAGATCTTTTAACCTTTAGATGTCATTTTTTTTTTTTTCTGGACGGCTTTCCATACCCCCACGTCTGGTCTAGGGATCCCTTTTATGGGCTTGTGACATTCTCTGTGAATGTCTCCATTCCCACTCTTTGTCATCACTTCTTTCCTTGTCTCTGTCTCTATTTACACTGAGAGTGGATGCCAAGTCTTACAAACACCCACGTTCCTGGTCTTAGCAAGAGCAACAATTATAACGAATTATTACTGATTGAGAATTCTGTACTGAGCTTTGATTCTAAATATTTTATATCTATGACTTCAATTAGAGCTGAATCCTTTGAAATAGAAACTATTTTTAATCCATTTGACAGGTGGAGAGACACAGGCTTAGAGAAGTTGTGTTGTTTGTCCAGAGTCACTTACCTAGAAAGAGATAGAGGGGATTCATGCACCAGAATCTTTGCCTGTTTCCACATGTGATGTGGCTCACATAATATCCTCAGGGATGAAATAGCCATGAAGTATGCGCTTGGGAAATTCATGATCTAAGGTGGGCGCAGTTGTGCACGCCTGCAATCCTAGCCACTTGGGAGACTGAGGCAGGGGTACCACAAGTTAGAGGTCAGCCTGGGCAACTTAGATGCTGTCTCAAAATTTAAAAGGTAGGGGGAAGATAGAGGGGATGTAGCTCAGTAGAATGCCCCTGGGTTCAATCCAAGTACAGCCAAAAAAAGAAAAAGGAAAAAAAAGTCTAAAAATAAGGGGAGTGGGAAGAAACATTTGGACAGATGAGAATGTTCATGGCCTTGATGGTGGTAATGAATTTTGGGTATATACTTATGTCCAGATTCATCAAGTTGGAGTCATTCATTATGTATAGCTTTTACATGTCAGTCATACTTCAGTTAATTTTTGTTGTTGTTGTTTTAAGAAATAGAGGATCTGACTGGGAAAAGAGACAGAAACACACATTATCCCAAGGGCCAGGAGAGAGTCTGCTCACCTTTTAGCCTTGCAGTCCAGCTAACTTCTCATACCCCCCAACTTATGCACCTATGATTTCTGTGACTGTTCTTCTAGTTAGGATCACAGAAGCAGGGCTGCTATAGCCCATTCCGACTAGAAACAGGTTTCTTGAGTGGGGTGAGGAGGAACTCACATGCACTGAGCATCTGTGGGGCAAATCTCAACCTGTGGGCTCCCTGTTACTCCTCTGAAAGGCTCTGCAGTAGCTGATGTGGTCCAGATTTTAAGACAAGGAACATGAAGTTGTTAAAAGAAAACCAACTTGTCTAAGATCTCTCAGGCAGCAGAGGGTCTGGTCTGTCCTCAGAGTTAGGTTCTTCCGATTTCAAAATCAATTGAGGGGATAGAATGGCAAGTAAAGAATACTGCTCCCTAGAAATTTCTGTCACCCCTGCTCCTGCCATCCTTACTGCCTGAAGTTCTCACCATGCAATGGGTTTGGTTTCGGGGGTGTCTTTTTTTTTTTAAGCTTACTGATTCTTGGATACAATGCCAAGAACTCAGTACCTTGTCAGTGACTTAAAGCAGATGTGAAAAGGGCCTGAGTCTTTAGGAAACCCCTGTGGAGATGAGGACAGGCATTCCATGCAATTGTCTTCTAAATCTCTTTTGTTGGTGTGGCAAACCCTCAGAATTAAGAAATCCTGCATGCTGCCCGCTCCACCCTTCCCGAGTCCCATCCCTGTTTCAGAATTCCCCTTTTCCATATGCCCCAGATATCCTAGTAGCTGACATTGACCAGGAAAGCCTAATATTATGGAGTTAGATATTGTAGAGAGTTCAAACCTGTGGTCTTCTGCTTGACAAAGTGTGGCCCAAGGCAGTTACCTGTGTATACAGCCACATACAAGAGAAGGACTCTTCCCAGCATCTGATCCCCTCTCCCAGACACATGATGGGACTAAAGTCGAGGACAGACCTTAGCCTCTGCTACCTGTGAGTTAATTTTTGAAGGGCTTCATGCATCTTATCTCTAAAACACCAGCTACTCCAGAGCCCCTTCAGCAGGGATAGTGGGGAGCCCACAGGTGGAACTTACGCCCTAGATGCTCAGTACACACGAGTTCCTCCTTGCCCCACTCTGAAACCTGTTTCTTGAATAGGGAGGTTAAGAGAAAACACGACTGTTCTGTCTCTGCCCCCTGCATGTTTTAATTACTACTAAAGAGTGACAACTGGAAGAGGTGATTTTTTAGCTAGCCAGAAATTAAGGGATGTTCTGTCTCTGTAGCAAATGCACATTCCCCTAAGAGCTGGATGGGTCTGATGGGCAGGGGGGATGCTTGGCTGGGACCACTGTGTGTCCATCATAATCCCCTCTGTTCCCTAACCTAATCTGGAAGTGTCAAGTGGGAGTGAGTGGTCTTGGCAGCTGGAGAAAATGAAAGTAGGGAGAGAACAAAGGAAGAGAATCAGTAGCAGTGGCACGAAAAGAAGAAAAGAGAATGTAGATATATCGTCCTTGGAATGAATCTTAAAAATGCTCAGATCTCTGAGCTCTTAATTTGCAGCCCATGGACGATCTGCAGGGATTCTACTGGCTTCCTGAAATGATGCACAAAACTGTGTGTGTGGGCATTTTTTTCTGAAGAGGGGAATGATGATGTCCATTGCAGTCTCAAAATGCTCATGATCCCTCAAAGAGAGGAGCCAGCATACAATCTACTTACCACTCTGTTCAGATAACCAACTAACTAACTAACTAAATAAATAAAAGGTGAAGGAGGAGTTCAAAAAATGTCCAAGGTCATGCTATAAATTAGTGGGATGTCAGAATTTGGACCAAGGTCTCCAACGCCCGATGCTGTGCCCTTTCTCTTCTGCTGTGCCTCTTCTCTGCTGGCTGCAGGATGAGAGCTTAAGTGATATGTTTGTGGAGGTCTGAGGGCGTGGCTCTGACAGAAGGGAATATTTGACATCATGGTCTTTGATATTTAACCATGCCTTCTCTGACACACCTCTTGGTAGGTTCTGTCCTGCATGGGAACTTATTTCTATTACTTATCTTTTCCAAATCTGATCTCTATTAGCTTGCCTATCATATCATTTTATCCACCCAAAGACATGGTCCCTCTAAGATTGTGAGGATCTGCAGCAGCATATAAAAGGCTTTGGAAAGAGGGCCGGGACACAGCAAAATGTTTTCCTTGAGAAATTGTTCCTCTTATAGTCATGGGTCAGCCAAACATCTTCAACAGCCTTGGGTGTCCTTGATTATTAGTTTTTAATTTACTTTTTTTTGTTGTTGAGGTATAACCTATGAATAATAAAATGTATAAATTGTAAGTATAGAACTTGGTGAATTTTTGTATATACACACAAAAATACATCTAATACACCTAATACTGAACATTTACAGCAGCCAAGAAGGTTCCAATTAATATTAACCTCTTATTCACAGACCACCAACATAATGACCTCTATTATGATAAATTCATTTTGTTACTTCTTGTATATATTATAAATAGAATCAAATACTATGTACTCTTTTATATTTAGCCTCTTCTGCTCAATATAGTGTCTTTTAAAGTCATATATGTTAAGTGTGGCAGTATTCTTTTTCATTGGCACATTATATTCCATTATATCAATCTACTTTTTTTGTTTACCCATTTGCCTGAAATAGATAATTTGCATTGCTTTCATCTTTTGGCAATTAGGAAAAAGACTACTATGAACATTCTTAGTATGTTGCAATGTACATGTTTTTTTTATGAACATAAATACTCATTTACCCTAAGGGATGGAATTGTTGGAGTGTGTATATGTGTGTGTGTGTGTGTGTGTGTGTGTTGTGTGTGTGTGTATGTTTATCTTCATTTTCTTTATTCATCTTTTGAAGGGCATCTAGGTTGGTTCCATGACTTAGCTATTATGAACTGTGCTACTGTAAACATTGATGTGGCTGCATCAGTGTAATATGCTGGTTTTAAATCCTTTGGATATATACTGAGGAATGGTATAATTAGGTCAAGTGGTAGTTTCATTCCTAGTTTTTTGAGGAATCGCCATACTGCTTTCTAGAGTTGTTGCATTAATTTGCAGTCCCACCAGCAAGTTATGAGTGTTTCCTTTGCCCCACATTCTTGCCAACATTTATTGTTACTTGTATTCTTGATAAGTGCCATTCCAACTAGAGTGCAATGGAATTTCAGTGTAATTATAATTTGCATTTCACTAAATGCTAGAAATTTTGTACATTTTTTCATGTATTTGTTGATTATTCATTTTTCTCCTTTGGAGAAGGGTCTATTCAGCTCCTTTGCCCATTTATTGATTGGGCTATTTGCTTGTTTGTTTTGGTATTAACCTTTTTGAGTTTTTTGTATATCCAGGAAATTAATGCCCTATCTGAGGTACAGGTGGCAAGATTTTTGCCATTCTATAGGTTCTCTTTACTCTCTTATTTATTTTGCTGTAAATGAACTTTTTAGTTTGATGCTATCCCATTTACTGATTTTTTATTTTATATCTTGTGCTTTAGGAGTCTTGTTCAGGAAATCAGTTCCTGTGCCAATGTGTTGAAGTATCGGGCCTAGTTTTCTTCTAGTAGGTACATGGTATATAGCATAATTCCTAGGTTTTTTTTTTTAATCCACTTAGAGTTGATTTTGGTGTAGGTTGAGAGACAGAGATTAACTTTTATTTTACTATTATATGGATTTCCATTTGCTAAAGAGACTATCTTTTCTTCAGTGTGTGTTTTTGGTGCCTTTGTCTAGTATGAGATGACTGTATTTCTGTGGGTTTGTCTCTGCGTCTTCTATTCTGTTTTATTGATCTTCTTGCCTGTTTTGGTGCCAACATCATGCTGTTTTTGTTACTATTGCTCTGTAGTATAATTTAATGTCTGGTGTTGTGATGCCTCATGCTTCATATTTCCTGCTAAGGATGGCTGTAGCTATTTTGAGTCTCTTATTTTTCCAAATGAGTTTCATGATTGCTTTTTCTATTTCTATGAGGAATGTCATTGGAATTTTGATTGGAATTGCATTGAATCTGTTTAGCACTTTTGGTAGTAGAGTCATTTTGACAATATTAATTCTGCTTATTCAACAACATGGGAAGTCTTTCTCTCTTCTAAGGTCTTCCTCAACTCCTCTCTTTAGTTCTATAGCTTTTGTTGTATATATCCTTCACCTCTTTTTGTTAGATTGATTCCTAAGCATTTTATTTTTTGGAGGCTATTGTGAATGGGATGATTTTCCTAATTTCTCTTTCAGCTGACTCATCATTGGTGTATAAGAACACAATTGATTTATGGGTATTAATTTTATATTCTGCTACTTCGCTGAATTCATTTATGAGTTCTAGAAGTTTACTGGAGGAGTTATTTTTGGGATTTTCTAAATATAGAATCATGTTGTCTGCAAACAGAGATAGTTTGAGCTTTTTCCTATTGAAGTCAGCCAATCTTAGCACCTACCTCAGCCCTTCCCCAAGATCAATCTGCCTAGGTAGTTACCTGAATTCCTCCCTGCCCTAGTTCTGGTATTAACTTCCTCTGTAGCCCCCAATTCTCCCACCTTGACTTGACTGAGTTTCTGACAGCTGGACTGGGAAGAGCTCTCCGTGATCATGTGGCCTAGTCTCACTGTTGGGAGAGACAGGAAAGGGAAGCAGACAAGGAAAATGTTCCCCCACGGTGAACAGGTTCCCAGAGGACCTGACACAGGATGTGAACCCTTTGATGGCAGCAGTGAACATTCCTTATTCATCTCATCTTTTTGATCTCCTAAACTTTTAAAAGTACCCGACAGATGAAAATAGAGAATATTTGTAAAAAAAAAAAAAAGTAGAAAAAAGAAAAATGAACTGAAAGGAGAATTCTTAGAGATCATTTAGAATGGTGTTTGCCAAGCTGTAATAGAGCATGTGAGTCTGGTCTGCAGAGAGGATTTTAGGGGGTACCCTGTTCAATAACAGTGAATTCATTTTGAGAAAGGCATTTTCTCTACAATGCTCTTGTAATCATGGTGTTTACCTTGAGGAGAATCTCCCAACTTGGTTCTGTATAACACTTTATGTACACTTGCTAATCTTTCCCCCGAGCAAAGAGAAAAGAAGAGGATGTAGCTCGATTTTCATGATGCTTTGTTTTGGTTGTGTTTTTTTTTTTTGTTTGTTTGTTATTTTTTTTTTCTTTCCTTTTCTCCCAGTTGCCTTCAATTTGGAAAAAGTAGAAGTTTTTCATTTGTCCATGGTAGAATGTTTCATTTTTCACATACAAAAATTTAAGTATAAACAATCAAGTGCTTTCCCTTGAGAAAGGTGAAAGAAATGCTAATGAATGGGGTATGTGGATGTGGCAGAAAAATCTCGAAGGTGGACAGGGAATGACTGAAGGTGGATTGACATCTATCTAATTCATATTTTTTCGCCTTTCCTTTCCTTTTCTTTCTTTCTGTTTTTTTCTTTTTTTTAACTAGGCAGGGAGACAGAGCTCAGGAAGGAAACTCTTGGTGTTATCTGTGAGATCTCTCGGCATAGCTCTTCTGTTCACATCCACTGTCCATATTACTTTGGGAGGGAAAGAAAGACACAGACTTAGGCTCCCCATTTACAGTAAAGGAGGCTGGAGGGACCACCTGGAGCATTCTAGAAGCTTCCACTGAAGACACTTGCCTTTTTTCCAGAAGCCTCTCTTGGCACCTTGTTGGCCCAGAAGGGTGAAGAGTGGAGGGGTGGGGGAGGGGTGTTCTCATAATGCCGTCACCTAAGTAGCTACTGTTGGCAACTTCTCTCATCTATCCTAAGATAGATGTTTTCAAATGACTCCTTGTAAAATGTACTTTGGCTCATGGTCGCCCCAGCTTGGTTTAGCTGCTCTTTGGGCTCTGCCATCTTGGATCCTGCTTCTGGCATTTAGAACCCCAAGGCCAATTCCCCTTTTCAGTTTTTAACCCAGTGACTTCCCTGTTTTCTCTCAAGTTCCAGCCCTACTGAACTGCACATCTCCCCTCAGGAGGCACCCTCTTTCCCTTTCCCTTGTTCCCAAGCATTCCTTCTCTGTATCTGGAATCCCCTTCCTGGTCTCTGGCCCTCCACATCCTCCTGAGCAGCTTATGACCACCCTTCATCCAAAGAACTCCCTCTTTCATGGAGCCTTTATGATTCCTCTAACTGGATGCCATCTCTTTTCTATTCTACTGTAAGCCGGATCCACACTTTGCTGAACAGCTTGCTGAATGTAATGTGAAGTCCTATTCCAATGCATGACCTCACTTCGCTGTCACAGCCAACCCAAGAGCTACCTGGAATCCTTAAGATTGTCATTGCATATTGAGGAAACCAAAGAACAGAGAGGCTCAGGAGCTTGCCCAAGGTCACACTACTGCTAAGTTGCCAAGTTAGGGTTTAGATACCAGAACTCCCATTCTTGCTCAGTATTCCCTCCTGGCCACCCTCATTTCCTGTAGCATTCTGCTTTACATTTGGCTCAGTGAATTACGGGGAGCTCTCTGCTCATTTCTTCCTGAGATGCTGCAGTAACCAGACACATCTGAAGTGAAGATAGAGATGGCGAATGCCTTTTTCTCCCTGTATGTGCTATGGGAAGCTGGGGAATGACAAAGACACCTGTGATGTCCATGGAGTCACTGCAGGAGCAGCTATGGTATCCTGGTGGGAAGGCTGTGCAGGGGCGGGGACACCAGGGTGCATTCATTCTTTGTGCTGCTTTGATGCAGGGAGAGTGCCTGAACCCCTGCAGGAACTGGAGCTTCAAGGAGAGCGAGAACTTGGCTCCTGTCCCTGGGTTACTGCAGCAGCAGCAGCAGCAGCAACAGCCTTGCACAGGCTGCTCCTGCCCAGGGACACCATAAATCGCTGGGCCATGGACCTGACAGCCAGCCACGATGTGATCAGAAAGCCAATAGGAGCCACTGCAGAGGCTTTGGTGGCTGCTCGCTTTATGGTCCTCTCATCCATCACGCGAGACAGAGGAGCCACTGGGACGGTCACCTTCTTTCCAAATGAGGATTCAGGGGTGAGACAGTCAAGTCTCAGGTGGGCAGAGTGCATTAACTGTCGAAGCCATAATCTCAGCAGAGCATTTTCACATTCTCCTCTTCTCACAGGCATTACCTCACTTAATTTTCATTCACTCGCTCATTTATGGAGCAGGTAGCCATGACAAGACTACCAGGCAAGGGCCATCACTTCCCGACTTCTAAAAGATGGGAGGCAGCAAATATTCTCACCGAGCAGACTAAGGAGCCGAGAAGTAGCAGTGGGAAGCGCACCCAATCAGTAAGCAAAGAGCCTTCTCTGTGTGTTCTGCGATTGCTATTCTCATGTAAGTGAAGTTGGCAAAACCACTTCCCATCTCTGAACCAGCGTTTACTCATTTTTTTCCATGAATTATAATATCTTTAGAATTCATCATTTTTTAAAAAGACACTTATATATGGTTGAAATTGAAACTTTTTGAGAGGTACTTAAACCAAGCAAAGATGGTGGGGGTGTGACTCAGTGCAAGAGCACTTGCCTAGCCTGCAAGAGGCCTTGAGTTCCATCTCCAGTACTGCAACAAACAACAGCCACAAAAACAAAGCACCTCCTTCTCACGGCTCCTTTTATTCCAAAGATGACAACTCTATCTTTCTAGAAAACAATTTGTGTGTGTGTGTATAGAATAAATGGAAATATGCTGCCCTGAACTTTGCTTATTTTTAACTCAACAGTATGTCTTAGAAACCTTCTCATGTCCACAAGATACATCTAACTCACTCTTTTTAAAGGTTACTTGTGATTACGCTGTACAGACACACAATACTTAATGATTTGACCTGTTTGCTGTTGATAGATGCTTAGGTTGTATTTTTTTTCCCTTTTTGTTGCTTTATGAACAATGCTGCAGTGAATTTTCTTGTCCAAATGTCTGGGCATACTTTTGGGTAAATTCTCAGCAAAGAAACTGCTGAGTCAAAAGCAAAGTGAATTTTGATATTTGAGAAAGCTTTTGCAGTTTTGTCTTCCAAAATTTGCCTTGATTAACATTCCATCCAGTAGTATACGAGAGTGTCTTTTCTTACAGATTTCTTTTTCTTTCTTTCTTCTTCTTTTTTTTTTGCCAATCTTACAAAACATATTTAAAAATAAGTAGGCAGAATCCTATTACCTCCAAATCCCAGTTTCAACTTGAATTTCGTCTCCATCTTCTGAGCTGCTATGTACGCTCTACTTTTTTTTTTTTAAGAGAGTGAGAGAGAGGGGGACAGAGAGAGAGAATTTTAATATTTACTTATTTTTTCTTAGTTCTCGGCGGACACAACATCTTCATTTGTATGTGGTGCTGAGGATCGAACCTGGGCCGCACGCATGCCAGGGGAGCGCGCCTCCGCTTGAGCCACATCCCCAGCCCTGTACACTCTACTTTGATGTCTGATTTTTTTTTCCCCCTCTGTTAGACCTGAGGCTGGGGAAAGCATCATTGTTCATATGTATAATAGTAATCATCTCTTTGTGTTTTCGAGTGATCTAACAACGTAAGAAAAAAAGAGCAAGTTCACATACGTGAAGTTCTCATTTGACCAAAGCTGCTGGAGACAAAAATCTGTGAGGACAGAAGGGAGACAGCCACACCAGAGCATCAGAGATAAATACTGAGCAGGCCACTCTTTATGAGGTTATTCTACAAGGATTTGGCACGTGCGGGTCCTCATCCCTGATCTGAAGCTCCTGGAAGCAAATATTTAGGTCTCCTTTCACTTGTCCCCATAGAACTCAGTCAAGCATGACTGCTAGAGGGAAGACCAGCTGCTGCTGAGATTTTTGGTCAGTTTTGGCATATTGGCAGGGTCGTACAAACAGCAAGTTTATGAAATGTTAAAGGACCTGACACCTACACCTGGCAACGCCACTCACTCCCTGGGTGATCTCCTCACCCCTTTGATTCCAGATAAGTCATCTGTTCAGTGGAGATGAGGCTTGGAAAAAATCAGTTCTCATTTTATTTTTACTATTTTTTTTTTAGTTGTGGTTGGACACAATATCTTTCTTTCTTTCTTTCTTTCTTTCTTTCTTTCTTTCTTTCTTTCTTTCTTTATTTATTTATTTTAAGGGGTGCTGAGAATCCAACCCAGTGTCTCATACTTGTAAGGCAGGAGCTTTACCACTGAGCTACATACAGCCTCAACCCCAGTTCTCATTATTGAAGTGTTCTTTGTGACCAGCTAATGGGTCATACCATGATTTTCTTTTCTTTTTTACTTTTAATAGGGTTTTTTTTTTTTGAGGAGCTACCAAACTATTTTCCAAGTGTCTATGCCATTTTATCAGCCTTACTCTATACATATAATATGCTATATCTTCTCCTTTTGAATAGCTCCAGAGCTGCAGAGTCTACACTCTTCCTTCCTGTGTAGTTGAGCATTTTCAGTGACTTAGTTTCAAATATGTCCAAAGACTATTGAACTAACAACTCAACCACAAATACAAGCAGAGGCTTTATGGTGTGGAGGCCGGTGACAAAACCTTTCTTCATTTTTTTAATACATTTATTTTATTTATTTATTTTTATGTGGTGCTGAGGATCGAACCCAGAGCTCACATGTGCTAGGCGAGCACTCTACCACGGAGCCACAACCCCAGCCCACGTATTTTTTTTTAATAGGTGCTAGCTTACTTCCTATTTCTGAATTTCTTTTTCTTCTTTGGGTAGTGCTGGGGATCACACCCAGGGCCTCACTTATTCTAGGCAAGTGCTCTACCACTGAGCTCCATCCACTTACTTTTTGGAATAAGGTGATTCCTTATTGTGATTTTGATTTGCATTTCTCTGATGATTAGTGACATTGAATATTTGTTTTTTCCTTTACCTCCTGGTCATTTGTATGTCTTCTTTTGAAAACTTTTTTTTTTAAAAGAGAGAGAGAGAGAGAGAGAGAGAGAGAGAGAGAGAGAGAGAGAATTTTTAATATTTATTTTTTAGTTCTCGGCGGACACAACATCTTTGTTGGTATGTGGTGCTGAGGATGGAACCCGGGCCGCACGCATGCCAGGCGAGCGCGCTATCGCTTGAGCCACATCCCCAGCCCTATATGTCTTCTTTTGAGACAAGTCTGTTTAGATTTGTTGCCTGTCTTTAATTTGGGTTATTTGGCTTTTTTTCTTCTCTCTCTCTCTCTCTCTCTCTCTCTCTCTCTCTCACTACTAAGTTTTTAAAGTTTCTCACATAATCTGGAAGCTTACCCCTTGTCAGATACACAGTTTACAATTGTCTTCTCCTATTCTGTAGGTTTTCTCTTCACTCTGTTGACTATTGCCTTTGATCAGAAAATTTTTAGTTTGATGTAATCTTATTATTTTTTTACCTTTTTTTCCCCTGTGATTTGAGGGTCATGTCAAAAAAAGTTTTGCCCATGACAATGTCTGAAAGTAGTTTTCTTATGATTTTTTTCTAGTAGTTTTATAGTTTGGGGCTTTACATTCAAGTATTTAATGCATTTTGAGTTGATTTGTGTAACTGGTGAGAGAGGAAGGTCTAGTTTTATTCTTCTGCATGTAAATATCCAATTTTCCCATCACCATCTATTGAAAAGACTCGGCCTTTCTCTAATGTGTGTTCTAGTAGCATTGCTAAAAATTAATAGATGTGCGGTTTACTTCTAGGCTCTCTATTCTGTTCCCTTGGTCTAAATATAGTTTTAACTTTTTAATAAAAATTTATGATTGTATACCTAGAAGACCCACAAAAACTCTACCAGAAAACTTCTAGAACTAGTAAACGAATTCAGCAAAGTGGCAGGATATAAAATCAACACCCATAAATCAAAGGCATTTCTGTATATCATTGACAAATCTTCTGAGAAGGAAATGAGGAAAACTACCCCATTAACAATATCCTCAAAAAAAAATAATCTTAGGAATCAGCTTAATGAAAGAGGTGAAAGATCTATATAATGAAAACTATAGAACCCTAAAGAGAGAAATCAAAGAAGACCTTAGAAGATGAAAAGATCTACCTTGCTCTTGGATAGGCAGAATTAATATTATCAAAATGACCATACTACCAAAAGCACTATACAGATTCAATACAATTCCGATCAAAATCCCAATGGCATTCCTCATAGAAATAGAAAAAGCAATCATGAAATTCATCTGGAAAAATAAGAGACACAGAGTAGCTAAAGCAAGCCTTAGCAGGAAGAGTGAAGCAGGTGGCATCACTATACCAGACCTTAAACTGTACTACAGAGCAATAGTAACAAAACCAGCATGGTATTGGCACCAAAATAAATTGGTAGACCAATAGTAAAGAATAGAGGACACAGAGCCTAACCCACAAAACTACAGTTATCTTATATTCAACAAAAGTGCCAAAAACATGCACTAGACAAAAGATAGCATCTTCAACAAATGGTGCTGGCCAAAACTGGAAATCCATATGCAACAAAATGAAATTAAACCCCTATCTCTCACCATGCACAAAACTTAATTCAAAATGGATCAAGGACCTAGGAATCAAACCAGAGACTCTGCGTCTAATAGAAGAAAAAGTAGGCCCCAATCATCATCATGTGGAATTAGGCCCCAACTTCCTCCTATAGCGTAAGAATTAAAAATCAAACTAAGAAGTTTCTTCTCAGCAAAAGAAACAATATGTGAGGTGAACAGAGAGCCTACATCCTGGGAGCAAATTTTTACCCCTCACACATCAGACAGAGTACTAATCTCTAGGGTATATAAAGAACTCGAAAAGCTAAACACCAAAAACAAAAACAAAAAAACAAAACAAAACAAAAAAAACAAATAACCCAATCAACAAATGCACCAAGGACCTAACAGACACTTCTTTGAAGACGATATGCCACCAATCAACAAATATATGAAAAAATGCTCATCATCTCTAGCAATCAGAGAAATGCAAATCAAAAGTACTCTAAGATATCTTGCTTCAGTCAGAATGGCAGCTATTATGAAGACAAACAACAATAAGTGTTGGTGAGGATGCGGGGGAAAAAGGTACACTCATACATTGCTGGTGGGGCTGCAAATTGGTACAGCCAATATGGAAAGCAGTACGGAAATTCCTTGGAAATCTGGGAATGGAACTACCATTTGACCCAGCTATTCCTCTCCTTGGACTATTCCCAAAGGACTTAAAAACAGCATACTACAGGGACACAGTCACATCAATGTTTATAGCAGCACAATTCACAGGAGCTAAACTGTGGAGCCAACCTAGATGCCCTTCAGTGATGAATGGATAAAAAAATGTGGCATATATACACAATGGAATTTTACCCAGCATTAAAAAAGAGCAAAATCATGGCATTTGCAGGTAAACGAATGGCGCTGGAGAAGATAATGCTAAGTGAAGTTAGCCAATCCCCCCAAAACAAATGCTGAATGTTTTCTCTGATAGAAGGAGGTTGACTCATAGTGGAGGAGGGAGAGGGAGCATGGGAGGATTAGATGAATTCTAGATAGGGAAGAGGGTTGGGAGGGAAAGGGAGGGGGCAGGGGATTAGTAAGGATGGTGGAATATGATGGACATCATTGTACAAAGTACATATATGTATGAAGACTTGAACTGGGTGTCAACATACTTTATATACAAACAGAGATATGAAAAATTGTGTTCTATATGTGTAATAAGAATTGTAATGCATTCCACTGCTGTTGTGTATTTTAAAAAAACAAAATCAATAAAAAATTAAAAAAATGTAAAGAGTAGGTCTGGGGTTGTGGCTCAGTGGTAGAGTGCTTGCCTCGCATCTATGAGGCATTGGCAATGTTTGATCCTCAGCACCACATAAAAATAAATAAATAAAAATAAAGGTAATGTTTCCATCTACAACTAAAATATTGTTTAAAAAAATTTTTTGAAGAATCAATTCTCTAAAGGTAATGTGTACAATAAATTAAAATACCTCATAAAATTTTAAAACAAAAATAATTTATCTCTAATAATGCATGCAGGGTCTTTTTATGATTTTTTTCAGTTTAGTTATCTTTTGACCTCTGATTATATAAGATAAAAGTTACTTCTTTTTCCCCACAAATGCCTCCTTGAATATATACAAATAGACTTCCACTCTTTTAATTTCCTTACTATGGTTATTATAAAGTTTGTTGTATAAATATTCTGTTTACATTATGTAACTGATAGTTTGCTGAGCTATTTACAGTACAATGATTTCTTGTTCTTTATTCTCTGTTTTCTGTGGGATTGATTTTATCTTCTTTAGTTGTTTAGGTTTTTCTTTTTCTTAGTGTTGGGAATTGAACACAGGGCCTTAAATATGGTAGTCAGGTGGTTTACCACTGTCCTATACCTTAGTCCTGTTTAACATTTTTTTAAAAAAAGATAATTTCCCCAAATTTGTCTCCAACTGCCATACTCACCCTTTATTTTTGTCCATCATCTTTTAGTTCATTCAGACATGATAGGTATTGTATTAAACACAGGTTCTCTGAGATATCACACATAGAATTTCTAACTTGCTTTAATCTGCAATTGTTGCTTCCTGGGTGAGCTGTCCCCCTTTCATTTTGGGGGTCTCCTGTTATCTTCATCCTGAGGAATCCCTTCCCTTCTTTCTTGAGGTGAATCCCATTTCTTTCTCCTTTTTGCTTTCTTCTTCATTTTGGTGGAGGACTTCTTTCAGTAGTTTTCTCAGAAAGGAGGCACAGGATGAACCTTCTAATAACTTGTGTGTTTAAAAATCTCTCTCATTTATCTCCACACTTAATTAGCTTTTTGGTAGGGTTCACAATTCTGGGTTAGAAATTGTTTTCCTTTACAATTTTAAAGGTATTACTTTTTTTCGTCAACAACTAACATTTCTGTTTTTAAGCCTGAAGTATCTGCTTAATGAGCCTTAGTATGTACCTGTTTTTTTTTTTTCACCCCTCTGTGAAATCTTTCAGATCTTTTCTTCCTTCCAAGAATTCTGAAATTTTCATTGATGGGATTTGATTTAGTCCTATTTTTATCCTCTGTTCTGGTCTTTCTCATAGATCTTTCTTTAGTTATGGGAAATTATTAGAAATTATTTCTTTGATGATTTTCTTTCCACCATTTCCCCTTTCTCTCTGGTTGGAATCCCTGTTGTATAGATGCTGGATATTTTACATAAATTATCTTTTGAATATTTTCTTCCCTATGACTCATTTCTTTGTTTTTTTTCTTTTTTTGCTTTTATGTTTGGTAGATGTTTTTGACGTCATTGTTCATTCAGTCCTTCATTTAGCTTTTCAGTTCTCTGATCACAATTTTAATTTCCAAGAGTTCTTTCATATTTTCTAATTACTCCCCAAGCAGGATTTTTGCATTATGGAAGTGATATCTCCTTTCCTCTCTCTGAGGATATTAATGGCAGTTTTTGTTTTATTCTAGGTTTTTACCTTTCTGCACAGCATTTGTTTCACAAACTTACTTTTTTCCTATTTGCCTGTTATTCATGTTAGAGGACTTTTTGCACCAGCCATCTCTTGCTCTCTGCTCATATTTAACTATGGTAAGCCACACAACTATTTGGGAGGGGTGTGTGTGTGTGTGTGTGTGTGTGTGTGTGTGTGTGTATATACATACATGTGTGATTGCATTATAAGGTTATCTGCTTGGGCTACTTTATGAGAGAATTCTTTTTTTTTTATTGATTGTTCAAAACATTACAGAGCTCATGACATATCATCTTTCATACATTTGATTCAATTGGGTTTTGAACTCCCATTTTTACCCCAAATACAAATTGCAGAATCACATCTGTTACACACTCACATTTTTACATAATGGCATATTAGTGACTGTTGTATTCTGCTGCCTTTCCTATCCCCTACTATCCCCCCTCCCCTCCTCTCCCATCTTCCCTCTCTACCTCATCTGCTGTTGTTCAATTCTCTCCCTTGTGTCCCCCCCCCCTTTCCCCTCACAACCTCTTATATGTAATTTTGTGTAACATTGAGGGTCTCCTACCATTTCCATATGCTTTCCCTTCTCTCTCCCTTTCTCTCCCCCCACTTGTCTCTGTTTAATGTTAATCTTTTCCTCATGCTCTTCCTCCCTGTTCTGTTCTTAGTTGCTCTCTTTATATCAAAGAAGACATTTGGCATTTGTTTTTTAGGGTTGGCTAGCTTCACTTAGCATAATCTGCTCTAATGCCATCCATTTCCCTGCAAATTCTATGATCTTGTCATTTCTTAGTGCTGCATAGTAATCCATTGTGAATAGATGCCACATTTTTTTTTATCCATTTATCTATTGAAGGGCATCTAGGTTGGTTCCAGTCTAGCTATTGTGAATTGTGCCGCTATAATCATTGATGTGGCAGTATCCCTATAGTGCGCTCTTTTAAGATCCTCAGGGAGTAGTCCGAGAAGGGCGATAGCTGGGTCAAATGGTGGATCCATTCCCAGCTTTCCCAGGAATCTCCATACTGCTTTCCAAATTGGCCTCACCAATTTGCAGTCCCACCAGCAATGTACAAGTGTACCCTTTTCTCCACATCCTCGCCAACACTTATTGTTGTTTGACTTCATAATGGCTGCCAATCTTACTGGAGTGAGATGGTATCTTAGGGTGGTTTTGATTTGCATTTCTATGATTGCTAGAGATGGTGAGCATTTTTTCATGTACTTGTTGATTGATTGTATGTCCTCCTCTGAGAAGTGTCTGTTGCTTTCGTAAGTCTTTTATCCTTGAGCTGGTTAGAGTCTTCAGAGAAGACTGCATCTTCACCACCATCACTCCTGACCTGATGCTGGGAAGGTCATAGATCAGAAGGACCTGCCCCATCTTCTAATATCTTTCCTAGAGAATATGATTGCTGTTCTTTTGATAGTCTGTGTGGAAATAAAGCTGGCATCTCAGCACTCAGATAACGAACTGTTTGGTTAATACTCTCTTCCTAAATTCTTCCTGATGCCTACATATTTAGAGATCTTGGTTTTATTCATTCTTCAGGATGAACTTCTGGTTTTCTTTCAGGATTGGTTTGATATTTTCCTAGCTATGCGGGTTGGGGGAGGAGATCTGGGGGTGTGACTACTTTTTCAAAGTCTTTTTCTTTTTTTTCATGAAAAGTTTCGAAACACATACTATAGTAGAGAAAGGAGTATAAAGAATCACTATCTTCCTGATACCCAGTTTGAATATCTGGCAAGATTCTACTCCTTACCTTTACTCCTAAAGCACCCTCCTGGTGTTCGGCCCCGCCTCCACTTGCCAGAGGCACCACCCGCCCTGAACATCTGGGGTTTCTTCAGCGACTGCTATGTATTTCCTCATTTGTTCGCTCTCCCCACAACTACCTGTGGAGCCTGCTTCCTTGGTTAGCCTAATGAAGTTGGTACTTTTCTTTTTGCTCTTCAGTTTTCAGGGTTTTTTTTTTTTATTGCTACTGTCTTTTCTTTGGGTTTCTTTGCCATGTTTGTTTTGCTACAAATTATATTCTGTGACCGACACCTGAGATTTTTAATATACTCTGCCTGACAATTTATTTCCCCAATTCTTTGATGCGCTGATCTTTCATATCTCATTTCTCTCTTCCTATTCTCCTAGAAATTCTGCCTGAACTCCTGATTATGAGCTGAGGGCCCCTCTCTGCCCTGATTTTACTCTGACTTTATCTCACCAACGCACTTATCCCATTATAAGTAACTTCTTGGAGACCCACATACACATTCCTAGCACACATTATACATGCAGGAAAGCGTTTTGCAGCATGTGACAGAAATAATCAATATTTTCTCTACCAACTTATTTAAAAATCCTGAGAACAACACTAGGTCCTGTGATTATTTCCAATTTATATGAAGAAAACAGAGAGACACTCTTATGCAATAGGTTGCCCAAGTTCAAGTGGAGGAAGAGTCAGAAATGGAGCTCATGTTGCCTGCTTCTAGAATCTGGCAGGTAGTGGGTGTTTCAGATCCAGTTGTGCAAGAAACAAGCATATTTATTCCATTTGTTGTATGAGAGAGTTCCCATGCAGGTCCAGTGCACTGGTAGTCAGGAAGCCCTTCACCAGGAGCACTTCTATTATATCCTGAGGCACTGCTTACATCCAAGCTGTGAGGGAAGGCAGAAGTCACTGCTGTTCCTAACTACAAATACTCCTCTGTTGCCTGCCCTCTGGACACCCAGAGAAGAGATCCTCAGAATCATAACACAGTGTATATATGCCAATTTTTTTATCCATTCATCTACTGAAGGGCATCTAGGTTGGTCCCACAGTTTAGCTATTGTGAATTGTGCTGCTATAAACATTGATGTGGCTGTGTCCCTGTAGCATGCTGTTTTTTTTTTCCCTCTCATTTTTTTTTTATTGGATGTTCACAACTTTACAAAGCTCATGATAAATCATATTTCATAAATTAGAATCAATTGGGTTATGAACTCCCATTTTTTCCCAAATACAGATTGCAGAATCACATCGGTTACACATCACATTTTTACATACTGCCATATTAGTGACTGTTGTATTCTGCTACTTTTCCTATCCTCTACTATCCCCCCTCCCCGCCCCTCCCATCTTCTCTCTCTACCCCATCTACTGTAATTCATTTCCCTCCATGTTTGTTATCCCATTCCCCTCGTAAACTCTTAAATGTAATTTTGTATAACAATGAGGGTCTCCCTCCATTTCCATGTGATTTCCCTTTTTTTTCTCCCTTTCCCTCCCGCCTCATGTCTCTGTTTAATGCTAATCTTTTCTTCCTGCTCATCCTCCCTGTTCTGTTCTTAGTTGCTCTCATTATATCAAGGAAGACATTTGGTATTTGTTTTTTAGGGATTGGCTAGCTTCACTAAGCATAATCTGCTCTAGTGCCATCCATTTCCCTGCAAATTCCGTGATTTTGTCATTTTTTAGTGCTGCGTAATACTCCATGGTGTATAAATGCCACATTTTTTTTATCCATTCATCTATTGAAGGGCATCTGGGTTGATTCCACAGTCTAGCAATTGTGTATTGTGCTGCTATGAACATCGATGTGGCAGTATCCCTGTAGTGTGCTCTTTTAAGGTCTTCAGGAAATAGTCCGAGTAGGGCAATAGCTGGGTCAAATGGTGGTTCCATTCCCAGCTTTCCCAGGAATCTCCATACTGCTTTCCAAATTGGCCGCACCCGTTTGCAGTCCCACCAGCAGTGTACAAGAGTACCCTTTTCCCCACATCCTCGCCAGCACTTGTTGTTGTTTGACTTCATAATGGCTGCCAATCTTACTGGGGTGAGGTGGTATCTTAGGGTGGTTTTGATTTGCATTTCCTTGACTGCTAGAGATGGTGAGCATTTTTTCATGTACTTGTTGATTGATTGTATGTCCTCCTCTGAGAAGTGTCTGTTCAGGTCCTTGGCCCATTTGTTAATTGGGTTATTTGTTTTCTTATTGTCTAATTTTTTGAGTTCTTTGTATACTCTGGATATTAGGGCTCTATCTGAAGTGTGAGGAGTAAAAATTTGTTCCCAGGATGTAGGCTCCCTATTTACCTCTCTTATTGTTTCTCTTGCTGAGAAAAAACTTTTCAGTTTAAGAAAGTCCCATTTGTTGATTCTTGTTATTAACTCTTGTGCTATGGGTGTCCTATTAAGGAATTTTGAGCCCGTCCCCACAATCTGTAGATCGGAGCCAACTTTTTCTTCTATCAGACGGAGAGTCTCTGATTTGATATCTAGCTCCTTTATCCATAGCATGCTGTTTTTAAGTCCTCTGGGTATAGTCTGAGGAGAGGGATAGCTGGGTCAAATGGTGGTTTCATTCCCATTTTACAATGGAATATTACTCAGCAATAAATGAGAATAAAATCATGGCATTTGCAGCTAAATGAAATGGGGTTATCGAAGATAATGCTAAGTGAAATTAGCCAATCCCAGAAAACCAAATGCCAATTGTTTTCTTTGATATAAGGAGGCTTATTCACAGTGGGATTCGGAGGGGGAGCATGGGAGGAATAGAAAAACTCTAGATAGAGCAGAGGGGTGGGAGGGGAAGGGAGGGGGCGTAGGGTTATTAATGATGGTGGAATGTGATGATCATTATTATCCAAAGTACATGTATGAAGACATGAATTAGTGTGAATGTACTTTGTATACAACCAGAAATATGAAAAACTGTGCTCTATATACAAATAAAAAAAAAAAGAAAAGAATCATAACACAGTGGCCTCACAGAGTCTGCTCAGACACAGTCTGAGTTTAATCCTCATCTGGATTTTATACTTTCCAGATGAGGATTAAACTCAGACTGCGTATCAGTTGCCTGGTATTTAGTAGGGTTCTCAGTGTATGTTAAGGGTTGGTGTAAATCACTTGGCAAGTCAGATCAATTGAATGATCAATCCCGTAATCACCAAGTGACAAGGTAGGAGGCATTTTAGCCCACCTCATACCTGGGGTCTCAGCATTTAAAAAGTTATGAGGTCAGATCTTGCCTTTAACTCCTGTTCTTCTTGAGTGTCAATCTTCCTTATCCTCCCACAAGTCTCAAATGTCTGGTGTCCAATGCCACCTTTCTGTGAGTGACCATCGCCCCAAGATGCCTCCCCTGCAATATCTTTTTTGCAGATCAGTTAACTATTATTAATATAGTTAAAAAAAGTCTATGGACTGCCTCTCAATGCAATGAAGCTGGAGTTTGACATGAAACTAGTTTCTCTGCTTTACCAATTTCTTTCTGGGTTCTTGTCTCACAAGTTTGAAGAATAAAATCCACAGATAATAAATAGAAGGCAGAAGCAAACACATTATGATTTATTTCAGTGAAAATAAAAGAGAGAGAGATCTCCCACAAGGTGAGAGGGGGATCTGATAGTAAGGTTTCCACTTAAATGTTCTAGTCTAGGGGCTTTGATAGCCTCTGGGTAGGGGATTGATCAAAATCCCTGCTAAATGGTTATGGGGAAAGCGATGTCCCAGGAGAGTAGTGAGCTGAAGGTCCAAACTGTGGTTCTTGCGTTCCAGTGAAAGGAAATTTAAAGTCAGACACGGAAAGTCCTACAAGAGACTTTTATTGTAAGTGAAAATAAACTGGAAGTCAAGTGAGAGTAGGGTGAAAGTAGGGTGAGGATCAAGGAGAGCGCGCTCTCAAGGGACAGCGAGGGCCTGTCTCCAAGCAGAGAAGGACGAAGGGATCCGTGCTGTCTCCAAGTTCATTGCCCTCTCACGGTTGTCTTGCGAATTGGGGACCACCGGACACACTCTTTGCTAATCAGGTGTTCAACTCTTTCTGCACACCGGCTGGTGGAGTAGTTACTTATTTACTTATTTTAACCTTAGTTGGTCCCTTTCTGGAACTCTCCTGGTGACCATCCTCTTCAGGGGGGCTTCAGCAACAAGTCAATCCTCTGTCCATATGAGCACTGGGGTCGGCCACCCGTCAGAGGTTACCTTACTGCACTGTGCCACTAAAGAATGCCCCCTTCTGAGATGGAGGAGACGTAACTCCGAGTTTTATCCTGAACTTTGTGGGCCCTGTCAAGAGCTAGTCCCATAAATCCTTCTTTCTTGATGTATTTCCCCATTAACTCCCTTTTCTTCTGTTTGTTTACCCTCCGTACCGGTGTTTCTCCTCAGGTTATCTCTCTACAGGTTATTTATTCATGTGCCTTGGCAGTAACTTACAACTTTAAGGGTAACTTAAAGTGAACCTGTGACTTTACTATGAATTCCACTGCTTTGTACTAACTACTACTTAAGTAGTTAAGGCGACTGGTCAAGATCTATGCTAAATAGGTATGAAAAAAGTCTCTAAGCTATTGGCTCAGCCAGTGACCTTCTAATTGACTATGTCCCTTAGCCCTCCCCTGAGTTTGAATTTTCCGATAACTTCCACTGGGGCCCACCCCGATTTCCACTTTTCTTGCTGCTGTAGAACAATGGAGGTGAACTCGTGGAGTGGTCTTTATATCAGGGGGGAAAATAGAACCCCAACTTAATTGGCCTGCATTACCCTGATTGCCTGATCATCAACTACTATTCTTATTCACTAGAAATTTAATGATTAAAAAAAAGTGTGGCTCAGAGATGTTCTTTTCAGAAAAAAATATTTATTTTGTAGTTGTAGTGGGACACAATACCTTCATTTTAATGTTGTGCTGAGGATCCAAACCCAGGGCCTCACATGTGTTGGTGAGCGCTCTACCATTGAGCCACAACCCCAGCCCCTCAGAGATATTCAAGTCCTTAATTCCCCTTGTGTGTTTTCTCCTGGGCACGGCTTTGCAAAAATCGCAGGAAGGTATGACAATATCTCTGTCCTCTAGGAACTTAAAGTCTGGATGAGAAAATGGTAATTATACCAGTCGGAGCACAGTTAGGAACGGAACTCTGGGAGGCTTTTGCAGTGATTTCTCTGGAAGGGGAACTGCAGTGTGAGTGAGAGTTGGGTGTGCACAGCAGGAAGGAATGTGCCCACAGAGCATCAACCAAGGATCAGACACTGAAGGGCTTCTTTATACTTGTCTTTTCCATCAGAATGTCAAGACCTTGCCTAGTTTGGCCACCCTGTATTGCCAGTGCCTAGCACAGTGCTCAGCAGCTGCTGCAAGAATGAATTGGGAGGAGGAAGAGATGAAGGCAGATTTGTGAGACAAATCCTAAATCCGTGCAGCCAATCTGGAAAGCAGTATGGAGATTCCTTGGGAAACTTGGAATGGAACCACCACTTGATCCAGCTATTCCATTCCTTGGTCTATACCCAAAGGACTTAAAAACAGCGTACTACAGGGACACAGCCACATCAATGTTTATTGCAGCACAATTCACAATAGCTAAACTGTGGAGCCAAACTAGATGCCCTTCAGTGGATGAATGGATAAAGAAAATGTGGTATAAATACACAATGGAACATTAGTTGGCATCAAAAGAGAATAAAATCATGGCATTTGCAGGTAAATGGATGGAGTTGGAGAGTATAATGCTAAGTGAAGTTAGCCAATCCCCCAAAACCAAAGGCCAAATGTTTTCTTTGAGGATGCTGACTCATAATGGAGATGGGGGCAGGGATGAAGGGATGAAGGAACTTTAGATAAGGCCAAGGGGAGGGAGGGGAAGGGAAAGGGCAAGTGGGTAGGAATGGCAGGGTAATGATGTCTATCTCATTCCACCAAGTACATGTATGAAGACATGAGTGGTGTGAAGACACTTTGTGTACAACCAGTGACTTGAAAATTTGTGCTCTACATGTATAATATGAAATGAATTATATTCTGCCATCATGTATAACAAATTAGAATAAATAAATAATTTTTAAAAATCCTGAGCTTGAGCTGTACTTTTCTCCCCCAAGGATATGTGTTCAGATGTCCCAGGTGTAAGTAAATTATCCCTTAAACTAATCTAAAAAAAAAAAAATCCCTTCCTGTGGTGGCAGCCTCGGGTTCTGTGGTTCTAATCCCTGTGGGAGTGCTAATAGTTGCTAATGGCTTAATGTGGGATTCTTCCTAGAGCGGTTTGCATTTCCTAAAGATGCCTGCATCCCTAAGCAGTAGGATTTTAGGCCTTGTAACCAAAGCACGTGGGGAGATGATTGCTACAGCAAGGGACAGGTCTCCTTTCTGTACTCTGCCTAGACACCAGGGTCACCCAGGAATGTCTTGGTCAGTTTATTGTCTTACCCCAGGGAGGGTGGGTGTGGAAGAGTTTCTTTTGGGCCCTTCCCGCTTCACTTCTCGTCCCTCTCCTTGCTGTCCCTTGTCTCAGAGTCAACCAATGGGTGTCTTACTCACTCAACCTTGGGGACCCTAAGTCACATTCTCTTTTTTTTTTATTGGTTGTTCAAAACATTACAAAGCTCATGACATATCATCTTTCATACATTTGATTCAAGTGAGTTATGAACTCCCATTTTTACCCCAAATACAAATTGCAGAATCACATCAGTTACACATTCACATTTTTACATAATGGCATATTAGTGACTGTTGTATTCTGCTGCCTTTCCTATCCCCTACTATCCCCCCTCCCCTCCCCTCCCATCTTCCCTCTCTACCTCATCTGCTGTTGTTCAATTCTCTCCCTTGTTTCCCCCCCTTTCCCCTCACAACCTCTTATATGTAATTTTGTGTAACATTGAGGGTCTCCTACTATTTCCATATGCTTTCCCTTCTCTCTCCCTTTCTCTCCCCCCCACTCGTCTCTGTTTAATGTTAATCTTTTCCTCATGCTCTTCCTCCCTGTTCTGTTCTTAGTTGCTCTCTTTATATCAAAGAAGACATTTGGCATTTGTTTTTTAAGGATTGGCTAGCTTCGCTTAGCATAATCTGCTCTAATGCCATCCATTTCCCTGCAAATTCTATGATTTGTCATTTATTAGTGCTGCATAATACTCCATTGTGTAAAGATGCCACATTTTTTTTTTATCCATTCATCTATTGAAGGGCATCTAGGTTGGTTCCACAGTCTAGCTATTGTGAATTGTGCCGCTATGATCCTTGATGTGGCAGTATCCCTACAGTACGCTCTTTTAAGATCCTCAGGGAATAGTCCGAGAAGGGCGATAGCTGGGTCAAATGGTGGATCCATTCCCAGCTTTCCCAGGAATCTCCATACTGCTTTCCAAATTGGCCTCACCAATTTGCAGTCCCACCAGCAGTGTACAAGTGTACCCTTTTCCCCACATCCTCGCCAACACTTATTGTTGTTTGACTTCATAATGGCTGCTAATCTTACTGGAGTGAGATGGTATCTTAGGGTGGTTTTGATTTGCATTTCTCTGATTGCTAGAGATGGTGAGCATTTTTTCATGTACTTGTTGATTGATTGTACGTCCTCCTCTGTGAAGTGTCTGTTCAGGTCCTTGGCTCATTTGTTGATTGGGTTGTTATCTTATTGTTTAATTTTTTGAGTTCTTTGTATATTCTGGATATTAGGGCTCTATCTGAAGTGTGAGGGGTAAAAATTTGTTCCCAGGATGTAGGCTCTCTATTTACCTCTCTTATTGTTTCTCTTGCTGAGAAAAAAACTTTTTGGTTTAAGTAAGTCCCATTTGTTTATTCTTGTTATTAACTCTTGTGCTATGGGTGTCCTATTAAGGAATTTGGAGCCCGACCCCACAGTATGTAGATTGTGGCCAACTTTTTCTTTTATCAGACGCAGTGTCTCTGATTTGATATCTAGCTCCTTGATCCATTTTGAGTTAACTTTTGTGCATGGCGAGAGAAAGGGATTCAGTTTCATTTTGTTGCATATGGATTTCCAGTTTTCCCAACACCATTTATTGAAGATGCTATCCTTCCTCCATTGCATGCTTTTAGCCCCTTTATCAAATATAAGAAAGTTGTACTTTTGTGGATTGGTTTCTGTGTCCTCTATTCTGTACCATTGGTCCACCTGCCTGTTTTGTTACCAGTACCATGCTGTTTTTGTTACTATTGCTTTGTAGTACAGTTTGAACTCTGGTATCGCTATACCTCCAGATTCACACTTCCTGCTTAGAATTGCTTTTGCTATTCTGGGTCTTTTGTTTTTCCATATGAATTTCATGATTGCTTTATCTATTTCTACAAGAAATACCGTTGGGATTTTGATTGGCATCGAATTAAACCTATAGAGAACTTTGGGTAATATCGCCATTTTGATGATGTTAGTTCTGCCTATCCATGAACAGGGTACATTTTTCCATCTTCTAAAATCTTCTTCTATCTCTCTCTTTAGGGTTCTGTAGTTTTCATTGTATAAATTTTCACCTCTTTTGTTAGGTTGATTCCCAAGTATCTTATTTTTTTTGAGGATATTGTGAATGGAGTGGTTTTCCTCATTTCCATTTCAGAAGTTTTGTTGCTGATATACAGGAATGCCTTTGATTTATGTGTGTTGATTTTATATCCTGCCACTTTGCTGAATTCATTTATTAACTCTAGAAGTTTCTTTGTAGACCCTTTTGGGTCTGTTAAATATATTATCATGTCATCCGCAAATAGTGATATTTTAAGTTCTTCTTTTCCTATTTTTATGCCTTTAATTTCTTTTGTCTGTCTAATTGCTCTGGCTAGTATTTCAAGAACTAAATTGAATAGAAGTGGTGATAGAGGGCATCCCTGTCTTGTTCCAGATTTTAGACGGAATGCCTTCAGTTTTTCTCCATTCAGAATGATGCTAGCCTGAGGTTTAGCATATATAGCTTTTACCATGTTGAGGTAAGTTCCTGTTATCCCTAGTTTTTCTAGTGTTTTGAACATAAAGGGATGCTGTACTTTGTCAAATGCTTTTTCTGCATCTATCGAGATGATCATATGGTTCTTGTCTTTAAGTCTATTGATGTGGTGGATTACATTTATTGATTTCCGTATATTGAACCAGCCTTGCATCCCAGGGATGAATCCTACTTGATCATGGTGCACAATTTTTTTGATGTGTTTTTGTATTCGATTCGCCAGAATTTTATTGTCACATTCTCTTAACTGGTCTGTCCTCTCCGGTTTCTGTTGGTCCTGGAGCTTTGCTTTAGCTCCTGGCTGCCATGTAAACCCCCAGGTTTGTAAGTAAATAGCGGGTCATTGGTCCTTTGTGTGTGTGTGTGTTTGTGAGAGAGAGAGAGAGAGCGCGCCCCAGGTTCACAGGCAGTGTGGGGTGAGGAGGGAAAGGGGAAGGAGGGATGGGCTATAGTGCATAAGCAGATCTTCTGGTTAATTGGCAGTGTGGTACATAGCTCAGGGCTTTAGGCTCATTAGCATTTAGCATGGCTTCCTGGCCTCACGGGCAGTGTCCCAGCTGCAGTGTCCTTTCCTCTTTCTTCTCCCTGCAGTCCCTGGACTATCCACCACCTTCTCCACGAGGGCCCTCATACCCTGCCTGCATGCTCTAGTTCCGCTGCTCTTCTCACTTGAAGGGTGCTGTGCCTGCTCCCCTATTACCAGGCAAGAGCACTCTTCAGATCTTGTCTTCTGGAGAGAATGGTTTGAGCCCAGAGACTTAGAAGTTACGCTTTCTAAGTGGTGGGTTTTAATTTGGTCTGGGAACCTCCCTCCTTGGGTATTATGTCTTTGGGGTGGTAACTACAGTTTTGGGGCCGTGGTTTAATGCACCTGTGCTGTTTCCACCATGTGAGAAAGTTTAATATCTGAGTAAAACTTATGAGGGTTTAAAGCCATAAAGTAAATGCTATGAATCGGGGGTCCCTCAGAACTCAGTGCACGTTTTATAAAAATATTTTTAATCAATGCATTGTAGTTATACATACTATTGGGGTTCACTTTGACATCATCATAGATCCATGGAATACAACTTGCTTCCTTTCAGCCCTAAGTACTTCCCCTTCCCCACTCCTCCTCTCTGCCCTCGTTCCCTTTCCTCGGCTCTGCTGGTCTTCCTTCTCTTTATAGTTTTTATTTTTTTAATTAGTGCTTTATAAATATATAAAGGTAAAATTCATGGTGGTATATGCACATATGCACATAGCATAATTTGGCTAATTTCATCCCATTATTCCTCCCTCTTCCCGTCCTTTCTTCCTCTCACTCCATCTCCTCAGTCCACTATCCCCCTTCTATTTCTCCTCCCCCCTTCTTTCCCCCCTATTTTGATCTAGCTTCTACATTTGAGAGCAAACACTCACATGTTGATTTTCTGGTTTATTCATTTAGCATGATGTTATCCATTTCTATCCTTTTACCAGTAAATATCATAATTTTCTTCTTCTTTGTAACTAATACTCCATTGTGCATATATCATAATTTTATTCTAAAATTATGTGTATTTATCATAATTTTACCACATTTTGTCTGTTTGTCTGTTGATGGGCAGCTGGTCTGGTTCCATAGCTTGGCTATTGTGAATCGTGCTACTATAAACATTGATCTTCCTGTATCAATCTATTGTGCTGATCTGAGCTCTTTAGGACAAACTCCAAGGAGTGGGATAGCTGGGTCATATGGTCGTTCCTTTCCTAGTCTTTGGAGAAATCCTCATACTGCTTTTCAAAGTGGTTGTATTGATTTGCAGTCCCACCAACAATATATGAGTAGTTTTTTTCCCTCACATTCTCATCAGTGTTTGTTATTATTTGTATTCCTGACAACTGCCGTTCTGACTAGTGTAAGATGAAATCTCAATGTAGTTTTGATTTGCATTCCCCTGATTGCTAGAGATGTTGAATATTTTTTCACACCTTTGTTACTTACACATATTTACAAGCTGGAAAAGGCACTTAAGCTGATTACCCCAGTTCTTCTAGTTTAAGAAGGAAGACCTGACACTGAAGGAGGTGAGTTTGTGGGATTTCCCTCACCTGCCGTGGAGTGATCTTTCATCATTCAGGATGGGGTGAGCCCTGTTTTTCCTTCCTCACCCCTCTTCTCTACGTATCTGCCTACTTATTTTAACGTCTACATTGCCAAATTCCACGTACTGTAAGACTCTAGCTCTCTTCTGAAGTAGAGACCTGAGTGAAGCAAGGAGCAATCTGTATTATGACTTCAGGGGAAGAGGTTCTGGGCAGAGGGGACAGTCTTAGAGAGATGCTGAATCTGGAGCCAGCTCAGTGGACTTGCAGATCAGCATGGACAATGGTCAGTGTCTGACTCACCGTTGTTTTGTCCTCAGTAACGGTAAAATCTGGCCAAGTGAATCTTATTTCAAGATGTGAGAGGTTAGACCTTGAGTGGGAAGGGAGGTATTCATTGGGTGCTTTTAACAGGCAGCTCATGTACATTTTCTCAATTACACTCATAAGAACCCAATAACGTAGATGTCATCCCCATTTTAGATAAAAGATAACAGTATTGTTGGAGTTTATTGATTTACTCAAAGGTACCAAGCCAGTACCTGTCAAACCAGGATTATTTTTTTTTTCAACATCGAGGCTTGCCCTTTATTAGGTCACACTTCCTGTGTCACTTACATACGGATCAGATTCCGTGTATAGAGTTTGCATCGAGATGGCTGTCAGTCTTTAAAGGGTTTCTTAAAATTCTTAGCTGCTGCTAACAGGTGTCATCTAGATGTACAGAAGGTATGAACTTGTGGCCACATGGCCCAGCTGTGGAGTCCTCCACCCTCACCAGCCTGTGCATAACCCCCAGTTCTCTGTGGTTCTGGGGGAGCTCTTGACAAGGGCCTGAAAGGCTGGGGCTTCCATCTCTGCTCAACTGCTTGTGTTGGATTCTCTGGTTCCACTTAAACTCTAGGGTTTAATGCCCTACCTGCAAAATGAATTCCCTACCTAGTAATCTGATTAAAAACAACCAGCAATGGCCACAGCAGCTCTTTATGAGCACTTACTAGATAGCTATGATGTCATGAAGCCTTATGACAGATTTAAGGTAGATATGATCCACATCATCCCCATTTAACAGATAAGGAAAGTGACATTCAGGTGAACTTATTTAAGGTCACACAGACATTAAATACACTCTTAGGACACAGATGCAAATCTCCAGACAGCAAATCCCAGGAAAGGCCCAGCATGAATGGCCTTCAAGCCCTGCCCCTCCGCTGTATCCCCCACCCTCGCTCACTGGACCAGCCACACCCGCATTGGCCTCCTTTTTATTCTCCAAAGTGCCTGGTTGTCTTCTACCCTGGATCTACCTTTGAGTAAACTGTTCTCTGTGGATGTCATATGCCTTTTTCCCTCTGCTTGGCAAACATGTCCTGCCCTTTCCATCAAGGTTTCTTAAGGGAAGCATATGGAAGTTTAAACACAGGCCCATCATTTCTTTGACAGTCTTCCTAGTCAGAATTTGGACGTGTTTATGATTTTTTGGCCAAGAGCCTGTTGGAAGTGATGCTGTGTAATGGCTGAGGCTGGGTTATAAGGCACCATGCAATCTCCACCTTGATCATTGGGACAGTTGTGCTCACAGCCCTAAGCTATTACATGGGAACGGCAGCTATCCTGGACCTCAGGCTGCAGGACCATGACAGCCTGCGTCAGTGCGTAGCCATGAAAGTGAGCCATCTTGAACAGCCTGATCCACCAGGGCTCAATGGACTGCCAATGCAACCCTCTTAGAGGGAATTCTCAGCTGAGCCTTTGCAGAATACCTAATTCATAAAATCATTACCAAATAAAATGGTTGTTTTAGATTGTTAAATTTTGGGGCAAGTTATAATATGGAAATAGAAATGTTGACAAAATTTTCCATGGTTGCTCCTCCCCCTTTAACCAACTCAGACTCCTTTTTGGATATTCATGCAGAACTGATTTCATTCTCTTCAGAGCACTTTTACAGTTTACAATAATATACTCAATAGCATGAATTTTGGTTCTCTTTCATCCCACCACTTTGTAAGTTTCATGAAAAAAGTTTATGAGAAAACATTTGGCCTTTGGTTTTTTAGGATTGGCCCTTTTCACTTAGCATGATATTCTCCAGCTCCATCCATAATTTCATTCTTCTTTAAGGCAGAGTAATATTCCGTTGTGTTTATGTGCTACATTTTCTTTATCCATTTATCTGCTGAAGGGCACCTAGGTTGATTCCACAGTTTAGCTATTGTGAGTTGAGCTGCTATAAACATTGATGTGGTTGCATTATTATAAATATGCTTGATTTTAAGTCCTTTGGGTATAAACTGAGGAGAGGGATAACTGGGTCAAATGGTGGTTCCATTCCAAGTTTTCTAAGAAATCTCCATACTGCTCTCAATAATTGTTGTGGTTTTGATTTGTATTTCTCCCTATGTACATATATGACTACCCAATCAGTGTGATTCTACTTCAAGTACCACTAGAAGAATGAGAAATTATTCTCCATTTATATGATGTATCAAAGTGCATTCTATTGTCATGTATAACTAATTAGAACATATTTTTTAAAAAAGAGACTGTGACTAATTTTGCTTGATAGTTGTATCATTTAGGAGTGAGTTGGCTATAAGTAATAGGATTTTACTTACAGTGGCTTAAACCTATGGGGTCTTGTATTTCTCATAAGACATAAAGGGTGGAAATGAACGACTATTGGTGTTAATTTATCTACTCAGCGAAACATGGAAGAACCCATTCTTTTTTGGCCACACATTATATTTTCATCCCCAGACCTGTTTCTTCTTTGTTGCAAAATTGATGCCTCAGCTCCAAGCATTACATTTCCACTCAACATCCCAACAAGCAAAAAGTAGAAGGAGGAAAGAGATGTTTTTCTCCTCTCATGCAGATGTATTCCAGAAAGAAAGTCTAAAGGACTTTACTTTATATCTTACTGATCAAAACTGATTTGTGTTATGCAGAAAAGAGGGGTCAGAGAGGGCTTAGGAATTCTACCTTTAGAAAAGTCTGATTGCAAGCTTGGCCCTTGTCCAGCATCCAATAACTTGGTATTTGATTCATTCCCTAAAAGGGTAAGGGTTGGGGCTGCAGTAGTAGCTCAGTGGTAGAGCATTTGCCTAGCATGTCACTGGACTGGGTTCCATCTTCAGCACCACATTAAAAAAAAAAAAGGCAAGGGTCAAACTCCTAAACGGTTTGTACAGTCTGACTTATGCTGAATACCTGCTTTCCTTCTGAAAGTCTGGAGTTTTGGTATGCTCTAGGTGTAGAATGCTGATATGATCAACTCTCCATATCCCACAGTAAAACCTCGCATTTTGAGTTCTAAATGGGCTTTCCTAGGCAGAAACAGAGTACATATGGCAATGATTTTTTTTCTCATGTGTCCCCTCTAGATAAAGATAGTATAAAGAAGTTGGCACATGGCTTTTCCTCTAGATTTCACCCATCTTTTCCTTCTGCTAATCCAATTGTAATGAATTTTAGCTGTTTGCATGATCATTGAAACCCCTCTGAAATCTCTGCCCACTGCTAGGTCTACAATAATCAAACAGGAATGGAGAGATCACAGTGGCTAGCTTAGACCACATAATTCATTCTTTTGGCTTGGGATGGCTCTTCTGCATCACCTGAGCACACGTTGGAGGTTCTGAGATTCATTGGGTAGGAGACTAGGTATGTTGGAGAGTGATGTTAAAAGCTAGACTAGCTCTTGGTGCATAGGAGGAATGTAGCCAGTGTTTGCACTCACACGTGCACACACATGCGCACACACACATGAGAGAGAATGGGGCAGAGGCAGATTTTGTCCTTAGATGTCATTTATGGCAAAGCTTAGCTCTCCTCTCTGTTCCATGTTGCCACCCCACCTCCCCTTTGCCTTCTCTCCTTGCCGTGCTGTTGGAGGGATCGCACAGAAGCCTTTAAACAGGACCACGCACTACACAGATGGGAAGGTTTTCAGTATTCTCTAGGCAATGGCACCAGGCACGTTGTCCATTTGGAAGGTGGGTGAACCAGCGTCTGTTCTTACCCCCATCTGCTGTTGTGTCTGCAGTGCAGATTTTGGAAACCCTGTCGGGTTGCTTTGGATGGGAGTTTTAGTCTGTTTTCTTCAACAATTCCTGTATCGAGCCAAAATAATTTCATTTTGAGAGTGCTTGCTTTTCCCGTCTTTGTATTTTAACTATTTCTGTATGAAGCAAAATGAGGATCTTGTGGGCCATGGTCGTGGGATGCTGGGGATATTGTCCAGCAGAGACAGATGTGAAGACGAGGTACAGTGAGTCACCCTAGTGCTGAAAGGAGGGTGAAGGGGGTCCTGCCCCAGGGAGGGGCCTTCTGTGTGTGACATCTGGCTACAGGACACCAACATTAAACCTAGCCCAGCACTCACAGGAGGTTACAGTGTCTTTTTGCAAAATTTATTGTGTCTTCTGCCGATGCTGTGTGTGTGTGTGTGTGTGTGTGTGTGTGTGTATGAATGAAAAAGATGACATCATTTGTTTTATTGAATATCAATTTGAAGAATGACCTTAGATTTAAACCAACCCAAGACTCTGATTTACTGAGAGAGAAACTAAGGTTCAGAGGGGAAGGGACACATCTCATGTCACAAAGCAAAGCAGTGACAGAACCAGGATGAGGAGTCTTTTCTGTTGACTCTTAGCTTTCTCTGTATGCCAGAGTGGATGGCAAAAGTATTCCTCCAAATTTATCTATGTAGATCCTTGTGACTGCAAGGCATTTTCAGAGGTAGATCTGTATTTTGATCCTAAGGAAACGGAGGTGAGGGGTGGAGGGTGAGAGAAGTTACTAGAATTTGAGCTCAGTCCCTCGACCTCTGAGCTTTTGCTTTTGATACCACTCTGGACAGTGGAATTTCATCAATTATAATCAACATTTATGACCACTACTTGCCGCAGTCCGGCTGCAGCAAAATAACGGGGGGTGACAAACAACTTGTGTACATTGATACAGCAGGTGTGAGAGCCGTTTATTGTAGGACAGGAGGGGTATATATACATTCCACACAGCTTATCTTAATTAACATAAACTCGATACAGCAGTCAACCAATAAGGAATATCCACACTTAATGGCTCGCTGGTGTTACTTCACAAACCACTCCCTCTGGCAAAATGCCAGGCGCCATCTTGACTTGTTTACAGACCCTAACAGCTACTCTCAGTTAGGAAGCTTTGGGCTGCTGAGAATGGAAACCTGACTTGTTTTAAGTAATAGGGATTTATTTCTTCAGGTTTCAAGAGCAATAATCTAGCACTTGCTTCGGCAGCACATATACTAAAATTGGAACAATACAGGGAATATTAACATGGCCCTTGTACAAGAATGACATGCAAATTCATGAAGTATTCCATATTTTTTACTATGGAACCAACCTAGGTACCCTTCAACAGATGAATGGATAAAGAAAATATGGTATATATACACAATGGAATATTACTCAGTTGTAAAAAGAATGAAATTATGGCATTTGCTGGTAAATGGATGGAACTGGAGGCTATCACGCTAAGTGAAATAAGCCAATCCCAAAGAACCAAAGGCCAAATATTCTCTCTGATATGTGGATACTGACTTATAATAGGTAAGGGGGGGAAGGGAGGAATGGAATTTCACTGGATTGGATAAGAGGAGGGGAGAGAGAATGGGAATGAGAAAGACAGTAGAATGAATCCAACATAACTTTCCTGTATTCATATATGAATGCATGACCAGTGTAACTCCACATCATGTACAACCTCAAGAACAAATAAAAAATTAAAAAAATATATAAGAGAAACAAACAAAAAAAAGCCCCAGTGTTGAAGGATTTGGTGGCTTAGTGACATCATCACAGATGTCAATTCTCTATTCCTTTACTCTGTCCATGGGGACTTCCTTTGTTGCTTTAAATTAGCGTATGACCTTAATGACCAAGAGGCTCATATGTAACTTATTCGTCTATTAATCACAAAAACTTTTTCAAGGAGTTACCCAGAAAGAGTTCCAGTCTCAGTAGGCAAGACTGGATCCCATGACAATTCTTGAGCAACCTGTGGGAAGCAGAAAGGACTGCCAGACCATTTGGACCCATCAAGATGCATGCCCTGGGACCATGTGGCAGGGTCAGCTGCTGTTGAGTAACACATTCAGAGACGTGAAGGGACATGCCCAAGTTTGCATGGCTAGAAAGCGGCCGAGAACAGACCAAGACCCAGATCTGCTTGACTTCTCCAGCAATGCTCCCAGTCATTACAGACAACCACCTTCCATTCTCTTTCTCCTTCCCAGTCCCTTCCCCATCCACAGTACCTTTTGCCAAACTCCCAGCCTGCATGCCTAGGTTGCTTTGGCTGGTGATTGTGGGATCCTCTCCTTGCCAGGTCAGTGTCAGCAATCAATCCCCATCTCCTGGGCGTGAAAACCAGCCAATTAGCGCTGTAAGTAGGTGTTTAACAACACACCCCGAAGGCAGCCAGGGTGTCGGTCAGCATTTTTTCCCCTGGAGGCTGGGCGTTAGCAAATATGCTGAGAGAGGCACCCTGGTTCCACTGCCTCTGGGAGGAGGGGATCCCACCAGAGCAGATGATTTGAGAAAAACACGACAGGATGTCAGAACAGAGAGGGCCCAGACGCGGTATCGCCTGGCTCCATTATTGTACTGATAGAAAAAAAAGGGGGCCCAGAGAAGGGAAGGGATTACTCAGGGTCACACAGAAAATCATAATTGGATCCAGGATTAGAGACCAGAGGCTGGATTTACCCTATTTCCAAGACACTTCAAAGCCTACTCCTTTACAGCATTGCCTTGTAATTCCCTCCCATGAAATCAGTTTTTTATTGAAATAGCATTTGAGAAAACAAAGGTTGGACTCTCTGTTTTTGGACTCTGTTTTCTAATCCTAAGGTCCCCTTGGCAGTCTCCTAAGAAAACTGGCCATGAACATACATTTGCATGTTCCCTGCAAATCCAGCCCGGTCTCTGGCTAGAATAGGGAGGGTAGCCATCTATAGCAAATCCCCATTCCTCTCCAACTTCCTTCATCTTTTCCAGCCATGTGAACCTTCAGGTTTGATTGTTTAGAAAAAAGTCCTGGTAGATTGGAAAGATCTAAAGGGATGTGAACTTTGGAGCTTTTACAACATCCAAAAGAATAATCTTGGCTTAAGGAGAAATAACTAGTCAGTGGATCAGAAGGCAAGTGTTCCTTGTGATGTCTAGGATGGCCTGGGACCACTATATTTCTTTATTTTATTTTAGAAAGAGTGAGAGAGAATGAGAGAGAGGGAGAGATAGAGACAATTTTTTTAATATTTATTTTTTAGCATTTGGCGGACACAACATCTTTGTCTGTATGTGGTGCTGAGGATCGAACCCAGGCCACACGCATGCCAGGCGAGCGTGCTACCGCTTGAGCCACATCCCCAGCCCCTATTTCTAATAAATTATATATGTGAGTGTGGGAGAATCACGTGCACTTGAGCAGCATTTACTGAGTGCTGAGATGTAACTATAACAGCTGCTATTTATTGAAGCATCCTCTGTGCCAAGTCCTTCACATGACTTTTTCCTTTGAACTTCACCATATCTGACACTTTTCATATTTATTTATTGTCTGCCGTTCAAGATTAAAAGGTCTGTTCCACAGTCAAATGCACTTCTGATTTGCTGCTATATCCCCAGCTCCTGGAACCATGTCTAACATTCTGTATGTATTGGCTTCATTTTGCAGATGTAGCTATCCTTGATATCAACAGAGATTGGTTGGCCTGAGAATGTTGGTTCTGTTCTGAGTCCTAGTTTATCTTCAAGACAAAGGAATGAGTTAAATTGCTAGCTGGAAGGACATGTGATCTCACGTCTCAGGCTGGCTGATGGGTACTTCTAAAAATCTTAAAACCAAATCAAAATAAGAATTGTCACATCAGTAGAGCAATGTGTTTCCCGAGATCCAAATGCATAAAATGGAATTGATTTTTTTCAGAGTTTGTTTTCATGGATGGGCCTGTGTGTGTCCTTTTGAGATAGCCAATTCAGTTTTAGGTGGTGAATGAAGACTGATTTTTGTCTGTTGTGATCTGTAAATCTCAATTGTTGTTGCGGCTTCTGCTTAAATACTGCTTCCTTCATCCTCTCCCTTTCTGGGAAAGGAAAGAGCTTATTCTGAGGGAGTCTTTATGTTTTAGTGTTTAATTTGATTTTCTGCCACACTCTGCTAGCAGTGATGCCTCTTGTTGAGTTGAGGACTAGGGAACATGAGTGTCGGTCTTACATCTGCAATTGGCTAGGGGACCCCAAAGAAGTCTGTCTATTTCTCTAGGTCTTGGTTTCCTCATGTGTCAAAGGACCTGGTTGAGCAAGATGGTCTATATCTCAATATCCTTTCAGATCTGATGTTTATGCTTCTGCAAATCTCTGAGGACAAAATAGATTATGATTAATGAGCAGAAGAACATATTAGCCTTATTTCTGTAAGCAATAAAATGGCTGAAATGATCAAGAGAGGAAATAGAAAACAATATATGAAAAACCACTACAATAAACATTCTTATCATTCTAGGTCAACCCCCCCCCCCAATCCTCCCCAAAATAGCCCTTTAATATTTAGAAAATGCAAGGTAATGCACTGGTGACATTAGTGACACCTGGCACCTACGAATGAGGAAAGAACACTGGATGTTGAAGTAGAGAAGTCTGGATTTATGTCCCTGCTTAGTTACATAACAGCTTTGTGATGTGTGCATCTTATTTATCTCCACGGTCCTTAGGTTTCTTTCATGCAAAGTCAGGATTGAATATATTGACACCACAAGGTTATGATGAGGATAAATAAGCAAATTACCCAAAGTCACTTGGCACAGTGGTGGCGCTTGGTAGTGGTTCAGTACATGCTGTCTTCCATCCTGTCTCCTTGCTGGTGCATCTAGAACCCAACAGAATATTCGGTCATTTTATGTTTTCTGCTGGAAACTTTTTCTCACTGGTAATAGAGCTACTTTTGACAGGATTGGGTGTAAAGGCTGATATGTCCTTACTGTATTGGCATTTGACACTTTGTCTATGCAGATAGAGTGGAATGAGGAAATCTCTAGAAGTGAGGACCACTGGGGCCCATTCTTTTTCGCTTATGAAATGTAGACATGGGAACATCTCATATCTCTAGCCTTTAGTTTGCACATCTGTGAAATGTTAGTGCTCATTTCAGGAGGATTTTATTAGCCTTCTAAGACTTTTAACATACTCAGTACATTCTAGATGATTATAGAAACAAAAGGTATTGCTTTGGTTATTAGATTGTGTAGATCTCTTTAAACTGGCACTGCCTTTACCTATTCTTTTTGAACTTCAAGGTCAAAGTTTTGAAGACTTCCTTCTGCCCCAACTTTCCCACATCTCCCCTTTCTAACTTTTCATAACCGTTGTTGCTTGGATGGCTCCGTGACACTTGGAATTGCTGCCATATAGTATTAGTTATTTCTCCCTGTTCCCAAGTCATGCATCCTTCCTTGATATTGGCAATGCCTCTTACATATTACTCAGAGTCTTTCACAGCCATTATCCATGCAGAACTCTTAGGGGACTGTTAAAAAAGAAATATGTGTTGGTTGATTGATTCTCTGTGTTATTTATTTATTATTGTTTCAGCTTTGCTGATTTTCATTCAGGAACAACATGTTTTTCTTTGAAATTTATTTCTTTGGGGGCATAGGTAATACTCATGACTCAACCTTCAAAAGTTCTGAAGAGTAAAACTTGTGTAAAATGTCTTTCTTCCCATGTCTGTTCCCTTGTTTCTTTCCAGAGGCAACCAGGGAAGCTGCTACCAGCTCTTCTTCTACCCAAAGCTGGTCTGTGTATTTCTTTTTCCTTATAACGGTGGTCTTTTTCATATATCCTTGTGTTTTTACTTAATGCATTGTGGATAAATATCTAGTATCTTCCTTATCCACAAACAAGAAGGTCTTCCTTTTATGATGTTTTGTAATTTATTTAAACAGTCACTTTATAATTGAAAATGTTAATATTAGATTCACACACATTTGTGAGAAGTGGTATAGTGATCTTGTGTACCTTTTATCTAGTTTGCTTTAATGGCAGTGTTTTGCACAACTATAGTACAGTACCACAAGCAGGATACTGATGTTGATACAATCAACCAAAGCTACTCAGATTTACCAATTTCACTTGCATTCATTTGTGTGTGTGTGTGTGTGTGTGTGTGTGTATGAGAGAGAGAGAGTCTACGTGTACTTAGTTATGTATACAATTGAATGTGTATGTGTGTTTACATGTCTATGTGTCTTTTATTTATTTATTTTTGCTAGAGCTTTGTAGTTCTACATAGTAGTTGGGTTCATCCCAATAATCTCATACATGCATGGAATTCAATTTTGGTTCATGATCCTCCCACTTATCCCTCCCCCTTTCCTTCCAGTTCTCCCTCCTCTCCTATAATCCTTCTCCTACTCTGCTAGACTTGCTTTCACTCATCTATTAACTTGATTGGTTCTTTCTACCTACTCATAAAGGTGAGGTTCCCAGTGGTGTATTTCTGTGTGCACATAACATGATTCTGCATTGCTTTCCCTTACTCATCACTCCAATCTACCTCTCCTTCTTCTGCATAAGTGATCTTGTCTTTATCTTTGCTATCCTATCCTTCCCACCCCCTTTCCTTTAGTTTCTACATATGAGAGAAAACATTTGACCACAAAGGATGCTGATGAAGATGAGTTTTCAACTTTCCATGATAACTGCTCAATTGTGTGATTACTGGTTCGTATGAAAATCCCATGTTTCATTTTACAAGAAGCTGACAAGTTCTTTTCCACAGTAGCTACATTCCCACCAGCAGTATATGAATGATTTAGTTTCTCTGCATCCATGCCAGCATTTGGTGGTGTTGCCATTTCTTACTGTAGCCATTCTGACTGTTGTATAATAATATAATCTTTGTGATTTAATTTGCATTTCCCTCATGACTGATTATATTGAATATCTTTTCATGTACTTTTGCCATCTGGTATCCTCTTCTTTGAAATATCTGTTGATGTCTTTTACTCATATTTAAATTGGATTGCTTTTTTTTTAATATTGAATTTTGAAAGTTCTTTATATTTAGATTCCAGTCTTGTGTTGGTTCTGTGGTTTGTAAATAATTTCCCCTAGTCTGAAGCTTATCTTTTTATCTTCTTCCCTTGTGTTTTCACAGAGTAAGGATTTTTTAATTTTGATGACATCCTATTTATCAAATTTTCCTTTTATGAATCATGCTTTTGGAGTCAAGTCTGAGAACTCTTTGCTTAACCCTAGGTCTTAAAAAATATTTCCTGTTTTTCTTATAAAAGCTTTATATTGGACACTGAAGCCTATGACCCATTTCAAGTTAATTTTAGTAGAAGCTACAAAGTTTAGGTTGAGGTTTGTTCACTTATTCTGTCTGTTGCCGTCTAACCACTCTCGCACCATTTGAAGAGGCTGAATTTCCATTAAATTGCTTTCGTGCTTTTATTAAATATCAATTGTGCATATTTGTGTGAGTTGATGTCTGGATTTTCTATTCTGTTTAACTGATCTGTGCCTATCCATCCACCAGAACAACTATAACATATAATAAACCATGAAATTAGGTAGAGTTATTCTTTTTACTTTTTCCTTCTCTGCCAAGAGTGTATTAGCTATTCAGGGACTATACTTTCCCCATTCATTTCAGAACAAGCTTGTGTGTATGTATAAAGCCCTTACTGGGGTTTTGATAGCAATTGCAAATATATAGATCAGTTTGGGGAGGAGCAACATCTTTGTGTTGAATATTTACTATGAACAGGATGTGCTCCCTACTGACTTCTGATTCTTTTCATGGAATTTTATAATTTTCAGGATATGGATACTTTATACATTTTTTAGTTCATCATAACTTTTATACTTTATTTTTGGTATGTTTGTAAATACCAGTTGTTTTAAATTTAAGTTTACACAGGTTTGTTGTTATGTGCATTCAATTTTGTGCTTTAGTTTTGTTTTCTGAAAGCATATTGAATTTACTTGTTACTGAGAAATTAGTTCTAGGAATTATTTTTCAACATACTCTAGTATTTTCTACATAGACAATCATGCCTCTATAAGTAAGGATAATTTTATTTCTGCTTTTCCAATTTATCTTTTCTTTTTCTTGTCATATAACAATAGCTAGAACTTCTACTATATTGCATAAGAATGCTTAGAGTGAATATATATGTGTTATTCTTGGTGTTGGAGAGAAGTACTCAATTATTAAAGTTTTAGTACCATGTTAGCAGAATGTTGTCTCATTTCTTAGACTACTGAATAATATTCCATCATGAGATTGTGCTATAATTGACCTCTTCAGTTCTTTATTGATATTCTTTTTTTTTTGTTTGCAGACTTTTCCATCAGAATGCTGTTATGACTATTTTCTCATACACATGTCATTTTTTTCATATATTCACGAATACCTGGGTTAAATTTCTAGAATATGGCCCTCTTCTATGTTCTACCTAGATCTACTTAGATGATCTTTGTGGTCTTATGGTTTTAAATACCATATAATGATAACAGATCCCAAATATATATTCCCAACCTCATGTCTTCCCTGAATCCAGATCTGTGCTCATCTAAATATCTTCATTTGAATATCTAATATGATTCCAAAGTCAGAATGTTCAAAGCATAATTTCTAATGGGCCTATATACTTCCTTAAAAACATTTCTTTGAAGCATTTCTTATTTAAGTAAAGGACATTCCACCCTTCCAGTGACATAAGTCAAAAGTCCTGTAGTCATTCTTGCTATCTCTCTCTGTTTCTATGCACATATCAATATTATCAGCAAACTTTGACCATGGTCACTTATTCTCACCCCATGCCTACCACTCTAGGGTAGACAACCATCCCAGTGTAGACCAATGACCCATTTCCCTGGATCATTACAGTTACCTCCCAACTCATCTCTCTCCTCACTTTTTCTCTACAGTCTGTTACATACAAGAAGCCACAATGGTTCCTTAAGATATCACATTATGCACACTTCTGCTCAAAACTTCTCAGTAGCTTCCCATATGTCTCAGAGTAATAAAGCCCATTCTGACCTGGGAAGCCCTGTATGATCTGACTCATGGCTTGTACTTGTTCCTGGTCCTGCACTCTCTGGGCTCTTGCTTTGCTCATTTTGCTGTGGCTATGTAGGCCTTATTTTTCTTCCTCAAAATGTAATTATTTATATTGGATAGATATTGACAAATTATTCCGTAAAAGAGTTGTGCTGATAATATATGAGTGTTCCACTCTCACAAAGCATTTAGCATTTGTCTTGCCTCTTAGTTTGGTACTTTCAAAGGCCGACATGATGAATTCAACCTGTACCTGTTTACCAGGGTACTAGGACACATTTCAGAAGAATTCTGTACAGTTCTGGTTATTTTAGCAACCCGTCAGAACAAACAACTGAGCTCTGAAAGTTTGCGTATTCATATAATTTCACAGATAAGAATCTGGCCAAGTACTTATGGTTTCTGTCTTTTACATTACATTGAAATGTCAATACAGCTAACTTTCTCTCTCTGTCAGACATTCTTGAATCCCAACTGAGAGGACCCAGAACTCTTGTTCTGGTGGCTTTTGGTTCTTAGGAATGACAGAAGTTCCATTCTTTGCTGAGCAGAGAAAGACTTCTCTGAGCTCCTTGAGCCACTGAGAGTATTTGGTGGGAATATGAATATCATATGTGAAGACTAGAGCCCTCCAGGAGCTAGGCAAGAGAACAAGGCCCGGTTATTTGCTTCTACATTTTTTTCTGCTGGATCCCTGATAGGTGTTAAGTAAATAGTTCTTGAGTATTGATTTAATGTCTGTATCACTGGTACTTCTGCTGTAAGTACAGTCCTAAATACTACTACCATGCCTTATAATCCATAAAGTGGCTTTTCATGATTCCCACATAGCACTCATCTCTTGTACAGACAGAGGCTTAGAAAGATACGGCTGGGGACGGGGCAAGGCTTGGCCATGGCCGGGTTTTCCAGAGTGACTAACATGGAGTATTAATATGTTAAACAGGTTTCTTAGCAACAGGAGATTTCTGAAAACTTCTTCAGAGATTCTAGGTTGTGAATGTGCTTTGTGAATACCTAAGAGGAAATAAAGTATGCCATGTTCGCTGACTTATTTGAACCAGTCCTTTACTCTTTAAAGTATCTCATGGGCCTGGGGTTGCAGGGGACAGAAAGGCCTAGGGTGAACACTTGGAGATGGGCGATCTCTTCTTCCAGGCCTGATTCTTGACTGTGATTTCAAGTTCAAAGCTTTCATCTTCAGAGAGAAAATTGACACCCTGCTTTGATTTTTCAGGACAAAGTGCATAGGACCATCCCTAGAAGGCCCATGATTTATTTATGGCATTCAGAGCATGAAACATCTCCAGAAGGTCTGAGTTCCTGGGTCCTATGGGTTGTTTGATCTTGTAATCAGCTGTCCTTTTTAATTCATTTTTCACCGGTTCACACAGTCCGCCACGCTACCCATTTGGCGGAACCTGTTCAAGTGAGATCAGCAGAAAAAGGACGGAGCTGGAAGTGGCTCATGAAACTCTGGGATCTTCACTTCCTGCTCATTTCCCCCTCACCAGACTTTGCTGCGCCAGACGTTGGCTGGAACGTGGGGCTGCCCCTCAGGAGAGGAAAGGTTAGGAGAAGGATGTGAAACCAAGGGAGAAAGATGCTGAGGGTGTGGACTTAGGTCCAGCTTCAGGAGTCAGGACCTGCTTCAAGGAGAAGGTGGCCACTGACTTAAAGTGCCCATCGGCAAGGAGATAATATTGAATATTGTTAATTAAAATATTTCGCTATCGGTGTTTAAGTGTCCATATCCTTCTGTGTGATTTCGTGGAGTCCCATTGGAAATACACAAGAATGGAAGTGTATTGTTTATCGATAGTGAATGAGGATCAATCCATATAATAGAATATTGTCTAGACAGAAGAAGAATAAGATGTCTCTGTGTGTAGCAATGTGAAAATGCACCTATTAGGCATTCCAAGGGAACCATCAGGACACTATACATATTGTGTAGCTATCATTTTTCTAAAAACATATCAAACCTTCATAGCTTATAGAATACAGATGAGAACACAGAATATAGATGAAGTTGGTCATAGTAGCTATCTGAGGAAACTAGGACAAGTTTTGTGTTCTATATTACATTTTTATACAATAAGTGTTAGAGTCTGTAAACAAGTAAGGATGGCGCCTGGCAAATGTTAGAGTCTGTAAACAAGTCTGGATGGCGCCTGGCATATTGCCAGAGGGAGTGGTTTGTGAAGTAACACCAGCGAGCCATTAAGTGTGGAGATTTCTTATTGGTTGACTGCTGTATCTAGTTTATGTTAATTAGATAAGCTGTGTGGAATGTATAAATACCCCTCCTGTCCTACAATAAATGGCTCCTACTCCTGCTGTATCAATGTACACAAGTTGTTCGTCACCCCCGGTTATTTTGCTGCAGCTGGACTGCGGCAAATAAGCACACATTATAATGGTAAGTTTTTTTTTTTTAAATACAGATGCATTTAGTTTATATGACAGATTCTCTTTCCTTTGTCCTCAAGTGACTTAAAGCCCATGGGAATCTCCAAACACAGAGAAATTGGTGTCATTTCTCTTTCTCTTTTCCTGCTTCTTTTTGCTTTCTCCTAAACCTACTTTCTTTCTTGGAGGCTCTTTGTCCCATCAAACGCTCCTAAGCCCCAGCACTCAGCTCTCTGTCCTCTCTGAGGCCTGAGTTTCTTACCTATGACTCCCCTGTATTGTTCTCATTTGTAGAAGATCATAAACAGAACACTCAAGGCCACTTACAGGTTGCAAATATTTTCTTTGTCGGTGACGAATGGTTGGCTTCATGTGGGTACAGAAGGGAAATGGTCTTGGGCCCACTCTATTGTGTCTGTTTTGTGACACGGGCCTCTCTGTTCTTCCTGTGTATAAAATGACGGGATGGGATTAAAGAACCCTAAGAATCTTTCTCAAGCTACAGTCTGTGAATACCTAAGAGGGCATATTTATTTTCTACTTTAAGGTTTTCTGGCTTTCTTCCTCTCTTCTGGGCTTGGGTAGGAATATTTCCTGCAGACCTGCTGACAGCACAGAGTCAGGCAGTGGGTTCTTGCCACTGCCCCTTCTAGCCTTGGTCCGTTTTCCTCCCTCTCTCAGCTCTGTGTTTTCCCAGCTTCACAATAAGGCTGCCTGTTTACGTCCGTCCTCATTATAAGGAGAACTTGGAGGATGAATGTGGGTATTGACCTGGTTTTCATCCCAAGGATGTGATAAAGAGCAAATGGGCAAACAGAGGAGAATGTGCTTGTATCAGTGCAGAGCAGGGCTTCTCAACCTTGGCACTATTGTCATTTGGAGCCAGATAATTTCTTGTTGGAAGATAACTTGGGCATTGCAGGATATTGAGCATCATTCCTAGCCTCTATCTATTAGATGAACAACAACCTCATCCCTGCCCCAATTGTGACAACTAAAAATGTAAAAATGTCTCCAGATATAGCCAAATGTTCCCTTGTCCCAGTGGGTTGAGGGATGGGGGGGGGCAAACAGTCCTGTTTGAGAACTACTGATGTGAAGTCCCATGGATATATACGTGTGTGTGTGTGTGTGTGTGTGTGTGTGTGTATAGACTTCCAGCACTGTTAATTAAGTAGCTACTTTTAGGGGGGACAAATAAAAAGAAGAGAAAGCTACATAAGCAGAATTTCAGAGGGTGCCAGGGAGATAGTGCCAAGTTCAGCATAATTTCTAGGAAGTTGTTCCCACAGGAAATACAATCTGTAACTTAAGAAGGTAGAAAGATCAGTCTTAAGGAACCCTACCCCCATGACATAGGAGAGTAAGGGTTTCTAGTTGTTGTTAGTTTCTAGTTGTAGGTGGTGATGGCGGGGGGTGGATCTCAAAGATCTGTGAAGGACACAGCTTATTCAATAGAGACATGCAGAATTTCATGGATAGTTGTATTTAGTCAAATATACCATCCAGAGCTGTACTGATCTGTGTAGTATTCTTGTGTTTTTGTTCACTTGGTTTTCTCTTTGATTTCAGAATATTCAGTTCCCTAACAGCATAACAACAACTATGAGAAATATCACTCATCATATTATACAAGTTTCCACCAAGCTTCATGTGCACTACCACATTTAGGCCTATAGCACATGTGTATCTTGTTATTTGCTTGTTTTGCAGATGAGAAAACCAAGGATGAGAGAAGCTTTCAATTCAGCTCTCCCTATCTCCAGAGCTCATACTCTTGCTGCTAAATGTGTTAGTCTGCATTCTGTCACTGTGACAAAATACCTGAGAAAATCAACCTAGAGGAGAAAAGATTTAACTTCTTGTTTCAGTCCATAGTCTGCTGACTATTGTTTTTAGTTAGACCTGTAGTGAGGCAGAAACAACATGGCGAAAGGGTGTGGTAGTGTAAAGCCACTTACCTCATGGCAGGGTAGAAGCACTGAACGGAGAGGAGGGGACCAGGGAAAAGACACACCCTTCCAGGGCATACCCCCAGTGAACCACCTCCTCTGAGCAGGACCTGCCTCCCAAAGTTTCTACCACCTCCCAATAATAGATGCAGTTATGAACACACCAATAGATCAATCCATTGAAGAGATCAGAAGGCATTCTCCAACTGCTTCCCCAAAACCCCACCTTCCAAGATTGCTGCACTGGGGACCAAGTGGTCAACACAACAACAATGTCACTATTTCCGAGGAGGAGAAAAAAACCCTAGATACACAACACCCTGAATGGTTGTTTATGTCTCCTTCTCATCTGCTGGACTGTGAGCAACTTGAGCCCTAGTTGCTGGTCATGCTGGTCTTAAACCACTATACCTTAATCTTAAGGAATAAAGAACTAGTGGTGGAGTCTTACACTCCAGGGCTCAGCTGCGCCAGGGCAAAGAAAGAGGCCGAAGAAGTCAGAAATAAGGATCTTTCCAGGCAGCACATGACTCAAAGCTATTTGTGGATATATAAATTAGGATCACGGAGAAGACGAACAGTCATCTTTTCCCAGGACTCTGGGTTTTGATAAAAGAAAGGAAAGCACAGAAAGGCAAAGCCCCTGTTTCTGGTCACACAGCGTGCATCCAGAAGACCAGGGTTGAGATTTGGCTGTGGTCTCGGCTCTAGTGTCTTGCCATTGCGTACATGGGGTGCCATGAAGAATGAGGGACCAAAAGGCAGCATCTGCGGTCACCTTACTGGGGCTGCGAACTGAGGCCAGAGGAAGGATACTAAGTTCTTCTTTTTCCTTATCTGCAGAAGGGCAATAGTTTCTACCTGAAAAGGTGATTGTGAAAATTAGATGGCAGAAGCCCTCAGCACAGTGCCTGTTGCATGATAAGGGCCCCCTAGAAGTTAGCTGCTGTACGACTATTTTAATAAAGATTTTTAGAGATATTGAGTCCTTCATAGTATATAATACGATATATATACTATATATAAAGCCTACATACATATATGTATGTATGTGCACATATATTTTTATATCATTAATGTATATTCTCTTAAGGAAATGCCAATCTTCCAAATTGTAGCATTTCCATGTTCCACCCATTGTGCGTGAGGACTGTGGTTTCTCCCCTTTCTTGGTAGCTCTTGGTGTGGTCAGTCTTTTTAACTTTAGCCACTCCATAGGTGTGTCATATCATATTATGTTATCTCGTTGTTTTAGTTTGAATTTCCCTAATGACTAATGTTGTTGAGCATCTTATTCAGTTGCTTATTTGCCATCCGTATATCTTTGGTGAATTATCTGATCAAATTTTGTGCCCATTTTTATCACTACATTTCAATTATACGAAATATTGGGTTTCACTGCAGCACATGGGTACATACTCATTTTGGTCACTTCCACTCCCCATAATTCACCCCTCCTCTTCCTTCCCTTCTCCCTCAATCCCTGACCTCTTCACTAATAGTCTCTCTTCTATGTTTATATTGTCTCTACCCTCCTCTAGATTCCACACATAAGAGAAAACATCCTGGGTACTGTGACACATGCATACCTGTAATCCCAGCAGCTTGGGAGGCTGAGGCAGGAGGATTGCACGTTCAAAGCCAGCCTCACCAACTTAGCAAGGCTCTAAGTAACTTAGAGAGACCCTGTCTCAAAATAATTTAAAAAAAAGGGCTGGGGATGTTGCTCAGTGGTTAAGTGCCCTTGGGTTTAAAAGAGAGAGAGAGAGAGAGAGAGAGAGAGAGAGAGAGAGAGAGAGAGAGAGAGAACCTTCAATACTTATCTAAGTTTTGCTTACTTCACTGAACAGATGATCTCTAGTTCCATCTGTTTTCTTGGAAATGATATTTTTATCTTGTTCTTCTTTAAGGCCGAATCATACTCTAGTATGTATATACCACATTTTCTTTATTCATTCATCTGTTGAAAGTCACCTAGGCTGATTCAGTAACTTGGCTATTGTGAATTGTGCCACAAACCTCATAAGTTTGTGTGTAGGTTTATAGTTGTGCTGATTTTAATTCTTTCGGATACATACTGAGGACTGGTGTAGCTGCATCATATTGTAATTCTTTTCATAGTTTTTTTTGAGGCATTTCATATTGATGTCTACAGTGGCTGTACTGATGTACACTCTCACCAACAGTGTAGAGGGGTTCCTTTCTCCCTCCATCCTTGCTAGCATTTATTATTTTATATATTCTTGATGACTGCCATTCTGAGTGTGGTGAGATGAAGTCTTAAAGTAGTTTTTGAAAACTGGGAATGAAACTACAATTTGACCCAGCTATCCCACTCCTCAGTTTATACTCAAAGTAGTTTTTAAATTTTTTTTTTATTTGTTTAAATTAGTTATACATGATAGTAGAATGCATTTATGTACTTTAATATATCATATATAGATGGGATATAATTTCTCATTTTTTTGATTGTACATGTTATAGAATCACATTGGTCATGCAGTCAGGCAATGATACACACAAGGTAATAATGTCTGTTTCATTCTATTATCCTTCCAATTCCCATATCCTCTTCCCTCTCTTCACTCCCCTCTACCTAATCTAAACTAGCTCTATTCTTCCCTAGTGCCCACCCCCCCACACCTTATTGTGAATTAGCATTCACATATCAAAGAAAACATTTGGCCTTTTGATTTGCAATTTCCTTAAGGTTAAAGATGTTGCACTTTTTTCATGTAATTACTGGCCATTTTGTACTTAGTTTGGGAAGTGTTTGTTCAGTTCTTTTGCCCATTTATTAACTGGATTATTTTTTCCTTTGGTGGTAAGTGTTCTGAAATCCTTGTATGTTCTGGATGTTAATCCTCTGTCAGAAGAAGAGCTAGCAAAGACATCCTTTAGGCTATCTCTTTGCTCTGAAGCCTTTTAATTTGAAGCTCCCCCACTTGTTGATTCTTGCTATTTTCTGAGCTACAGGGCTCCTATTCAGGAAGTCATTGCCTGTGCTAGTATCTTGAAGTTTTCCTCACGTGTTTCTTCTAGCAGGTTATTTTTAATCTGGTCTTAGAATCAGGGTGATATTGGCTTTGTATAATGAATTTGTCAACTTCCTTCCCTTTCTATTGAATGGAATAGTTTGCGAAGTATTGGTCTTAGTTCTTGAAAGATCTGATAACATTCAGCAGTGAGTTAATCTAGCTGTTGGCTTTTCTTTGTTAGGAGATTGTTTACTACTGAAAATGCATTGCTTGTTATTGGTCTGTTTAGGTTTTTCATATTCTGGAGGTTCAGTAACTTGGTAGATTGTATGTATCTAGAGATTTATCCAGTTTCTCTAGATTTATTAATTTATCGGAACTAAGTTTTTATAATAGTTCCTAATGTTCCTCTGGGTTTTAGTAATATCTATTGTGACATCTCCTTTTTCATCTCTAATTTTATTAACTAGGGTATTTTTCTTTTGGCCAATTTGGCTAAGGTCTTATCATCCTGTCTGTCTATTCAAAGAACTAATTCTTTGATTCATCAATAATTTGTATTATTTTTTAAGTCTGTATATTATTAGCTCCAATCTCATTATTTCTTTTGTTTTATTGATTTTGGATTTGGTTTGTTCTTGTTTTTCTAAGACCTTGAGATGCATATTTAATGTGTTTATTTGAGATATATCTGACTTTTTAATGTACCCACTCATAGCAACTAAATTCCCTTTTAGAACTACCTTTGCTGTCTCTTGCAGTTTTAAAATTTCTCCCTGATTTTTTTCAATTGCCCACTGATCATTCAAAGTCTATTGTTTAATCTACGTATGTTTGTGTAGTTTCTCTTACTGTTGAATTCTAATTTATTACATTATAATAAGATTCAGGAAATTATTTAATTTTTTTATATGTTAAGATTTGCCTAAGATGATTTTTTTGGAGAAAATTCTATGAGCTCTAGGAAAGAATATATATTCCACTATTGGTGGATTGACTATTTTGTAGATGTCTATTAAGTACATTTGATCTCTAGTGTTGTTTAACTCTGTTAGTTTCTTTGGTGATATATTGTTTGTATGAGAGTGGGGTATTGAAATTGCCTACTATTATTGTATTGGGGCCTATCTGTCCCTTTATGTTGAGTAGCACTTGTTTTATGAAATTGGGTATGCTGACACTTGGGGCATGTATATTTAAAATCATTATTTCTTTTTGGTGGATCGTTTCCTTTACCAATATACTGTGATGACTTTCTCTTTTCTAAATTTTTATTTTTTGAATTCTGCTTTGTTGGATGAGTATAGTTGCTCCTGATTGCTTCTGGATTCCATTTGCCTTGAATATTATTTTTTATTTTTTTAATTGCTTTTATTTTTTAAATACATGACAGCAGAATGCATGGCAATTCTTATTACACATATAAAACACAATTTTTCATATCTCTGTATATAAAGTATGTTCACACCAATTCGTGTCTTCATACATGTACTTTGGATAATGATGTCCATCATATTCCACCATCATTGCTAACCCCATGCCCTCTCCCTTCCCCTCCCACCCCTCTGCCCTGCCTAGAGTTCGTCTATCCCTCCCATGCTCCCTCTCTCTACCCCACTATGATTCAGTCACCTTATATCTGATAAATTATTTTTTATTCTTTCACTAGAAGTCGATGTATGCTTTTGTTGGTAAGATGTGTCTCTTATGGGCAGCAAACAGTTGGTTATTGTTTTTTAATGAATCTGCTAGTCTGTGTCTTTCAATGGAAGAATTAAGTCCATTTACATTGAAGATTATTATTGAAAGGTAGGTATTAATTCATGCCATTTTGTTCTTTTTCTAACATTTGATTTTACTCATAATCTTATTTGCTTATCTACTCTTCTCATTAGGTTTACTCTTTCCCATGCTCTCTTAGTTGTGTTTATCTGCCTCCTCTGAGTATATGCTTCCTTTAAGTATCTTCTGTAATGCTGACATAGTGATCATGAATTCCTTTAGTTTATGGTTTTGTTGGAAAATCTTTATTTTTTTCTTCAATTCTTAAGGGTAACTTTGCTGCATATAGTGAGCTGGGTTGACAGTTATTTTCATTTCATTACAGCTTGAAATATGTTATTCTATACTCTTTGTCTTTAGAGTTTCTGTTAGAAATCTGTTATTATTCCAACAGTATTACATTTATAAGTGACTTGTGCTTTTCCCTTGCAGGTTTTTAAATTATTTCTTTTTCCTGAAACTTTGGCAATTTTAGCCATAATATATTGTAAAAAGATTCTTTTCTGGTCATGTCTATTTGAGGTTCTGTGTACCACCAGTATTGGAATGTCAATCTAGTTCCCAAGGCTTGCAAAAATTTCTGCTATTATTTCTGTGCCATTCAACTGTATCTCTACTCCCTCCTTAAGGCCTATGAATCGAAAGGTATATCTTTCACTATTGTCCAAAAGTTTTTGTATATTCTGTTCATAGTTTATTTTTATTACTGCTGAATGTTCTAATTCAGTCACCTTGTCTTTGAGCCCTAAAAGTCAGCCTCTGCTTTATGTAGTCTACTGGTGAATTTTATGTTTGACTTACTGAGCTTTTCATTTCCAAGAATTCTGTTTGGTTCTTTTTCAGAATTTCTTTTTATTGAATTTTTCATAGATATCCTGTATTATTTTTCTTAATTTATTAATTTGTTTATATTCATCTTGTTTGCATTTGTTAACAATTCATTTTTTAAATTCTTCACCATTTTATCCACTTTGATATCAATGGATTCTGTTATTGGAGAGTTTTGAATTTTTGGAGGCATTGTATTGCCTCATAGTCTCATGTTTTCCATATTTCTATAGTGAGGTTTGCCCAACTGTTGGAATAGATATTGCTTCCATGATTATGTAAGAATATTTTTAGTGAGAAGCTTTCCCCTTACGCTCTGGGGTGGGGTTATATTTCAACATGAAGGTACCCATTTGATATGTTAAAAAAATTCTAGTTTCAATCGCCAGCATCACCCAGAGAGGAGAGAATAACCATCACAGCAACTTAGAAGCAAGCCACATCAAGATATAATACAACTTTTTATTATGATCTCTGTAATACCAATAGCCAAAGAGAATAAAGGGGGGAGTAATAGAAAAGGCTGAAAATTAGGCATTACTGGTAGTAAACCTAATACTTAAATATGTAGAAAAAGGAGATAAAAATAAAAAAAACAGGTGGAAAAAGATTGACAAAAGAATACAACACATGAAAGAAAAAAGAGAAAGGAAAAACTAAAATGAGAAAGAATAGAGATATAGAGAAAAATAATATTAAAGAATTTTAAAAATACACAAAATTACATAGACATATCTAGAAACAAACAATGAAGGAAAAAACAACCTATTTTAAAAAGCGAAGGCAAAAATGAAATGACTAAGATTTGTCTTTGCTGAGATATTTTAAACGGAGATACTTCTTTCCAGGACTTTTGACTTTAGACTCCAGAAGCTATGGAGTGGGGGTTGTGAGAAGGAACTGCATTTCACTTTGAGCCTTCTCGGCTCCAGCCTAAATAAGCCAAACTGATCAGGGCAGGGTGTAGGCTGCACTCTGACCTTCCTCATCTACCAGTGAGTCCTAAAGGTGTCTTCTGTAGAGCCAGATTGATTATCGGTATCTTTTTTTTTTTTTTAAACCTAGAGACAGAGGCACAGCTGTAGTGAGAACCACCTTCCTAACATCCTGCCTGCAGAGCCTGTGGACCAATGTGAACTGTGTACCCAGGTCTGGAGACAACCCAAGGTGCAGAGTATGTCACGTGTTTAAACCCTGGTGACAGTTCTTTCTGATGCCTCTAAGCATGGGAGAGGTGGCCAGGTCCATGGTGATTTGTGCTGGGATGGGGAGCTGTGGGCACTAAGCTCTCCTCCTGTCTCAGCCAAGGTGCTCTGGAACCTGGTCAGCTCGAGAATTCTTGCATAGCTTTTCTTGCTCCCTGTTATAAAGCACAAACTGACACTTTTAAATGGAAGTGACCTCTGCTTCCCTCAGCTTGTCCTGGCAGACCAAGACTCCGCCACCCACCCTTCTACGTGGATTCATGTCACAGCCATTCTCTGGGTCCAGGCTGAGTCAAAGAGTGACACAGTCCTTTGTCCATTTCTGAAATTGGGTTATTCATTTATACAGTATCAGGAATTCTGTCCATATTCTGGATACAAATCCTCTGTCAGATGTGTTTTGCTAATATTTTTATCCCAATCTGTGGTTTGTCTTTTCATTTTCTGAATATTGTCTTCTTTTTTACATGCTTCCTTTCTTTTGTTGTGGGGGAGTACCAGTGGATAAATTCAGGGGCACTCAACCACTGAGCCATATCCCTAGACCTATTTTTTAATTTTATTTAGAGACAGGATCTCACTGAGCTGCTTAGTGCCTCACTATTGCTGAGGCTGGCTTTGAACTTGCGATCCTCCTGCCTCAGCCTCCGGAGCTGCTGGGATTACAGGCATGTGCTGTGGTGCCCAGCTCGAACATTATCTTTTGATGAAATCTAATTTATAAATTTTCCCTTTATAGATCATACTTTAGCTGTTCTGTTTACAAAATCTTTACCTAACATAAGCACACAAAGGGTTTTTTTTCCCCTATGTATTCTTCTAGAAGTTGTATAGTTTGAAGTTTAACATTTAGGTCTATTAAGCATTTTAAATCATTTTTTTCCTAAAATGTGAGGTGTGGGTCCACAAGGGTTTTTTTTGACACATGGATATGTAACATGCTGACATATTGGACATACATTTGTTTTCCCAATGCAGTTTGCAATGTAGGCAGGGTAATGCTAGTTATAATGAGTGCTCCTGTAGTGGCTGATAGATCACTCATCAATATCTTAGGGGTATTAATCACGACTACTACCATGATTGTGTTTATAATTACAATTACCCATGAATATGTCCATTGACTTTCCTTTCACAAACAGGCTTATGTAACAGTCACTCTACAAGGTGAAGAATTACCAACATTATCATCTATGTCCTCAAGCAAACCAGGCTAATTAAGAAGGGTAATTATAGAGGGGCACAGATTTATAATGATGATAACTCAGGTGCAACATCTATTTCTCAGTCTGATGAGGAGTTAATTTCTTGGGTCTGAGAAGGGAGGAAACATGAAACCTGACAAAGTCAATCCTCTTAATTTCATAGCTCACTTTAGATCCTGGGGACAGAATAATCAGGTTTAATTGAGCCAAAGCCATCTTTAGGGATTTTGAAAGTGTCTTGTAAACAGTTTTGCTAGTAGACCAAGGACTCAGAGGCAGAGAGAGTTCTAGGAAGAATTGTCTTCCCCTCTTGTTTTTTCTCCCTTATTAGCGAAGAATTGTCTTATTTGAACATTTGCAAACAGAACTTGTCTACAGCTAATTTTGAAGACCTACTTGAAATCCCCAGGCCCATATCACATCAATTTCTTTCCCATGTATAGAATAGTGGAGAACACTTGAGAAGGAATCCATGGTCCATTACTTGGTGGGAAAAGCCTACTGTGACTGATTTTTTTTCTCTTTTTATCATAATTCCTTTATATTTAAAGGAAAGAATTTGCATCAGTCTTTCGGGGTTCATTACCTTGCAAGTTCACTGGATAGTAAGGAAACTAAGGTGATGCCTCTTTTACTGGGGTCAATTGACTTTGCAGATTTGGTGGGTGAGAGAGTCTCTACAGCATTAATCCATGTAACAATGATACATATGCCATGAGTAGTTTTTATATGCCAGGTACTATACTAGGCTTCAGAGACACAAAGGAAATTAATATAATCCTTGTTCATACACAGTTTGTAAGTTAGCGGGGGAGTAGGAATAAAGCAAATAATCACAACACGAATGTACATTTATAAACTACATCGCCATAGGCAGTTGTATGGCAAAATGACTATTGCTGAAATGACTATTACTGAAATCCCTAGATAACCTGTGTTGTAGTTTGGATCTGAAACTTTCCTCTAAAGCCCATGTGTTGAAGGCTTAGCACTCCTGGGAGGTAGTGGAAACTTTAAGAAGTGGGACTAGGGCTGGGGATGTGGCTCAAGCGGTAGCGCGCTTGCCTGGCATGCGTGCGGCCCGGGTTCGATCCTCAGCACCACATACAAACAAAGATGTTGTGTCCGCCGAGAACTAGAAAATAAATATTAAAAAAAAAAAGAAGTGGGACTAGTGGGAGATCTTTAGGTCATTGGGGGTGTGCCCTCAAGGGGTATTGTGGTATACCAGTCTCTTCTGCTCTCTCAAAAGAGAGAGGTCACCTGAGCATGAGGTGAACAGAATTATTCTGCCCTGTGTCTTGCCATAATGCACAGAATCCTCCTGGGCTCAAAGGAATGAGACCAAATGGTCATGGACTGAAACCTCCAAACTTATGAGCAAAAATTAGACTTTCTTCTCTATAGATTGATTATATCAGGTATTTTGCTATAGTAACAGCTGACTAACACAATCTTAACATATATAGTCAATATATTTTATGGCTTCTCCTATTTCTAAATAATTCTGCGGTCTCTCAGGAAAGATTGTTTTTAAGCTAGGAGGGAAGAATGTTGTCATCTTACTCAGAAGTGTAACGTGATATAGTGACCAGTCTTGAATATAACATGAAAAATCAGTGTCACTTTGTAATCAAAACATTAATAACTTGGAGTTCACAGATTATTTTTGTTTTTATATCTATACTGAGATTTAAGGAGCTGGGTGTTGATTTGTGTTTATATTCTCTCTCTTTGGAATTCGTTCTCAAGAAGTAGAGTGTCCTGATAGGTCATAATTATTATCATGAGCAGGCATATCCTTTTGCTCGCAGGATTCATCTAGTGGGAAGAGTGTGTGCTTTTCTCTGAATGTCCCCTGGCTGTAAAAGTGAGTTCCTGTATATGCTCTTGAGTATGTTTCTATGTTTTCCATTGTGGTCCACCATCAACCTTCCTGTTCTCGGCCTGTTTGCCTGTGATAGCTCCTCTACCCGTTTTCCTTTTATTTCTAATCTGCTGTGGTTTGAAAAACAATAACACTGTGTTCATGAGGATTGTTTGTAAAATAAGAATAGGCTCTGAGAGTAGAAATTGCCATTAGCAGAGTACATCAGCTTTGTGCATGAAGGAATGCATGTGCATATTTGAAGGTTTAATTGTGGGTAGTATTAGTAATTTAGTTTATCTCAGAAGTATCTTTAAATAAATAAGGTGATTAACGTAAACCAGAGAGAATAGTAGCCAATTAAAATGCTATATTTTTATGATCTTTTTCACTTTTTAAGTGCTTTATTTTGCTTCTGTCTTATGTCCATCTCTAAATCTGACTGAGGAGAGTTAAGATAGATACTATACGGAAACTTGGGACCAGTGATAAAGTGATTTACCTTAGGTCTCTTGGGCAATAGTGAGTGACATGATTATGACCAGAACACAGGTCGCTTATCTCTCTACTAGAAGATGTAGAAGGACAGGAAAAATAAAGAGAATAGACATAGGAGGCAGGCTTCCACATTAACCTGTTTTGGTGAATGAGTGGGGAAAATAATCTCAAGTGTTTGGGTGAAAATGGAACTTCATTTGGGGACATCTCAGTTTCTAGATGTGCTCAAATTACCCATGCATAGAAATGGCTCTCTTGGCTCCTTGGATGTTTTAACATCTTATTTTCTCTGTCAGAGTAAATTTATCAGTGTCTGTCACGTGGAGAAAGTGGCCAAATGTCAAGAAGAAGATGGAGAATGTGCATGAAAGTGAGAACTTAAAAATTAGGTTGCTATGTCTGATAAAGAAAATTGCAACATGTCATGGATAAGGCATTAATTTTCTCCATTGAGTTTGGCAAATATTTATTTGATGACAGGTACCGTGCTATGCTCTGAGTGTCTAAAAGATCAATAAAACTTGGCACCTCCTCTAGTTGTTTATGCCCTAGACAGGAAGGTGATGCAAATGTTCTAAAACTAAATCATAAGGGATTGCTCAACAACTGTAAATGCACTAAAATTCATTAAATTACAGACCTATAATAGATAACATGGTCTGCAAATGATATCTTAATAAAGCAATTTATAAAAGCAAGTTAAAGGACAGGAAGATTAATGCCAGGATAAGGACAGGAGACAGAGCTTCTAGAATAAGTGCTACAGAGCAGAAATCTGAAGGATGAATAAGGGATACCTCAGAAAAGGGTAAGGAAAGATAGAACTGGACCACAGGAAGAACAGGAGCCAACATGTGGAGGTGAGGATGTGTATTTCCTGTATAATGAAAATGGTAGCTTAGCTTCACTTGGGTTCAACTTATGATGGGAAGAGACAAGAATGAAGGTGGGAGGGATATGCAGGAGGTAAACATTAGGCACTTAATTATCATGAAAAGAAATTTCAAATTTATTCTAAGGGCAATTTGGCACCATTAAGTTTCAAAATATGGGCATTACTGCATAAATTTGTATTTTGAAAGACCAAATGCGGTTGAAGTGTGTTTTGAAGGAGGAAGTGTGGAGCAAGGGGCAGCTGATTATATCCACTCAGTGGATCTGAACCATGAAGATGAATTTAAGAAAGTAAAATGAGCATAAAATATTTATCGTAGGAGATGAAGTCAAAGATGTTGGGGAAGGTCCTTGGGGTTTGTGTGTGAGTGACTGCTAGTTGACTGTATGTCACACTGAGAATGAGTGCTGATTGTAAATAAAACCTGGAGAAAGGAGAAGGTAGTGAATTCAGCTTTTGGTATTTTCCAGTGAGGTGTATGTAGGGCATTTAAAATGTACAGTAAGCAGTTGGATAAATAGATCTGGATCTCAAGAGAGAGATTGAGGGTGGGAGGCAGATTTCAGTAACCCACAGAGGGCGTGTGATGAGGGAAGTCATGATTGAATGAGAATATACAGCAAGGTGAGACTTAGATGGAGATTTGTAATAAATTGCTGGTTGAGTGCACGGAAAATAAGGGACCATTCTGTCATGGAACTAACAACAACAACAAAAAAGTACTTTCTCAAGGAATATCAAGAATTTAGTGCTGCATAAATATTAAGAACTGAACTTAGAGGTGGAATAAAACTTGTCCCCCAGATTTAGTGACCAAGAGGCTATCAGGGCCTTACCAAGAGTAAGTTCAGTGAAGACAGTCATGTTGGGTAGGGCGAGAGAGTAGAAAAGAATGGGAGGTGAGGAAGTGGAGATGGTTGGTGTGACACAAACGTCAGCCAGTTTGGCTCTGAAGCGAGGAGAAAGGGTAGGATGGTGTTTGATGTATGAGGATAGCATTTTTTGTTATTGTTTAAAAATAAGCTTGGAGAGACTTTAATTCGTCTAAGTGCTTCTGGACTAGATCTAGGAGAGAGATGTGGGTAGCCATATAAGAGAGGGATGGCAATCAGGGTGCAGGGAGGGAATATAATCCAGTGGCTTCCACTGTCTCTGGGCTAGGTGGCACAGTTATCTGCTTTGAGAGACAGAGAAGTGATGGAGTGGGGAGTGGGGTTTAGAGAAGTGAATCACCCATTGTGATACGCGTGAAAGAGCACTGAACAGGGGAACCGCGGGAGAATTGCCAGGCAGCACTAGAGACGACAGATTTGGAGTGATGCTAACCTGGAATTTGTCCCACTAGACACAGCCACTCTGATGTAGGAGAAGACACCAATTATTGGGTCAACTCAGAGTTGAAGCTTTGGCTGGGTAAAGATAATTCAGAATCAGTTTAAAGAATCAGGGTTTAAGTAAAGCATCACAGAATCTCGGTTGGATTTAGATGGAAAAGAATGTAGAAAGAGAGAGAGAGGATTCCAGGGATTAAATATTTCAATAAGGAGGAAGGATAAGATGTCATGGCTGTCACAGCTACAGGGAACTGTGGTGGCGTGACCGGGAGTACATGGTGAAGGAGTGGAGAAAAGTCACAGAAGGTGGTCCATCAATAAATATTCAGTAATTGCCTGTTCTGTGCCAGGCACAGCAGGCAGCAGAGAACAAGGCACACAGAGGCCCTCTCCTTGAGAAGCTAATGTTCCTGGAGGCAGAAATAAAAAAAAAAAACAAAAAAACGTAAAAACTTAAGTAAGTGAGAAGATCAGGGTACCAATAAGCACTTTGAAGAAGATGAAATTTGTAAATAAAGAAAGAGACTATGTATGTTCATGACAGTAGTCAGGGAAGAGCTCTCTGAAAGAAAGATGATGTTGACTTTGAACCATGGGGAGGTGGCCATCATTCAAAGAACTGGGGAGCGGGTAGAACATACCACGTAGAAGCAAAGTAAGTGCAAAAATACTACCGCAGGGCTGAGTGATGTGTTTAAAGGACAAAAAAGAAGACCAGCATAATTGCCCTGCAGGAAATGACAAGGACAGTATGAGGCTTTGATGTCAGAGATAATGGGTTGGACCAGATGGGCCCTAAATGGTCCATGAGGGATTGAGTGACATAGGAGGCAGCTCACCTATGCTGCTATATGAAGAGCCCACTATCAGGACTGAGACAAGAGGGAGACACCACTAAGGAGGTGGTTGTAATTTCCAAGGCAGGAGTTAATGATGATCTGGGCCAGGCTTTTAGCAGAGGAGATACTGAGAAATGGTGGGATCCAGGATATGTTGTGGGACTGGGAGTGTGGCTCAGTGGTAGATGCTTTCCTAGCCCTGGGTTCAATCACCATACCCCCCACCCCCCCAAAAAAAAACAAGATATGTTCTGGAAACATAACTGATAAACATTGGTAATTGTAGGGCATTGGGGAGTGAATAAAGAGGTCTAGAAAATTACTCCTAGGTTCCTGATCCATGAAATGAGTGCAGTGTGATATTAGTTGGGGGTTTGGGGCAAAAATCATAGTTCTGCTTTGGGATGTTAAATTTGAGATTCATAGTACTTCCCATGCACCTGTAGTGTAGGTGGTTAGATATTTAATTCTAGATGGCAAAGGAACAGTGAGAACCAGAGTTACAGATTTGCAAGGTTCAGAACATGAAATAGTTTAAAATAACAATCCTAAATGGAATCATGTAGGGAGAGAGAATACAGGGAAATAGGAAGAGGCCTGGGGACTGAATCTTGCAGCACTTAGACACTTGGAAAGGAAGGAAAAGTCATCAAAGGAGACTAAGAAAGAGCAGCCAATAAGTCTGTAAGAAAATGAGGAGCCTGTGGCATCCCAGAAACCAAGACCAGAAAGGGCTTCACGGCTCTGCCGCTCAGATTAGCTACTACCTGTTCCTAAGGTGAGGTTCAGCACAGAGTTAGGGAAAGGAAATCTCGGCCTTCCTATCCCTTATATCCTCTCATTTTCTGTGAACCTGTGGAGCTTAATAGCCAAAGCTGGTAAGAGTCAACTGCCTCTGTGGCCCTCACTTTTGAAGAAGGTGATCAACATAGTTTAAGAAAGTTCTGTTTAAAGTATAAAGGAATGTATCATTTAAGAGCAGCAGATGAAAAATATTAAGGAATTTCATGGTATCTGTGAAGTCAGAGAAGTTTTCACCAAGAAGATGATGTGACCCCGACATACCCACCCACAACATCCATCACACAAAAGTGGACCTGGAGCCTATGGGATGAGCAGAAGTATCTGAGGTAGAGGCATCAGTGGGTGGAGGCTCTGGATCAGCCCAGGTTGGTGGGCTCACAGCTTGCCTGGTTGTTTGATTCTGTGATCCACCCAGACCCAGAACCACTCAATAGACACAGTAAGCAGTTCTTTGCTGTCTAGAGGAAATTAGAGAAAGCCAAGATGCACAAGCTTAGCTTTGGGTTTCTAGACTCCATTACTGTTGTTCCCTCTCCAGCCTTTGATCCAGGTTTGTTAAAATTCTGGAAAATGCCCTGGTCTTCTAAAAGGAAGGGTAGCAATAGAAATTTCTTTGAAGCCCTAAATCCCCAAAGGCCTAGCTTAATCGAATGGACATATTTCATTAAACAAATGCCTCTGCCATCTGTTCTACTCCAATTAGGAATGCATGAGGAACATATTTCTCAATTATGTTGGAGGAGTTTCTGGGCTCAGAGGTTCTGGCAAACAGTCTTTCTTCAAGCAGTGCTCGATGGGGAGACCCACCTCTAGGCTACGGTGGCCCTCTGGTTCTTTGGTATCTTCTCTTGGAGCCCCACCACTAACACTGGATTACTGCCTTCCTTTGTGAGCTGGAACCAATTCGATTCAGCACCCCCAAACAAACATGCTACATGCCGGTCTACAAAACATTGTGTTATAACCAACATTTATTGAAATCTTTGTTATGGCCAGTTGTGCTGTGCTAAGCATTTTATGGGGGTTCTTTTATTTAAACCTTACCACTTCTCTATGAAGAGGAATTCTCAATCCATATATGAAGAAATTGAGGCTTAGTGATCTACAGTAACTCAGCCAAGTTCCCACAGATGGTGAATGATGGAGTTGGAGTTTGAAGATAAGCAGACTGATACTGGAGTTCATGTTCATACCCAATGCGTTATGAGAAGTCCCATATAGTGACAATGCGTTGGGTATGATATGAGTGTCACCCTACTTCCAGGGAGCCCTTGTGGGGATGAACAAGGAATTTATTCAGTATGGGTGGAGACAAAGGACTACTCAGTAAAGGTGGGGATTGGAATAAGTCATCCCTCTGATTATAGGTCAAAACGCTGCTATAGTGTACTTGACTTCAAACATTGGTATGGGGCACATGCAGCTTTATATCCTGTCCTGGAAATGTGGACTGAAGAGCAACAGACCTCATCTGGCTATCCTCCTGTGTCTTCCAGACCTCTTTGTTACTTAACCAAATAACAGTGCCAGCTCTTAGGCCTGGCTCACCCCATCAGGGCTGCTGATTCTATTGGAGAAAAGTTGCCCAGCATTGCAGTTTTCTAGTTTTACAAATTCAAGGGCACCCATCTCAGCTGCCTACCTCATACTGCCCAAGGGTTCTTCTGTCTCTTAGCCCCTCATTGCTCAGACAAGTTTTTTTTTTTTTAACCTTTATCACCATTTCCAAGCTTCTAATATTACAAGCTTGTTTTCACTGTTGGAAGTAAGCTTTTCCATCTGCTTTATAGGGAAAAATAGAGGTGACTCCTCTCACTACCTGTACTTATCAACTTCTACCCCAAGCTCATTCTCTGCCATTTCAGTATAAGAATAAAATTAACTCTTTGATTATTTAGTACATTGTATAAGCTGCATATAGGCATTAGCTCATTCAGTACTTGGTCACCCTTTGAGATTGAAACTATTTACTATTATTTTTTTATTGTTTTTTAAATTGATGAGTAAAAATGTATGCTTGTACTGTACAACATGGGGATCTGAAGTTTATATATATTACGGAACAACTAAATCAAAGCTAGTTAAGACATGCATGACCTCCTGTCCCCATCCAGTAGTATGAAGATTTAACCTCTATTCTCAGCAGTTCTCAGGTACATAACTTCATTATTTATTGTAGTCACCTGGTTGTGCAATAGGCCTCTCAAACTTATTCTTCTTCCCATCTAACTGAAGTTTTGCATTTTTTGACAATATTTCCCATGTCCAACCCTGGCACCTCTGGGAGCCCCCAGTCCACTCTTTGCCTTTATGACTTTGGCTTTTTTACATTTGATATCTGAACGACAGGATGACTATTTTATTTCTGTGTCTGGCTTTTATCACATAATTTGCCCCAGATTTGTTCATATCGTAAACGATGGTATTTGCTTCTTTTAAGAGTCTGAATAGTGTTTTATTTTGCACATATGCACTACATTTTCTTAATCGATTCATCTATTGTTGAAGACTTAGAATGGTTTCTTATCTCCATATTGTGAATAAAGCTGTAACAAATGTGGAGTGGAGATGTGTCTTTCATACGCTGCTTTTATTTCCTTTGAATGTATATCCAGAAGTGGCGTTGCTGGATCCTACGGTAAAGTTTTTGAGAAATCTCCACAATGTTTTCCATAATAGGGATACTCATTTACATATCCACCAAGAGTTTTTGTAAAGGTGTGAGGGGAACTAATTTAAATTCCCATCTTACAGATGAGTCAAATGAGGCTCAGAAAAGTTAGGTAGCTGCTCCTAAGGATTATGTCCTTATACCTTTTGCCTTCTCATACGTATTCACTCTGTGAAACTCCATCTTTTAATATAATATTTGTCATTCTCTATATCTACGTCCAAGCCTATATATTTCTACCCTAGAAATATCCGAGTTCTGTTTATTCAGATGTCTAATCGATGGCCCACTGGCATCTCAAAATTAAACTTAGCTTCCACTCCTGTTATCACCTGTCACTGGAATTGCTCATTTCATGCTTCCTGTCTCCATGAATAATACCACTATTAGAAGTCATGGTGAGATTAAGATAATAATAAGATGGTGTCTGCTTATGTGGTAAAGTGAAATTCTGTCCTCAGCCTTCCACTGCCCCCTACAAATTCCCTGTAGAGATTTATTAAAAGCAAAGGAAATTATCTGATTATTAGCTGTAGTTTTGGGCCACACAACTGGTGTAGAGCCAAGAGTAAATCCAGCTAACTTCTGGAAGATTCTTCTCATGGATAAATCCAAATGGTATTGAAACAGGGTAGGATGAAAGACCTTCCTGTTTCTAACTCAAAGCCTAAACTTGAATCTCTACTCTGATATAGCAAGACATATATAAGGTAGCACAGAAAGTGTGCGTGTGTGTGTGTGTGTGTGTGTGTGTGTGTGTAGGTAAGTAAAAATGTGGGGATGGAACCCAGAGGCACCTTACCATTGAGCTACATCCATAGTTACTGCCTACCCCCCACCCCTTTTTAAATTTGAGACAGGTTCTCTCTAAGTTGCTTAGGGCTTTGTAAAGTTGCTAAGATTGATCTTTTTTTTTTTTTGAGAGAGAGAGAGAGAGAAAGAGAGAGAATTTTTTAATATTTATTTATTTATTTTAGTTTTCGACAGACACAACATCTTTGTTTGTATGTGGTACTGAGGATCGAACCTGGGCCGCACGCATGCCAGGAGAGTGCTCTACCGCTTGAACCATATCCCCAGCCCAACTAAGATTGATCTTGAACTTGGAATCCTCCAAACTCAGCCTCCTGAGTTGCTGGGATTACAGACTTGCAACACTTACCTGGCTCACCCTATACTTTTACAAACTAGGTTCTAGATATTCTACAGACAGAGAAGAGGAAGAGCTTCCTTTCTCTGGGTTCTCAGAAGAATGAAGGTAAACCAGCCTCTGGCTCTGTGAGATAATATAGAAAGGGAAAGAATCCACCTATTTATATCAATTTCTATTATCTTTTGAGCACTCTGCTCACTGGCACTGTGATACCATATAAACTGTAAGTCATATTCCTGTACTTTGGGTAGAATATCTTTTTTTTTTTAATCTCCACCCCAGGAAAGAATAATGGAGAGGCATAGCAAGAGATTCTGAATTCCTCCTTTTAAAAGTTCTTTCATTAACTGATTGACCTGCCCTCCATTCCACGTCTCAGTTTATTATCCATTAACAAACCATCAGTGAATGTGAACATGTGGTGGAGTGGGGCCTGGGGATGAGCAGGCTAAGGTGCTGGGGCTAGGGTGGCTATGGCTATAGTATAGGCAGGACAGGTTGAAGTGGGGTACTGTGGGTGTGGTCCTCACAGTGGGGAATATTAAACACCTGATTAGTTGGTATAGAAAAATGAGAACTGCCTGACCTTTAACCACTGGTGAAGAGGGCAGTTATAGCAGGAACTACTGTCTAAGGTTGTTGTGAGGATTAAGTGAGGGAAGGGGTCAGTACTCTGGCCAGTCTTCAGTATGGAGTCAATGCTCAATACGTATTTCCCTTTTTCTTACCGAGGAGCCTCTTCCATCATAGCAGAGCCCGACACTAAGGAACAAGACTGACGGCTTTGGCTGGGCCAGTGCTGGTGCTGCGTGATTATACATTCAGCTCTGGCGGCGGGCAGCCTCTGTGTTCTCAGGGAACATCATCAATATTGTGACACTCCGACATGTGTCAGCTGTGGGGTTCTCCAGGGCTCCTTCTCTGGAGATTGTTCTGAAAGCAGAAATTAGCCTCCCATCCTGGGCAGCCTGAGTGAAGTCTTTCCTGAAGGTGGGAGGCTGCGCAGATCCCAGAGCCGGAGCTGTCAGGACTCCGTGACAGCCTTACCCAGCTCCCCGTTGCTGGGGAGGAGGAAACTGAGCCCCAGCAATGGGGAGCTGCTTGCCTCGGCTCACCGATGCCTGAGGCAGAACCCAGACCAGAACTTTGATTTCTAGTTTTCACTCAATACTTTTTCAAGCACAGCCATATCCCACTGACAGCATCATTGCTATTTTATTTTTATTTTTTATTATTGTTTTTTAAACTCGGTACAAAGATTTTCTCTTGGAAATCTCTACCTGCACAGGAGAGAGTGGTACTAGCATCGGCTAATAGAAATACAGTGGGAGCTTCATCACTGTCTGAGATTTTATAGAAAATTCTATCGTTTGTGAGGGCTACATTAAAAATAGTGTAAACACACAGCTGAAATTGATATTTTATTTAAACCATGATATCCAAATGCGACTTCAACCTGCAACCAGCATATAATTTGTTAATGAGACATTTTACATTTTTTCTTATCCAATCTTTGAAATCTCACGTGTATCTCACAGCCCATTTCCATTTCAGCTGGGAACATTTCCAGTGCTCAGTGGCCGCACGTGTCCAGTGGCTGTCATGTTGGACAGCACAGCTCCAGGTCAGCTATTCCTGGTGCTAGAGATGTGTGAAAAGGGTTCTGTAAAGTTATCATTTCTACTATCAAAGAAATTACTACCTGTAATTTAAGGGTATGTCCTTTCTCTCCTGAAATTTAGTCAAAATGTCCTTTGTCCCCTGAAATTAAATGATAGTAACATGTAGATGGAAGCATTTTTTTTTTGTTGTCTATAATGTACCCTTATTTGAAAAAACAAATAGCTGGGAACATGAGGCCAGTTCTTATTAAGAATGTGTATGTGTATTGAATATGATATATAATATATATGATATATATATGACACTTATAGTATATGACGTGTATATGCGTATATCTGTGGTATATGTAATGAATATGTCTATATATGTATGTAAACACATATTATATATATATATATATATATATATATATATATATATATATAAAATATATGTATTATATATATAATTTGCTGGTTTATCATCAATTACCTGAGATTCTTTCCTGATATAGTCTTCTGTCATTGTCATTAAGAGTCAATTATAAATGAACTGCAATGCATTCTGCTGTCATGTCTACACGAACAACAACAACAAAAATCTCATCCCCCTTTTAATAAAAATATTCTTATATTTTTTTAAAAAAAGAGTCAAGTAGAGGTAAAGTGTCTCTGTCCTTTGGGGGTCTGGGAAATGAAAGCTCAAGTATGGGGGAAGCTCTGTTTGACTGGCAGGTTCTATGGAAGTGGAGTTGGGCGCTTTACTTCACTGACTGGGTGTGTATAGAGCCCCTTTCTAGGGGCTTTGGATAGCTTTGGATAATCTGTCTTTAGGAACAGTAGGGAAGGAATATTGAGACAGGATCTGTCTTCTATTCTGTCCTTGGGTAGGCTAGCTCCAGTTCCTACTGAACCCTCCCCAGGGAGTGTAGCTGAGGAGAGCTCAGTGCCTAATTTCTCCAAGTGTTTCCATATGGGGCGGCCATCCAGTGCTCTCTGAGACGTTACAGTCCAGATGAAAGCCTACTTTGACCTTGCTGTGACCTATTCAGTCTTGCGAACTCCATTCCCTGCCTCTCACCTGCCTTGTCTCTCTGCCTCCACTTTGTTTGCTCACATGAATGTCTGCTTTCAATTTCCTTGGGGGTTCTATGCTTAGGTTCTATCCTTATGTCTCAGTACCTTTGTATATGCTGTCCCTTTTGCCGGGAAAGCTCTTTCCTCCTTCCAGCATGTCTTTTGGGCTCAATGTAAATGTTGCTTCTTCTAGGAAGCCTTTCTTGATCCTCTAGGCATAGTCACAACCCCTGTGATACACCTGCCTAGCTCTTGAACTTTACAACATTTAGCCCAATTATATATCAGTGACTAAATGGTCTGGTTATTTTGTGCCTCGCCTACTAGACTGTAAGCTCCAAGAGGGCAGAGATTGACATGGTCAAATCTAGTTGCCAGGCACCTAACACTATATTTGATGCAATAGGCCTCAATACATATTGGTTGAATTAATGCAAGGGTGTTCTGCATGACAACTGTATTTTATTTTAAAGTAATTATTTCATATACAGAGAAAGGGACAGGTCAAGTCTGTTTCATCACCACCCCACCCCCAGGCTCTAAGGCATGTGATCCCTTGTTATTTGGAAGATTCTGTGTGCTTTCTTCTGGGCGTACATAGCAGAGAAGCTGTCAGGTGAGCCTGTCATTACCATTGCACTGGGGATCATGAGGTGTGTTCTGGTCTCATCCCTGATGCTCATTGGCTAAGTGACAGCAAAGCTACTTAATTTTAACTTCATAAGCTGGTCAGTCCCAGGTCACATTTCCAGTGGGTGGATTCGACTAAAATAGGCTTGTCAAAATCTGTCCAGCGTTGGAGGGCCTGGATTCATGATCACTGAAGGGATCTTACAGGCTGTGGGCATTGGGGAGATCTTGTCAGAAACTGCTGCTTGTGCCTCTAGGTTCTGAGGAATGGAAACTTGTCAGAGGAATAAAGGTTACTTCTTTTTTATCCAAGGTCGCCAGTGAGTCACTGGCTGTGCCTAGAATAGAAATTGGCTCAGGAACACAGTTCTGACTGTTTTTGAACATCACCCAGATATTTGTTAGATGATGAGTATTTTTCCTCTTTTTTAATGGGTAAGGATTACGGGTACTGAAAAAGAAGCCCAAACTGTTGGTGATGCAGAGTCCAGACAAATTGAGGCCTTGCCACAGAAACACATGCCCCATTCTCTGATATCATGGGCTGATGGAAGTGTGCTGGAGGGAGCCCTGGGCTGTCATATGGGGACCTGAGTTCCAGTCTGAGGCCAACCACCTGGAGGCGTAAGCTCTCTGCATCTGTGTCTCCTTCTTCACAGAGTAGCAGGAGTCAGTGTTGGACACTTCAACCAGATGTTATAAGGTTTCAATAAATATTGATTTTGAAGTATTTGACAAACACAAGCTCTCCAAAAGGAAAGGTTCCTGTGATTGTTTTTGTTGCCAATATGTTGAGGATAAGGAGATCTTCTATTTCAGATGTCTCTGACGTGGGGAGAGTCCTCTCTGCTCCATAATTCACTGTGAAGAGCAAGATATTCACCTTTCTGGGACTCCACATTCCTGTCTGTGAAATGACACAAGGAAATCTTACTCTGCAGGCTCACTGAGTGTCTATAAAGAAGAAATAAGCAATGTGAGGTCAAAACCTTGAACGATGTAAAGCTTTATTTCCCTGGCTTTCCAATCTCTTCCCTTTCTTCCTCCTTCTTCTTCCCCTTTACCCTCTTTACTGGGCATAGGGTATGTTTCAGGAACAACTTAGAGGACATTAGGATATAATTAGGGAGCTAGAAAGGGAAATACATAAATATGACCCAGTGTTTCATAACAGCATCAACTGAGCCATTATTCTGTGCAAGATACTGTTCTAAGCAGTTATATTAACGGATTTAATCTTCACACTAACCAAGTAGAAACCTACGATGCTATTATTTTTTTCTTGTTTTAAAGAAGAAGAAACTAAAACTCAAAAGTCAAATAATTTGCCCCAGTGTATGGAATAAGTCTGAATCATAGTGATTTGGCTCCTGAACTACTTCTCCTAACCATTGAGTACAGTATGGGTATAGTATTATAGAAACAAGAAAGAAGTGTGTGTGCGGTGGTGGGCAGGGGGAGTGGATGAATATAGGTAGGGAAATCATAGGAAGCTTTGCAGAAGAAGTTATAAACCAAGTTTGCTTTGGAGTTTTGCATCAGAGGATGTATAGCAGTTTTCTAGGTGGTAAGGATGGGGAGGGTGCTTCATCTAGATGGAACAGTTAGAACAAATGCATGGAGGTATGGAATAGCCTAAGAAACTGTCATTTGCCCCTTTCCAACATTTCAGACTTCAGCTGAACAACTTCTGCCTTATTACTTTAGTTCTACCTGTATTGTCTGTCTTGGTCCGTTTTATGTTGCTATAACATAATAACGGAGACTGGGTAATTGATAAGGAAAATGAAGTTCTCATAGTTCTGGAAGCTAGGAAGTTCATTATGAAGATCCCAGCATCTGGTGAGGGTCTTCTTGATGCTTTATAACATGGTGAAGGGCATTGTATAGTGAGAGAGCAAGAATGCTAGCTCAGGTCTCTCATGCTCTTCTTATAAAGCCACTAATGCCGTCATAGGGGCACCACCCTCATGACCACATCTAATTGCCTTCGAAGGCGCCACCTGAAAATACCATCAACTCATAAACTGGGGGACTGAGTTTCCAACACATGAACTTTCAGGGGACACATTGGTTGGAACCACAGCATTGCCCTTGCTGGCCCCCGAATATGCCTGGCTGTTCCTGCTGTCAGTCTTCTTTCTCCTGGGACTGCCTTCTCCAGCTCTTTGCATGGTATTTCCCTGACTCAGAGGTCATCTCCTCGGAGAGGCCTTCCCTGACCCCCCTGTCAATCACAATTGCCTGCTGTCTTGGGCTGGTGGCTTCCTCTTTCACTTCCTTTTCCTTTCCCTCCCAACACACAGCACCACTTGGTATTATATTTTTATTGGCTTATTTTATTTTTGTTTGCCTTTCCTGAATTGACTATGATGGCTGAGAGGGCAGAGGCCTTGTCTTTCTGTCCCTTCCTGTGTGTCTTCAGCACTTAGGATAGTGCCTGGTTCACGGAAGCTGCCCAGCAAGTATGTGTGAAGTGGGTAAATGTAGAGGAGAGATGGTGACGCTGTTCCAGCGGGCAGAGGCCCTGTGACAAACACCCTAAGGTGACTGTAGGCCATTCTTAAATCTTTCCTAACAGTGATTCTTCACCAGGGCAGTATTGACACTTTTTCCAGTGGCATTTGGAATTGACGGGGGCATTTATTTTTTGGTCACAACTGAGGGAAGGGAAAATTGCTGACATTTGATGGGTAGAAGGTCAGGGATACCGTTTTTCTTGTGATGTACAGAATGGTCCTGAACACACAATAAAAAGGGTATTATTTATATACTGTAAATGAGTACAATCACTCTGGAAAGCCATATGGAGATTCCTCAAAAAACTAGAAATGGAACCACCATATCGACCCAGTTATCAGTTATCCTACCTCTTGGTATATATCCAAAAGATCTAAAATCAGCATACTATAAGGATACCGCCACAACAATGTTTATAGCAGCACAATTCACAATAGCCAAGTTATGGAACCCATGGCTAAATTCCCATCAGCAGATGGATGGATAAAGAAAATGTGGTATATTTACACATGGGGTATTAGTCATAAAGAAGAATGGAATTATGGCACTTTCTGGTCAATGAATGGAAATGGAGAGCATCATGTTAAATGAAATAAACCAGACCCACCCCAGAAAGTCAAGTCATGTTTTCTCTCACATGTGGATGCTAGTCCAAAATAATAAAAAAAGACAGGGGTTGGATCCCATGAACACAGAAGAGAAATCAGTGGAAGGGAGTTGATGGGGAGGAAGGAATGATGGGAAAAGGGAGGAACAAGGGAATAAAATTGACCAAATTATTCTATGTACATATATGAACAAACCACAGTGAATTCTGCCTTATGTATATCTATAAAGCACTAACTAGAAAAAAACTATAAATAAATAGAAGGAAGACCAGTAGAGTAGAGGAAAGAGAACAGGGGAAGGAAGAGGGGAGGGAAAGAGGAAGTCCTGGGGACTGAAGTGGAACAAATTATATTCCATGCATATATGATTATGCCAAAATGAAGTCCAATATTATGTATAACTATAATGTACTAATGAATTTTTTTAAAAAGGGTCTCATTCAAAATGACAATAGTACTCCTCCAAACCTCTTAAGAAATTAATATTTACAAACAATAGTCCCAACAACTGGGCAAAAACACTACTCCAGTCTTGACCTTTTATGAAAAGGACTTAAAATTTGGGCTGTAGCTGTCGCTCAGGGGAAGAGCACCTGCCTCGCATGTGTGAGGCACTGGGTTCGATCCTCAGCACCACATAAAAATAAATAAATAAAGATATTGTGTCCATCTACAACTAAAAATAACCACTTAAAGATAACCTATTCGTCCTTTCTCTATGTCTCCTGACGATGTCCTATGGACAGAATCTGTCTCTGTCACTCTTGAGATGTAAAATGTGTAACAGGATGCACTGTTATGGGCCAGGCTCTATGGGCAATGACCAAACAGACTCCATTTTACCCTGAGTCTCCACATCCTATAAGAAATGCTTCTCCCATGAGAAAATTCCACCTCTGCTAGCCTGATCTTGCTTAGAAACATGAATGTTTCTGTTCTTCTTATACCATGTAAAATTTTTCTCTTTTTGATTTCCATTTTTTCTTGGACAACTTGCCCTATCAGAGAATGATTGTCCAGACGTTAGTAACCATTCTTTAACTTTTACTCAATTTACTCATTTCGACCCATTTCCCCTTCTTCTTATGATTTTAGATCTTATGATGTTTGTTTCTGGTTTTGAATCATAGCAACAGCCACTTATGATTAATGTGGGTTTGGACTATACAGGTATACTCTAACCCTTGGAGGGGGTCAAAGGGTATAGACTTGCAGCCTGCCCCTTGGCCTGCCAGCTGGTGGATCCGGACCACCAGCTGGTGAATAAAGATGGTCCTGTCTCCTGCTTTAAGATCAACTTGGTGATTTATTGCAATCTTGCCATAATGTGCTGGAATCTTCCAGTATGTGCTGGAAAGGGAGACTGAAAATAAACAAGGGAACAGCACATGGGCAGGACAGGAGCAGGCAGTGATAATACTTCCATGAACCCAGAAGAGGAGCTGAGCGTGTGAGGCAGGCGGGGAGGAGGAGCCTTGTACGTGACTCATGGCACTCAGGCTCTGGAGGTTAATTTTATACAAGTAGGAGTCACAGGTTATTTAGTTCAAAGAGCAATTTAGATGCATGTGAGGAAAATACGTAAATGGGTGTGTTTTTGCGGCTATGCCTCAAGTGAGTAGGATGTGTTCAATGAATGGAAAGTGGCTGAAACACGTTTCCAGCCTGTGTCCCACAGGGAAGGTGGCCACCACCCCAGTTTGCCTAGGACTGTCTCCATCTGGGCACTAAACCATCCCACATCAGAGAAAATTCCTCAGTACTGAATGATCTGGTACAGCCAGGGCGTTACAGACCATGTAAGTGTTTAGTAAATTCAGTTGTTAATAGCAACAGCAGTAATCATTTCCGCATAGTAATACGGGATGGAACCTAGGAGACCTGTTCTCTGCTCTGTGACCTCTCATGTGTGGCTGATGTTCTAGTGCTTAGCTGGCATGTGGAATGCCCCCTTCCATCACAATAAGTGACTCTGATTTAATATCTAATCACAGGGCAGGAATCCTGTATCTTATTGTTATGGAGTTTCTGATTTTGGATTAAGGCGGCAGTAACTTTAGATCTGCCTGACCCCTTACGTTTGCTCCAAATTGACCCTCTGTGGCCTCAGTTTCTTCATCTGTAAAAGAGAATGATTCATTCTTCCCTGCTTATCTCAAGGACGATTCTGAAAGTCAAATGGTACAGTTTGGATTTTTAATGTGTCCTGGAAAGCTCCTGGGTTAGGGCAGGAATGTTCTGAGGGAAAACAATTAGTAAATGTTAGTGCAGAAGAGAGAGGGCTGCTGACTCCCAAGACTGACTTAGTTACCGAGTCAAACGTGGCAGTGGTCTGAAAAGGCCACCTTGCTTCTTGTTACAAAATTGCTCCCACTTTATACCTGACAGTACATCATCCTGCCTTCAACTAGGAACCTCTTCTGATGGGGACTCACTCCTTTCCAAAGAGACCCTTTCCAAGAGCGCTCTAACCTCATCAGGCGAGTAGTGCATTTGATGGGTTAATAATTTGAAACGACTACTAGGTAGTAACTACTACAGGTAGTAACTGCGGCAAGAGGGCCATGGCTGTAGGAAGTAGGTCACTGGGGGAAATGACCCTGGGAATTGCATTTCAGCTCTGGCTCCTTGTGCTCACCGGCTACTTCCTGATTGCCGTGAGCTGAGCGGCTCTCCTTCACCACACTTTTTCCAGGCTGTCCTGTTTCACATAGGACCGGAGCAGTGGTGTTGGCCAACCACAGTCTGAACCTCTGATGCTGTGAGATGAAAATAAACCTTTCTTCCTCTAAGTTGTATTTTGGTCACAGGGACAAAAGTCTAATACATCAAGGGAGACAAGAGTGAATCAGCAGATAAACTGAAACGCATATCATTAAAGGATAATTCCTTTCTTAATTAGTGGTAAGCTCAAGGATAGGAACAGAGTCTTTGCATTCCTGGTCAGTCTCCTCTGTACCCATTGCACATGGTAAGGAAGAGCAGATGTGATGGGTACACCAAAGCCAGCTGGTGTGCACTGTTCCTACAGTGGCCCTTACCCTAATCAAGAGCAAGCATGCTTCTCCATGATCTGCTTTGTCACAGTGTCAGCAGAGGTAAATTCTGCAGAGAGTTAAAGCTGGATTAACGGCCCATGAGTTTTTTATTTCTCTGCTGGCTGAGCACAGTAAATATCGATGGTAATGTAATGTTCTTTCTCATTGGGAGGAAAGTGAGGGACATAAGAGAGGAGGGAGCTGACCTTTTAGCTATGAAACAGAAAATACTAGAGAAACAGTACCCAGACAACACACACACACACACACACACACACATACACACACACTGTACACCTGTGCATGATAACACTTTTATAATCATTTTGTGGTAGAACAGGTATTTTTTAAAATCATTTTCTGTATTATGGACACCTTAGGAGACTCTGACTGAAAATCCTGAAGCCATCCCCAGGAAACCACAAGTGCACAGATGCACTTTGTTTGCTTTATGGTGACATTTGACCCAGACCCACTAAGGACCATCTATGGACTTAGTAAGGAAGAGGTACATTTGTGATTCACATTTTGAATGTAGTTTGTAGATATATTTTGCTTGGCTCAAAGGTGCTTTAAATTGTTGTTAAACAAGTTGCTGAGAACTAAAATCAGATTTGTACATAAAAACCCAGGTGTCTGTCTTCTCTTGAAAATTCAAAATGCCTGACATTCTTGGACTCACACGGTGGTCATGACCTGAAGTTGAGCTATGCTCAACATGTCTTTTTTTTTTAACATATAAAATTCCCTCCAATTGTCTATGGGACTCCCTTCCCTCTACCTACCCACTTTTAGGTCTTTGAGCTTTGTCCTTTACCCCAGCAGTGTGAAGATCAAGATATTTCCTTTGGATTCCAGAAAGGGAGATCTTCAGGCAACCACAAGGTCAAGTATCCTTGAGAACTATTTTCAAAGCAAAGCTTACCTAAACCCCAATATAGAAAGTATATACAATGGAGAAGCTGCTCTATTTTAAAGGGGTGCATGGGCCCAATAACTCTACCAGTTCATTTGGCTGCCCCAGCTTTGCTTCAGCGGCCCCCAGAGTACCTATGGGGACCCTCCAGGACTGCTTAGGACAAGTTCAAAAGCATTTGTGTGTCCATCAGGACTTCTAAACTCAGACTAATGTTAGGTAAAAAGGCAATGTATGGGTTTCTGTGACTTTGTGTGATTGTCCTTCGACAGGACTGGATTAGGTGCCCAGGTGATGCCATCAGGGACTGCTCTCGGCTTTCCTCCGAGTTGGTTCCATTCTCGGGAAGCCTCTTCCTGGGCGGGAGACGGATGGCCACCAGCAATTCTCCAGGCATGTCTTATCTACAGTTGACAATCCTGTTTGGAGTTAAAGCTTCTCTTTCTTCATTAGCAGAACCTAAGACATAGTTTCACTGGACCATTTTGGGGGTAATGCCCACCCCTGAAACAGTCAGGATGGTCAGGGAAAAGGAAGCTGCTCATTGGCCAGGTCTGACTGTATGTCCCAGGGCTTATGCAGCTCCAAGGAATATGGTCAGTGCTAATGGCTAAGGATAGGATAGAGCTGTTGCCCCTGGGCAATGCTGAGAGTCACTGCAGAGAAGGAGGTGCAGACACTAGACCCACATGAACCGCAGACAGGTATATCGATTGAGCCTGATTTTTCTCTTTACTCATGAGGATGTGGAGGCTCTCAAAGGGAGAAGGATGTGCCCAGGACTGGTGCCCCCAATCCTATTGCTGCTCCTGTTTTTTGGCACTGGTCCTTCATTTTATCATTTCTTCTGTGATCCCGTTTGATATATTGTGGGGTAACAGTGATCATATTTGACAGTAAATCAATCTCTGAACCATAGAATTTTAGTGATAAAAGGTGCCTAAGTGGCAGATCATTCAAATGAGAGGCCAGGAGAGGCTGACTCATACAAGGTCAACTGCCAATTTATATATGACTATCGAAATACCCTCCCGTCTCTGATCTCATTTGACAGTGAAAATAATCGTATGACATACTGAACTTGGGTGGTGGTGTTTCAAGCATTTCCTCATCAATGAGATCATTTTATCCCTACAACAACTCTGTAAAGTAGAGGAGGATGAAAATTACTCACCCAGGAGAGGGTAAAATACTTGCCTAAGGTCCTGCAGCAAATGAGGGGCAGAACCAGTTTTAAAATTCATCTGTCTGGCTCTGGGCTCTTTGTCTGTATCGCATTTGAATTAGTGAATTTAAACCCAAGGACCTTCTATGGAAGCAGCAACCTCAAAGCAATTTGACTGGCCATTATCAAGGTTTGTACGTCTTAATATTTGTCTCTCCCTAAAGACAAATATGGAAACGAGAGCTTTAATTCACAGGGATGGAATTTAAATACTAGAATTTTGGGGGAGTTCTAGAAACAGGAAAGATAAAGTTCAATTTAGAGAATTTAGATTTGTAAGAGATTGTGGGGAAAAGGAATTATCTTCACCTATTATCTCTTAATAGGTGAAGAAGCTGAGGTTCAAGAAGATGCGACAATTTGCCTCAGATACTATTGTTGGTTGGTGGCAGGGATCAGACAAGAATACATCTCTCCCAATTCCATGTCACCCTAAGAACTTTCCATGTGGCAACTGGAAAGGCATGTGGTGGGTGCTGTGACAATGGATGATCTTCTAGAAGGTTCTGCATTACTGCTGAGAATACACGGAACACCTGCTACTGGTGGTGCTCAAATGCAATTTTGGCGTCACCTGGACATGGAAGTCGGTAACATTGATTAAAGCTTTTAATTTTCTTTCAGTTCTTCTGATTACATCAAAAAGAAAGACTTGGGGGACTGAGGTTATGGCTCAGCGGTAGAGCACTTGCCTCGCACGTGTAAGGCCCTGGGTTCGATTCTCAGCACCACATAAAAATAAATGAATATAATAAAAGTTTAAAAAACCCCACTAAGATTAACATAGAAAATGTTAAAAAAAAAGACTGTTGGATTCTATTCTGACCTTGTCACCTCTCTAGCACTTGCTACTGACCCTTTTCAGCAGAATGTGCAAGCCTTTGGTTCAAGGGGCATTTAATGGCATTGCTTTGTTCTTCCAGTGTGTATTTTCCACATATAAAAAGTGATATTCATTTACTTTTTTAAGTTTTTAAATTTTGATTGGCACCTTAATCATGGAATTCATCATGCCATGTTCATACGTGCTGATAATCATTCCAATTTATAAAATCACTAAAGTTTATTTAAACTTTATATTTTATTAAACTTTATTAAAATTTGATTTATTAAAAAAATTCTCATGCACATAATAGCATGAGCCGTGGAAATTCTATACAGACATGGCAAAAGTGACAACATTATGATGCATGAGTGACGTTGAGGAATTACTGCCAGAGAGACTATGTTATACCACCATTGTCTGGGGCATATTGGACATGGGCAGCTTTGATCTTAGAGGAATACAGATTTGACTCCACTACCAAAATTAGTCATGTTACCTTGAGCTAGATACTTCCTATCTCTGAATTGCAAAAAATTGAAAGTTAAAAAAATGTAAATACTGCAACTTCTTTTGCAAAGCTGTTTTGAAGGTTAAGATGTACAATGATAAGTGCCAAGCACTGAGCCTGGCACATAGAAGGTACTAAAAAAATGGTAGCTCTCACGAGAGCAGAGCTTTTGAATATAACAAGAGAAAACTGAAAGCCTAATGACAGTGAGTCACCAAATAAGGTCTTAGCTTTAGTCTCTCCTTCCTTCCTTCCTTCCTTCCTTCCTTCCTTCCTTCCTTCCTTCCTTCCTTCCTTCCTTCCTTCCTTCCTTCCTCATGAATTGACCAGGTAGGATCATAGCTGGTTAAGTATATCTTTGCTTCAGGAGGTTTGTCACTTTTGGAAAAGGTACCTTGAGGCTACTTTATTACTACAGGATTGACTGCATGTTTGCTTGATGGAAAAGCAGCCTGCAGGGTGTGCTGGGAGCTGGATTCATTTATTATTACTGCGTAGAAGGCCTTGATTTCTGGGTTGCTAGAGAACAAACAAAAATATCCCTTAAAAAATAGGCTATAGTTTGGGGAAGCTTGAGACGCAATCCTATGGTTTAGCCCTAACAGAAAATCTTCATTCAACTTTTTAAGGTTTGCCTTGGTGAGTTGTAGTTTGTTTAAATATGTGTTAAAAGATCATTTATCTTTATTGTTGTGCTTTTTGATTTCCCCCTTAAAATCTGCACTTGAGGCCAGAGCCTCCTATGTCTCAGCTATCCTTGCTCTGATCCACAGTGATCAAATGCACCTGCCATGGTAGAAAAAGGGATTGTAATTGCACCTCGAAATCCTCAGGTAAGCCTAACAAAAAATATAAGAAAAAAATCTATATATTTTTCCTAATATAAACTGGACAACAATAAAGTAGTTTGCCTTATGAAGCAATTATTGACCTGCCATTGTAAGAAGATATCTCAGAACAGGTGACTTCATACAAACAGGCTAAGAGGTGGGGTTAGGGATGGAAGAGCTTTACTTGCAATTCTGATATTACACTGATTAGCCCATTCTTTCATTGGGCCAGTCTATCATTCATTCTGCTAAAATTCATCATTTGAGGGTCAGCACTATGCTAGACAAAAATGTGCATACGAACAGGAAGACAAAATGGCTATTCTCACCTGTGAGTGTAGCAGAGGTAGATGAATAACTTCAATAAAGTAGCTAGCAGAAACGGAATGCTTACTGTGTCCAAGGCACTGTTGATAGGTGCTCTACGGGCATTAATATATATTTGTTATGGAAATAAAATGTACGTGTCATGAGACCTCCAAATCTTACATTCAAGTTGAAGTTTTGATATTTGCCCCATGTTTTGAGAAGTTCAACCCACATAACCAGCATCCCAATCCAGATGCAGAATTTTTTATCACTCCAGAAAGCTATTGGGTGCCCTGTTCCAGTTGTGTTGCATCCACCAGAAGCAACCTCTGCTGTTTTCTTATACCATGGACTCGTTTTGCCTGTTCAAAAATTACCATGTAGTGGCATTTCAGCCTGTTTTCTTTTACTTAGCATGCATTTAGCATTCATACATGTAGGTTTTAGCCACTAATTTCTTATTGCTCTGAAATAGTCCATTGCATGAACATGCCATAGTTTGCTTATCCATTCACTTTTGCTAGATGGTTGTTTCCAGTTTGGAGGTATTACGGATAAAGTTGCTTCTAACTTTTTTTTTTTGTACAAAGATTTTTGTTGATGTGTGTTTTCTTTTCTGCTGGGTCATGAGTTAGGTCTATATTTATAAGCAGCTACCAGTGGTTGATCATTTATATTCCCCTCAGCAATACATGAGAATTCAAGTTGGTGCACATTCTTGCCCATAGTTGGCGATATTGGTATTTTAAACTTGAGTCACATTAGTGAGTTTGTGCTGATGTTGATACATTCTTTTCAAAAAATGCTTTAAGTTTACACATGGTAAAGTGGACATTTTACTGGTGTATGGGTCTCTGTGTTTCAACTATATAGAGATTTATGTGACCACCTTCTTTCAGTCAGCCAGCTTTTCATCGCTGTGATCCAAAGACCTGACAAAACAATTTTAAAGGAAGAAAAGTTGATTTAATGCTGATGCTTCAGAGGTTTCAGTCTGTAGATGACTGACTCCATTGTTCTGGGCCCAAGGTGAGGCAGAACATCATGGTTGAAGCGGGTGGTGGGGGATAGCAGTTTAGGACACAGTAATCGGAAGGCAGAGAGAGAAAACTCCATTCACCGGGGACAAAATGTAGACCCCAAAGGCAAACCTCCAGTGACCCACATCCTCCAGTCACACTCTAGCTGCCTACAGTTATCACCTGGTTAATCCATATTAGTGGATTAAGCCAATGATTTAGGTTACTTCTCTCATAACCTAATCATTTCACTTGCTAAGATTCTTGCATTTTCTAACTCATGAGCTTTTTAAAAAATATTTATTTAGTTAGTTAGTTAGTTTTAGGTGGACACAATATCTTTATTTTATTTTTATGTGGTGCTGAGGATTGAACCCAGCGCCCAGCACATGCCAGGTGAGCGTTCTACCACTTGAGCCACATCCCCAGCCCTCACTCATGAGCTTTTTGAGGAACACCTCAATTTTAAACTGTAACACACCTGAAAACTACCAAAATCAGGATACAGAACCATTCTGTCACTTGGAGAAACTTCCTTGTGCTACCCTTTTGTAGACAATCATCCCTCCTCTTCCCATTCTGGTAACTACCAATGTATTCTTTCTCCTTATAGTTTTTCCTATTCCAGAGTGTTGCATAATAGAATCACAGAATATTTAAATTTGAGACTGGCTTCTTTAACTTTGTCAAGATACCTTTGAGTTTCATCCATGTTGTTACATCTATTAAGTGTTTGTCTTATTTTGAATGAGTTTGCTGTATGAATTCATATAGAGGTTGTGTTACTACAGAAATTTCATCCCTCGTGAGTAAATATCTAGGAGTGGGATTGCTGGATTCATATAGTACCTTAGGTTAGACTATTATTGCAAAGTACCATAGATTGCATGACTTATAAATAATAAGAATTTATTTATTATAGTTCTAGAGGTTGGAAGTCCAAGTTCATGGTACCAGCACAGGCAGGTTCTGGTGAGGGATCTCTTTCAGGTTGTAGATGGCTCACTTCTCATTGTATCCCCATGCAGAAGAAAGAAGGAAAGAGAGCTCTCTTGGGTACTTTTTACAAGGGCACTAAGCCCATCCTGGATGGCTCTGCCCTTGTTACTTAATTTCTTCCTAAAAGTCCCACCTCCTAATAAAAATCATATCAAGGGGATAGGATTTCAATTTAGGATTTGGGGGTAGACTCTATCTTCAGTCCTTTGCGTATGGCTGGTATATGTATATGGCAAGTGTTTACTTTATAAAACACTGCCAGATTGTTTTGCAACATGGTTGTACAATTTTATGTTCCTACCAGTACTCTATAAGAGTTGTAGTTGTTCCATGTCATGTCTCCTCAAAAGATATGCTGAAGACTTAACCCCTGGTATTTATGAATGTGACCTTATTTGGTAATAGGGTCTTTGCAAATATACTTAAAATGAGGTCTTATTGGAATGCAGTGGGCCCTAATTCAATAACAGTTGTCCTTATAAAGAGAGAAATTTGGAGATATGCAAATAGAAGGAAGACAGTCATGTAAGGGTGGCTGTAAAAATTGAAGTGATATCGTTACAGGCCAAAGAAAATCAAGCATGGCCAGTAGTAATCAGAAATTAGGAAGAGGCAAGGAAGAATTCTTCCTGAGAAATTTGGGGGGAAGCATGTCCTTGATAAAACCTTACTTTTGGAATTCTAGCTTACAGACTGTAAGAGAACAAATTTCTGTTTTAAACCAACAAGTTTTTTAGGACAACTGTAGGAAAGAGCTACACTCTACATCCTCTGTTCCATTTTCTTCTGTTTCTCTTTTATTGGGGAGAATGTGTCATTTGAAAAGATGGATTTTTAAAAATTATTTATTTATTTTAATTTGTTATATATGACAACAGAATGCATTACAATTCATATTACACATATAGACCACAATTTTTCATATCTCTGGTTGTACACAATGTAGAGTCACACCATTTGTGTCTTCATACATGTACTTAGGGTAATGATGTCCATCTCATTCCACCGTCTTTCCTACCCCCATGCCTCCTTCCTTCTCCTCCCTCCTCTCTTCCCCTTTGTCCTATCTAGAGTTAGTCTAATCCTCCCAGGCCCTGCCCCACCACATTATGAATCAGTATCCTTAAATTGGAGAAAATATTTGGCATTTGGTTTTTTGGGATTGGCTAACTTCAATTAGCATTTTATTCTCCAACACTATCCATTTACCTGCAAATTCCATGATTTTATTCTCATTTATTGCTGAGTAATATTGCATTGTGTATATATACCACATTTTCTTTATCAATTCATCTACTGAAGGGTATCTGGGTTGGTTCCACAGTTTAGCTATTGTGAATTGTGCTGCTTTAAACATTGATGTGGCTGTGTCCCTATAGTAAGGTGTTTTGAAGTCCCTTGGATATAGACCAAGGAGTGGGATAGATGGATCAAATGGTGGTTCCATTCCCAGTTTTCCAAAGATTCTCCATACTGCTTTCCATATTGGCTGCACTAATTTGCAGTCCCACCAGCAATGTATGACTATGCCTTTTTCACCACATCCTCGCCAACACTTATTATTGTTTGTGTATAGTAGGATCTTAATGGAACTTTAATTTGCACTTTAAAATGAAAAGCTATTTTTTTTTTTGCCAGTACTGAGGAATGAACCCAGGACCTCTTGCATGCTAAGGAAAGCCTCTATTGCTAGAGGCTTTAGTCTTTCCTTTATTGTAAGAGACAGAGTCTCACTGAGTTGCCCCAGCTGGCCTCCAACTTTTGATCCTTTTGGGATTATGGGCATGTACCACCATTTGTGTTTTTCTAATGGCTAGTGCTGTTGGGCATATTTCCCTGTGTTTCTTTGTTTTCCATATATCTTCTTTGTGAAATATCTGTTCAATTACTTTTCCCAGGTTTTTTTTAAATGGGCTTATTTTTATTAGAGTTTGAATGTTCTTTATATATTCTGAATAAAAGTCCTCTATCAGATATTACTTTTATAAATATTTCTCCTAGTTTTGATTTGTTCTTTTCAGTAGCATAACAGTGTTTTTGTAGAAAAGGTTTAAGTTTTTGGTGATCCAACTTATCAAGTTTTTTCTTTTGTGAATCATGTTTTTCTTTTCTTTTCTTTTGAGAGAGAGAGAGAGAGAGAGAGAGAGAGAGAGAGAGAGAGAGAGAATTTTTTAATATTTATTTTTTAGTTTTCGGCGGACACAACATCTTTGTTTGTATGTGGTGCTGAGGATTGAACCTGGGCTGCAGGCATGCCAGGCGAGCGTGCTACCGCTTGAGCCACATCCCCAGCCCAGTGAATCATGTTTTTCATGTTGTATTCAAGAAATCTTTGTCTCACTCAAGTATCAGAGATTTTTTCTTCTAGTATAGTTTTAAAGTTAAGTCTGTGATTCATCAATTGTCTTTTAAAGAGAATAGAAGATAAAACCATAGCTTTCAGTTTTACCCAGTTTACAATTCTGGGGTCGTTTCTGTAGATCCAAGGTTTCACTTAATGTTACTTTCCCCCAAACACTCTTTTGCTATTTGTTTTTATGAGTGTTCTTGAAATTAATTCTCTCTACTTTTATTTATCTAAATACTGTTTTCATTTTTATCTTAATTTTGATGGGGATTTTCACTGGATATGGAATTGTAAGTGAACAGGGTTTTTTTTTGTTTGTTTGTTTGTTTGTTTTTCCACAACTGAATGATGTCACTCCATTGGCTTCTGGGGCATCTGTTTTCTCAGATGAGGAATCAGGATTTGGCCACCATTCCTTGTTTCCCTTGTGACCATTGTTTCTGACTGCTTTTAAGATTTCTCTCTTTTTGTCTTAGCAGTTTGATTCTGATATGTCATTATCTTTATACTTACCCTGCTTGCGGGCTGCTGTGACTTTAATCTCTTATTTGATTTTTTCCACAATATTTGGGAATTTTTCATCCATTATTTGATGTTGTCTCCATTGTTCTTCTCTCATGTTTCCTTAGAGGGCTCCAATCATGAAGATATCAGACTGCCCTTTGTTCTCCCACAGGTCATTGAAGCTCTGTTCATATTTTCCCTGGTACTTTTATCTCTTATATTCAGGTTAGATTATTTCTATCCAACTCCCTTCAAGTCCACTAACCCTTTTGCCTATGCTTTCTGTTCTACCACTAATCCCACTTAAGTAATCTATCAGATCTAACATTGCATGTGTCAGCGCTAGAATCACCATTTGGTTCTTCGTTATAGTTTAAATTTCTCTTTTGATAATTTCTCTCTTATTCACTATAACATTTTTTTCCCTGTGAGTTTTTGAGCACATTTATAGAAATCTCACTAAAGTTCTTATTTGCTAGTTACATCTAGGACATTTTTGGTTCTATTACTTTCCTTCTTTTCTTGATTATGGGTCACATTTCTTTCTTATAATTTTTAGTAGAGATGGATATTATGGATGATCTACTGTAGATATTCTAGATATTTTAATAATCTTCCTCTATCAGCATTTGTCCTGGTAATTTTGCTCCTGAGTGGTCATGTTGAACTTGTGAAGGCTTTTGGTTTTACACATTTTTAGGGTGTGCATATTTCCATTTTGCTTTTACTTTTAGGAATAATCCCTTGGTCCTGATAAATTGTATTTAGTAGTCACATCTTTTCTGGAATGCCCAACATGTTTATTAAGCTTTTTGAGCATGATGGGATTATCCCCAAATGTGGATAACAATAGAACCATCAGTTTTCTTTTCTTTTTTTTTTTTTTTATTGGTTGTTCACAACATTACAAAGCTCTTGACATAACATACTTCATACATTGGACTGAAGTGGGTTATGAACCCCCAATTTTACCCCAAATGCAGATTGCAGAGTCACATCGGTTACACTTCCACAATTTTACATAATGTCCTATTGGTCATTGTTGTATTCTGCTACCTTTCCTATCCCCTACTATCCCCCCTCCCCTCCCCTCCCAACTTCTCTCTCTACCCCATCTACTGTAATTCATTTCTCTCCTTGTTTATTTTCCCATTCCCTCACAACCTCTTGTATGTAATTTTGTATAGCAATGAGGGTCTCCCTTCATTTCCATGCAATTTCCCTTTTCTCACCCTTTCCCTCCCATCTCATGTTTCTGTTTAATGTTAATCTTTTCTTCCTACTCTTCCTCCCTGCTCTGTTCATAGTTGCTCTCATTATATCAAAGAAGACATTTGGTATTTGTTTTTTAGGGATTGGCTAGCTTCACTAAGCATAATCTGCTCTAGTGCCATCCATTTCCCTGCAAATTCTATGATTTTGTCATTTTTTATTGCTGCATAGTACTCCATTGTGTATAGATGCCACATTTTTTTTATCCATTCATCTACTGAGGGGCATCTGGGTTGTAGAACCATCAGTTTTCGACATTAGCCTTTATGGGTTCCCTGAGTCTCTCCCTCTTCTACCCTATTCAGGAGCTGGCTAGAGATTTGAGGAATTTTTTTTGGAGGGGGTGTTAGTGGTATCTCTTATCTTCCCTCATTCCTGAATTTTTCTCATCAATTTCCAGCCACTCTGATGACACTGAAGTTCTCTGACACCTTAACCCATGTGACTGCAGCTTTATTCTTCACTTACATTTAGTCTGCGCCTGGTGGACCAGAGAGTGCCCATAGGAAAAGAGTCAAACAGACATGGATCTTACCCCATGCAGTTTCTTTCTTTCATGGATAGAATACACTCTGGTTTTTGGACTGCCTGGTTTTGATCACGCTCAGTGCCCAGTGACTTAAAAAAATGCATTTCTTAAAATATTTCATTTGTAGTATATAATTATTGTCTGTGGCAGTGTTAGTCCAATATAATCTACTCTGTTATTATTGGAATTAGGATTTCTTTATTCTCTATGAGTTATTATATTTTTTCCTTGCAGTAAAATAATAATTAGCAGTTATGGTTACCACTGTTTTCATGGTGAGCAAAACAAGGCTGAGAGAGATCCATTTATTTTCTGAAAGTTGATCAGCTTGTAGATTGTGACGAATATAACTTCAAACCCTGTAATTTTAGCCATAAATCTATAGTATTGGGCATTACAGCAATTCAGGGTAGAAAATAAAATCCCAGGGAAAAACTTCAATTGTTGCTGTTAGGCACACGGTGTGTTTATTTAGTTTGTAGGATACCTGAAGAGGGAAGTTATCACAATAACCCAGGTATCGTACTCACGTCTGTGCTGACAGAACATGTACACAGCTTGTAGACTTGGCACCTGCCTGACATCACTTACTGGGATAAGTTAAATTATTCGTTCTTTCGTCAATGGAAGGACTGCTTACTAAGAAGACACGGCAGCATTAAGTGACCTGCAGGTGAAAGAGCATGTTGTCATCTAACAGAAAACATGCCCTGGAAGAAAGAAAGAAAGTCCTTCAAGATTTTTTAGCTAGTATATTGGGCTTGGACTTCCATTAAAGGAAAAAATGTTTTGTTTTTTTTTTTTAATAACAGAAATGTTATTTTCCCAGAATTCTAAAGGCTGGAAGTTCAAGATCCCAATTTTGGTCAGTTTGGATTCTGATGAGAGCTCTCTTCCTGGCTTGCAGATGACCATCTTCTTTCTATGTCCTCATGTGGCCTTTCCATGATGCATATGTGCTGAGAGTGAGAACTTGTGTCTCTCCTTCTTTTATAAAGACACCAATCTTATTGAACCAGGACTCAATACTCATGACCTCATCTAACTCTAATTACCTCTAAAGACCTCATTTCCAAATACCATCACATTGTGGGTTAGGGGTTCAACATGAGAATTTTGAAGGGCACACAGTTCAGTCCATAGCAACTAAACAATGGTCTCCATGTAATAGCTGAACTGACTAAGATCACATGGGTAGAGGAAGCTCCAAGGAGAACTTCCCACATTTCCTCCCTGATCCAGTGCTTTCCCTCTGGAGGGCTGAATTGGTCTAGAAGCACTCTTTTTTTCATTATCTGTTCTGTAGTCAGGGAACTTGTATAAGAATTGTTTTTGCCTAGGAAAATAACTACATATCTCAACTACCCTGAAATGTTTCTGACACTTGCCTGAAACTTCCATCATAAAAGGATTTCCATTGGCTAAACATTTAGGCATTAGCAGCATCGGTGGTATGGTTAGGGGTGAATCATTTGAAATTTGTAGGAGTTAACTGATAGAACCCTCTCATACTCGAGCTTCTACATATAAACATGAATGGGAAGAACTTTTAATATATGAGTGCTCATCATGTCATTAATTTGAATCTCAGTTTCCTTGTCTGCCAAATAGAACTAAAGATAATGACTTTTTAAAATTTGACATGGAAAAAAAATGGAGAGGGTGTAGCTAAAGTTCTCACCAGAGTATTTGATACATTGTAAGCTCACAATAAAAGATGGCAGCTAATAATGATGATGATCAAGAGAATAACTCTGATGCTATTGGAAGGCTATTTGAGGGCTCTTGGATATTCTGTGACTAGTGTGACTACCTTGGGATTATGAGACTTTGAGGTGGAAAGTGGGTCACCTAGAAATAACATGAAGATAAAGGGCACAAGCATATGCCATGATTATTGATGAATTAAAGTTAATAAATATAAAATTTTATTGGAAATACAGCAACAGAATGGGAAAAAATATTTGCCAGTCTTCTACCTGATAATGGGTTAATATCTGGGTTATACAAAAACCTTTTACAACTCAATTACAAAGCAACAACCAAATTAAATAGGCAAAGGAACTAAATAGGCATTTCACCAGAGGTACAAATGGCCAATGAACATATGAAAAGATGATCAACATCATTAGGAAAATGCAAATCAAAATCACAATGAGATCTCATCTAAAACCACTAGGATGATGTTATTTTTTTAAAAGCCAACAAAAATAGAAACCCACAGGCATTGACCAGGATGAAATCCCCAGGCATTGCTGATAAACATGTAAAATGGTACTGTTGCTTTGGAAAACAGTGTATTGGTTTCTCAAAAAAGGAAACATAAAGTTAAATAAACATATAATCCAGCCAGTTCATTCCTAAGTGAATAACAAAGGATAAAAAATGGGGACTCAAACAGATATTTTATATGTTTACAACAGTATTATTCACAATGGTCCAAAGGTTGAAACAACTCAAATGTGCATTAAAAGATACATTGATAAACAAAATAAGGTAAAAACTTACAAATAAATGTTATTTGGACATATATAGTGATGAAATTCTGATGCATGCTAAAGCTACATGAATCTTGAAAGTATTAGGCTCAGTGAAATAAACCAACACAAAGGACAGATATTGTAAGATTCCACTTATATGAGGTGCCTATAATAGGCAACTCACAGAGACAGACAGTAGAAGTTACCAAGGGTTAAAAAGATGGGAGAATGATGAGTTGTTTAATAGGTAGTGTTTCTGCTTGGGATAATAATAAAAAGTTCTGGAAATGCATAGTTGTGATGGTGTCACAATATTGTGAATGTAATTAATGCTACTGATGTACATAGACAGATGGTTAAAGTGGTAAATTATACATTGCATGTAACTAGAATAAAAACATTAAAAATTAGATTGGAAATATTGGAGCTGAGTTTGATCTGCACAGTTTTGCCTATGAGAAATCTAGAATTAGTGAAGAATTTGAATTCCCATTTACAAGAGGAAACACCTAGCAGCTGAGTTAGCAGCACAGCACATCCAAGCAACCAGGCAGGGAGCAGGGAAAAGAGGACTCAAACTCTGTTTTGGTATACACATTGAGTCTCAGTCTCTGAGAGGTTTGTGTCATCAATAAACCGGCAGAGACTTTCTTTTTTCCCGCTGTATGCTAAGCTCTGGTACTTACTGGGGATGGTCTGCAGAAATGTAAAACACAATTCCAATACTAAAGGATTTTACAGTCTGGTCGGGAATAATAATTTGATGATGACATAAAAAATAACTTTTGGGAAGTGTAAGATGACAACTTTGAGACCTGAGTTGGGTGATTTAAAATTCTGAAATACTATAGTAGGTGAGATTCAGCAAGGGATAGTGATATTTGGGGAAGATCTGACCTCAAGTGGGACTTGGTTTGGGCCAACATGCTGATATTAAAAGGGTAACAGGTGTCAGATCTGCTGCATTACTGATGGACATCCTCATGAAAGTTGAGTTGTTAGGAGGCTAGTGATACCTACGAGAAGCTAAAAGATTTATCAAAACTCCCCATGAAAGCTATTCTAACTGGATTAACTGCTAACATGAACTGAGTCTATAAGTGGGATTAACCTCGATTGCACTGAATTATTTCCTCTTTTATATCCTTTTCTCTCTTTCCGCTATGTTTTGACTCTTGGGCAAAGCCAGGTGGGATACAATGGCCATGTTGACGTTCTTGGAGTTAAAGGATCTGGGGAAGGAGTTAGTGAGTGACCTTTCCCCTGCTTTTACACCTGGCAGATGTAACTCACCGGTGAAGGAAACTTACCTTGCAATTTACCTCCTCCTGGTCAGCATTTCTCTTCTCCAATATTGAAGGCTTATTTACTGCCTTAGTATCCCCCCAAATTTGAGGGAGGACTGGAGGACAAAAACGCCACTTCCAATAATCTCAGATTGCAGGCAACAGGATTGCTCTTTATTAGGCTTGGTCAAGGTGACTTAACCAATGAGATCTATTTCTGGGGGAGGTTTCCATGTTCTTGCTGTTATGATCATTGGCTTTCCTGATGAAGAATGGTTAGCAAAACCTTCTCCTTCTCTAGCCCTCTTATCCTCTTTGTTCCTTTCTGTTCTCATTGTAAAAGATGAAAACTAAGTTCTGAGTATAAAAAGTGAATAAAACATGCATAGCTGATCCTTCATCAGTGGTTCAAGCTAAGCTGAATGTGTAAGCCTCTTCTCTCAGTCTTGGGTGCCTCTGCTTGGCATTTAGGTCTGGGCCTACGAATGTCCCTCTGTCTCTTCACCTATCCTCAAGGATTCCTCTAATCCAGAGTCACTCACCCCATCTCTTAAACACACCATGAGTGTTCACTCTCCAAGTTTCATGTGATGACCTCTATAATCCCTTTTCTCTATCCCTATGTCTTGACCCTTCAAATTCTACTCCCTTCTGGACAATTTTTCAAGAATTACTAGAGATCTAGGACCTGTCCTCTGCCACCTCTTTCTCTGAGGACCTTTAATAATTAGTATGCACAGAGAACACTTTGCCACCCACACCTGGGTAATGCTACTGAATCAGAATATGTCTCTCTAAGTGTGTTTGTCTCCGTCAGTCTCAGTGTCATTGGGAACCCTTATTGGCTTTTCTGCACATCACCACACATTGAATGATTGTTTATACAGCTCCTCAGGCCTTTTTGGGGCTTCTAATCCCAGTACTACCTGAAATGGTTTTTAGAAGTTCTTCTTATTCTTCCTCTAAGTTTTCAGTTGGCTCAAACACCTTCAATTCTGGCTAGGCTTAAGGCTCACTCTGTGCCTCGGGGTTATGAATCAATCTGTGGCTTAATTCTGGATTCAGTTTATGTTTGGAGTTAAATCATGACAGTAAATATACACAAACATGGTCGATGTTTTACTCTTTTTTCTCCCCATATTTTAGATTGGTACATTGTACACAATGATTTGTACATGCACACAATTGGCCAATATCACCCCCGGATCTCTTCTTCCTCCTCTCCTCCCAACCCCTGACTCCTTTCCTCTATTGATATCCAATCCCAGCCTCCACCCTTTATTCTCCTTTTCCCTCTCTAACTTTCACCTATGAGAGTAAACATGCAACCCTGGACTTTTGAGTTTGGCTTTTTTTGCTTAACATAATGGCCTCAAGTTTCATCCATTTTCCTGCAAATGACATAATTTTATACTTATTTATGACTGAATAAAACTCCATTGTACATATACATCATATGTTCATCATCCACCCATCTGCTGATGGATACCTAGGTCTGTTCTATAGTTTGACTGTTGTGAATTGCATTGCTGTAAATACGGATATGTGTGTATCACTATAGTATGATGACTTTAATTCTTTAGGATAAATGTTGAGGACTGGTATAGTTGCATCATATTGAGGTTCTATGACTAGTCTTTTGAGGAACCACCATACTGATTTCTATAGTGATTATATTAATTTACAATCCCTCCAACAGTGCAAAAGTGTTCCTTTTATCCATATTCTCTCCAGTATTTATTATTGTTTGTATTCCTTTTTGGGGGGTGGGTACTGGGGATTGAACTCAGGGGCACTCAACCACTGAGCCACATTCCCAGCCATATTTTCTATTTTATTTAGAGACAGGTCTCACTGAGGTGCTTAGCACCTCACTTTTGCTGAGGCTGGCTTTGAACTCATGATCCTCTTGCCTCAGCCTCCCAAGCTCTTGGGATTACAGATGTGCACCACTGTGCCCAGCCATTATTTGTATTCTTGATGACTGCCATCCTGACTACAGTGAGATGAAATCTCAATGTAGTTTTGATTTGCATTTCCCTGATTGCTGATGAGTTAATTAAGCATTTTTTTATACATTTCATGAGAATTTGTATTTCTTCTTTTGAAAAGTTTATTTAATTCATTTGCCCATTTATTAATAGGATTACTTTTTAAGTGTTAAGTTCTTTAAATAGGCTAGTATTAATTCTCTATCAGAAGAGTAGCTAGCAAAGATTTTTTTTCCATCATTCTTAGGGTACTCTCTTCACATTTTTAATTGTCTCCTTTGCTACAGAAGTTTTTGCCATTCAATGTAAACTCTTGGCATTACTTACTAAGTCTACAAACTGAGGTCCTATTGTAAAAGTTGTTGCCTGTGCATATGTGCTAGGGTCTAATTCCTAAGTTGTTTATTTTGAATCGACTTTTGTGCAGGGTGAGAGATAAGGGTCTATTTTCATTCTTCTCCATATGGATAACCATGTGTTTTCCCGACTCCATTTATAAAAGGCTCTCTCTTTTTTTTAATGTATGTTTTTGGCACCATTGTCAAAGATCCTATGACTGTAGATCTGCTGGTTTGTCTCTGTTTCTTATATTCTGTACCATTTATCTACAGGTCTGTCTTTATGCCAGTACCATGCAGTTTTTGTTACTATATCTCTATAGTATAATTTTAAGTAAGATACTTCAATGTCAATTATTTACTCTTGTTCTATCTCACATGGATATTTTTCTGGTTACCATATTCCTAGTGTCCTATGCAGAGCCTAGTTTGTACTGGGGGTTTTAATACTTATCGAATAAATGAACCAATGAATGGTCCCACTCTAGTCAGGATTAAGGCTCACCATTGGCTGGGGTTAAGGCTTGACACAGACTATGTCCAATCTGTCTTGTTTTGGAAGTAAGACTGGTCTTTTGTAGCTGAGGTCAGGATATTTTCTTTGATTGGGAGCAGCACAGAGTTTGTGGCCATGCTCAGGGCTCAGTGGGTGGCCACAGATGGGAGATGCCTGATCAAAGGACCCAACAGGCAAACTGGTCCAGATAGCATCAAATTATTGTTCTCTTGGGGCTGGGGATGTGGCTCAAGTGGCAGTGCACTCGCCTGGCATACATGCGGCCCAGGTTCGATCCTCAGCACCACATACAAACAAAGATGTTGTGTCCACCGATAACTAAAAAATAAATAAATATTAAAAAATTCTCTCTCTCTCTCTCTTAAAAAATATTGTTATCAAGCACATTGCTGCTGAATTTTGTATGGGCTGTCTACTGGAAATGGGATGTTCAACATAGGGCAGACCTGCTAGAACATACCATCTCGTTTCAACCTAGAACTGTAGACTGAGGCCATACCTATACTTCCTACAGTCTGGACTTCAAAAGTAGTTTTCAACTGAATTTTAGATAAAGGTATTTGTGACTTGATCATCTTTTGAAGACCATGATTCACATTGGAAATGAACAGCCTCGTTTGAAGGCCTAGAATAGGGGTTCTCCTGCAGTGATTGCTGGGCAGCAAGGGAGTTGATAAATTAGGATTTTAAATTGTTCAGTGGTTCTGTGGGTTCATCTTCTCTCTGTTCTAGAGAAAATGTCAGTCCTTGGCATTTCTATTGTGGTGGAGTTTCTCAGCTGCTGGGTCTGTCTTGAGGTCTTCTGGCTGGTTGTCTCATTGTTTGTCTGCAGTTTTCTTTTGTCCTCTCCTGGTTTTTAGCAGTCACCTTGCTGGGATTTTGCTGAGACAGCACTGCTCCCAAATGATTAATAACTTGGAAAGTGGCTCTGTGTCTGGTGATGGATTAATCCCAGTAGAGAAGGAATAACTAGAGGCCAGATGCCCTGAAGAGGAAATGGAAGCTCTTTACCCATATTTGGGTAATTTTTTTCCCTACCTACATCTCTGCTTGGCTATAAGACTCGCCTTCACTCTTTTCCCTTCCACAAGCTAGCTCACCTTCCAGAGTCCTGTTGCTATTACCTTAGGGGCATAGGGTCCTGTATCCTCATCTTCTACTTGAGCCAAAAGACCTAGGTTGTGATCTTAGAATCATTAGAAATCAGCTGTTATACTTTGCAAAAACATTCCTCTGGGCTGGGGTTGTGGCTCAGCAGTAGAGCACTTGCCTAGCACGTGCAACGCCCTGGGTGCAATCCTCAGCATCACATAAAAATAAATAAATAAAGGTATTGTGTCCAACTACAACTAATAAATAAATAAATATGTTTTAAAAATTCTAGAGCTTGGATTCCTCACCTGTAAAGTGGGCTTGGGGAGGGGGGAGTTGCCTTTCTGAGGATAAAAATTTGTCATTGCTTGTAAATTGAGGAGTTTGGTGATGAGGTAACAATCATTTTAACGGGTCCTCTCATACATTTTTTTCTTTTGTCTTAGAAGTGAGACTTCTGTATGATAAGTTGAATCCACAAAAAATAACAAGGTAGGTACCATAATAGGTAGAGATGGGGATATATATTTCTCTGGCATGGTGGATACTTTTCAGAGATTTTAATGGAAACTGATATTTTGCTTGTGTGTATAGACATTCTCTCAGTGTACACAGTCACATGCTTATCCACCCATTTATATACATTCATCCATGATGCAAACTTTTATATGAGAGGGACTAATTTGAGGATAGACTGTACTCTTTCCTTACAGAGTTCCATCATTCTTAATGAATTACATTTACTTTGTTGCCATAACTTGCATGGTATTGTTATTTTAAAAATACAGACATAAAAAAATAAATAAAAATACAGACATATTAAATTCTATTCTCTAATTATTTTCTTTGAATCTTTTATGACAAATGTGTTTTGCCAATGTTGCTGATCCATCATTGGATGAGGGGCTCATCCATAAGACAATGTTGTGTTTCTTATCTGTTTTCTTGTATGAGAGGGACCTTCCTCGGAAGTGTCATTCAGCTAATAGTTTGGAGCATGTACAATATGCACATTCTGCCATATTGCCATTAGAAATAATCTAGAATTAGGTAGACATGCTCTCTGTTATCATGAAGTTAAAATTTCCTCTTTTATTAGCCACATGCTGTCTTAAATATTTGAATGAAGTGGTAAACAAGGAAATCCCCTATTCTCATAGAGAGAACAAATGTACAAAAATTATAAAACATTTTAGGCGAGTTCCATAAAGAAAATCAAACAGACATGTGGTAGAGAGTGCCTTGAGGGGAGTACAGATAGTGTGGACAAGGGAGGGATCCTCTGAGAGTGTGCCATTCAAGCCGAAGTCAAATAAGAAGGGGCAAATCATGCAAAGATTTAGGGCAAAAGGAACCAAAAGAAGGTCAGGATAGCTGGAAACTTGTGGGAAAGTGGAAGGATAAGAGAAGATGAGATTGAGAGAGTAAAATTATCTAGGACATTGCAAGTGTGTAAGTGCATCAGGAGTCTGCTCGTTTTAAGCAGGGAAGACATGATAATGTTTTTAAAGGTTCAGTGGTTCATTTTGGCTATTTGTGTGGACAATGGATTATGGGATTGGTTTGATACAAAACTCAGGCAGCTATCATGATAGATTTTTTCAGTAGTCTAAATAGAATATTATCAAACTGTGGGTTAGGGTATTAGTAGTAGAGATGGATAGATGGGAAAGAATTCAAGGCATCCTTTAAATTTAAAATCTGTCTGACTTGCTGGCAAATTGGTAGAGGGATAAAGGAAGGAGACAAATTGTCATTATCATATTTTAGTATTTTACTCTTCCATCACTTATTGTGGACTGTGAAATCGTTGAGGTTAAAACTTGGTTTTTAAAATATCCCTTGAAGTTAGTACAGTGCTTGGAATATTGAGTGTATATTGAATGAATATATAAATGCATGCATGCATATATGTAATACAAGTAGGAGCTAAATTATCTTGAAGAAAGTTATCTTTTTCCTACTCAAAAGTTTTTAAATCCCATATTTATATTTGAAATGCATTTTTATTTCTTTTACACCATAATTGAATTTTAAAAACACCAGAGCAACAAGCTGGCTGATATTTATATGAAAGCCAGCTGTCTTGCGACTTATCAGTGATGACTTAAAAGTCTCAAAGAGTGACTCCAGGGTAGGTTTCATGAAACTTAATAATCCATTGCCTTTCAGCCTTTTAAATCCCATGTTTCCCAGTAGCCTAGCTTCTAGGCATGGACCAGATGTGATTGACTAAAATTGATTGCTCATTGAAAAACGAGGGGGCTGAGTAATAATGACTGGAAATTTGAACTGCAAATTCCATCAGGTCAGACTTTCTGCAAGGACTCCTCAGCCCAGTGAGCCAGGCTCAGCAAACAGGGACTGGTATGGATGGAGGAGGATTTAAATTGGAGCTGCTTTTTCATAGCCCTTGGAAAGCTGCTGATTCATCTTCTAAACTAGGCCAGATCAAAAGCAAAGCTGAAGCAACTTTCTCAGGCATTTGCTGTAGGAGAGGAATGAGAACCTGGCTTTACACATATAAATAAAATGTATTGTAGGTTGTATCATTTCAATGGGGCTTCAAAGACCCTACTGACGGCCAATTGCCCTGCCAATAAGACTGGAATGTGGCAGTGCTGATATTTTATGATGTTGTTCCCAGAGAGGATTGTGCTGCTGTCCATGGTTCTGAAACAACCTGCAGATGGAGAAGAAACTTGGCCTCCCTGAGAGGAGGAGCTGACAAAAATACTCACCTGAAATCAGTGATTTGGTGGCAGAAAAGAGACGAGATTTCTTAATTCTGTCCTCTTTCCCAAAGCTTGCATTATGCCAAAGATTCCCTTTGTTTCATTTACAAGTTTTCATGCTATAACATCTTCCTGATCACAGAACAAGGAAGTGTCAGTAGTATCTCAGTGGAAAAGAAGCCACGTTCTAGTCTCTAATCATGGGTTGCCTAGAAGCTTGAAGGTTTGGAAATGAGTCACCTTTAGGTACATTGGTAGGCTCAGGAACATTACAGTAAGAAGCTGTTGAGGCTTATGAATCTGGGGCAGGCTAATACAAATGGGGATGTAGTCTGTGGGACTGGGAAGAGTTTGCTAAGCCAGTTAACATCATATATCTAATAGTAGAAGTTTCCCTTCTTTAAGGTTTCTTAGTACACCTTCATACTAAATAAGAAACACCAGCCTAAATTAGGAAATGCAGAGACCCATAGTTTTGTATTGCCTATTAAAACAAGTCTAAGTGTTGCTTTAGTTAATTTCATTTAAATAACAGATGGGAATGACATGGAATTAGTATATAATTAAAATTATAAGTGCCTGCTTCTAATTTGTATGAGAATGTTTGGAAAATAATTTTCTCTAAGGTTTCGTAAACATTTCCTCTGAATATGTTAAAGTGTTGGTTGGTTTAATACAATTTTCTTTATAAAGGAAGCGTTTTCGCATAATGGTTAAGCTTATGACTTGAGTAAATCTGAAGTTGGGATGATCCTATTCACCTATTACCAGTTATGTGGCCCCAGGAAATTCTAGTACTATTGTAAACCCTCAGTTTTCTCAATTAAAAAATGGGCTTAATGGTGTCAAGTTTGTAGGACTGTTGCATGACTTAAATCAATGCATATTAAATGCTTAGTACAGTACCTCTCACATGGTTATTAAATAGTGCTCAGTGAATACTAGTAGTATGATTTAGTATAATTAATAAATACTAATATCAGACATTTCAAAGATTGGTTTCTCATTTTTAAACTATTACAAATTTTATAGCTAGAAGAAGATGACAAGAGCTAAGTAAATAAAGGATACCATCACTGTTGATAATTATCAAATTGAAGTCAGCAAACCTAATTCTGAACCGTTAAGGGGAAGAGTCTGGGTGCTTATGCCTTCATAAATTCTGAATTATTTAAAACCATCCACTTGAAAGAACGTGAGTCCTATATTGACATCTGAGGCCATTATTTTGATAGATGGCTCCTTCCAAAGCTCCATCTCAGTGTGACTTGTGCCCAGCTGGGCTTCAGGGTGGTCACTCTTTTGCTCTATTGACTTGCCAAGGGGAATTATTTATTTGGCACCAAAAATATGCTCTGTGTTCTATGGTACTTGGTGATAATAATAGCATGGGTTTATTTAGTTTCTTTCCTCCAAGGAATTGAGAGGATATTTGGAACAACAGGGTGGGGGGTGGAGGAGCGCGGGGGTTGGGGAGACTGCCATATTGCCTCTCATAACTCTTAAAAAAAACCACTTTGGGATGATGGTAATCTTGAGATGTACATGGGAGCAAACCCTCATGGGAATGGAGATAAAGATATGCAGAGACTGAGAACAGTCTGAGAAAACTGAGAACAGAAGCAGGGAAAAGTCAGTGAGAGTTCTAATTTGATTAGTGTAGGAAGGCAAAGTGCATCTTCACATAATGCTGTAGACAGCCTGAAAAATCAAAGATACAATATGTCACTCTTATTTCCTCTAAAAGTTGATTTCTTTCCTGATTTTCAAAGGAATAGATAGCCAGTTTCACTCAACCTCTGTCAATTTCCCTCTTTTCTTAACCTCTCCTGGAGTTAGTTTTGCCCCTCTCACATTCTCAAATTCCTCATTTTCCAAGCAAAACTCGAACCAAAATGAATTCCAAAAGACTTCATTGTAACTTCTTATCTAGTCTCAGCCTCTTGGATGGGAATGGATGGCATCAATCTTGTCACCTCTCCAAATGGTAATCCTTCCTCAAATCAGTGAGACACTTGGTTCTCAGTGTTGGTCTTCCTATGTCAACTGGAAATGTGTTTGTGTTCTCTAATGGCTGATGTTATGAGGGATTTATTAAATATTAGTCTGTATGCTTTATATACACAAATTCCAAACCTCTCAATAAATTTGAAATATAGTGACCTTCATTTAAAATAAAGGAAACAAACTAAGACTTGAGAAAGTTAAATGGTTTATACATTCACCTAGCTTTCTAGTGATGGAACCATATTCAAGGTCTTGTCTTCACGAGAGGTTTTAAGCAAGAAACAAGGCACAGTGAAAGAATAGCAAAGTTTAATAGAAGAGAAAGAGATGGAGAAAGTGGGTCCTCTCAGAGATAATTCCTTACTTGTATCCCAGCTTTTTTGGGGGATGAAGGTACAGATTCTAGAGGGTCCTGCCTCTTGATTGGCGTCTTAGCTCTTGATTGACAGACTGTACAAGATTTCAAAATCCTGATGGCGAATGTCTCACTCATGAGTGTCTAAGTGAAACTCACGGGGCAAACATTTATAATTACAATATGATTAAATAGTATGCCAAAGACCCGAAGGCATCTTTGGTCATCTTGGCCCATGCCAACTAATTTTATCTGGAACTTAATTTCACAGTCCTTGAGGCCACTGAGCTCTCCATCTTCCAGTCAGGTCAGTCTGCCTGCTTCTTATAAAAGGAATTGTTTTGGGCAAACACACCTCAGCCCTGTGGATAATAGGTTGTTATGGGGTTATTAAGACACAGCAGGGCCAGACCAACTTTGTGTACATTGTTTCTTTAAAAACATGTTGAGCATTAGTATATGGGCTCAGTCTGCGGAATTAACCTCTTCCTCTCCATGTTTCCACTGCTTATGTCCACCTGTGCCTATCACCATTCCCTTTCTTTCCAGCTATCATTTTTTAGGGGGTTCAGGGGTTACTGGGAATGGAACCCAGGGTCTTACTTCTGCTAGAAGCACTCTACCACTGAGCTGCATCCTCCGCTCCCCACACTTACTCTTCCAGTTACCTTAATTCTCCATTTTTCTGATACAGCTTCTTTGGCCACCCTGTCCTGCAGTGCTGAAATTTCTGAGTCATTGCAGCAGTCTAGTCTCTTAACATTCTTACGGCAGTTACCGCATATGATAATGCATCACAAAATCCTGTTGTAAACTTAACGTTTCCTTAAATGTTGTTTGATTATGCAACAACATGGACTGCTGGAAATGAAAGGGACAAAAGAGGGAATAAACGGCAATTCTTGGTAGTTATTGAGTGTTTACTATGAGCTAGGCATTACTCTAAGTGATTTGCTTTCATTCATTCATTTAATGCAAATGAAGTATGGATTATGTGAAGCGTGTGCATGTCTTTTCCAGGTTTTACAAATGAGAAAGTGGAAATACAAGGAAATCATTCATTTTCCCATGTCCATAGCTATAGCTTCACAGTCACTTAAATCTACAGGCTTTGAAATGGAATTTTTTTTTTAACTTATTTGGCAGCAAATCTGATCTGAGCTGAACTAATTTTGTGGCAAACCTTGTCCTGGCCTGACACAAGACTATTTATAATTATTTCTCTCACTGCATGTTCATATTCATCAGTTTTACTGCAGAAATATTTATGTGTTTAACAATGGAGCACTTGCTTCAAACCTTCCTAGAGATGGGCTTGCTGTGTGGTATTGGTTTACTGTTTTCCTAACTCTGTCCCCTACTCCAGCCCCAAATCCTATGCAGAAAGGCTTTAGATCAGCAGGTGGTAGTAAAAGATTCACCATTCAAATCAGGCTTTTAGATACCAGACCTAGATTGACAAAAATTAGGAAATTATTTAAATATTTAAATTATTTAAAATATTAAAGAACTAATAAGGGCTAAACAGTGACTTGACTAATAATAAATAGTAAAGTCTGTCTTTTTAGTATTTTAGTAACATATCAAATAGGATAGTATTTCTGTGTTCACACCTTGTTTCTTAATAGCACTCTTATCTTTGCCTGTGTGTGTGTGTGTGTGTGTGTGTGTGTGTGTGTTTACTGGGGATTGGATCCAGGGCCTTGAACATTGAACTACATACCCATTCTTTTTTATCTTCTCTTGAGACAGGTTAACCTTGACTTTGCCATTCTCCTGTCATGCCCGTAAGTAGCTGGGAAGCAGTTCAGACAAGCACCACTGTGCCACTCTCAGCTTCTTGGGGGAAGACGAAGTACTTGAAACACAGATTTTCTTCCTGGACACACCATGGTATGGTCAAGGGAACCCAAGCCTTGGGGCCAGAGGGCTGTGTGTGAATCACAGGCTTCACCATCTACTCGCTCCGTGATTTTTGACTTTCTTTAAGCATAAGACACAGTAAAGATAATGCTAAGAAGACTGCAGGTGGTGATGGATGTCAAATGTACACAACAACAAGGAGACACATGGAATTTTCTCCCTTCATAGTATATGTTTGTTGATGAGGGTCTGAGCTGATAGGCTTTGGCATCCCCTTTCCCTACATTCTAGAAATTTTAGCAGAAACAACCCCTGAGCCTTACTTTTCCATTGTAGCAGGAAGAACAAGCCCTGTAGGGACCTCTTTGTTGGGTTGTCTGCAGATACTCTGACCCTAATTTGGTTAAGCAAACATGGGAGTGAAGATGATTAATCTTCCATTCCAAAAGGCATGAAGTTTGGTGTTTGACTTGAGAAACACCATTTTTTTTCAGGCGGTACAGGTAGAGAAAATTCTTACAGATAAGGAGTTCATAGATATTTCCTATGGAATTAATCTTTGGCCCCTAATGATCTCCATCATTATGCAGTTATTTAAAAAAAGAAGAAAGGGCTGGGGATGTGGCTCAAGAGGTAGCGCGCTCGCCTGGCATGCGTGCGGCCCGGGTTCGATCCTCAGCACCACATACCAACAAAGATGTTGTGTCCGCCGAGAACTAAAAAATAAATATTAAAAATTCTCTCTCTCTCTCTCTCTCTCTCTCTCTCTCTAAAAAAAAAAAAAGAAGAAAGATATTCCCATGAGATAATTCTTTCCTGTCCTTTAAGATAGGCCATATCAAGTCTCATTTATACTGAGAAACTACCAGATGAGAATACCATTTATTTTCCATTAAATAGAATGTACTAGATATAAACCAAAAGTTTGGTTTAATGGAAGTGGTGGAAGCCAGCTAGAAGACCTGCTTGCATTAGAATCACAGGAAGGCTCTGTAAAGGGTGGTTTCTGAGCTCCACCCCCAGAGGTTCTGACTTCAGTACCTTCCCCAGGACCTAGACATTAATTTTTTATGTTCCCAGGTGGTTTCCTATAAAACCAATCTCCAAACAACTTTCCTAAGATAAATGCTGGTACAGGAAAGGACTCAATTATTATTTAGCTTATTAATTCATTATAAGTTCTTATTTAAGTCTTTTGCCAACTCTGGTTCCCAGGTTTCTCATTTGTAAAATGGGAAGTTAGCCTCGCTCTAAGTTTTTCTTCTCATGCCAATGTTTTATGATTTGATTTCTGGAAACATAGCAACTACAATGCATCGCTCTAAACTGCTGCTCAGAAGGCTAATTTTTTTTTTCTTTTTTGCCAAGGTAGGCACAGTGCCACAACAAAAGACAGAACAAACTGTGGGTAATTGATCCTAAAACTAGGGCAGCAGTGGAGAGAAGCCTGTTTTTGGGGGGTGGGTAGGTACTGGGAATTGAATTCAGGGGCATTCAATCACTGAGCCACATCCCCAGCCCTTCTTTATATTTTATTTAGAGACAGGGTCTCAATGAATTGCTTAGCGCCTTGCTGTTGCTGAGGCTGGCTTTGAACTTGAGATCCTCCTGTCTCAGCTTCTGAAGCCACTGGAATTACAGGCATAAGCACTGTGCCTTGCGAGGACCCTATTTAAAAAAAACAAACTTTATTATATTATATGACCAAAAACATGAGATTCATCCTCTGACACATTCTGAAGTGACTAGTGCAGTATCTTTAACTATAAGCACAGTGTTGTATAGTAGGTCTTTAGAACTTTTCCATCATGCATTATCAAACTTTATACCCTCTGAGCAGTGATGCCCCATGTCTCCCTCCCCACATGCACCATTTCACTTTCTGCTTTGATGAGCTTCACTACTTTAGAAACCTCACATAAGTGACTTCATCATGCCTTGTTCTCCCGTGACTGGCTAACCTCACTTAGGGCAGTATCCTCAAAGTTCAACCATGTTGCAGTACTTGACAGGATTTTCTTCATTTTAGGCTGTGCTGGTAGCAGGCCCACCCTGGCCCCTGGGGACTCAACCCCCAGTTCTTTGTTCTGCATGTCAATGCGGCCAGCTCACAAGGCCGTGACACGGGCTTGTGGTTTCCTGTTTATCTGCCTCAGCATACGTGTCTCTCGGGAACATCTTGACCTGTTCGAGCCTCCTGATAGGGAACGGTGACGGTGGCGGTAACCCAAGGACGCAGTTATTACTCTTCCCTTCTCGCTTTTGAGTAGTTTCCCGCAGCTGTTACAAAAGATATATAAGGGGAACAAATTTGGCAATAAAGCGCACACACGCCTCCTCCTGGATGAAGAACCTTGGTGTCCTGTGTATTTCTTAACCCCGCCATCCCTCACCAGACTCGGCTCCTGTGGATGGACGCGGCAGGCTGGATACTATTCCACTAAATATTTGTACTGCAGTTTCTTCAACCATCCATTCATTCATTGATGGACATTTGAGTCACTTCTACCTCTTGGCTACTGTGAATAATGTATGGTGAAAACTAGGTGTGCAAGTATCATTTTGAGATTCTGTTTTCCATCTGATTAAATAAATATTTGGAAGTGGGATTGCTGGATCATTTGTTCTATCTTTAATTTTTTGAGGGACCTAGATAGTTTTCCACAGTGGTTACCCTGTTTTACATTCCTGCCGAAAAGGTTATAAGGGTTCCAATTTCTCCACATCCTTACCATCTCTGGTTGTTTTCTGTTTGGTTTTGTTTTGAATAATGACCAGGACAATAACTATGGGGTGATATCTCATGATAGCTTTTATTTTCATTTCTCTGGTTGGTTAGTCATGTTGAACACATTTTCATATACCTGTTGGCCATTTTTTCTATCTTCTTTAGAGAAATGTCCATTCAAATCCTTTACCCACTAAAAACATTACTTTATTATTATTTATTATTTTTGCTATTGAGTTGTAGGAGTTTCTTGCCTATTTTGGAGATTAATTCCTTATCATATATATTATTTGAAAACATTTTCTCTCATTCCCTATGTTGCTTTTCATAGAACTATTATTTTAAAGCAAGGAAAACTTAAATTCTTTTCTCCTCTCTTTCTCTAACATCCATGGGTAGTCCTTAGTCTTTGTGAGACCTGTCTTCATATCTGCCAAAAGAGATAATGAACTCATCCTTAAGTAATTTTTTTTTGCCTTGTTAACACCAAATGATTTAATATTTACTAAAATACTTGGTACCATTTCCTTAAATTATTATTTTACATACCATTCTCACAATTCATTTCCTATGTAATTAATGGGTTTACAGACAGCTAGATTTTCTTAGATTTCTCCATAAAAAGAGTCACAGAGAAGATCTTTGAAGTCTCCATTACAGGGTGAGGAACATGCTTTTATGTGATTTTTGAAGTACCTATTTATTTCTATTTCTATTTCTCCAGCTATTCATCTCTGCATTCAACCATCCAATTAAGAATAATTAATGTATGATAATTATTATAATAAAAATGGAATTTAAATAGTTGTTATAATTATAATGATTCCTTACATCTGCATAGAGTTCTACAGTTTAAGAAGCATTTTGACATGCATTACTACAGCAGTCCTGAGAGAATGATTTATGCCTATTACCTGGTTCTTGGCTGAAGGTGGTTTACTTAAGCAAAAAATTTACCTGTTTCCTTGCTAATGAGAGGCAGATGATGGCAACCTTCAACAACTCTGCCTCTCTTTAATACATTTATCACAAACTTTTTACCCTCAAGTTAGTGCAATCAGTTTAGAAAAAGTGATTTTATCTCCATTTTGTTTATATGGTACCTAAAGGTCCAGAGAAAGTGCATGATTTGACTAAGAATAAATAGAAACTTGACTGTAAGCCTTGATGTTAAGTCTGAGCTTTTTGACTTGAGTCCCTTTCTCTGACTCTGAACCCTGTACTCCCAATGATCTTACTATCCTTTTCCATATAAGCCTCGTCACAGAATATTTCATCATTGGCTTCTTGCCACCTCCTCTTTCTGCAGTGCCTCCATGCAAAAAAAAAAAAAAAAGAAAGAAAGGAGAGAGAGAGAGAGAGAGAGAGAGAGAGAGAGAAACCCATGTCACTCTTATCCATGTCCTAACCCCATTCTGTCACTCCTGCCTGCATGCTGGTGAAATATGTGTTTGGCTGGGGAAAGAGATTTTGCAAGCCACCAACTCAAAGATGATCCTGACTTTGGAAGTTGACCAGATGATGGAAGGAGAAATTATCTTCTGTTGAGGGTTATCTCCCAGTAGTCTCTGTGTTGAGAAAGACCACTGCAATTCCTCTGCCAGTTTCCCTGATATTTTTTTCATAATGGGTTCTATATGAAATATAGTATTTAAACATATGCATGCAAGAATTGTAGTGTAATAAACATACAGAAACCATACTATAGTAGGGATACATAGTGGCTCATGAATATAATCTTACTATTTTATAAATAGGCAAACTGAGGCCTCATAAGTTGGTAGAAACTTGCTCAGAATCATCACACACATGATGAGGCAAAGCTGGTGCAGAACTCAGGAAAACCATACCTGACTCTACTTAGAAAATACATAGCTGTCATTTTTTTGTTTTTTTTTCTTAATTTTTTTGAATTAGCACGTACTAATTGTACATATTTATAGGGTGCACTGTGGTAATTTAATTTATGAATTGACCAAATGTATAATGACCTAATCAAGGTAACTAACATTTTGTCTCCTACCATTTCTTTCTGTTAGAGGCCTTTGAACTCTTCTCATCTGGTCCTTCATAAAATATGCAATAACTTGTAAGCTATAGTCACCCTACTGAGCTGTAGGACACTAGAGTGTGTTCTGCCAATCTAACTGTACTTTCCACCAAAAATTTCCATAGCAACAACTTCTATGTCTTGTCCATAGGACTTATAAAAATTAAAACTACATAAATTCTTTTTATCTTTTGTTTATTGTCTTTCTCCACTACTAGAGTGAGAGCTCCCTGTAGAGGAGGAAGTGGATTTGTCTTATTCCCTATAACATCCTTAAGTGTTTAGCATGATGCCTAGCACAGAGAGTTCTCAATAAATATTTGTTGGCTGAATGAACCAATAAATGAGCACATTAATGTAAATTAATAAGCAAACCAGAAATAGAACCTAAACTTTTAGGATTCCAGAGTAATATTCCTCCCTTGGAACAAACTTTCCTTCCATGTTTTATATTTTGTAACACATTCTATATTTAATGATGGCATAGATGCATTTTTCATTCATTCTGTGTGCAGAGGCAAAAATCCTTGCTTTTAGGATGACAAATAGAAAGTGATTTAAAATTATATGGTGTATTCACAGCTGGAACAAGACCAAGGATTGGCCCAAAGCTTGTTAGTACCATTGACAGGACAGCGGCCTACCTCAGGGAGATCGGTTTTCTCAGGGCTTAATTTTTCCTATACTCCCTTTCCTGCTTCACTCTACCATCTACTTTCCACCCCCTTATTACCCTGTTCATCCCACTTCTCCACTTAATTAGACAGAGGGTTGATTGATTTTCCATGATAGGACTGGTAGGCAGAGACCGGCTATACTCTTGGTCCCTCCTGGTTGCCTGGATGTGAGAGCTGATGTTTCTAGCTGATCTGATCAGCAGAGTCTTGTTCAGGACCTAGAGTCAAGTCTCCCCCATCCTTTGGCCCTCATCCTCAGATAGTTCTGATCCCAGGCAGCCCTGTAGCCTTGGGATGCTGGTTTTCTGTGTTGGCCACTCCTAGTCAGCAAGATGGGAACCAGAGGATCTTCCTGCTGCAGTACTTAGCCTAAGGGAGCTGCCTGGAGCAGAAGGCCTTCGAGGTGTTGCTCAGCTTTGTGAGGGACTGTGTCACCATCAGCCAAATTTTCATCTTCTTCCTTGGGTCAGGGGTCACCATATTCCTCTCTGGCTGATTCTTGTTTCTAAATTATTTGGCAGCATCCTTCCTCCCCCAGAGGGTATTGTCTTAATTTGTTTTGAGATTTAAAAATCGGTCAGTATTAGTCTGGCATGATGCTCCATTTAATGACCTAAATTTGATTCCAGTTAGAGAAGTAACAGACCCAGAGGAAATTTTAGGCAAGGGTGAACCTCCTTGCTGTGTTAAGGAGAGTACTGAGATTCTGGGGGGTGGGGGTGGGGGATGGGAATAACTTTTCCAAATTCCCACTGCAAGTTCTTTTCTTCTCTCAGTCTAGTTATTTGATTTTTGAAACCAACTGTGAAAGTTAAAAAAAAAAATTGTTAGTAACACAAAGGCATTGGGGAAGGTGAATAAGAATTCCCCAGGAAGCTTGTTAAGAAAGATCCCTTTCTTTTGGTCTGCAGAAGGGCCTATGACACTACACTTTTAACTTCTCTCTCCCTAATGATTCCATGTAGATTTGCTGAGGGCCCTGCTTGTGCTGATATGGACTATGAGAGAACCTTGATTGGTAAAGTAGGTATGGCTGGGCAGAAGAAAATGACCACTGAGATTTCTCCAGATGCTTCTAGAAGATGTAGACAAAGGAGGTGCAGAAGATGATGGACATGGTGGTGGAGGTAGAGGTTGTTAGTAGTACATCTTAATCAGGGCTCCTGTTGCCAGCAAGAGAAACTGGCTCAGGCTTCTTGTATTAGTTTGCTGGAGCTGACATAACAAAATACCACAGATTGGGTATTTTATGGAGCATACATTTATTTTTTTATACTTCTGAAGGCTGGAAGTCCAAGGTCAAGGAGTCAACAGAGTTGATTTCATTCAAACCTTTCTCTTTGGCTTGGCTTGCTGGTGGCGGCTGTCTTTTGGCTGTGTCCTTGGTTGGTCTCTCCTCTGGGAGTGTGCATTCCTGGTGTCTGTGTGTTCAAATTTCCTCTACTCACAAGCACAAAAATCAGATTGCATTAGGGCCCTAATTTTTTTAAACACTTCTTATTGCCCAATATGGTAACATTCTCAGGTCCTTGGGGGTTAGAATTTCAACATATGTCTGTGGGGTGGACAAAATTCAGCTCCTAACATTGCCTAGGCTCACATAGTTGATAGGGGGCTCATGGACCAGGCTTATTAGTGGGGAAAATTCAGTGACAATTAGGAAGGCGACCTTAGGGATGAGAGAGCAATCTAGCCTGGTGACTTTAAGGTTTTTATACTCTTCAGTTCTCCTTCTTGGAGTGATAGGCATACTTTGAGTCCTGCTGTGTTTCCATGAAATTAAATAGATTTAGATGTAAGCCTTTCATCCAAGTTCAAAAAACTCAACTTTACAAATACAGTTTGAAGACATGAAGACACATGGAGAATGAAATATTGAAATATGGATTTAAGTTCCTTATTCTGCTTTGAGAAAGAGATGCTGATAAATAGGATACTGACAGAAGAAAGCTACTGAGCATTTTTTAAATGATCATATGAGGCACTTAAACGTATCAACTGTGTGTCAGGAATTGTTTTAACAGTTAGGTGTATATTCACTTACTTAATCTGTACAGTAGCCCTATGAAGTAGTGCTATTGCTACGTTCAATGTTCAGATGAGAACACTGGGATGAAGAGGTTAAGGAAACTTTCCCAAGGTCACCTGGCCAGTAAGTAGCAGAGCAGTGCTGAACACAGACTGGCTGATTCTGGAGCCTTGCACTTTGTTAAACAGTTGAGAATACTGAGGACTTTCAAAGAATGTAGTTTTCAGGTATATTTTAAATAACTTAAAAATATATAGTAACTTGGTATGTTTACTCTGTATGAGGCATCAGAGTAGATCTAAAACTAATGACTAGGAAGGCATATAATTTTAAGAAGCAGTGTCCAATTCATTATTATAAAGAATTTTGAATTATTCCAGTAAGAGACTGGGCTACTGTGGCCGACATGGCTTATTGCCCATGCCTAATAGCCATTTTCCTTTTTTCTTTGCTTTTATAACTCCAAAGCATGATTCGTAAGTAGTCAAGACCAACTTTGGCCATCCAATACCCCTCTGTGAACAGTGGTGAGGGAGGTGCATACAATCCTATTCTGACCAGTCAGACACAAGGGAGAGTTTTCTGGGGAAGGTTTTCTACCTTGATGACATGGGAGAGGCATAGAAGAAGAAATGCCACATCTTCACATTACTTTCGTCTTGCTTTTAATGGTATCATATGAGAAAAGGATACTTGAGCCAATGGGAAAAACTACCAGTGATTTCCAGCAAGATGGAAAAAAATCTTTGTTGTTGGTGATGCTCTCAAATCACTAACCAATTCCCTGCCACCTCCCTCCAGACTTCTTACTAAAAGGAATGTTGAAAATTTGTTTGCCTAAATATCCTATTACTGTGGTACAAATCATCCTATTACAGCTGCCTTGGGAGGTAATGAGTTTGATGTCCTTGGAGATGAACAAGCAGAGCCTGGAGGCCCACTTACAGGAATATCATAGCAAAAGATCGTGCTTTTACCAGAGGATAAACTGAGGTCACTTCTAGTCCCGATATTTTATTATTGCCTTCCTGCCCCTATCCAACCTCAGCACAAGTCACTTTGTGTGCCTCCCCAAGTCTGTGTATATTAAGACAGGCTGGCAGCCACAACTGACACTTTGTCTGAGTCACCTGTAGTGCCAGGCTTTGGAAAAAGGCAGAGGCTGTGATGATGTCACAGCTCCTCCAATGACACAGCATCAGGGGACAGCCACAAATAGACACGTGGAAGCCCTTGCCACTGGCGCTCTCTCTCACTCTGAAGTAGCCCCATTTCTCTCAGCTCAGACACCGGGCTGCTGGAAATTTGGAGACCCAAAATAGATTGGATGTCTAGTCACCCTTCTAGAATTCCCCATCTGCTCTCACAAAGTTCTGGGGACACCCAAGGTGAAATTCACCCAGCAGAACATTAAAAAAGCAACAGAGCTTTAGCAGGGCTTTGGTTCCTAACCATTATGGGTCATTCACAAAAGAAGGTCCTGAGAAAATTCCAGAGATCTGAGGTTGGGAAGAGTTGGAGACCATGGTTTGTTTCATCTCTGACTTTTGGTTTTGATTGCTGCTGAATGTAAGCAGCCAAAACCTGTCTAGAGCCATTGGTTAGAATACAAAGAAGCTGGAGATTCTGCTGGTAACAATTTTTTACATAACACTGATCATCAGAGCAGCAGATAATATTTGCTGGGACTTTAGTGCATTAGTAGGTAGTGCCTACATTTTTCTTTAAGCCTAATACCAATGAAGAGAATGGATATAAGAATCAGAAAAAATAGGTACCAAAATGTCAGACCCATCATGGATGACCGTGAGGTTGGGAGCGTTGACTTAAGAAAGAAGCAGTAATGGACATTTTAATTCGGCACCCCAGAGAAGAACTTTTGCAGACCTCCTAATGTGTGGCTGAGAGGAGATCTCATTGTAGCCTTCCAAATGCACTCTGATAAATCTCTCTTCCCCTCCACGGTGAGTGGGAAGAGAATCCAGGAATGTCGGTGCAGTTCAAGTCTTAACCCCAAAATGAGATGAGGGTAGAGTGTCTTCCCCATGGCTTTGAGTGAGTTCTTACTATTTACCAGGTACTGTGTCAAGCATCTGCATAAATTGTTCAATTTAATTCTCTTTTCAACCTTCTGAGGAAAGTACCAGTATCATCATCATCATCTTATTGATGAGAAAACTGAAGCTTAGAAAGACTCAGAACTTTCTTAAGCTGACGTGACAGTTTGTGGTGAGATGAAATCTAGGTGGAGTTCTGTATGAGCTAGAACCTACCTTGCAAGCCCAGAATCTCCCCCTCACAACTGCACACGAATGCCCGGGTGTTCGGAGGACATGAGAAAATGTGGGGTTTTGGATGAGAAGACTTGGGTGCTAGCTTAGTTTCTGTCCTTCTTATACAGCTGTGGTGTCCTTGCCTGAAAATGGGAACTATGAGGTCTTTTTTGAGAAGCTCATGATGTTCCTATAAGGATCCAGTGAGATCAAGGCATTTAACGTGTCTTATAGCTCTCTGGACCACGGCAGTGATGAGCATCCAGCCGTAGGAGAGGTCTGAGTTCCAATCCTGCCTTCCTCAATGACTTTCTCAGTGATTGTGTCTAAATACTTGACTTCCAAGGCCTCGGTTCTATACCTGTAGATTGCAAGCATAGTCCTTGACTTAAGAATCTCTCAGATGTATTGTGATGCTTAAAGGGAATAAGGTAAAGAAAACACTGTGTGTGATGCGAAAACATTGCAAGAAAGTGATGGGGGCTTTCTTCGCCTTTTGGGTGCCATATGGTGTTTGAGGCAGTGATCACTTTTGTGATAAAATCATAAGCTCTTATAGAGTCACTTATCAGAATAATTTTAATGGTGATAAAACTAACCACATCTCCACAATACTATTCAAAATAACATACTAAAATAAAGCTCTCCAGCTAATGCAAAGGAAAGGATTCAAACCCAAGCATTAATAAATACCAGTTTTGTACTCATCCTTAAGTTCTATGAGGAATAAAAGAAAAAATATCACATGCATATAGTTTACTCTGTGCCTGCTACTTTTCTAAAGGCCATCACCATATTAATTTATGTAATTTTTATAAGAAACCTACGAGTGGGCATGTTATTATCTCCACTTTTTTTAGGTAGAGAGTGGGGAGAACCAAGGCTCAGAGGTTAAGTGACATGTCCAGGATCTCACATCTCACAATCAACAGAAGCAGGATTGGAACCTAAGAATCTATTGTCATAGACCTGAACAGGGCTTTATAAAGCACAGTTCCTGTACCTTGCAGAACAGGGTACAGACTAGGTGAAAAAAGCCATGCATAGATGACAGATAAACCGGAAAACGATACAGGACATTGCTGTGTCGAGTTGTGTGTCAAGTGCTGCTGTCAGACTACAAGAAAGAATTCTAAAGAAAGATAACAGGCTTCTGACCTGGGCCTTTGATAGCTGTCGTGTTTGAGTAGGTAGGAAAAGTGATAGGACCATTCATGCGCCCCTTGGTCTACCGAATGGAACTCATTACTTGAGGAAATAGCTAAAAATATCTCTAGATGAAGAAAAATACACACCCTACAGAGGAGACGGCTCTAGGAATAAGTGATGGTGTTCCAGAACATTCACTAATCATAGGACAATATGTGCCTCAGTGGTGTCTGGCTCTGCAAAATGCAGATAGGAATTTCTAATTTGCCTTCCTTGCAGAGTAAAACTCATTTGGAAAATCATAAAGTAAGAGATACATTTACAATGAAGCAATATTCTTAAAAGATTGCTTTTTTTAAAAAAATCTTTTGTCTTCCCAATTACAAGACTTGCCTTCCGTGGCTGGCGGAGTCTATTGCCTGGAGAAGGGAAGGGGAATCAGGAAATGAGGAGAGGGATAGGAGGGACAAATGCAGACCACAGAGAGCATGCACACACAGCCAGGCCTGTCTTGGGTGGGGGGAGGGGGGTCCCTCTGTTCCTGCAGCAGCCTGTTTAACACATCAAGGCAGAGTTTATCTAAAAGAGGTCTCCCCAAAAAGGCCACGTAGAAGAAGCAGCCCCTTTCTATCTTCAAAGGGAGTGGGAATCAGTGGGCGGGGGGAGGGGGGGCGGAGAAGAAAGCAGGCAAAGAGAACAAAGTGACTTGGTCCTGATTTTCTCATTCCTGTTTTGGCTTTGGCACAGGAAGCAGGAGGCTCATTAGAAAAATTGGAACAACAGTGGGAGGAGATGTGCTTCTTCATCAGACTAGGGCACAAGAGGGACCTGCTAGTCCTGCGTAGCATAGGCTGGGCTCAGAAGTCATCCGAGACTGTGTCTGGAGATCTCGCCAGAAGGAGGGTCTGGGCAGGGTGGAGGTCACACCTGGCAGGTGGGGAGTCTTAGAGAGGGCCTGGTGCTAGCAGCAGGCAAGGTGAGGGACAGGTATCCCAGGGTCACCCAGACTCTGTGCTCTGGCTAGAACAAGAGCACAAATAACAATGCTTGTCATGCCAGCTTTGATTTCTGTCATGATAGCTGGAAGGTTCAGGGGCATGTAGTTGGAGACGGGATGTGGCCATGCACCAGAGAAGGTATGAAGCCATCCCTGTGTCCTGCATGCCACCACGAAGGCTCAGAAATCACACCTCCCTCTCTCTCTCTGCCCCTTGCTTATGTCCACAATTCATCTGGATGGAGAAACAGGAAGGAATTATCTGAATGATTAGAAGATTTTATTCAAGAGAGACGGACACAACCTAAAATGGTCACTTAGGAATAAGAACAGACCAAATTTAAGCTAGATTGGCTATTTAGTTCAACTTTTCTACCACCCAGATAAAGGAAAGTTCACACACAGGCAAAAGAAATTCATTTTTTTGTCCTCATCCAAGGGGTGGTATGAACACAAATATAATGCAATCCAATTACAAACAATATTGTTAAACAGTGCTCGCTGAGGATAATAGACTTAAATACTGAATTTTTAAGATATTTAAGTGACATCAACTTTTCACTGAAACATGATAATATATGTTAGGATTTCTGGCACATATTAGGTGCTCAGTGAATATTAATTATTTTCATGTTGTTTGAGGTCAGTGTCAGGAAAGGTAACCACTATGTTCCTGGGATCCAGCTCTTTTTTTTTTTTTTAAGAGAGAGAAGAGAGGGAATTTTTTTAATATTTATTTTTCAGTTTTCGGCGAACACAACATCTTTATTTTATTTTTATGTGGTGTTGAGGATCGAACCCAGCGCCCCGTGCATGCCAGGTGAGCGCGTTACCACTTGAGCCATATCCTCAGCCCAGGATCCCGGCTTTTGGTTTTGCATTTAGAGCCTGGATATCGGTAAGATGGTCCCAGAAGAGCACATTGCCTTCTCTCTGTGTTGAACCAGGGCCTGTGGTCCAGAGCACAGACTCTCAAACCTGGTCCTGCATCCGAATCATTTGGATGATTGTTGTTTAAAAATAAAGATAGTTTCTCCTCTGTTTCCCCTTGTGGTTATGATTCAGTATTTCTGGGGAGGTGCCAAGGCATCTTTTGAAAACCGTTAAAGTCTGTTCAGATGGCATTGTAAATACCAAGGGGCACTGGGGGACATCTTCGGCTCTTCCTTTCCTTCTCTGATGCTTGTTGATTCTTGCAGACACACGTATGGGTAAGCAGGGAAAACTCAGACCTGATTGTGGTTTTTGGTTTTCATCTGAACAGAGTTCTGGGTCTACCTGGCTCAGCTTCAGTCCATTCCCTTAATTTCAAAACAAAACAATTGTAAGGGGTGATGAGGTTTTGGCTGGGCTAGGTCAAAGAAAAGGCATCTCCTCTTTTATTTAGCAGGACACAGTCTCAAAAATCAAGAACAGAGATCAGGAGGGAGGGGACATCTTCACTCTGGACAGAGCCATTTTCTGTTTTTTTCTCTCCTTCGTTTCCCTCTTTTTTAGTCCCAGGGGGGACTTTGCTCTTATCAACTCTCAAGCAGAGGATTTTTCCTACAGCACAGAACATTCTGGAAAGCAGAGAAGACGACTACTAGGATTCATTAGGGAAACCTGCTTCTTCAGGCCTGACATCTTTTATCCTATCTCTGCTACCACTTTTGGGGGCCTTCACCTTAACGTGTCCCCACCCCTCCCGCAAGCCCTTTCTGAGTCATCATTTTCTGTTGGTCACCTGACCAAAGGAGATGCCCTGGCTAAAGTTGGCAAATGGCCTTTGTGCTGAATAGAATTGTTCCAGTAAAATATGGCTGATTAGCATAGAAATCTCCATAAGCCTTTCCATTCTAATTTTGCTGTTAGAATTCTGGCCACTTCAGAGGTCATGCTAACCTAGTTAAGGCTTACAGAGAAAAGACTGTCGTTTCAGCTCATTGCGTTTGCATTAAAATATATTGTCCTTCAGTGGACGAGCTAACCAGCAACCTATCACCAGCCACTCCCTGCAGAACCTGAACTACAGGGCATCGTTCTTGATTTAAGTTGGAATCTGGGAAGCTCCGTGAAAATACATGATGGGCACTTAGACACTAATGTCCTTAAAGTTCTGTTGGTGTGCACTTTACTCTGGAGGAAGTGAAAAGACTTTGATAAAGAGCAGATTGCTACAAAGTAAAGCATGCTAACTGCTGGGGTCCTGCCAGAGTAGCATCCCACAGAGACAATATGGTGTTTTGAGGGTGTGAGAGTTCAGACAGCCAGGTGGCAATCCCTGTTCTACTACAAATGCACTTTGGGGATTGGGACAGGTTACAGTATGTATTTCTGCAAGGAACAAAAGATAATACAGTTATATATCTCATTGGGTTTCCATGAAGCTTGAATGAGGCTGTTCCTATAGAATGTTATGTGACTTGTACTCAGCCAGTTATCAATGGTTGTTACTAATTAATACTGCTATGTATATTCAACCAGTGTGAACTATTTTTATCAACCCCTATAACAAACCCATTAAACAGTTCATCCTTTGTAAGTCTCATTCCTATGATCCTTGAGAAAAATTAGGGAAAAGATGTTCAGGTGCTGGAAACACATCAGCACAGGAGAAAGGAGAGTTTATACCATAAGGGCCATGTTCCCCAGAGATGGCCTGGGATTCAGTAAGCCCACCACCCTCAAGAAGAGGGTGTAAGATCACGTTTCAATATGTCATAAATTTGTTTTTATTGACCGAGAGCTAGGACATTGCTTAGAACCATGCCTGACTAGAGTGAGATGAACTCTTATTTTTGATTTGCATTTCTCTAATTGTTGGACATGTTGAGCATTTTTTCATATATTTGTTGATTGATTATAGATCATCATTCCTTGGCCCATTTGTTGGTTGGATTATTTGGTTTTTGGTGTTAAGATTTTTGATTTCTTTATATATCCTAGAGAAGAATGCCTGAAACCATATACTTAACATGTAATAGTTTTTTAAAAACAAGATCAACAAAATTGTTATTGTTGATCTTGTTTCTACCTGTGTTTATTTGTTCTGTCTTTTTTTTTTAAAGAGAGAGTGAGAGAGGAGAGAGAGAGAGAGAGAGAGAGAGAGAGAGAGAGAGAGAGAGAGAGAGAATTTTTAATATTTATTTTTTAGTTCTCGGCAGACACAACATCTTTGTTGGTATGTGGTGCTGAGGATCGAACCCGGGCAGCACGCTTGCCAGGCGAGCGCGCTACCGCTTGAGCCACATCCCCAGCCCCTTGTTCTGTCTTGATTAAGCTTCATGATAGCCTTGTGAGAAAGGTCTTGTTATTAGCCCATATTCCTGATGAGAAAACTAAGGAGAGAAGAGATCCAGAGCTTCCTCGAGACTGGAGTCGAGACTTAAACCCGCTTCCTTTGTTGTTCAGGGGTTGTTTTTTGTTTGAGCCGACTTGTCATAGCCTGTGTTTCCAAAAGCAATGGGGAGAATTGGAGCTGTCAAATGTTTAGTGATGGCCACGAGCTGTGTAAGGTCCTTGACTGTGACACATCCTTCCAAGGAAGGGGGTCACTCCCTGTGGTCCCCAGGAATCCCCTGTGGGTTGTGCTACATTCCATCAAGACCTTTAGAGGTTGTCTGCCTTGCTACCTGTCTCCAGACAAGACTTTATTTAATCCTTCCTCAAGAAAACATCTACCTAAATACTCCTACAGAAAAGGGGAATCTATACTTTATGACCTTTAAATAAAAATTGGACTAACATGCATTAGAAACGGAAGAAACCTCCAGGATCCTGTAAGCCAACTCCTCCAATTTGTACCTGAGACCTAAGCTAAGGGATAGGATGCAAATCACCAGAAGTCACTTGATTAGTCATGGGGCAGCATGGTGGCTGGGAGAGTGAGTCCTGGAGCTGGGTGCCCTGGAGCACCAGTTCTAATCCCTCTCAGCTCTGTGACTATGAACAACTGTCTTAACCTCTCTGTTACAATGAAGGTACTAATACCACTTCCCTCATAAGATGTGATGTTTAAGTTGGTTCTTCTGTATAAAGAACTCAGAACAGGGACTGGCACATAGTCACCTGTATGTGTTTACCATTCCTGTTGTTTTGTTGACAACACTGTTGGTATTGAATCAAATTGCTTAATACCCTATCCAGAGCTGCTTTCATCTACCTAAATTCATTTCTCTTGAGGTCTTTGTGTCTAGCTGAGGTTCATCCTGCTCTAGTTTGACCCCATTTATTTTTCCATATGTAGTCCTGGATATGACCTCCACATGCTATGGCCACAGGGCTCTGAGGTCAGAGAGACCTGGGTTTGAAGTCAGCTATACACAGGTAACTTAGCCTCCCAGTGCCTCCTTTTCTACACTGGAAAGGACTAAGGATTATCTGCATTATTTGGGTTGCTGATAGGGTTAAATGAGCAACTATTTCTAAGAGCATTGATTCTTGTTAGGTACTTAATACATGCAGCAATGTGTTATTATTACTATTGTTGTTGCTCCTTATGGGACCATAGAAGTGATAATTTTTTTTTTTTGCAGATTATCCTGACTAAGCTGAGCCATCAGTGAAAAGGAGGCTGAGCATTGCAGAAGTAGAGAATCTGAAGCCAATGTGACAGGTGAGTTAGCCTTGTGTTCCGTGAGCATTAGTCCTTGGACAACCTGCTTCAGAACCCTGGGGAGTGCATTAAATATGGATGACTGGGACCCACCTTGTATCTGTTGAATCAGAATATTCTAAGGAAGCAGGTCCCAAAAATAAAGGTTTTCAGTTCCTTAACTCATTAATTGATTGGTTTAATATATTTTGGGGGTTCAATTTTTTGAGTCCTTTGTATATCCTGGAGATTAGTGCTCTCTCTGAGGTTGTGTTATAAAGATTTTCTCCCATTCTGTAGGCTCTCCCTTCATGTTGTTGATTGTTTCCTTTGCTGTGAAGAAGCTTTTTAGTTTGAATCCACCCCATTTATTGATTCTTGATTTTACTTTTTGTACCTTAGGAGTCTTGTTAAGAAAGTCAGTTCCTGAGCTGACATGATGGAGATTTGGTCCTACTTTTTTCCTATTAGGCACAAGGTCTCTGGTCTAATGCCTAAGTCCTTGATCCATTTTGAGTTGAGTTTTGTGCAGGGTGAGAGAGAGGGGTTTAATTTCATGTTGCTACATATGGATTTTCAGTTTTCCTAGCACCATTTGTTGAAGAGGCCATCTTTTCTCCAATGTATATTCTTGGCACCTTTGACTAGTATGAGATAACTTCATAGAAGAAGAAAAAGAATGACCAAAAAATATATGAAAAAATGTTCAACATCTTTAGCTATTAGAGAAATGCAAATCAAAACTACACTGAGATTTCATCTCACTCCACTCAGAATGGCAATTATGAGCAATTCAAGCAACAATAAATGTTGGCAAGGATGTGGGGGAAAAGGTGCACACTTACATTGCTGGTGGGACTGCAAATTGGTACAACCACTCTAGAAAGCAGTGTGGAGATTCCTCGGAAAACTTGGAATGGAACCATTGTTTGATCCAGCTATCCTACTTCTTGGTCTATACCCCAAAGATTTTTTAAAATCAGCATACTATAGTGACACAGCCACATCAACGTTTATAGCAGCCTAATTCACAATAGCTAAACTATGGAACCAACCTACATATTCTTCAACAGATGAATGGATAAGGAAAATGTGGTATATAGACACAATGCAATATCATTTAGCCTTAAAGAAGAATGAAATTAAGGCATTTGGTAAAATGGATGTAGCTGGAGAAAATGCTAAGTAAAATAAGCAGATCCCCCAAAAACCAAAGGCTGAATGTTTTCTCTTATATGTGGATGATAATTCACAGTAGTGGGGAGGGGCTAGGGAAGAATAGAGGTACTTTGGATTAGGCAGAGGGGAATGAAGGGAGGGGAATGGGTATGGGGGGTAAGAATGATAGTAGAATGAATTGGACATTATTACCCTATGTGCATATATGATTACACGACCTGTGTAATTCCACATCATGTACAACCAGAAGAATGAGAAGTCATGCTCCATTTATATATGGAGTATAATGCATTCTACTGTCATGTATAGCTAATTAGAACAAATAAGAAAAGGAAATAAAGTTTTAAAGCTACTAGGCATACCAGATTGGTTTCCAGATTTGGGATCCACATGATAAAGGCAGCCATGTAATAGGGGTGACTTACTGAATTCCCAAAGATTTCCTTATAATTTCTTTCTCTCATGACCATCCATTCATCCACCTAACACTCATTCCATCCCCAAGAATGTTAGTGCCCAGTGGTTGCTTCTGAGGTTGGTACACAGATGAATCTTCAGTGCTCTTGAGGAGCTGATAGCCTAAGAGAATGGATAAATGGAGGATAAATAGCATATGATATGCCATGAAGTGCTAGGGACGTTCAGAAAATGCACACTTATTTCAGATTGTAGTGGAAGAGCCAGGGGAGATTTCCCTGAACCTACGGCATTTTGTCCCCTTGGGACACTTCTCTGTTTAAGCTTCCCCTTCTCCCGACTGTTTGCATTAGATACCAATCCCAAGGGTGTCTATAGCTTTCTGGGCTGATTTTTTGCATTACAGTTTTGCTGGGTTTGCTTATGTTTTACTGACAAGCCAAGAGCTTGGTGCAAATGGAGACTGCATTTCAATCATTGTCTTTCCCTCCACCTGAGTTAGCCGCCTACCTCTGATGGGGCAGCTGTGGTAAGTGCTCGCTAAACATTGGAGAGTTTGAGTTGTCCTGTTGGTTATGCATGGGGCGTGGTATGGGGAGTAAGCTGGGAAGCCAGGGCTTGGAGCAGATCACAGAGCCCCTGGAATTCAAATCCAATTTGGGTCTTAATTTTCCAACAATAAGCCCAGGACCATTTTGGAAACAATATCTCCTTTGTCCACAACAACGTGAGAAAGGGAAAGAACTGGGGCAGACTAGAAAGGCAGAGATCATTTTAGGTGTAAACTGTGACGAATCCCATTGAATTACAAAGTGAGATGATTATTCCATTTCATTCTGTTTGGTTATTTCAAGAAGATATTCTTAGATGAGAAGTAGTATCTCAGCACCCTTGAACACTTTCTGATCTACTTTTTTAACAAAGAAAAAACAGGGCATGGGCCCAGAGTCTTGGCAGATTTTTAGTTATTTAGTGCCACATCAATGTATATAACAAGCCACCCCCCTGCAAAAAAAATTCTCTGCCTTTTAACAATAAACATTTATTTTAACTCTGGAGTCTGCCTTTGGCCTGGAAAACCAGGGTTCCGCTGGTCTTGATCTAGCAGGGCTGACAAGTCTGGTAGTTAGATTCTCTGCCGGCTCTTAGCTGGGGTCACAGACTGCTCGGTGGACTTCTTACATTGGCTCCAGCAGGCTAGCCGGGGCACGTTCTCACTGCAGAGGAGTGACCAGCCACACCAGAGCTTCTCATGCTTCTCAGTCTCAAATCTTGTGCCACAGCCCTGGCAGAGGAGGTACACTGGCTGCTTCAGAATCCAGAGATGGAGATGTGGGCTTTGCCTAGTGAGTGAGAGGAACTCAGGTCATATGGCCAAAAAGCATGACTCAAGAGGAATGAAAGACTCATTAAGGGTCTCACTATATCGACCATGCAGGCAAGACTGTCTGGCTCGATTCGTGGAATGTCTTTCATTTTTATTTTAACTGCCTTCTTTTTGTGGCAAGCAATTTAGGTTTGTTTTTTTTTTTCTTTTTTTTTCTTTTTTTTTATTGGTTGTTCACAACATTACAAAGCTCTTGACATATCATATTTCATACATTAGATTGAAGTGGGTTATGAACCCCCAATTTTACCCCAAATGCAGATTGCAGAATCACGTCGGTTACACATCCACAATTTTACATAATGCCCTATTAGTAATTGTTGTATTCTGCTACCTTTCCTATCCCCTACTATCCCCCCTCCCCTTCCCTCCCATCTTCTCTCTCTACCCCATCTACTGTAATTCATTTCTCTCCTTGTTTATTTTCCCATTCCCCTCACAACCTCTTATATGTAATTTTGTATAGCAATGAGGGTCTCCCTTCATTTCCATGCAATTTCCCTTTTCTCTCCCTTTCCCTCCCATCTCATGTCTCTGTTTAATGTTAATCTTTTCTTCCTGCTCTTCCTCCATGCTCTGTTCATATTTGTTCTCATTATATCAAAGAAGACATTTGGTATTTGTTTTTTAGGGATTGGCTAGCTTCACTAAGCATAATCTGCTCTAGTGCCATCCAATTCCCTGCAAATTCTATGATTTTGTCATTTTTTATTGCTGCATAGTACTCCATTGTGTATAGATGCCACATTTTTTTTTATCCATTCATCTATTGAAGGGCATCTGGGTTGGTTCCACAGTCTAGCTATTGTGAATTGTGCTGCTATGAACATCGATGTGGCAGTATCCCTCTAGCATGCTCTTTTAAGGTCTTCAGGGAATAGTCCGAGAAGGGCAATAGCAGGGTCAAATGGTGGTTCCATTCCCAGCTTTCCCAGGAATCTCCAAACTGCTTTCCAAATTGGCCGCACCAATTTGCAGTCCCACCAGCAATGTACAAGTGTACCCTTTTCTCCACATCCTCGCCAGCACTTGTTGTTGTTTGACTTCATAGTGGCTGCCAATCTTACTGGAGTGAGATGGTATCTTAGGGTGGTTTTGATTTGCATTTCTCTGACTGCTAGAGATGGTGAGCATTTTTTCATGTACTTGTTGATTGATTGTATATCCTCCTCTGAGAAGTGTCTGTTCAGGTCCTTGGCGCATTTGTTGATTGGGTTATTTGTTATCTTATTGTCTAATTTTTTGAGTTCTTTGTATACTCTGGATATTAGGGCTCTATCTGAAGTGTGAGGAGTAAAAATTTGTTCCCAGGATGTAGGCTCCCTATTTACCTCTCTTATTGTTTCTCTTGCTGAGAAAAAACTTTTTAGTTTAAGTAAGTCCCATTTGTTGATTCTTGTTATTAACTCTTGTGCTATGGGTGTCCTATTAAGGAATTTGGAGCCCGACCCCACAATATGTAGATCGGAGCCAACTTTTTCTTCTATCAGACGCAGAGTCTCTGATTTGATATCAAGCTCCTTGATCCATTTTGAGTTAACTTTTGTGCATGGTGAGAGAAAGGGATTCAGTTTCATTTTGTTGCATATGGATTTCCAGTTTTCCCAACACCATTTGTTGAAGATGCTATCCTTCCTCCATTGCATGCTTTTAGCCCCTTTATCAAATATAAGATAGTTGTAACTTTGTGGATTAGTCTCTGTGTCCTCTATTCTATACCATTGGTCCACCCGCCTGTTTTGGTACCAGTACCATGCTGTTTTTGTCACTATTGCTCTGTAATATAGTTTGAAATCTGGTATCGCTATACCACCTGATTCACACTTCCTGCTTAGAATTGCTTTTGCTATTCTGGGTCTTTTATTTTTCCATATGAATTTTATGATTGCTTTATCTATTTCTACAAGAAATGCCGTTGGGATTTTGATTGGCTTTGCATTAAACCTATAGAGAACTTTTGGTAATATTGCCATTTTGATAATGTTAGTTCTGCCTATCCATGAATAGGGTATATTTTTCCATCTTCTAAGATCTTCTTCTACTTCTCTCTTTAGGGTTCTGTAGTTTTCATTGTATAAATCTTTCACTTCTTTTGTTAGGTTGATTCCCAATTTTTTTTTTTTGAGGATATTGTGAATGGAGTGTTTCACCTCATTTCCGTTTCAGAAGTTTTGTCGCTGATATACAGAAATGCCTTTGATTTATGCGTGTTGATTTTATATCCTGCCACTTTGCTAAGTTCACTTATTAGTTCTAGTAGTTTCTTTGTAGACCCTTTTGGGTCTTCTAGGTATAGAATCATGTCATCTGCAAATAGTAATAATGTAAGTTCTTCTTTTCCTATTTTTATGCCGTTAAATTCTTTCGTCTGTCTAATTGCTCTGGCCAGTGTTTCGAGAACTATATTGAATAGAAGTGGTGGTAGAGGGCATCCTGTCTTGTTCCAGATTTTAGAGGGAATGCCTTTAACTTTTGTCCATTCAGAATGATGCTAGCCTGAGGCTTAGCATAGATAGCTTTAAGAATGTCAAGGTAAGTTCCTGATATCCCTAGTTTTTCTAATGTTTTGAACATAAAGGGATGCTTTACTTTGTCAAATGCTTTCTCTGCGTCTATCGAGATGATCATATGGTTCTTATCTTTAAGTCTATTGATGTGGTGAATAACATTTATTGATTTCCATATACTGAACCATCCTTGCATCCCAGGGATGAATCCTACTTGATCATGGTGCACAATTTTTTTGATGTGTTTTTGTATTCGATTCGCCAGAATTTTATTGAGGATTTTTGCTTCTAGGTTCATTAGAGATATAGGTCTGTAGTTTTCTTTCTTTGAGGTGTCTTTGTCTGGTTTCGGAATCAGGGTGATGTTGGCCTCATAGAATGAATTTGGAAGAGCTCCCTCTTTTTCTATTTCCTGAAATAACTTGAAAAGTATTGGTATTAATTCTTCTTTAAAGGTTTTGTAAAACTCCGCTGTATACCCATCCGGTCCTGGGCTTTTCTTGGTTGGTAGTCTTTTGATGGCTTCTTCAATTTCATCCATTGATATTGGTCTGTTCAAATTGTGTGTATCCTCCTGACTCAGTCTGGGCAAATCATATGACTTAAGAAATTTATCGATGTCTTCACTATCTTCTATTTTATTGGAATATAGGTTTTCAAAATAATTTCTAATTGTCTTCTGTATTTCTGTAGCATCTGTTGTGATATTGCCTTTTTCATCCCGTATGTTAGTAATTTGAGTTTTCTCTCTTCTTCTCTTCGTTAGCATGGCTAAAGGTCTGTCGATCTTATTTATTTTTTCAAAGAACCAACTTTTTGTTTTGTTAATTTTTTCAATAGTTTCTTTTGTTTCAATTTCATTGATTTCTGCTCTGATTTTAATTATTTCTTGCCTTCTGCTACATTTGCTGTTGTTTTGCTCTTCCTTTTCTAGGGCTTTGAGATGAAGTGTGAGCTCATTTATTTGTTGTTTTTTTCTTTTTTTGAGGAATGACCACCAGGCGATGAATTTTCCTCTTAAAACTGCTTTCATTGTGTCCCATAGATTCCGATATGTTGTGTCTGTATTTTCATTTATCTCTAAGAATTTTTTGATTTCCTCCTTTATGTCTTCTGTAACCCATTGATCATTCAGTAACACATTGTTCATTTTCCATGTGATGTAGGATTTTTCCTTCCTTCTTTTATCATTGATTTCCAGTTTCATTCCATTATGATCAGATAAAATGCATGGTATTATCTCCACCCCTTTATATTTACTGAGGGTTGCCCTTTGGCATAATATATGGTCTATTTTTGAGAAGGATGCATGTGCTGCTGAGAAAAAAGTATATCCATTTGATGATGGTTGATATATTCTATATATGTCAGTTAAGTCTAAGTTATTGATTGTGATATTGAGTTCTATAGTTTCTTTATTCAACTTTTGTTTGGAGGATCTGTCCAATGGTGAGAGAGGTGTGTTGAAGTCACCCATAATTATTGTGTTGTGGTCTATTTGATTCTTGAACTTGAGGAGAATTTGTTTTATGAATGTCGCAGCACCATTATTTGGTGCATAAATATTGATAATTGTTATGTCTTGTTAGTGAATGGTTCCTTTTAACAGTATATGATGTCCTTCTTTATCCCTTTTGATTAACTTAGTCTTGAAGTCCATTTTATTCAATATGAGGATGGCCACCCCTGCTTGCTTACAAGGACCGTGTGCGTGGTATATTTTTTCCCATCCTTTCACCTTCAGCCTGTGTATATCTTTTCCAATCAGATGTGTCTCCTGGAGGCAGCATATTGTTGGATTTGCTTTTTTAATCCATGATACCAGCCTATGTCGCTTTATTGGAGAGTTTAAGCCATTAACATTCAGAGTTACTATTGATATATGGTTTGTACTTCCATCCATGTTTGATTGTTTATCCTTTTTTTAAAAAATTTAGTTTGTTTCTCCATGATTATCTTTCCCCTCGCCCTCTGTCTTTACCGAGGCACTTCCCACTGATGGTTTTGGTTATTGTTTTTCATTTCTTCCTCGTGTAGTGTTTTGCTCAAGATGCTTTGCAATGCTGGTTTTCTGGCTGCAAATTCTTTTAACTTTTGTTTATCATGAAAGATTTTTATTTCTTTGTCATACCTGAAGCTTAATTTTGCTGGATACAGAATTCTTGGTTGGCATCCATTGTCTTTCAGTGTTTGAAATACATTGTTCCATGACCTTCTTGCTTTCAGTGTCTGTGATGAAAAATCCGTTGTTAACCTTATAATACATTGTTCCATGACCTTCTTGCTTTCAGTGTCTGTGATGAAAAATCCGTTGTTAACCTTATTGGTTTACCCCTGAATGTAATCTGTCTCCTTTCTCTTGTAGCTTTTAATATTTTCTCTTTGTTCTGTATATTGGATATCTTCATAACAATGTGTCTTGGCTTTGGTCTACTATGATTTTGTGTGCTCGGTGTCCTGTATGCATCTTCAATTTGTATATCTGTTTCCTTTTTTATTTCTGGAAAGTTTCCTGTAATTATTTCATTCAGCAGGTTACTCATTCCCTTGGTTTGAATCTCTGTACCTTCTTCTATCCCGATGACTCGTACTTTTGGTTTTTTTATGTTATCCCATAACTCTTGGATGTTTTTCTCGTGGTTTTTTACCAGCCTTTCTGAGTTGGCTAGACTCTTTTCAAGATGATATATTTTGTCTTCATTATCTGACATTCTGGCTTCTACTTGCTCCACTCTGTTAGTGATACTCTCAATTGAGTTTTTAATTTGGTTTATCATTTCCTTCATTTCTAGAATTATTGTTTGATTATTTTTTATAATCTCTATCTCCTGATAAAGATGCTTAACTTCTTCTTTTATCTGTTTATGTAATTCATTCTCAATGTGTTCTTTCGCTGCTTGAATTTGCTGTCTTGTATCCTCTTTAAGGTTCCATTTCGTCTGTCTAAGGTGTTCCTTGAGTTCTTTATATGACCATTTTTCTGATGACTCTAGGTCCTCCTGAATATTTAGGCTGTCCTGCATTGTTTGTACTCCTTTTCTTCCTTGCTTTTTGAAGCTGCTCATGTTACTTCTTGTTCTGTTTGACTGCTGAGTTACTGTTTACTCCTATAAATTTATTTGATGCTTGGGAGGAAAGGTATTAGAAGGGAAGGGAAGAAGTCACTAAAGAGAATGAGAGTAAGCAGGTAGAGTTCAAGGAAGGGGGGATAAGATAATTGAAAAGAAATTAAAAGACAAAAGAAGAAAAAAATAGGAAATAAAAAAGAAAAAATTTTTTTAAAAAAAAATTAAAGTTAAAATAAGAAGAAAAAAAAATTTTTTTAATTGTAAAAAAAAAATTTAAAAAACAACAAGCAAGAAAAATGAAAATGAAAGAAAAACCCAAATCAAAAAAAAAAAGAGAAAAGAAAAAAAGAAAAAAAAACTAATAAATGCAGTCTTAGAGTTTGATTAACTTCCCTTCCAGTAGGTGGCGCTGTGCCCACCAGGCCAAGTTTCTCCTGTCAATACACGGGAACCAATCACTGTGCAGCAGCTCCTCCCAGACTGGGTGATTCTCCAATCCTGAGTGCCTAGGGCCTCCTCTTGTGTCTAGTCACTTCCCACTTTTCCTCTAGCCAGGCCCCTCTCACGGGTGCCGCTCACCACAATACTGGCTACACGCCAGGTCTGCTGCTCCCGGGAGCCCTGTTTTCATGAAGGACTGGGCACACTCTTCCAGTTTGCCATTCCCTCAGACCCTAAGTTTGTAGAGCTTGGGGCTGAGAATCCTCAGCGAATTTTACTTGCCCTCCGGTAGCCACACCCCCCGTAGCTGGTGCAAGAGACCTCAGCTGTCAGCACTGGTGGGAGCGGTAGTTCCGCGCCGCGGGTCCCATGCCACCTCTGATTCCCTCGGTTTGGCTATCGCGCTCATGGGAGAGCTGGGAGGGGCCCTTACGGGAGAGCTGGGAGGGGCCCTTAAGGTTTCCCCGATGTGTGGAGAGGGAAGGCTAGGGGATTACACACCTGTACCCGCAGGTTTCAATGAAGTTATCTCCTCCGCCGCAGTCTGGTGACGTCAGTTCTCTGCCATGGTGGTGTCTCTTGCAAATAGCGACAGTTTGTTTCCCTTTGCCGGGCGACCAATGCAACGGGTGGGTCCTTACTGTCTCTCCCAAGCCCCGTTTCAAACCTGTGGCCACTACCTATGAAGGCCTATGAAGGCTCGGTTGGCATTTACCTCCGTAGGAACAGAAGGGCCGACCAGTTGTTTCAGCCGGATGGATTAGTGCTGAGTCACAGCTGTTTGTCTGCGGGAAGCAGGCAAACGGGAGCTTGAATTCAAGCAATATAGGTTTGTGACGCAAGCTTCCAGCATAAAGCAAATTCATTTGACACGAACCTATGTGGATGTAAAGAAAAAAGACTTTAAAAAAATAAAGTAGCCCATGTGGTTTCCATGTATGATAAGAATCATCAGAGGAAGGAAGTGACCAGTCTGAGAAACTGGGAAACAGGGTGATGACGGGCCCTGGGACTGCAAACAGGGGATTCGTGCAAGAGAGACTGCAGAGTTGGAAAAATAAGCTTAAGAATAATCACAGGGTTAAGTGAGTTCAGTTAAACAAACATTAGTTCACGGAACTACCTGTCTGAGCTGGTGGTAGGAACTAGAGATGCCAAGATATAAAGCTCAGATTCTCAAATGCACTTTGTAATCTATGGGGTGGGAGACACCCAACAGCTCACGACAGGTCTAGATGCTCTGCGAGTCTGCAGAGAGGACTTGGAGCTGAGGCAGAGGAGTGGCCACAGGGAAGAACTTTCAGCAAGTTCTCTGCAGAAGGTTCTGGAAGGGTGAATGAAATTGCCTCTGATGAAAAGGGTGAAGAGGGTCCCCAGGACCTGCAGACGTATATAGACTGTGACATTCTCCTCCTCAGGAAAGTTCCTTCTTATGAGATGATGTTTGAGATGAGATGACGCTGATGTGTTGGAGCCAGTGTTCAGTGTGCCAAGAGTGACATCCTAGAGTTTACCTGGACAACAGGGGGTCATGGAAGGTTCTCCAGCAGGAAAAGGACATAACTAGATCTGTGTTTGGAACCCTTGCCGCTCACCCCTGCCTCCAAACAGATATCACATCTAACCCCATGACGTCTAGCCGTATGTACCTGAAGTGCGCACACAGACATTGTACATGATGTGTATACCTGTCTCTATTTATCTTTGCAACATAGATATTTATATGTGTTTTCTCTACAAAAATTCCTGCCAGGTGCTTTTCTAGCTTCTGTTTGCAGACCTCTGGTGACAGGGAAGCTCATTAAAGTCTTGATTGGAACCTGATGAAAAAGATATACTTGAGGGACAAAAAACCCAAAGCAGGGATTGCTGCCGTGATCCAGGCGAGGGACGCAGAGGAGCTGAACTGTGCAGGGTGAGCATGGCTGTCCCGATGGACAGGCACAACTAAGTGCCACAAAAACATGAATTAGGTGAACTGCGGATTGTAACGTGATTGTGTTCACTTTGGAGCCCCGAACAGACTGCGCAAACAAATCCCCAAACGCACCGAGATCCATTTTTTTTTCCCTTAAATCGGACAAAGCAATGCTGACACCCAGTGGCTGGCTCTGATTCTCCACCGATCCCAGAGAGGAGCCTGGGGAGGTCGATGTCAGCTTGCCTGACCCTGGCTGCCCAGGAGCCTGCGCTGAAAGGGCAAGTCTAAATTCAGCTAGAAATGGCCAGCCATGTGACGTGTTTGGCAGCGCACGAAGCACAGCTCGCAGGGAGGTTAATGCAGACAAAAGAGCTAAATTAAACCTGCAGGTGAGAGCATCATTGTATCACGGTCGGCTCCTTCCAAAGTAGGGTTGAAAGCAGTTGCCCTCAGAGTTCGCTTGGATCCTCAGAGCACCTACCTATCCAATGCACGAGTAAGAAAATGCACTATTTAACGGTCAATTTCTCAGTCCAATCAGTATTGTTTATATGATTATGTCACAAGAGAGAAGACTCCTTGCTTCAAAAGGAAGCCATTCTACCCCCCATTCCAACAGTCAGGTGTCAACAGAGAACGTGACAGATGAGATGGGGAAACAGCTCCAGGATGGGGAAATGAGTTTCTCAAGGTGTCAGAGCAAAGTAGTGGCAAAGAAGAAAGACCAGTGTGCTTCCTGTCTGATGAGACACGATGGCTGGAGTGCCAGCAGCCATATTGGAGCACGTGACAAAGACACATTTCAAGAATCATGGAGCAAAAAAGCAGAAGAAGTCTGGGGAATAAACAAATTCAGGAGCTGCCAGACCTCTCTGAAGTGTGGCCCCTCTGACATTAATGAACTCTCATCCACACCCCCAACTTCACTTACCATCTGTCTGCAGTTGGGGTCTACCACCTATCTACTTGATGGTATTCTTGGAATATCTCAGAGGAGTGTTCAGAGCCCAGTTCAGGACTTTCTCCTCACAAATCTGGTTTCCATACAGGGTCCTCTTTCTTGGTAAATGCAGCGCACAAAACAGAAATTAGAGGAGCTGTCCTTGACTGTTTCCGTTCCCTGGGTCCCACATCTGAAGCATCCCGAGGCGTGAATGCACAACTTTCTGGACACCCCGTTTATCAATCCATGTGGTCACATCCTCCCCCTTTGCTCTCCCCTTCCTGCTTCAGTTTTCTCATAGCACCTCTCCCTGCGGGATGCATTCCCCCTGTTTTTTTATGGTTCCATACCTGCTCTAGTCAATGACCCCTGTCCCTTCCTTGGTGGCACCATATGAGTGCATGCTCTGTATTTTCTTCAGAGCTCTTATTGATATCCGAAACAATGTCTGCCCATGAGACAGGGACCTGGTCTGTCTTGCACCTGGTTGTTGACGACTGTATCGAGAAGAACAGGGATGGTTTTGTCCGTCTGGTTCACTACTGTGCTGCCAGCCCCTGCAGCTGCACCTTGTACAAATGGGCGCATGGTGAACATTTGCTGGGCAGAGAACACGGGTACACGCCTCGTGTCCATGTGGTGCTTGCAGAGAGGTAACCTCTGGCAAAGGGTGCCCAGGGTCGGCAGTTGGCAGTTGCCTGCTTTTAGCCCCAGACTCTATTATCTGAGCCTTGTAGTTTTGTGTAGCCTTTAGTTGCAAAGCCAATGGTATATATATATATATATATATATATATATATATATATATATATATATATATATATATATATATATATATATATATATTATATATATATGCTAAGGACTTAAAAAGACAGTGTTACGGTTCAGATATGAGTGACCCCAAAAGCCCATTGTGAGATAATGCAAGAAGGTTCAGAGGTGAAATGATGGAGTTAGGAGAACTTTAGCCCAGTCAGTCTTCTGATATGGACTAACTGGTGGAAACTGCAGGCGGGGGGGGGGGGGGGGGTGGCTGGAGGAGGCGGATCACTGGGGTGTGCCCTTGGGCTTCTGTTTTGTCTGTGGTGAGGCGAACTCTGTCTGATTCCTGGTGTGAGGTCCTGAGCTGCTGTCCTCCACCACACCCCTCCACACCCTTCCACGGTGGTGTTCTGCTTCACCTTAGGCCTGAGCAATGGAGCCAGCTGTCTGTGGACTGAGACCTCCAGAACCAGGAGCCCCAAATAATTTTTTTTCTCCTCTGAAATTATTTTTTGTCAGGTCTTTCGGTCACAGCAACAAAAAACTGCTTTAACTAGTCAGTCTGCTGAGTACTATTTACCTCAAACATGAAAAGGGAGATGGGATGGGGGCGTGGGGCGTGTTGTCTGAGACTGTCCCTTTTACTATCTGTTCTAGCCAGCGTCCTCATTCATGGCATGGGTTAGTGTCCTTGACTGAGTCTACTTATTTATTTTAAATATTATTATTATGTACTATCATTCATTTAAAATAAACACGCCAGGTACTCAAGGGATTGCTAGGAACTAGAGGCCTCGGCTTCCTCTCTCCTTTCTTTTCTGACTCCACATTTGCTTTCTTCTAGATGCTGCAGCCAGAATTCTCCTTCCCTCTCCCTCTCCTCCTCCCTCCCTCCCTTATTCCTGCCTCCATTACTTTAGGGCAATAAAGTGTGTTTTCACTCTCTGAAGATCAACAGGAGCTGGCTGGTCAGCAGGGGGCTGTCATGTGCGGACCTAGGGGTTCTGACATCTTTTATCTTGTAATCCTGGATTCTTAAGGGCCTGGAGACTTCTGCTCATGGAGACAGAACAGGAAGGTGCAGGCGTGGGAGGCTTTCATACCTTAAATGTAATGGTCTCTTTACAACGTAAATCACATGATGTTCTTCAGTGGCTTCCCTCTTGCTAAGAATAAAATCCAAACTCCTCACCTTCCAGCCCTCCATGATTAGCCCTCCTCTGCTTCTCTGATCTCTTTTCCTGTGGCTTTTGGAATTCCCCCCTCCTCCATTCTGCTCCAAGCCACGTGGGCAGACGTTTGCTGTTGTTTTCTCTTAACAGACTGAGCTTTGATCAGCCCCAGGGCTTCTGTGTTTACATCCCCTCTCTCTGGGTGACCCAACTCAGTGTGGCTGGCTTTGGCTCTTGATTTGGCAAACTGCAGAGAAAGACCCACCCTGTGTAATAAGACTTCCCCTTAAAATGCTCCCTTGCCTCTTCCTCAAACACACCCTTTCATATTGCATTCTATTATTCTCTTCATAGCTCTTAATGTAACTGAAATTACATGCATTTACATATTCATAAGGATTGGGGACCTATGTCATATATGATGGTCCATCCTTGTGGCACCTTTCTTGGTACATGCTTAGGAGTATTCACCAAAAGGCAAAGACTCTCTAAACTGCATAGGCATTAACTCGTTTAATTCTAACAGCTCTGTAGAGACTCTACTGTCATAGGAAAGCTGAGGCCCAGAGAGATCAAGTCACTTGCACAGGGTTACACAGCTGATAAGTTGAGAAGCTGCATTTTGGATTCCAGAGTCTAGGAGCTTGATCACTGTGATGCACGACCCCCACCCCCATCAGAATCCCAGTTTTGGAGACCAATTAGGTTTTCTCTGATCATCTAACCATGATCTGAGGTGTAGAGAATGCTCTGTGACATTCTTTCTGAGGCTTCGTTCTTGAAGACTCTGGCAGAGTGACTACTTTCTCCCAAGCGAACCTACGCCATGATGCTCTGTTAATTTTCCTCTTATAATAAGGAGGGCTCTGCCTCCCTCTCGCTTCTCTCCCTCTAGTTTCCACCTACCCAGCCTCAGAAGGGACCAGCTTGCCGTGCCTCAGGGAAGCCCATGAGCAGAGATAGGATCACCCTCCCAGCTGAGCAGCGCTGGGTTCCCCTCGGATATAGCTTATCTTCCTTTCTCTGCAAAGAAACGTGAAGTCTCAGCCCAGATAACATATGGGGGAACCCATCCTGTGTTTCTGTTCTTTTGAGAGCTGTGGACCAGATATGAGTTAGTGGGGATCCTAAGACCATCACACCTGGTTTCTCTGCATCTCCTCTCTGAGGCAGGGTGGTAACAACCGAATCCCTTATGGTACAAAGGCCATTCCTTCCTGGGCCAGTGAGAGTATTATCTGGGCTCCTCTGTGCTGCCATTAGCATTACTTACAGCTCCTGTTCCTCCCCCACAGTCTGAAATCACAAGCATGGGAAAGGCTGATAAAGAAACTGCCTTCTGTGTGCCTTTCCTCTCCTTGCTGATATGCTCGTCCCTTGTGGATTTCTTACAGAATAATGGAATTGTGAAATGAGCAGAAAGTTCTATCGTTGGAGTAGGGAGTATGGAGTTCCGTCATGATGGACTGTCTGACTCAGGGCTGGAGGAGGACAGCATTTGCAAAATAAACCACCCCCGCTTCTTTTCAAAATGGGCATTTGTGCACAATTACTTGCATTATTTATTTGCTGTGTGACTCTGGTTAGTTACTTGACCTCTCTGAGCTTCTTTCAAATGGAGAAACAGTACCTGACACAGCTGCTCTACAGCTTAATTACATTTTGATATTTTGTAAGCCATAGGTGCTAAGTACACATTAATTTAGATCACTTGGACTCAACTGAGGTTTCCTTTACTTTTCAAAGTTCATACTCATGAAATCTAAATCTCTGTCCCAAGCATTTGGCTAAACCTGCTTATTAAATAAGATTGTAGCCTAGAAAGGCAGATGAATCTCTACAATGACAGTTGAATATGTCTGGTGCTATCTAGTTTTGCAAAATGCTTTCTTGTGTGCTGCATCATTTAATCTCTGTGCCAAACCTGAGAGGGAAGGATTATTGTTTTATATGTTTTGCATACAAGGAATCTAGGATGCAGGTAGGTTATTTAACTGGCCCAACCTCACTCATTTGGTGAGGGATTGGTCACTGCAGTAGCCCAGACAGAGTGTGTCAGGGTCTGCCTTGAATGCAGGTCTGATGTAAGCTCTGCTGTGGTGTTCCTTTGTTGGACAGAGTCCTTGCTGGATTCATTGACATCAGCTTTGTGTTACTTATCTCTGTATCCACCAAGTTAGTGCCTGGTACACAGAAGGCATTTGTAGAATTTGAAAAAGAGTTTCAAGAAGCTATGGATAACGAGCAAATCTTTCAGGAATGGAGCTTGGTAGTACCAGTGTACTAAGTAAGGTAACTTAAAAAAGGGAGCCCTGTTCACCCATCCCAGACCACAAAAGAGGTTAGACCTGCCCCTATTTTATAGCTCATTTATGCCTTGGATTGGGCACATTTGAAATGTCTACCAGGAGAACAATTGTGAAAAAGAAATGTCTAGTTCACAAAATCTGTATTTTTATAAATAAGAGAAATTCTGTGAGCTTCAGATATTCTTGAGGGCAGTAGCATTTGGTAGTGGCAAGGGGGGTAGGTTGGGGTCCTTTTCTGATCCAAGCCATGTAGATCTTCATGGATCATTCATCACTATGTGTCCATCCTGAATCTAGCACTCTCAGGACCCCTCTCCTATGCCATGTGGTCAGCTCCCGTGATAATAGACTTCAAGCCACACCCTTAACGTAGTATCATCTCCTGATCTGTTCTTGTTAACTGTTTCATTAGCTCTTTTCAGTTATACATAACAATAGAATAGACTATGGCATGATTATAGAAGCATGGAGTAGGGTTTGCTCTAATTCTGTCCCCTGTACTTCCCCTTCCTCTCCCCACCCCTGTTCCCTTTGCTCTACTGATCCCTCTGCTATTTACTTATAGTTTTTTTTTTTAAATTAGTGTCTTGTGGATGTGCAGGATGGTGGGCTTCACTGTGGTATATTCCTATGTCAACCCAGGAATTCACTGCCCTACCTCCTCCCTTGGACCCCTCTGGGCCTGGCGCCCTCATGTAGGCTGGCCTCCTACCCCGTGGCCTCCTACCCCGTGACCTCCTATCTCGTGGCCTCTGCCTGGGGCCTGACCTGCAGTGCTACTTCTCTGATTCTGATTTTTGTTTTCCTTAGCCATTTAGGGTGCAGCCTGCCTTTGGTTTTTCTCTGGCTCCCCCATAGAACACACACCCTCAAGAGGGTCATCCTCTTCATTTAGTTCCATTTGTTTCAAAGGGAATTAGCCTGATAGAATCTCTTGTATCTAATGTGCAGGGCCCATATCTATTCATTCCTGCATTTCTTCATATTTTCATTCAGTCAACCAATATGAATTGTCACTTGCTTCTCGGCACACTCAGATTAGAAAACCAACGGACTAAGTTCTTGCCCAGGGAGCCCATTGTGTGGATGGGAATGTAGTATAGCCTGGTGGTTAAGTATAGGAATGGATTTGGGTTCTAAACAACAAAAAAAAAAATGAAAAGCTGTTCTGTTTGTTAGATGCATAAGAAGTAACCTGTGTTACTTTGGTCAAGATACTTAATTTCTCTGAGACTATTTATAAAATGAGACTATTACCTTGTAGAATGATGTTCTATCAAGTCACATGACCTGTGGTGGGTATTTAGTACAGTGCCTAACACATACTAAGCACTCTGTAGATTTTGCTTGTTGTTTTTTATTAGTAAGAGGCAGATAATAGAAATATAATTAGAATATAGTGTTAATAGCACTAAGATGATGCACATGAGGTCCTTACTCAGGTTTCAGGCAGTGATATGCCAGCAAATCCTTTAAGGGTGAGCATGAGTTGACCATGTTTTGGAAGGGAACAGCACATGAAAAGTCCCCGGGGTGGGGGGCGGGGACAGTGTGGATAGAGACAAATTTTGAGAATCCTTGGTGAGAGATGAGGTCAGCGGCTTGCTTCCTTCCTTCCCTCCCCCCTGGGTCTCCCCATCCATGGCCCCATCTCCTTACCCTACTTTCCCTCTGGGCACAGCTGTGACTTGCTAGGGGCAAAGGCTGCCCAAGAGAGAAAGTTACTTTCCCTCGGTGACTTACTTATAGATTTGCTGATGCAGGTGGCCTATGGAAAACTTGGAGCCATATTCTATTTAGAGACATTTCGGCCTTACACAGCACATCCAGCGTGTGGCTCGTCTCCTTACCTATTAAGGGGACATTTGCACGGAATTAAATGGTTTCTTCCCCTTGTTCCTGAGGCAGCTATTTCCACAGTGGATCATTTGACTGGCAGGGAGTGGGTTGGGAAGTGAGCAGGAGGAGACTGAGGCATGCTTCTAACCTGCCCTGGTTGAAATGCCCGTCTTAGACTCTGGGAATGATAGGGAACAGCTGGGGCTGGTGGGAAGGGAAGGACAGTCTGAGATATTGAGAGTGATTGCAAAGCTGTTGAAATTTGCCTCTCTGTGCTGGGGATGCAGTTCAGTATTGGAGCATTTACCTAGTGTGCACATGGCCCTGGGATTCATTCCTACCACCACAGGGTGAAAGGTCAGCTTTCTAATCAACCATCAGTAGTAAACAAACATGTGGTCCATCTGCCATCTGCCTTTACCCCTCTTTATGCTCCCATGGCAGACATTACTAGCTGATCACAGCACCCAGACAGGGACTCAGAATTCATCTCAACATAGCTCCAGAGATTCGTTGTGTGTGGAGTTAGCACTGTTCATGATACACATTAACTGTCCTCATCACCTCTCTTTTGAAATGCAGGGAAAGTGAGCCCCATCAAAGCAAAGGGCTTTACCCAACATAAACCTGCACATTAATGGTAGCGCTTCTGTTAGAATTTTGTGTTTTTGACCCAAATCATTTAATGAATTTCTTCTTTTGAAAAGTATCCTGCTGAGAAAAAACTTTTTAGTTTAAGTAAGTCCCATTTGTTGATTCTTGTTATTAACTCTTGTGCTATGGGCGTCCTACTAAGGAATTTGGAGCCCAACCCCACAACATGTAGATCGGAGCCAACTTTTTCTTCTATCAGACGCAGAGTCTCTGATTTGATATCAAGCTCCTTGATCCATTTTGAATTAACTTTTGTGCATGGTGAGAGGAGGGGATTCAGTTTCATATTGTTGCATATGGATTTCCAGTTTTCCCAGCACCATTTGTTGAAGATGCTATCCTTCCTCCATTGCATGCTTTTAGCCCCTTTATCAAATATAAGATAGTTGTAACTTTGTGGATTAGTCTCTGTGTCCTCTATTCTATACCATTGGTCCACCCACCTGTTTTGGTACCAGTACCATGCTGTTTTTGTCACTATTGCTCTGTAATATAGTTTGAAATCTGGTATCGCTATACCACCTGATTCACACTTCCTGCTTAGAATTGCTTTTGCTATTCTGGGTCTTTTGTTTTTCCATATGAATTTCATGATAGCTTTATCTATTTCTACAAGAAATGCCGTTGGGATTTTGATTGGCTTTGCATTAAACCTATAGAGAACTTTTGGTAATATCGCCATTTTGATAATGTTAGTTCTGCCTATCCATGAATAGGGTATATTTTTCCATCTTCTAAGATCTTCTTCTACTTCTCTCTTTAGGGTTCTGTAGTTTTCATTGTATAAATCTTTCACCTCTTTTGTTAGGTTGATTCCCAAGTATTTTTTTTTTTTTGAGGATATTGTGAATGGAGTGTTTCACCTCATTTCCGTTTCAGAAGTTTTGTCGCTGATATACAGAAATGCCTTTGATTTATGCATGTTGATTTTATATCCTGCCACTTTGCTGAATTCATTTATTAGTTCTAGTAGTTTCTTTGTAGACCCTTTTGGGTCTTCTAGGTATAGGATCATATCGTCTGCAAATAGTGATATTTTAAGTTCTTCTTTTCCTATTTTTATGCCTTTAATTTCTTTTGTCTGTCTAATTGCTCTGGCTAGTATTTCAAGGACTAAATTAAATAGAAGTGGTGAGAGAGGGCATCCCTGTCTTGTTCCAGATTTTAGCGGGAATGCCTTCAGTTTTTCTCCATTTAGAATGATGCTAGCCTGAGGCTTAGCATATATAGCTTTTACAATATTGATGTAAGTTCCTGTTATCCCCAGTTTTTCTAGAGTTTTGAACATAAAAGGGATGCTGTACTTTGTCAAATGCTTTTTCTGCATCTATCGAGATGATCATATGGTTCTTATCTTTAAGTCTATTGATATGGTGAATAATATTTATTGATTTCCGAATATTGAACCAACCTTGCATCCCAGGGATGAATCCTACTTGATCATGGTGCACAAGTTTTTTGATATGCTTTTGTATTCTATTCACCAGGATTTTATTGAGGATTTTTGCATCTATGTTCATTAGAGATATTGGTCTGTAGTTTTCTTTCTTTGAAGTGTCTTTGTCTGGTTATGGGATCAGGGTGATGTTGGCCTCATAGAATGAATTTGGAAGAGCTCCTTCTTTTTATATTTCTTGAAATAGCTTGAAAAGTATTGGTATTAATTCTTCTTTGAAAGTTTTGTAAAACTCCACTGTATACCCATCCGGTCCAGGGCTTTTCTTGGTTGGTAGTCTTTAAGAGAGGTAAACAGGGAACCTACATCCTGGGAACAAATTTTTACTCCTCACACTTCAGATAGAGCCCTAATATCCAGAATATACAAAGAACTCAAAAAATTAAACAATAAGATAACAAACAACCCTATCAACAAATGGGCCAAGGACCTGAACAGACACTTCTCAGAGGAGGACATACTATCAATCAATAAGTACATGAAAAAATGCTCACCATCTCTAGCAGTCAGAGAAATGCAAATCAAAACCACCCTAAGATACCATCTCACTCCAGTAAGATTGGCAGCCATTATGAAGTCAAGTAACAATAAGTGCTGGCGAGGATGTGGGGAAAAGGGTACACTTGTACATTGCTGGTGGGACTGCAAATTGGTGTGGCCAATATGGAAAGCAGTATGGAGATTCCTGGGAAAGCTGGGAATGGAACCACCATTTGACCCAGCTATCACCCTTCTCGGTCTATTCCCTGAGGACCTTAAAAGAGCATACTATAGGGATAGTGCCACATCAATGATCATAGCAGCACAATTCACAATAGCTAGACTTTGGAATCAACCTAGATGCCCTTCAATAGATGAATGGATTAAAAAACTGTGGCATTTATACACAATGAAGTATTACGCAGCACTAAAAACGACAAAATCATGGATTTTGCAGGGAAATGGATAGCATTAGAGCAGATAATGCTAAGTGAAGCTAGCCAATCCTTAAAAAACAAATGACAAATGTCTTCTTTGATATAAAGAGAGCAACTAAGATCAGAACAGGGAAGAAGAGCATGAGGAAAAGATTAACATTAAACAGAGATGAGTGGGGTGGGAGAAAGGGAGAGAGAATGGAAACTGTATGGAAATGAAGGGAGACCCTCATTGTTACACAAAATTACATATAAGAGTTTGTGAGGGGAAAGGGGAAAAAAAACAAGGGAGAGAATTAAACAACAGCAGATGGGGTAGAGAGGAAAAATGAGAGGGGAGGGGAGGGGGGATAGTAGGGGATAGGAAAGGTAGCAGAATACAACAGTCATTAATATGATATTATGTAAAAATGTGGATGTGTAACCGATGTGATTCTGCAACTTGTATTTGGGGTAAAAAATGGGAGTTCATAACCCACTTGAATCAAATGTATGGAAGATGATATGTCATGAGCTTTGTAATGTTTTGAAGAACCAATAAAAAAAAAGAAAAGTATCCTGAAGACCAGTTAAAGATTCATTTCCCCCTGTAATCCCAGTTACTCAGGAGGCTGAGGCAGGAGGATCACAAGTATAAGACCAACCTGGACAACTTAGCAAAACCTTGTCTCAAAATCAGATTTTAAAAATTGGACTGGGAGTACAGTTCAGTGCTGGAGTGAATGTTCAGCGTGTGCCAGGCCCTGGGTTTAATTTGCAGCACTGAAAAATAAATACTTTTTCCAAAAATATGCTGTCATCGTGCCACAACTTCTGCTCAGCATCTTCCAATAGAAAAATCTAGTCTAAATGTCTCAGCAAAATAGTTTGCATTTTTCATCTTAAGCCTGAGGCAACCAAAATGGGTTCATGCCCATTATTTATACTTCTCTGTTCAACTCTTTGCATTTATCCTTCAGAGCTTGGGTCAAGCCTTTTTTTCTTCTCTGATACGGGCCAGTATTAATCCTATTGACTTTTAACCATGAACAATTGAAATATTTCTAGTTCAACCCATATTACTTGTTGGAGTTTTAGAAGTTTTTTGTTTTTATTTATTTATTTATTTTTGGACCAGGGCTTGAACCTAGAGATGCTTAACTACTGAGAAACATCCCCATCCCTTTTCATATTTTATTTAGAGACAAGGACGCACTGAGCTACTTAGGGCCTCGCTACATTACTGAGGCTGGCTTTGAATTTGTGATCCTCCTATCTCAGCCTTTTGAGTTGCTGGGATTATAGGCATGTACCATCATACCCAGTGAATTTTTAGAAGTTTTAATGGTGAGGAAGTGACATTAAGCCAGGGTTGCTGTAGAGCCCAGGCTTGTGTGGCAGGAGGCTGTCTTGACATTCAAGTGGAAATCGCAGGTTGCCACAGGCATTCTGTCATTGGGAAGATGTTTGTAACAGGCTATCCCTGATACTATGTTAGCTTTCTTTTTTTTTTTTTTTTTTTTTTTTTTTATTGGTTGTTCATAACATTACAAAGCTCTTGACATGTGATATTTCATACATTAGATTGAAGTGGGTTATGAACCCCCAATTTTACCCCAAATGCAGATAGCAGAATCACGTCGGTTACACATCCAGATGCCCTTCAATAGATGAATGGATAAAAAAAATGTGGCATCTATACACAATGGAGTACTATGCAGCAATAAAAAATGACAAAATCATAGAATTTTCAGGGAAATGGTTGGTACTAGAGCAGATTATGCTTAGTGAAGCTAGCCAAACACTAAAAAACAAATACCAAATGTCTTCTTTGATATAATGAGAGCAACTAAGAACAGAGCAGTGAGGAAGAGTAGGAAGAAAAAATTAACATTAAACAGAGACTTGAGATGGGAGGGAAAGGGAGAGAAAAGGGAAATTGCATGGAAATGAAGGGAGACCCTCATTGCTAAACAAAATTACACATAAGAGGTTGTGAGGGGAATGGGAAAATAAACAACAACTATGTTAGCTTTCTATTTACTCATGATTTGTTATAAGGATGGTTATCCTGCTTTGTAAGTCAGAAAGCATTTTTATATAAATTATCTGATTTGATCTTCATGGACAAAAATTTGTAATGTCCTCACTTTACAGATGGGCAAACAGACTTCAGACAGAAGTCCCATCTTCCCTGCCCAAACTGGAATCATGACATATGGATTATGACCCCACAGTCAGCATTATTTTGCAGGACTTTAACATGCTTATTGATCCATCTTATAAATGTAGAAATGACAGGATAGTGGTTAACGCCTCCTTTATGCCCAAGATATTCCTAATTTTGCTCTTTACTGAGAGTGATGGTTGTACCATCTCTGATTTCCTATTCCAATGTCTACATGTTTCCTAGTCCAATGGTCCATCTTTCTTGCTGATTTTTGACTTTTCTAAATTTGAAATACACATGAACATATATTTCCTCTTCAAAAGTTATCATGTACATTAGCTGGTTAATCTAAGTGGTAACGTTTTTTTTTTTTTTTTTTTTGAGAGAGAGAGAGAGAGAGAGAGAGAGAGAGAGAGAGAGAGAGAGAGAATTTTTTTAATATTTATTTTTTAGTTTTCGGCAGACACAACATCTTTGTTTGTATGTGGTGCTGAGGATCGAACCCGGGCCGCACTCATGCCAGGCGAGTGCGCTACCGCTTGAGCCACATCCCCAGCCCCTAAGTGGTAATTCTTAAAGGGCCAAAGGTATGGAATCATTTACATGATACCTGGAGGGAGCACTTCAACTTTGTTTCCTTCAAGCTTCTACTCCAGTGACCTCTTTATCCAACTTGAGTCCCCTGTGCAAGGCCATCCTACCACTTCCTAGAAGCCATCTATACTTTCTCAGACCATGCAGTTTTGTCTCCTTTGACCACCCATAGCTTTTATTGCTTATCCTGCTCATCTTGACTTATGTAAAATCCGTTCTCAAATTGCATTGCAGGGCATGAGATTGTGGCTTGGTGGTGGTAGAGTGCTTGCCTAGCGTGTGTGAGGCACTGTGTTCAATGCTCAGCACCACATGTAAATAAATTTAATAAAATAGGTTCATCAACAAGTAAAAAAAATTAAAAAAATAAATAAAAGAACAACAACAACAAAATCACATTGCATAAGTCAGTTACCTATTCCAGCTTGAAATATAAAATCCTCTGTGGCATGTGTAGATTCCAAGTCTGTTGCCACAATGTCAGGCACCCCAGAATGTCAGATAATTCCTTGATGATTTTAAGTTTACCTCTTTGGGTTGTGGTCTTCTTATTGATAACAGGTGCAGATGTATTTTCCATTTTCCCAGAGAAGCAGGAGTAGCAAATAGCTTTGGCTTGTAGGATGCAGTGTTCCTGGGTTTGTATATCAGCTCTGACATCTTCTGGAAAAGCAATCTTGGGAAACTTGCTTCACCCCCTAATCCATATGGGTTAGATGGGGATCATGACAGGGACCTTATGAAGGTTGAATGAAGGAAAGGGTGACATTTGTGAGCAGAGTGCTTGGCACATTGTTATGCAAAATGGATGTTAGTAGTTCTTGTAAGTATTGCTGTTATTCTCCTTACCACACGATCTGTCAGATAAAATGACCTGGATCCGTGCAAATGATCTGGTGCTCTGACTAGAGACACATACACTAGTAAATCAGGAGACCTATTTTGGGTGTGTATGTGTACATTTTTATGCTTGTGCTTATTTATTTATACCTTGCCTCGTCCTAAAAAGGATTTAAGGCAGCTTGTTAACATTCAAAGCATACAGCAAAGTGAAGTGACTTTTAAAATAAGAAAAATGATGCAAAAGGAAAATCAGAACAGAGAAAAGCAAACTTAGAAATGAAGATAATATTTGAAATACATGCTACGAAATATTTCACCTTTAATGGAGGTGGGCTGCAAATCTGTTCTCAAGTATAAAACAATCAAACTGCTTAGGGAATATGTTAGAATGCTTCATGGCAGGATTTTCTTGTAGCTCAGAGAGAAAACTGTACAATGCAATGAAGAACATTCCTGTGGTGGTTTAAAAATATATCCACAAGCTGGGTGTGGTGGCGCATGCCTGTGATCCTAGCAGTTCAGGAGGCTGAAGCCGGAGGATCACAAGCTCAAAGCCAGCCTTAGCAAAAGTGAGGTGCTAAAAAACTCAGTGAGACCCTGTCTCTAAATGAAATACAAAATAGGGCTGGGGTGTGGCTCAGTGCTTAAGTGCCCCTAAGTTCAATCCCTGGTTAAAAAAAAAATAATAAAAAAAAAATATCTCCACAAATTGTTTTGAGACTTCTCCCTTCAAAGGAAGGCATGTGAATGTGCTATTTCTCCTCTCATAAAGTGTAGGACATCTCACGTTAAAACAGAAAAGACCATCAATGGGGTCACTCCATCCTGGGGAAGCCAAGTGTCATGTTGAGATGATGCTCAAGCAGCTCTGTGGAGAGGCCCCTGAGCTGAGTGATTGAGGCCTCCTGCCAACAGCCTTGTGAGCGAGCCCTGGCAAGTACAGCTTTCTCAGCCCTTCTTAGGTCCTTAAGTGACTGCAATTCTGTCTGATATCCTGATGACAATCCTATGAAAGTTCCTGAGCAATGTAACCAAGCTGCTTCTGGGTTCTTTACCCTCAGAAACAGATGAAACAACACTGTTGTTGTTTTAGGCTGCTTTATTTGGGGATAATTTGTGAGATGGCTATAGGTAACGGATACATTCCCCCCCACCTCCCCACAGGGATCCCAGTGAGGAATTTCATGAGGATACTTCTCATAGTTTATAACTTATATATGTAAAGTGATCTGGCTTAGGCAGACATAAAAAATGTCTTTGTGTGCTTATAATTTCATGTAGGAGGTGGACACACAGACCATTAACCGTGAAGGAAACATCTTAATGAAGGCACAAGCAACATGCTCTGGGGACTTAAGAAGGAACACTGAATGTTATTGAAGATCTTGTGAAGGAGGTGGCATTTGGGCTGGGCCTTGTAGGAGGGTGTAGTAGGATTCCTTTGTTTTCAAATGTAGAAATCCCACTGTCTTAGATTGAGTTCCCCAGGAAGCAGATTCTTCTGAGGTGAAGATTTGCATGCAGGGAGTTTATGAGGACTGTTCCTGGGGACAGAACCTAGGAGGCAGCCTATCCTATGGGGGATTCTAGGGCTGGGGTGACCCTTCAGAATTGACTGGGATAGAGACAGGGGGTCTGGAGCTTGATGTTCCTTCACTGATCAGTCATCAAATATGAGTTTCTTCTTGGGAGGGGGCACAACTCTGGGTGACACAGTTTTATTTGGTTATGTGCAAATTAGGCCACCAGCAGGTGGCATTTCTGGCCACTGATGGCATAAGTGCCCCAATTCTGAAGGAGGATTAGAGGGGTGCCCTAAAGCATCCATTCTTCTAGCTTAAACAGACATAGTGATCATCAACACCACCATCACCAGCATCATCACTTTTTGGTTCAGAGATCTGAAAAGCCATTAGTTAGGGCTAGTTTTAAGCGTGGCTAGATTCAGATGCCAAACAAGGTCATCCATGATATGCTTCTCTGGACTCCGTTTCTTCCTGTTGACTTTATTCACACTCTCACACTGGGACAGAGAAAGCCTGATATCCCTATGTAAAGAGTCCTCCCCTGATCACTGCTGTCAAAAGTCCTGAGGTGACTGTCATAGGCCCCCTTGGGTGATCTGCATATCCCTGAACCAGTCACTATGGCTGGAGAGGTAGAGGCTCTGAGTGGCTATATGTGGACCATGTACCCATCTCAGCCCCAGAGGAAGGGATCATTCCCACACAAACCACCTGGACTGACTCACACAAGGGAGAGTAGATTGTCAAAGAAAATGGAAATCATGTTACCAAAAAATGGAAACAGGCAAACAGAAGTCCTCAAAGGTGGGTAGATGTCAGTAGGCAGTAAAGGGACAGAGCATCCTTCTAAGCCAGGAAGCTAGCTTGAGCGATGACACAGAAGTGTTAAAACATATGGTTTGTTCAGTGACTGGCAAGTAGCGTGTATTTATGCACAAGCACATTCAATATGTAACAATCTCTCTGGTCTCCCCTGATACAGATACAGATCCATACTCCTTTAGTCAAGGGAAGAAGAATGCATTGGGGTGATAAGTTATGCAGACAGTATTTCTATATGCACATGGAGTCCAACCACAAGAGACACCAGGCTCCCCTGGGAAACCTGACTGAAAGACACCGGCCAGGAGCAGAAAGATGGCAGGAGAGAAGGAGCAGAATGAGCTCTGTCAGGTTTCGCTTGCAGCTGGAGCAAGCTGAATGAGCCAGCGATTTTCCCCGAGGCTGTTCCATCCTGACCAAAGTGGTGTGGATTGGCTGTGGCACCTGGGTGGTCAGCTCTGACATGCAGGATGTCAGAGTGTAGACCTGATAGGAATTTATGTTGCCTTCCAAAGGGTGGCAGCTTTGGTGATTGTAAGGTGGCTGGGAATGAGGGGCGGCTCAGCATATCCAAAGGGTCATGGTGCCCAGCTCAGAGCACTGGGCCAGGAAACAGGAGGCCTCTGTTTGGCCACTCATACTGTTTAGGCTGAGGGCCAGTTGGTAATTTCATCTGTAAAAGGACAGTGTTCTGTCCTCAGGAGGCCCACTTCTAATTCTGTCTCTGGATGCACGGATACAGGAAGATGTGATTTGATGCAGAGAAGGGAGATGGATATAATAGTGGAATACATCTCAGGGACAATAAATGGACCCTCCAAAAGGAGGACATGGTTACAAAATAGACTTAAACAGGCAGGTTGACTTCTATTAGGTCACTGACCTGTCTCAACCTTGCTAAGAGAGATCAAAGTGACTTTAACCATGACATTGACTCTGTAGACATAGAACAAGAGAGAGAGATTTGGTTATGCCATAACATTTGAAAAATGAAGTTGAAAAAAAAACAGTCCCAGTTGGTTTATATTGTTTATGGTTATGTAAAATGATATTAGCAAAGCCAGGATTTGCACTCCATCTTATGACTCTGACTTTCTTGGCCTGAAAATAACTTTCCCCATTAGAGGATCACACAGTACTGACCAACCAAGTTAATTCACACATTCTGAGCTATAGGAAGTGGTAGAAGACAAATTAATGGAAAAACAATCAGCTAGGTAGACATGTGGGTGGACTGAGGGTTCTGGGTCAGATGGAAGGCAGAATCTACAACAGGGAGATCATCTAATTCACCCAAAGTAACAGGAGGTGGTATGCTCCAGGGAAAAGCAACAGACACCAATTTTCATGAACACAGTCCTAAAAACATTGTTTTCTGGTCATTTGGGAAATATGTGTATTTCACCTCTCTCTGGAATATTCACAGGATTAAAGCTCTGAGCTTATTAAAGGCTCTGAGAAGTCCTACAGTAAACAAACCTGCTTAACTCTGATTAATCAAGTATCCCCTCCCTCCATCCCCTCACCAAGTCTTTCTCTGTAAAATTTTATGATTAAGTCAAATGTTTGCTGGAGTTCTCTCTAGTTCCTTTTATTCTAATTCATGCACATCAGTGGTGAAATTAAAAATAGAACCAAGGAGGTTACTATGGTTTGAATGTGTCCTCCCCAAAGCATGTGTTGGCAACTTAATCTCCAGTGTAGCCATGTCGGGTGGTAGGGCCTAATGGGAGGTATTTAGAACAAGTTATTTTAAAAGAGCTCAAATACATCAAACTGGAAAGCTTCTGCTCTGCAAAGGGAACAATCGTTAGAGGAGACAACCTACAGGATGGGAGGAAATATTTGCAAACTCTACATCTGACTAGAGGCTCTTAACCCAGGATAAATGAGGAACTAAAACCGTCCATAGCAAAGGAAAAAAAAAAAACTCATTCAAAAAATGGTCCATAGACTTAAAAGGATATATTCCAAGAACCATACAAATGGTCAACAGGTATAGGAAAAAATGCCCAATATTACTAATCATTAGGGAAATGCAAAACAAAACCACAAGGAGATATCACCTCACTCCAGTTTAGGATAGCTATTATCAAAAATACTAAAGATAACAAGTGCTGGAGAGGATGTGGAGAAAAAGGAATCCTTGCACACTGTTGGTGGGAATGTAAATTAGTATAGTCATTATGGAAGCAGTAGGGAGGGTTCTGAAAAAAATAAAAATTGAACTACAGTGTGGTTTAGCAGTCACACTAATAGGTATTATATTCCAAAAAAAGAAAATTGGTATATGGAAGAGACAGCTACACTTCCATGCTTGTTGTAGGTCTAGTCACAATAGTCAAGAAATGGAAATGACCTATACAAGTCCATCAATCGAGAAAAGGCCCCATGGAGCAGGCCTTGTAGGCTCTGGCTTTAGTATTAATGCTGTGTTCAAGTCCTTGTTGAACCTTGTGACCGTGGGCAGGTTGTGACCTTGGGCAAGTTCCTTAGCACATCACTGAATCCGTTTCCACATCTGAAACATGGAGATAAAAATACCAGCACCTGCTGGGCATGATGGCACATGTCTGTAGTCCCAGGCTGATACACTAGGATTGCAAATGCAAGTCCAGCTTCAGCAATTTAGTGAGGGCCTGAGAAACTTAGTGAGACCCTGTCTCAAAAAATAAAAAGGGTTGGGGATGTGGCTCAGTTGTTAAGCATACCTGGGTTCAACTCCTGGTACCCGCCCCCCCCCAAAAAAAAAAAAAGTTACTAGCACTCACAAATACATTTTGAGGTTTAGATGACATAATGTTAGAAATAGCCCCAATCACTGTGTTGAAATGTGACCCTTAATAAGGGTTAGATGACACTATTGGGAAACTGAGGGCCAGGGAGGTGTGTTACCGGTGGTGGAGACTCTACAGCATGCAACTTCGCTGGCTAGGGGTGCAAACACAGGGTGAGAGATTCATGACTTCATTCACCAGGGATTTTCTGGGTTCCCAGATGGACCAGGCCATCTGGAAGGGACTGGGGTCACAGTCCTGGGGAAGGTACAGTGCTTGTCCTCAAGAAGCACCCAGCACCTATGTCCAAGGCATCATCACCAAGGAGCAAAAGTGCCACTGAAAATAGACTTGGCCGTGCTTCTGCCCTTGCCTGGCACAGGTCTCACTGCAGTACAGCTCTGATTCCAGCAGATCCTTCTCCATGGCTCTTAATTAGAGACCAATTCCCAACTCTTCCTCAAAGTGTTATTTTGCTCATTTAGAAGGAGGGACAGAAAGCCCATCGGGAGTTTTAGATGGAAAATATATTTTTTTAAATTTTCCTCCCTCCCTCCCTCCCCCTCCCTCCCCCCCCCTCTCTCTCCTATGTAAAACTATTTTTTTTTCAGGGCTTTCTGGGTCACTGAAACCTCAGCGTGTCTCTTTGTCTAGACTCTCCAGTGACCCCTTCATTTTCACAGCGATCTTTCCTGTCTCCATGGGACTTGGCAGCCTGCAGGATGACTTTCCCAGCCTGGCTGAGTCGGAGGCCCTGCATGGGTGAGGCTTCAGGGGAATTGGGGAGTGAGAGGAACGTGGCAGTGATCTCATTGCTGGGGCTCCCCCACCCCCGGCTGCTGTCCAAATTACCCACATACTGGTGAGACTTCATGGGTGCTCAGAAAGCACATTTGGTACAAAATAGCACCACACCTGTGTAAGAAAGGCTCAAAGACACTGCTGGCTGGTTTTTATGATCTTGATGAACTTTAGTGGCATTTCTAAAGGAAAGCATAGTTGGAATTTTCCAGCAATTTCTAGAGAACAGGGACTTGTCAGTTGAAAATGCTATCTTGGGTGTCATCTGATTGTGATTGTAGAGCCAGAGGGAATCAAATCATTCTTTGAGAGAAGAGAGGGACTACCACCCACAGGCCAGAGACAGAATTCAGTTTCAGGGGGAGCCATCTCCGAGGTAATCATGTGGCGGACTCGTGATCAATTAATACTAGCAATAGGCAAATCTGTAAAGTGATTAGTTTGGATCAGATCACTTCTAAAGCTTCTTCCAACCTAAAGTTCTTATTCCCAAAGATGACAGATTATTTGCAATTAAATAAAACAAAGAGTAGAGTAGAAAACCTTGAGATGAGATCTTCACCAAAGCTCAAGACCTATTAAAACAATGTAAACCATACTGGGCTTTTGTTTAGCAATCCCCTCTCTCTCTCTCTCTCTCTCTCTCTCTCTCTCTCTCTCTGTGTGAGTGTGTGAGTGTGTGTGAGTGTGTGTGTGTGTGTGTGTGTGTGTGTGTGTATTGGGGTTTATGGTAGACGCCAGTGAAAAGTCTGTATAATTGGGGGGGGGGGATTACCCCTGGAGTGAAAAAGATCTGGCAGGATGCCATGAGTCCTGTAGGCACTTCTGATGCCAGAGGGCAAGACATTGCTAATCCATCTTATCACTCATTTCCATATGACCTCACTGCATTTTACACAGGGCTCTAGGCAGCTGCTGGCAAGGACCTGGTGGAATCTATTTTTCTCTCCTAGCCTAAGGTGTGAGACCCATTGCCTTGGTCTAGTCAGCAATATTCTCTGACCTTTGAGATCCAAGGGGGTCTTTTCATTTGGACATTCATTCATTTATTTGTTCAACACATATATGTTAAGCTCTCACTGTGCACACAGTTCTAGCCAAGCATAGCTCTAGTTAATGGTGATAAGCAGTGACTAAAACAGACAAGACTCTCTGCCTTTATGGAGTTTTCACTGTTATGGGGACAGAGGAGGAGTCAGACTATGAACAAGTAAATAAAATAAGCAGTATGTTAGGTGTTGGTAAGTGCTAGGAAAAAAAAAAATCAAAGCAAGGAAAGCGTAGATGAAACGATTGTCTATGGGGATGGAATTGGGCTGCAATATTAAACCAGACTGCCAGGAAAGGCTTTGTGAAGGTGACATTTATGGAAAGACCTAAAGGGGGCGAGAAAGATCAAGTGAGGATGGGGGGGTCATCCAGGGCCACGTAAGGGTGAGGTTGCACAGAGAGGAAAAAAGAATCTTTATAAGAAGAAGTTCACTGACCAATTGATCAGTTGTAAAACTTGCCAGGCAATATCAATCCTGAATCCTTATCTTCTTGAAAGAAAGATTTTGGCCAAGAGACTGAGAGAAGAGGCGTAAATAATTTGTGTAGTATAATAGAGGTGGAGAGGGTTGCCTCCCAGAAAGGAGGGGGCTGGGGCTTTCCATGGGGTGGGTTTTATATTTGGACTCTGGGAACCTCCCTCCTCATGTGTTTTATGTTTGGGGTGGTCACTGTGGTTCTGATGTTGTGGCTTGGAGCACCTGTGCTGGTTTCACCGTGTAGGAAAGTTTACATTGATATCTAAGTGAAACCTACGGGGGTTTAAAGCTGTCATGTGAATCACATTGAACCCGGCTTCCCCCAATGACAGTGCCTCAGTGCCCTGCCCATGTTCTGAAGTTGGAAAAAATCCCTTAAACTGGTCACACCCAGTTCTTGTAGATTGTGAGGGTAGCACTTGACCCTGAAGAAGGTGAGTTTATGGGCAGGATTTCTATCTACTGAGGTAGAGTGATTTTTTTTTTTTTTTTTTATCACTCAAGATGAGAGGAGCCAGTATTTTTCCTCCCTCCATCCTCCTGTGCCTGTGGACCTATCTGTCTACCTATTGTAACAAATTAGGTCCCTTCAAGAATCCCTCTCCTCTGGACACTCATTTCCCCACCTAGCATTTCTAACATTTTTATTGGCTGGTTTGATGAAAACGAATAGATATTGGAAATATCTAACACAAAAGTAATTCAAAGTAGTTGTAAAGTCAAAGTGCCAATTGCAGCAGAGGGAGTGATTTTGTGAAGTTAGAGCGACACTGGAAAAACGCCTGAATCATAAGCAAACGATTCTATCAGGAGGCTCGAGATCCCACTCTGGGGAGGAAGAGGCTGGGCTCTCATGCTCTTGCTCAGGAAATATTCAGAGTCCAACTGCTAGGAAAAGAGGCTTCATCAAAAGCCAGTTTTGAAGGAAGATAGAAGAAACATATTGTTTCGAAGGTTCTGTCTCTGAAATCCCTGAAAATGAGCAGAACTTTTAAAGAAGAAGAGGCAGGGAGGTGAGAAAAGGCCGGAGATAAGCAGGTGCAGCCTGGGTCCTTGTGTGTTGGCCAGGCTTGCCTGGGCACTCCCCCTTGGTGCCTGGTGGGGTTGGGTCACAGCCCCTGCAACTTCCTTCTCTCAGCAGGAGAAATTCTTAGTTCTCAGAGATGACAATGGAGGAGACAATTTTTGAGGACTAAGTGTGATAAATTCAAAGAAAATGCTTAATTGAAAGACTATAAACAGGCTTAGGAAAACTTTTCCTGTGCTTAAATACTTTTTTAAAAAAAAATATGACTCCATTAATGGCCATCTGGGAAAGTCAAAGGAATGAAAGTTATGTCTTATTTTGTCATTTTTTTTGGGGGGGGGTTGGAGAACTCCAAAACTGACCACATTGCTTTACTCCTTGTTGCTTTGTAGCATTGGCATGAAGTTAGCAATTCCATAAATTTCAGATAGAAATAGCATCTTTTTTGAGGGGGGGTCTCTTTTCACATTTCTTCTTGGTGCATTGTAGTTGTACATATGGTAATATGTAACAACAAATTTGTACATACCTACAATATAGCAATATAAATTGTAGAGTAACTTATTTTTTTAATGAATTTATTTGTATGTGGTACTAAGAATTGAACCTCTGATGTGCTAGGCAAGCACTCTACCACTGAGCCACAACCCCAGCATGCTAACTTAAAGATTCTGGTTTTAAGTTGAATTCCCCATTATGCTCCTCTGTTGCTTAGTATACAATTGTAGGGTTTGTTTTACGTGGATTCACTTTAAATTGGTCCATTTTCATCACCAGTGAAATTCCATTAAAGGAACGAGTTAGGTTTTGACAAATGGAGGATCTCACTAAAGTTAGATGGTTATGAAGCAGCAGAACCTAGGTAATGTTTTTCTGAAAGAAGACCAAAGTCAAATTGAGAGAATCCTTTGGCAGATTCATGATTTGAACCCACATGGGAAATCAGAGCTTCCAGGCAGTTAATCGGAAAACCAGCATAGTGGCTTTTTTTTTTGGATAGGTTTTATCTTTTAATAAAAATTTATTGACACCCAGAAAAAAATAAGTGTGGACATGATTCTGATTTAGAAAACATTGCTTACAATTTACAGCAGTCTTCAAGGAGGCTGTGTTCCCTTAAGAGACCTTTAGGAGAGGATAAAATGTGCTTACTTATATGCCGAATGTTGTAGTGATATTCTGAACACCTTTCCCCCTTAGTACATGGGTGTAAGACTTCTAATTCTGCTCACAGTACATTCTGCATTTAATAATGGTCAAACAATTTTAGAAGCCCTATTTCCTAGGGCACTTAGAGAAAAAATAAATGCTTTCTTCAGTTTCTTTCTTTTTTAAAGACACCTTGCATTTTCCTCATTTGAACTTATATCTTGAAATCTCTGTTGATTTGAAGAAGTGCTTGGAAATTTCCGAATTTGCATTTTGCTTAAATTTATATAAGGAAATACTTTACCGGCTGCTCACCTGTTGGATGGACAGATGAGTAGGTGAGATTGAGATTCCATGAATACCTAGACACTTACAGAACTGACTTTAAAGATTGTCTCAGATCCCTTTTTCATTTTATGTTAAGGTTGTACAGAAAGAGGGTAACAATATACACAGGTCACATAGCAAGACAGTGACAGATCTCACACCAGAATGCACCTCTCCTGGATTATGAGTGGGGACTCTAGTTCACCCCAGTATGAATGTCATTTCATTCCTGTATGCATTTTCATTCCTGTATGCATTCATGCAGGAGTAGTCTGCACAGCCTGTGTTCAAGATGTCTGCAAGAACTGTCTTTTCCTTTATTGCATCCCCTGGGGTTGTGGTTAGGAGTATGTTATATGGAGCTGTACTGAAATTACCTGCCCTGTGTTTCCTAACTGGCTGTTTGACTTCAGGCAAATTTTTAAAGTTCTGTATATTCCATTTCCTCCTTTGCTAAATAAAAGCAATAATACGTCTTAGGCTTGTTATGAGGATTAACAGAGATAATTGACATAAAGCAAGTTAGTGCTTGAAAACGCTTGTGATCAAGCATGGAGCATGATCTTAATAAATGTCAGTCATGGGGAAGCAGCATTCCCATCATCAGCATCATTTTGTCATTGGACAGCTGCAGCCAAACTACAGCAGGGTCCTTTGAGTATATCTAATCCTCATGATTCAATCTTCCCTCTGACATCCCCACTGTGGGACTGGCCAGTCTTAGGTTGAAATAGCTCTGATATCAGGGAACTCATTTCTTTCCAGACTATTCCATTCCATTTTCAGACAAGATCTGAAATACAACTAAACCAGGATTTACAAGTCTCTAATATTTAAAATAAATTGCCTGTCTTGGCCTCATTATTCATATCTGAAATGATTTATGTACCAATTATGTAAGGAATTTATTTCTACTGTTTCTCATAAATATTATGGATCAATTAGGTCTTTGTTTCTTTCTTGTCTAATCCTGAAGAGCTGAGGCCAAGACTCGGCATTAGGATGATCTGGATACCTCAGTGGTCTTCATTTCCTGCTTGACCTTTGTCACCAGCTGTCACTGTGGGCTGAGAAGTATCTAGTGCTCTTCTAGGAGACTCCTCTCTGAGTCTGTCACTTCTCTTCCTTAGTGGACATACTGCACTTGAGATGGGTATTATCTAAGGAGATAAAAAATGCTTTAGCTGTGTGTACAAGTCATGGATAGAAATGCAAACTTTGAGAGTTATTGAACTAGGGTTAGTGCTTAAAGACATTGAACTAGAGAGAGTGCTGACAGTGTTCTGTAGCAAAACACATTTAAAGGTATTATCGGACAGCAGCCATTGGATTGGCAAATATGCCATTTAGATTCTCTTTCGCAGTCTTCCTGCAGTTTTAGAAAACATACTCAGAAGGCCAAAAATGTGCAAAATGCGAGATGCTATCAATGACAGAAATGGCATCTGCCTACAGGTCGACGATCTTGCAACATCATCTGGAAGGGGGATGCACCAGTTACTAATTATAAAGCAAGGCAGGTGGAAATGGGTCCGGAGGGCAGGGGGCATGTCTGGGACAGAGAATAGGAAGGGGTGATTAATTTGGGGGAGCTTATCAGGGCAGAGTTCACATGGAAGATCTATCTGTAGGGAAACTGAAATGATAAAAGACATTTCAGATGTTAAAAAAAAGAATAGAAGGTTTCTCAGAGGAAACTACATGGAGCATTCAGAGGGGGGAGAGGAGCATATATAGGATCTCAAAGATTCGTGAGATGAATGAAGAGTATCCCTCTGACGCTGTATCTGGGCTGCCCATTTCTCCTCTGCAGAAGCCAGCTCTTGAAATGGATTTATCCCTGTGTTTTGAGATGTAGATCTTGCAAAGCCCAGGAAACTCAGAGCCTTTCACCTTGTGCTGAGATTTGAAGGGCAGAGAAGAAATAAACTTCTCCCACGAGGCCAATAATGATGACACTCAAGATTGTGGATGGTGCACTTGTTCCAAAGGTTCCAATGGGTATCTGGGCAGCCCGCAGTAAATCACCATGCCCCAACCTGGCGGCAAGTTGCTGGCTGCCTGGTGTATTCTCTCTGGAGGAGCCAGGACAGCAACCCAGGAAGTAAAATGCACAGCTGCAGAAAACCTCAAAGCCAGAAAGCCACCCTGTGAAACCCGTAACCCTCAGTCACCAGATGGGGAAACTGAGGCTCTGAGGGAGCAGTCAGGGATCCGGCTGATCTAAAGCAGTGGCACCACAGTCACTAGAACATTTCATTTCCATGTGATTTTTTTTTCCTATCCTGCCTCATATTCATTCCCTTTGTTTCGGAGATCAGTGTTTTGCAGGCTCAACCTGTGCTCATCTTTAGCTCCAAAAGTCACTGTTCTCACTGCCACCATGGTGCTGCCTTCCCTAGCATTGTCTCTGCTCTCATCCTGCTCTCAGGATTTTCAGGATGCTCAGCCCAGGGTGAACATCTGAACACTGGGTGGAAGCTGAATTCCTTCACCTCTCTGGGGACCCCGGCATCTTTGCAAATGTGGAAGTGGAAGATAATTCAGTGACACTTACTCAACAAGCCCTGCAAAGAAGACTGTACTCAAGCCCATCAGGAAAGGCTGAGGGGCCGCTGGCCTGGCATCCTGAGTGGGTGAAAGAAATCAGGCTCAACCCTGAATAGAGCGTGGGCAAGAGGGAATTTAGAGCCAAGGAATAAAGTCGGGGTTCTTAAATGGAAAATTACTAAGAGAAGAATTTCAGGAGTGAGCAGGACTCTGGCTTAACCAATCTACATGCAGATTCTTTCTCAAGATTGGCCAGGGTGATCAGAGCTCTCTTGGGGGATGCAGGAGGAAGAGGAACTTGATCAGATATGGAGGGGGACCATGCCTTGAGGATGGAGAGGGTGGTTCTTGCTAAACTGACTGAGCAGAGTCCTTTGCTCAAATTGGGTTTTATGAGGAAGTGGACACGGGCCTAGAAGTTTCAGAAGCCTGTCTAAAGTTTGGTTAAGCAAAGGATCTTTGTCACAACCAAGATTGTCATACAAGGGACGATGGCCCTTTTAGGCATTGGAGAACCCATGATGATCGTTATGAGCTTAATATCCCTTAATATCCTTCTGAAGCCAACTTAGCCTGGAAGGGACTGCAACTCTCCTGGGAACTTGATTTCCTAATTTCCTGCCTTCCCAGATGCCCAGGCACTCTTTCTCTCTTCCACCTGCTCTCTGAAATGCTCCCAGAATGACTTGGGGACAGATGGTGGCTCTGGCTCCTGCTCTCTCCCTGGACACCTCTTGCCTTGTAGCTGGGGAGAAAATGGAAAAGGGAATGGGATGTCTGACCATAGGGAAGGCGGGGTGTGGAGCCGCCTAGGAGAAATGGGCGGGGCGTGGGGCCAAGGCACTTGAGATCTGTTTCAGAGGAGAGGAGGGGGCTTGAAAGTCAGGTAAGTGGGAATCGGTGAAAGAACAGATCTCAGGCTGGTGAGATGCAAGCCTCTTGCTGCAGCCCGGGGGTCCTGGGGGTAAAGGACAGGATGGTGTGGAAGCAGAAGTTCATAGCATCAGGGGCTTTTCCCAGGGTGGGGAGGTAGTCAAGGGCATTGAAATCTGTGGATGAAGAAGACACCTGTGTGCAGGAGAACTCCAAGGGCTGGACGCAGACTGTGGTTTAGGGTCTTGAATAGGAAACAGTCCACTAAGCAGGACTAAGGTACCAGATCACAGAAAGGACAGCCACTCTGAGAGTCTTGGCTACCTGTATCATCCAGTCTCGGGATCTCTGGTGGCCTGGCTGGGGTGGGTTTCAGGGGCCTGACCAAGGCTCAGCCAGGCAGGGCTGGCCAGTCAGTCAAGTGACCCAATGTGAGGACACAGGGCCAGAGTACCAGACTCCTTCCAGAAAACCTAAGTCCTGAGTTCTAATTCAGGTTGAAGTAGGTTTATTATCTTTTTTACCTAAAACACTTTAATACCCTCATTCTCAGCACCAGTAGCCCCAGGCTAGAAGTAGTTTTCCTAGCGAGCCATTCAGGGTACTTCAGGATCCAGTTTGTATGCCGTCTTGGACTTCCCATTCCTGCTTTTTAATCCTCAAACCATTTCTCCAGGCCCTGAGAGCTTGCACTGTCTCCCCAGCCACTTCATCTACATGACTCCTCTTTAGCCCACTAATCTCAGGTGTCACCTTCTCTAGGAAGCCTTCCTTGATTATCACACCCTATCAGCTTAAGCTTTGGTTTTCTTATTTATTTCCGTTTTTCTTGATTCTCTAGCATATTTTATACCATTGTGCTAACCATTTTGTTATAATTTCCTATTTATATGCCTGTGCTGATCTTGCCTGCTACTGTATGCTCCTTGAGGCTGGGGCAGTGTCTTATATATCTCCCCATGCCTAATGCAGGCTCAGCACATAGTAGTCACACAATAAACACTTGCTACACCAATGAATACACACAAAAATGGCTTTGACATTGAATGACCTATGTAGCTCCCTTTTGACTTTGTTTCCCTAGCTAAGAATAAGACTCCCTATCCTTCCTGCCTTACAGGACTACTGAACAGAATCAAATTAGGTGATACAAATGAAGCTATGAGAACTTTAATGCTCAGTACTTAGGAGCGTAAAGGATTTCTATCATCTCCTGGACTCCCCTGGGCCTTGTGAGTGACTGTGCTATCTCCTGCTTCCTTTTGGTGCACTGGAGAAAGTTTTCCTCCTGAAGAATCCAATTCAAGTTTGTTTCAGATAAATGATGATAAAGAGCCTCCTTTTCCTTCTTACCCAGCCGCCCCCGCCTTGGTCTTTCGGTCCTGATTCTATCTCCATTTTTGCCCTATTTTCATGGAAACAGCCACCCTCCTGTTGGGGAAAGAGTCAAAACGTGATAAGCGTGTTCTCTCAACAGTTCTATATGCTGCAGAGGGGCATGGAACTCCAGCAAGCAGGGAGGAATTTGGGTTGGGGAGGAAAGAATAAGGATTTGAGATCCCAGGATCTCAGATCAGAGGGAGGCCATGGAATGTGTGATTTCCCCACTGACATTTCAGCTTTGAGTTTTTGCCTAAAAGCAAACAAACAACCAAACAAAAACCTCTGCCCCTGGTACCTGGGAAAATGGGCTTTGGCCCAGACCCAGATACTAATTGCTCGGTGCAAAAGGCCAGTCCCTTTTGCTCTTGGGGCTGCACATTGAAAGGGCTGATTCTGACACATTCTCCAAAGTTCAGTGACAGTCCCTGTGGCTGGGGCTGGCCTCTCGTATGCATTCTGCAGCTTCCCCCTTGGGTTCCATCCCGCTCTGCCTCTCCATTTCAGCTTCACCAAGGAGCCTGACGCTCACAGTGCCATTGCCCTGAGGTCCCAGAGCTGGCCAGCAACCTGCCTGACTCAGAGCCCTCCCTCCCATAGCATTCCCTGGCCTGCACCTGCGTCCTCATGGAAACAATGTCATGGGTGTTTGGGGAACACTTTAAATGCCACATGATCAAAATCTGGAATGGAGAAGAGGGGAGAGGGAGAGAAGCCACTAGATAGAATACCGCTGTTGAATTGGAGTTTTCTCTTGCTCAGAATAGTGACCTTACAGAAATAGAGCCAGTAATATTATGTGGGCCCCTATTTACCCCCCAAATTTATACTAGGCACAAGAATACTTGTTCTTTTAAGGATCCTGACTTTCGAATGTGCCACGGTCAGTTTGATCCTGGACCTGCCATTTGGAAACAATTAGATGAGGACTTGGAAACCAAACAGACAGGGGGGCTAGACCCCAGCTCTGGAGCTGACCAGCTTACTACTATTTCGTTTTCTTTATGGATCCTGAAGGTGCTCCTTCATTTCTAACTTTCGTTTAGTATTTGTGCTCCATGCACCGGAAGCTCAAGAGGTGGTGATTAACAAACTGGGCATCAGATATTTTAACCATAGCCAGATGGCCCATCCCAGGAGCCTGTGGAAAATGTGAGAGGGACTTTCAGTCTGCACACCTGGTCTCAAATCCCAATTCTATCCTGTCTCCAGGGGCTTTAGCCACTTGCTGAACTTCCTCAGGCGACAGTTCCTTCTCATCTATAAAAATATGTATTGCTCTAACTGAATCAGCCCTGTCCCCTTCTGAGGGTAGAAATGAAAGCCACTGACTTCCCAGCCATGACTTCAGGGCCCACCTACAAGAGACTATAGCACACTCCACCTCCTGATCTTGATTTAGTGTAGGTCCAGTCCTCCCTCAGAGCTCTGTCTGTGTCACCCCCTTGGGGAAGCCCTCCCTATCCCCATACAGGATTGAGTCCCCTTGTTAAACTTACACAGAGTGTTCTGCAGCTGGGGCCTTCTGGGAATCTGAGGCAGCAAGAAGACCCGCCCTCCCCCAAACCCTGATTCTTGTGATCAAGTCAGAAAGATTTCAGACATGTCACTCAGAGTAATAGGAAAGAGTTTATGAAAGGCACAGAAGAAGGGAAAGGGGACAGAGTGGCTCCTCTCAGAGAGGAGAGGGACAACGTGCCTCTCCTGCTCTCCAGTTTTACTGGGCACCCCAGGGAATTTTCCAGAGAGTCCCGTGCAGGTCCATCTCTTGACTTTTGACCTAGAGCAAGATGACATGAGACTTTTAAGTCCCCAGTCCCATGACAACTCTAGGTCACTTTGGCCCATGCTTACCAGCTATAATTGGATTCTTAATTTTTTTACGTTTTTACAGGTTTTATTGTTAGGAGGAATTTCCTTATCTCACTGAGTTTCAGGATCTGGTGAAGAGAGTCTCCTGGGTTCCTCCCATCCACATTATCTCAGGCCTGCATTTCTCCTGCAGATAACAGGAGTTTGCGGAGAATGTGATATATCTGTCTTCTTAGGCCAGGCAGGGTTCCAAGTAAATTACTTCTTGGAAAAGAAGGCATGTGGGGGTCAGCACAGTGTGCCTATTTTATAGAATCATTCTCTTAACCTTGTGTTCCACCAACCTCATCTGTCCGTCCCTAACAATAGAACCACAGGATCAGCCTTTATAATTGTGATTATTTGATGAATGTTCATTTCTCTTCAAGACTGTAAGCTTCCCAAAGGAGGGGACTCTGTCACTTTTGCTCATTGGTGTGTTCCTAGAATCAGCGCAGTGTATGGAAAATTGTAGTTTACAAGAAGGTGTTTGCTGATTGACTAAATGAATGAATGAATAGAAGGAAAGAGGGGAGAGGAAGGTCATCTAGCTAGGTGACCGATTGAGAGGGCTCATTCAGTTTTTTGACAACTTTCCGGTGTACCTCTCAGTTCCACTGATGGGGACAGTTGCAATAGAGGGAAGAGATGGTACTAGATGTACAATTTCAGAGACCCAGGAGACCACTTCTGATTCTATCTTAACCTAGAGTAGAGTCCTGGTTATTGATTCTCTCCCTCCCAGAGCTTCTCTTTCCTTCCGAACACTAGTCACAGGTGATGTGTTGGGTTATTGGATGTGTACCTACTGTCCACAATTCACCACCAGAACCCCAGCACCTGGCACAGTATCTCACCCTCATTTCCTTGACCTCTAAGTGCAGGGGCAGAGCTGGCTGAGCACTCTGCTCTCCTTGCAGGTGGTTTCTGAATGAATGCCAGTCACTGGTCTAGTCAAGGAGGATGCAGAGGTCAAATGGAAAAGATGCCCCTTCTTAAGAAGCCATCATGCCAGGTGTGGAGGCACACACCTGTAATCCTCATGGCTAGGGACGCTGAAGCAAGAGGATCATGAGTTCAATTGCCAGCCTCACCAGCTTAGTGAGGCCCTGAGAAACTCAGCAAGACCCTGTCTCTAAATAAAACATAAAATAGGGCTGGGGATGTGGCTTAGTGGTTAAGTGCCCCTGAGTTCAATCCTTGGTACCAAAAAATAAAAAAGAAGGAAAAAAATAAAGAAGCCATCCATGCGGTGAGGAGGACAAGAATGTGAAAGGACCATGAATGTGAAACACCATATTAAATGTTGTGTGACTGTAAATGGTTATTATAGGTGAACATGATAAAAATATGCAGAAGGGGCTAGGGATGTGGCTCAAGCGGTAGCGCGCTCGCCTTGCATGCGTGCGGCCCGGGTTCGATCCTCAGCACCACATACAAACAAAGATGTTGTGTCCGCCGAGAACTAAAAAATAAATATTAAAAATTCTCTCTCTCTCTCTCTCCTCTCTCACTCTCTCTTTAAAAAAATATGCAGAAGTCTCTGCTAGCTAGAAATTACAAGGTTAAGTGTGATAGGGTACTGTTAGGAACCGATTCTCTTCTAAGGTATCATTTATTTCCTCAACAAACATTTACTGAGCCCTACTATGTGCCATGTGATCTTAGTGAAGAGAGAGCAGTAAGCAGGATGGTTGGATCTTGGTTCTGATGGAACTGGAACCTCTCAGAAGTAGCAGTTCCTTCTTTCTCATCTTTAGTACCTTGTACTCCTATAAACAAAGAGGCCACAGTCATAGTCTTTGGGACCCCTTTTCTAGGCACATACAAAAAAGTACTTACCCTGGAGATACTGTAGTCTGCCAGGTATCTAAACACTGCTTTTGGATTTGTAAATCATGTATCAGCCCAGCTGTCCCACATTTGAATTCCTGTGTCATAAGGAATGTGAGCTTCTCAATTTGATCCTCATGAGTGCAGACATACACCCTTATGTGACCTCTGAAAGCCTCATTTCCTCATCTGTAAGTTGAGGATGATATTAGTATCTGTACTCAAGGATGACTGTGAGATTTAAATGAGATAATGCATGTCATTTACACGGGAAAGTGCTTATCATGGTGAACACTCAATCAATTACTGGTTTTCCCTGTCATTGCTCTGACTTGATGGGGCATCTGGTCAGACTCTGGGGACAGTGGAGCAGCACTGCCAGATTCTCTTTGCAGAAAGTGAAAACTTACACCATTTATTTTATCCAAAGGAGCTTTCAGGGAGGTGGAAGGGAAGGCGGGGAAGTTTCAAAGATGGCAGTATAGAGGCTGGTTGTCAAGTAGCTTGTCTTCTTGTCCCCTTCAGCCACAACTTCTCCGTGACCTTACTCTCACCCTCATTTCCTTGACCTCTCAGTGCAGGGCAGAACTGGCTGAGCACTCTGCTCTTCTTGCCCACAATTCCGCCACTGGAATCTCTGGGCCATACATTACCACCTCTTCCATGTCTGGAGTCACCCAGAGCTGAGATATCTGAGGAGGCCTAGGATCTGTGCCAGAGACTGAGCTGGGACCTGCCATGTCCACCGACCACAGCCTGAGGCAAGGAGCTGATGGCTCTATTGCCCATCAGACAGACGCCAGTCCCCTCCCCACCAGCCCAATCTTAGTTGGCAGTTCCTGTGCTGAACTGGGGACTGGTGCTGGGATCTGGCCCTGTGGACTGTCATGACCTCTAGATACTCCAGGTTGGGCTCTAGTCCAATGCAGGATGGGTGACACAAGTACTGCTAGAATTACTGCTCTTCTTCCTTGCTCCTCTGAGGGACAGTGTGCTGAGCAGTCAGCAGTTAGCGGGAGTCAGGAGAGGGGAATGGAGGAGAAGAAAAGAGAGTCCAAGAAGTGGGTGCTGGGTAAATGCTGGATGGAGGAGCTGGGTGTGGAGGTGAGTGTGACTTCATACATGGTCAAATGTGTGGCAGAGAAAGGTGAGAATGGCAGATCCTCATTCATCTTCAGGGAGGTGAGCCCAGTGCCCACACAGAGAAGGTGCTGAGTAAATTCTGGGTGAAGTTGGAAGAGAGAAAATGAGAAAAGAAAACAGAATGGGGACTGGAGAGAGAGAAGAAAAGGAAAGGAGTAGATACGGAAAGAAAAAGAAGTTCGTAGTAATTGAGGGTGGAGGTGGTAGCTAATACAAGGAGAGCAATGGATGAGATCAGGGAGGGTCCTGCTCGTGGTCCTTCTATACACTTCTTTAGAGGCTTTAGAGGCGCCCGAAGCTCCAACACTGGGATTAGAAACCATATGTGTTTGTGTGTGTTGGGGGTGGGGCTGCTCTCTATTAAAATCCAGGATTGGGACAAAACAGGAAGCAGTTAACAGATCAGACCTTCTTAGAGTCAATCCCACAGCAGGGTTTGGATTCAGGCCACTGAGACTGGGACTCTGGGTGACTGGTGGAAGGGAAGGGGGAGCCAAGATAGCTGAGAACCAAACCCTGCAACAGGGAGTTGGCATTGCAGAAGATTCTCTAATGTGTGAAGTCCCATGACTTCTGCTGTTCCTAGAAGTTACAGTGAATGAGAGCTGGAAGTCCCTAGAGATGGTGGAGTGCACACCCCAATAGCAGTAGCAAGAAGATGCTGTTTCTGTGGAACCCAGGCAAATATTTTAACATTAAAAAATTTTATATATATATATATATATATATATATATATATATATATATATATGTTTATAGTTATCTTTGGTTAACCTAAGGGATGCTGGTTTTCCATTTGTAATAGTGGTATAAATTTTTCTTGTTAAAATTTAGGCTCCCCCCTGCAAAAAAAGTGAGGCAATTGATATAAATCAAGAGTCTTAAGGGAACAGTGTCCTGGCTGGAAGGCAGTTTTTGAAGAAGTGAGGAGAGGGCATATGTGGCTCAAGGTGGGGAAATGAACTTTGAGTTCAAACTTGTCATTCTACAGAGCAGATGGGGTCCTAAGTGGGGTTATGATTTGCTCATGGATCAGAATCAAGGGTGCAGCGCCCAGGGCTCCCTCCTCCTCATCAGTGGGCTTTCCATCTGTTGCTGCTCCCTCTGTAATCTTCCTCCCATAATCCCTCGTAAAGCCCCAAAGCAGCTGATCTGTTAATTAGGGGTCTGCTTGACAAATACCAAACCTCCTATTGCTTCCATTCAAGGACGAAAATGATATATTTGCCTCAAGATTACTTGTCATGGTAGCTACCTTGGAATTGTATGCGCATTAGTCATGGTGTGACTATTGTAGACGCTCCTTAATTTACAGAATAAGGGCATGTTGAGAAAAATGATATATATAAATCAAATTTTTACCAATCAAATTCCATTTTTCCACGGATTTACTTTATCTCAGAGGTAGTTTTTCTTAATTTTTAAATTCTTTACACTTGGTAATTGCTTCAGAGTTCCACCTGTCCCCTCCAGCATAATAAAGAATGAACACCAGTCCAGGTCTTCCAAACTCACTATGTGGCTCTTGACAAATAGGGAACCCCTTTGCTTCTCATCTGCTTCCCAAAATGAAATGAACAATAAACAGGTTTAGGATAGAGGATCTCTGGGAGTCTTTTCTTCTGTCTCTAGTCACAGGCTGCTCTGGATTTATATTCTTGACCCTAGTAGGCTTCCTTTCCTCTTTAGTCTCTTCATGGTCAAGAGCTCATAATAGTTAAACCACCAATAGGAACACTCTCAAATCAACAGCCACCCGCAGTGGTAACATGGGGAAGGCCGAGGCATGGGGTGAGATGAGGCACCATTAGCCCTTGACTCAGTCAGTATCACTGCAGGAGGACTGACAGGCTATATTCTCTGACCTCATTTCTAAGACACCTGTGACTGATTGATGGTCAGGCAAGCTATCAGTGGTTCCCCATTACCCCCAGGATATAGGCCAGATCTGAGTGCAGCCCGAGGAGCCTGCTCATCTGGATCTATTTCTCCACCTCTCATGGTGTACTGCTTCCTGCCTCCCTGCGTCCTCTACTGCTGTCCACTCCTCTTGGAATGACCTTCTGCTCCCCATTCTGCTCATTCATAGGCAGCCTGTAAGACATACCCTCTTCCAGAGCACCTCACTAAACTCAGGCTCCTGGAGATTTTGTGCAACAGAACCTGCCTTTCTATGTGATTATGTTTGCCTCTTCTTATTCAAACTTATGTTATAATTTTCATTGCTCACATTTATGTTGTGTTTAGTTTGTTGCACAGTGTTGAATACTTTGTAGCAATTGTCTCATTGAATCCTCAGAATAACCTGATAAATTTGGTGCTTTTATCATCACCATTATAGAGATGAACAAGCAGAGCCACCATGAAGGAATGTCACATGGGGTAGTTGGGATGGGGAATAATGTGGTCTGATCACACTGTTCTTGTATTTTTAATTGATAACATAATTGTATGTATTAATGGGATGCAGTGTGAAATTTCAATACATGTATACAATGTGTTATGAACAAAGTAGTTGGCATATCCAGCACCTTAAACCTATCATTTTCTTGTGTGGATTACATTCAAAATCTTCTGTACTAGCTACTTGGAGATATACAGTTATTGTTGTCAATCATAATTACCTTACTGTGCTATAGGACATTGCAAGTTATTCCTCTTATTCAACTACACTACTGTGCCCATTAACTATCCTCTCTCCACCTCTCCCAAATTCTTCCTAGGCTCTGGTAACCACTATTCTATTATCTACTTCCAGGAAAGTGTTTGTCTTTCTGCACTTGACTTATTTTGCTTACCATCTTCTAGTTCCATTCATATTGCCACAAATGATGGGACTTCATTCTTTCTATGGCTGAAAAGTTTTCATTGAATATTTTCCTATCTATTCATCTACCGATGGATGCCCGGGGTGAACCAGCATCTTGGCTCTCTGAAGGTGCCAGCCTTCTCTTTTTGATCCTTTAACCTTAGTATCCTGAATGGTGCCTAGCATGTAAAAAATATCTCTTTAGCTAAATCTGGCCCAGCACCTGGATCATGGTTTGTTTTCAGTAATCTATTTCCTCTAACTTATGAAATAACATATTGAAATAGGTTGAAAGTTATAATAATTGCAATATTAACTGTGTTAGTCAGTTTTATCACTGCTGCAACCAAAATACCTGACAAGAACAATTTTAGAGGAGAAAAGGCTTATTTTAGAGGAGGAAAACCAAGAGAAAAAGGCTCATGATTTCAGAGGTCTTAGTTCATAGATGGTCAACTCTATTCCTCAGGGTCTGGGATGAGGCAGGACATCATGGTAGAAGAAAGCAGCTGGGAACTTGGTACAAGGAAGGAGAGAGGGGAGGGAGGGGAAGGCTGCTGATAAGTGACAAAATATATACCCCAAAGTCATGCCCCCAGTGACCCACTTCTCCAGCTATACCCTACCAGCCTACAGTTACCACCGGCTTGATCCCTATCAGAGGACTAATGCACTGATTCGGTTAAAGCTCTCATAACCTGGTCATTTTACCTCTAAACTTTCTTGCTTTGTCTCACACATAAGCTTTCTGGGGATACCTGATGTCTAAACCATAACACTAATGCTTGATATAATTTTTACAAATGTAATGAAAGGCAAATATAAGTCACCAAGGAGTTAAAAAATGTGCTGGCTTGGGACCCTGGTTTCTGACCCTGGATCAGTACCACAGAGGAATGAAACCAAGATTGATCTAAAAGTTACTAAATTTCAGGAACTGGAGATGTGGCTGAGTGGTAGAGAACTATGAGGCCTACATGAGGCCCTGGGATCTGATCCTCAGCAACATACACACACACACACACACACACACACACACACACACGTACAATATTTAAAATTTACTAAATTTGTTTTCCATTTCAGTAGAGCCAACAAAATGCCTATCTCTTTTTCAATGTGGAAAAGATAGGTCCTATGTCTCTTAATTTTCAGGTTATATATAGTAGATATAACTTTTCCTGAATTGACAGATATCTAAGAATTAGAGTAACAGTAAAAATGTGCTAAGGGAGCTGAGTACAGTGGAACACACCTGTAATCCCAGAGCCTTGGGAGGCTGAGGCAGGAGGATTGCAAGTTCACAGCCAGACTCTGCAATGTCGAGGCACTAAGCAACTCAGTGAGACCCTGTCTCTAAATAAATTACAAAATAGAGCTGGAAATGTGGCTACGTGATAGAGTACCTCTGAGTTCAATTCCCAGTACATACATATATATTGCTAAGGGATCATTAGATCTCCCTTTAATCACCCCCCAACCCCAGTGAGTCAAGTTTTACCATCTCAATTTTACATTTCTGGAAACGGAGGCTTAGGAGGGTAGTGTGACTTGATCAAGTTTACATAATATGCAGAAGGGGCTGGGATTCAACCTCAGCTTTATCCAGCTCTAAACTCTGCTTATTCTACTATATCACCCTTCAGCCTTGCCCAACCACCTCTGTTTCTGAAAAGCCTGGCTTGTCCCCAGAGATCTGGACAGGTTCTAATGAGCATTAACATCCTTATGCATCTTCAATTGCTGGTACAATGGCTTTCCCAGGGGAAAGACCTGACTTCCTGCTTCTCTGCCCTTCAATTAGGCAATTTGCAGGTGGCTCCCTGGGGAACCAGGTAAAATTCTGTTACAGAACTTTAAGCAGAAAGAGAGCTATGGTTTTCTGAAGCAGCAATCCTTCAAGGGTCTTGTCCTAGCGCATTAAGCAAGAAGGAACTAAGAGAGTTTGCATAAATTCACAGAGACAGAAAGAAGATTAGTGGTGGCTGGCAGTATGGGGTGCTGAGAAGTGATTTCTTAATAGATGCTATGGAGTGTCCTTAGGCAAACTCCTCGCTACTTAGATGAAAATGTCCTAGAACTAGACAGTGGTGATGGTTGCACATCATTGGAAATGTTTAAATGCCACAAAATTATATACCTTTACAAGGTTAGATTGGCATATTTTTAATTGCACGTACTTTATCACACACAGGGGAAAAATTTGCATAAACATGTGGCCTCCTTTGTGGACTATTTACAAACAGCCACAGGTCTCCCACCATCTTTTGTGTCTATAATGATTTCTTATAGTCATTGTGGTCGTACAATACGATCGTTGACAGCCAACTGTAAGTGTAGTGGCAGTCTAGAGTGGACATGGCATCTCTTCTTTATTCCTGCCCAGATGCTTTTCCCTTTCATCTAGGAAGATAACATGCTCCAAAAGACAGGGGCTTAGAGTCAGGTGAACCTGTATGTGAATGCTGGCTTGATGTTAACTGTGCTGTGTAAGGAAGTTTATTGAATCTGTATGAGCCTTATTTATAAAATAGGAATTTTAATACTTCATAAAGAGATAGTGAATATTAGAATTACTACCTATAAAGAGATTGGCATATAGAAAGTGGTTAGTAAATGGTGGCTATTTTCCCCTCCTTATCCTCTTAATTCTTATTGTAGTTATTGCCATGTCACAATGAAGGAAGGCTGGGACTAGGGGAAGAGACAGAGACAAAGGAAAGAACTTGAGAGAGTGAGTATTTTATAAATCACAGAGTTACTAGTGATAGCAACAGTATTAATTGTTCTGTTATAGACAAGCAGTGCTGTGAGGTCTTCAAATCTTCTTTCTACTCACTATCTCCTGTATTCCTTGCTGTTATTCTGATAATAGAACAAACTTGTTGGAGATATATTAAAAAATGTTCAACTTCTCTAGTAATTAGAGAAATTCAAATCAAAACTATTCTAAGATTTCATCTCTCTCTAGTCAGAATGGAAATTATCAAGAATACAAGCAATAGGTGTTGGTGAGGATGTGGGGAAAAAGGTACACTCATACATTGCTGATGGGACTGCAAATTTGTGCAACTACTATGGAAAAACAGTATAGAAAATTTGGAATGGAACCCCAATTTGACCCAGTTATCCCACTCTTCGGTTTATAACCAAAGGACTTAAAATCAGTATACTATAGTGACACAGCCATAACTGTGGTCATAGCAGCTCAATTCATAATAGCTGAACAGTGGAACCAACCTAGATGCCCTTCAATAGATGAATGGATGAAGAAAATGTGATATATATATATATCAGTAGAACATTACTCAGCATTAAAAGTGAATAAAATTATGGCATTTGCAAGTAAATGGATGTAGTTGGAGGATATCATGCTAAGTGAAGTAAACCAAAGGTTGAATGTCCTCTCTGATAAGTGGAGGCTGATCCATAATGGGGGGTGGGGGGGGAGAATGAAGGAACTTTGATAGGGTAAAGGGGAGGGAGTGAAGGGGTGAGGACAGATAGGGGAATGAGATGAACATCATTAACCTAGGTTCATATATGACTGCACGTATCGTGTGACTCTACATCATGTACAACCAGAAAAATGAAAAGCTGTGTTCCATTTATGTACAATGAATTGAAATGCATTCTGCTGTCATGTATAACTAATTATAACAAATAATTAAAAACTTAAAAAAAATAAACTTGTTGGAAGATGAGGAACTTGAGGAACAGGCAGATCCCACAAGAAATGGCCGTCACAGAATCGAAACAGGAGCCAGTACTTGCCCATTTATAATTGGCTGTTTCTGTTCCCAACATCTTTTGTAAAGAAAGAGAATCTATCTCCATGGAGGCACCGAGGGACACTGTGGGAGTGTCCACACTGTTCTTCACTCTCTTTAGTGCTGGAAGAATATGAGAAATGGTCATTAGCATTGCTGTCAGGAGACCTGGGCTCTAGTGCTGGCTTGGCCATTAATCCAGCTTCGCCTGAAGCTTTGGAGAAGTTAATTTATGATAATATTCTTCCCTTTCTTTCTCTCCCTTCCCCCTTTCTTGCTCCTTCCTCCCTCCCCTCCCCTTTCTCCTTTCCCTTTCTTTTCTCTTCCTTCCTTTCATTCTCTCTCTCTCTCTCCCTCACCCTCTCCCTCTCCCTCTCCCTCTCCCTCTCCCTCTCCCTCTCCTTCTCCTTCTTCCCACCCTATTTCTGCAATTCTGTAATGAAGGAGTATTCTGCAAGACACTAGCAATAAATACAGCAATGAATAACAGATAAATTATTTTCCTTCCTTTGTGAGTTTTATATTCCAGTGCATGGAAATGATAACAAAGAAAATAAATCAATGCACAAATAAAATAATTCAAAGTGGTATGAAATATTAGAAATGGAAAAAAAGAAATATTAGAAAGGAAATAAAGGCGAGCTGGGCATGGTGGCATGTGCCTGTATCCCAGCAACTCAAGAGATTGAGGCAGGAGGATCACAAGTTTGAAGGTCAGCCTACAAAACTTAGCAAGGCCCTAAGCAACACAGCAAGACCCTGTCTCAAAAAAAATTAAAAGGGCTAGGGGTGCACCTCAGTGATGGAGCACCCCTAGGTTCAATCAATAGTACTGGGGGTGGGTGATAAAGGAAAGGAAATAAGGAGCCAAGATGGGATCTGTTATGGTTTGGATGTGAGGTATCCCCCCAAAAACTCATGTGTGAAACAATGCAAGAAGGTTTAAAGGAGAAATGATTGGGTTGTGAGAGCCCGAACCCAATCAGTGGATTAATCCCATGATAGAATTAACTGAGTGGGAACTGAGTGGATTAACTGAGAAGGTGGGGTATTGGGGTGTGGCTTTGGAGTATATATTTGTATCTTGCAAGAGGAAACTCTCTCTCTCTCTCTCTCTGCTTCATGATCATCACATAAGCCATGACCCTCTGCCACACCTCAAGCCTCAAGGCATGAAGGCCTGCCATCTACAGAATGAGACCTCTAATAAACCTTTCTCCTTTACAATTGTTCTGGTTGGGTCCTTTAGTTACAGCAGCAAAAAGGCTGACAAAAACAGGATTTAGTAGGAAGAGGACTAATTTAGGGTGCTCAGGTCAAGCTGAGTTCTGTAGACTGGCAAAAAACCCAATCAAGTAAACAGGGAAAATTGAACTGGGGAGTGGGCAGTCTTTCAGGCAGAAAGCATGAGGAGGGTTACCAGGGATATAGATTATTTAGAGGGTCCTAGAAATGGAAAGAAAATGGCACAACTAGAACCTAATAAGGATAGATCAGGATGGAACCCAGGCCAGAGCCTATATTGGCCCCTGCAAGGAGTTTGAATTTTAAGTGCAACAAGAATTCTTTGAGATGTTTTCTAAGCAATCTGTGATCTGATTTGTATTTTAAGAATGCAAATCAAGTTGCTGTGTGGAGAATGGTCCAGAAGAGAAAGCCAGGAGCCAAATTAAGAGCTGAAACAATGATTCAAGCGAGGGTTGGGTAGCTTTGAATATGGAATGACAACAAAGATGGCAAAAGGTGGGCAGATTGATGGAAGATTTTGGAGGCACACTTTAAAGTTTGATGATGGGTAGCCTGTAGGAAATGCTAGGTGTGGAGAAGTCAAAGATGACCACCACAGTTTAGGGCAAGGCCTCTTGGTGTTGGGAAGACTAGGTTGTGGTTTGGGAGAAACTTGTTCTATTTTGGACATGATAGGTTCAGTGATTGGGGTACTGTTTTAGTCTGATTTTTGGACCAAAAAAAGACCCAACAAGAGAGGAGGAAAAATTTATTCTGGGTCACAGTTTCAGAAGTTCAGTCCATGGTTGGCTGATTTCATAGCTCTGGGTTTGCAGTGAGGCAGCACATATGGTGGAAGGATGGGATGGAAGAAAGCTGATCAGTCAGGAAGCAGAGTTCTGCTTGGACCAAAATGTAAACCCCAAAGGCATGTACCCAGTGATCTACTTCCTGTAGTCACACCCTTCCTGTCTACAGTTAATCCAGTTAAGTGGATTAATCCATTGGTCAGGTCACAACTCTCATAACCTAATCATCCCACTTCTGAACATTCTTGCATTATGTCATATGTGCTTTTGGGCGTATGAATTGTCTCCCAAAGCCTTATGCATTAAAGACTTGGCCTCTAGTGCAGCAATATTCAAAGGTAGACCTTTGGGGAAGTGATTGGACCTCATCAATTGATTAATCCATTAATAACTGAATGAACTACTGGAAAGTGGTGGAAACCATTGCAGTGGGGCATAGTTGTGGGAAATAGGTCCCTGGGGACATGCCCTGGAAGGGTATTCTTATCTGAAAACCCTTCCTTTCTCTCGTTCTGCTTCCCAGCTGCCTTGAGCTGAACAGCATTTCTCAGCTACACCCTCTGCCCTGGTTCAGGTTCAGAGCATGAACTGAAACCTCTGAAACTCTCAGGCAAAATAAATCTTTCCTCCTTTAAGTTGTTTATATCACGTGTTTGGGTCACATGGACAAATACTGACTAATAGGTCATAAAGAAAGGGGCAGAGTAGCAATGAGGAACTCTAGAATCCACAGTGGGGCAAGTGGCAAGACCTTATAAAAAGTTCTTGGATAAAATTGAGTGAGTGGCTTTTCTTTGTCTGGGACCCAGTTTCTCCATCCATTAATACAAATGAATTGGATTAGGAAATGTCTGTGTTTGTCATAGCTTTGACAGTCCATGATTCCAAATGAGTTCACCTGTCATTCCTGAGTCTAACTAAAGTTAACGTAAGTCGGTTTATATTTGAAATCTCTTCTACCTCTTTTAAGCCAGTGACTTCCTTCTTCATATTAAAGGAAGTGATGCTTCCTTTAATACGGCTAAAGGATCTTTAGATGTCTTTGCTGGGGACCATCTGTTGACTCTGCCAGAATGGAGTGAGTCCTCCACAGAGTTTGAAACCAGAACTTCGGTGCCAGTGTTCCCGTGCATTTGTTACTTCTTTGCTTCTGGGCACTCTCTCTATCCCAGTTGGGTAGATATTAGCTCTATGGTTCCTAAATTTAGCTACACATTGGAATCACCTGAGGATCTTTGGAAAAAATACCCTTGCCTGGCTCTCCTCCCCAGCCATTCTGATTTAATTGGGATGTGACCTGGGCATTGAGAATTCTAAAGGCTCCCCAGATGATTATAATGTGCAGCAAAGTTTCAGAACCACTGTTTTGGGGAATAATTAAGGTGCTGGCAGATAATTAAGTTGTGCACTGATAAATGTCAAGCTAACAGAGAAAGAACTTAAATAGTCACTTTCAGGATTTTAGAAGCTCCCCAAAGCCCCAAAGTTTCAAAGGACAGGAATAGTGGAGTGGCAGGACAAGGAAGCTATTCTTGTAGGGAAGGACACCAGCTGGGATTGTCTGGTGCCCAGGATGCAGCCAGCATTGTCTGCTTTTTATCCATTTTCTCTTCATCTCCCTATAATAGACTTTAGACCATAATCTTATCTATTTTGAATCAGGATGTTGCTCTGTTGGTCAACAAATGTTCAAAACACATCCCATCCCTCCCATTTATTAGCCATCAGTTGTAGGAGTTGTTCCTGCTGGTTCTGAAAATGTGGCCTCACAAGTTCTTACTTCCCTTTGATTCTTCTGGTCACTCCCTCAGTGGGTCAGAGTGGACTGGAAGACATGTATTTATCATCTCACCTCTAAGTCAGGGGCACACACACACTCCCTGTTCTCAAATTACAAAAACCTATATTCCTGATGGTATCTTTAAAAAAAACCTCACTTCTGCACTCTGGTTTCTCTTTTTTAATATAAAACAGGAAATTTGGATGAGTTACTCTACTTGCTTAGAAAGCACAGGAGGCCTGTTGCTGCATTGGGGTTTTCTGGGCCTTGAATCAATGAGGGACAAATCACAGATTCAATGGAAGGCCACATATGGAAGACTCGATATCTGACTAAAGGAAACCTCAAGGTTGTTCATCCTCACCTCACAGTAGCAAAACAGAAATAGAAATGACTTTTCAAAAGAAGGGATATAGGATGTCCAGCTTTTTGAGCTAGCCTTTAGATATTTTTTCTTATCCAACCTATTTCCTTTATAAAATATAACCTTATGGAGCAGAAGCATTGGAGAAGATTGAAATACAATTGCAGTTTCTCTCCCTCCACAGTTTTGAAGTTTAAAGATCGTGATTTTTTTTTTTAAACAAAAGCTATGACCTTCTAAAAGCTAGACACAAGCTACCAAGGACATATGAACCTTGTTAGTAAAATGTGGGATCTTAAATCTCACTTGTCTCTGAGGTTCCTTCCCAGGTTTTAGGCTTTCTTCTTTGGAGTGACTTGATCTTTTGGTCATTTGCTGGCAGACCTGAGTTTAGAATTAAGATCACCTGACATTTAACTTAATACTGCTCTGCCCCTTGCAATCCTTAATATATGCTTATAGTCCTAATGTTTTGAGCTCAGCCCCTGCAAGACCAAGATAATTATTTTCATCCATAGGGAAAAAAGAAGATTTTTTTCCCTAGCATCATAGTACACATCTGTGCCCTTGACCAGATCTGACATTTCAGGGTGTTGGTTGAGAGAGGGGATGGGGGACAGCATGAGACAGGGTTTGACTCTCTATAGCTCAAATCCACCACACAAGAATAGATCTCATCCACCCCCCATCCCGCCCAGACCCCAAATCCCCCTTTGCATGAGAGACACACATTTTGATTTTTTTTTCTGTCACTCTGGATCTTCTGACCTCAATCAATAACTTCTATACCATAGAAAGGCAGAGGGTTCCCCTGCTGAAATACAAAAACTGGGAGAGAAATTCACTTAACACTAAGAGAAATAGAGAAAACAGTTTGCTTTTCTCTTTATAGACTCCACAGAATTATGCAACAAAATAAAACCCAAAAGCATAAGGGCAAACCATAGTCTTTTTTTTTTTTTTTTGAGTTTCAGGAAAGAGGAAAGAAAATAGCCTGGCTGGTCTTATTCTAATGAATTGAGCTGGGGTATTTATAGGTTTGTACCTTTAACCAAGGAAAAGAAACCAAAGAACTGGCTAAGGCATGCTGAGAATTTTCTGTGGGTTAGACACTGGTTTCTATGTGATTGAAGCTCCACAGTCCCTTTAGGAAGCATGTGCTATCTTTTTTTTTTTTTTAATGTATACTGGGGACTAAACCCAGGAGCAGTCAACCACTGAGCCACATCCCCAGCCCTATCTTGTATTTTATTTAGAGACAGGGTCTCCCTGAGTTGCTTAGTGCCTCGCTGTTGCTGAGGCTGGTTTTGAATTTGCAATCCTCCTGCCTCAGCCTCCTAAGCCACTGGGATTACAGGCATGTGCCACAGTGACCAGCAGTTGTGCTACCATTTTATAGAGGGGGAATCTGAGGGTCAGAAAGGTGAGTCCATTTGTCCATGGTCACACAACTAGTAAGTAGTGGAGCCATGCCATAAGTTGGGTGGTCTAAACTCCAGACCCTTACCCAGGATGCACTACAGCCTCTTAACCACAAAGAAATATGCCCCTAACACATTTTTGAAATCTTCAATAAGCCACCTCCTTTTTCCCCCTGCATGTATAAATAGGGATAGACACCCCAATTCACATATTTAATCATCTCTTCCTCCTCCGAAACAATCTTTACCGAGTGTTTGGAAAGGACCACTTAAATCCATAGCCCAAGAAAAATGTATCTTTGTGATTAATATGTGCTAAAATGAGGAGTGACATGGTAATAAAATGGAAAGGTTTGGGGGCCTTTGGGGAAATCCATCTGACTGCAGGCTGTGGTTCCAGTAATGAGGCTGCTATTTGGCGGTCATGGAGGGAATGTTTTCTGACGCAGGTAGAATGATTAACAAGGTGAAAATATCTGCCTGGAGGGAGGAGGGGCAGAGGGGAGCTGCCTGTGGGAAAATGGCTCAGGCTGGGGGACTGTGGGCCTTTGCCTCTTCCTTTTCAGGAGCCCAGTGAGTTTCAGCTTGGTTGGCTGGTTCTCCTTCCTGTCTTTTGCTGTCACACCAACTCATTCAGTGTATTTGTGGCGGAGGGGATGGAACAAGAACAGAGGAGAGGCAAGAATAAATTCAGAAATGGGTTTGCTGGATCTATTTTGTAGATGGTCTAGTTTAAGTCAATATTGACCTGTTGGGCTAACTTGGCAAGTGGAGCCATGCTAGATATAGGATCCTGGGGTGCCATTGGCAGGGGGTGGTGACTGTGATTATATATGGCCAGAGGGCTCAAGAGTACACAAACCCTGCTTTTGCCCAGTTATTCCTCTTTCCATAAGCTTTATGGAAAAGATACATACAAAACATTATTATTAGATGGGTTTGACTTTACATCTCAAAGTATTGTGAACTTCTGAGCCCCTCCCCTTACATCCTGGGAATAAAATTCTGAAACTACCTAAACTCAGGGTTCAAGGGATTAATTGATTACAGCAAAAGCTGTGCCCTCTGAACCTGGCTGCAACCAAATAAAACTGTTTCCTGCTGTCTTCAGTGCCTTGCCTCGTCTGTCCCTGCAACATGGAGGGACTGGACCAGGTGTTTCCTCTTATTCAGGCCAGAGGCCATCCAGGGGGAAAGTGAAAGGAGTCCAAATGGTCCTTTTTTTCCCCTCCAAATTTAGGCACCTGTCAGTTCAATGCTAGAAAAACTTACCCTGTTTATAGAGAAAGGAGCAGAGAAGAGAGGGATGGGAAGGTGGCACCCTTCTCCTCCTGTCTTCTCAGGGATTTCAGGCAGAACAAAGCTCAGACCTGGCTGCAAGGTCAGAGTAAGACAAAACATTCAGGGCTGTGGATATGGCTGGGCAGTTGCCCCAGGAAGTGTTGCAAAGTCTATGTGTCTCCTTAAGAACACCAGCCCTAAGCAAAGCAGCCTGATCAGTAGATCAGGACTCTCTGACCAACCAGATGGGGTGGGTAGGTGTGTGTTTATGTAGAGGGGCTCCTGTTTTCCATCCTAATTTGTCTTTTTTTTTTTTTTTGGTGGGGGGTACCAGAGATTGAACTCAGGGGCACTCGAACACTGAGCCACATCCCCAGCCCTATTTTGTATTTTATTTAGAGACAGGGTCTCACTGAGTTGCTTTGTGCCTCGCTTTTCCTGAAGTCGGCTTTAAACTTGGGATCCTCCTGCCTCAACCTCCTGAGACGCTGGGATTACAGGAATTTGCCACTGCTGCCGGCCCTAATTCGTCCTTGAATGGAGTCATGGAGGCACCTCGGAGACTCACAGGCGCAAATATTCCTGACACTCCTATCGTCTCTTCCTCCCCACGTGAAGCATCTTCACAGACTGCTGTCCCAATTCCGTCTTTCTGGATGGATGCAGGGTTTCACCCCAACAGTCTCTTCTATATTCACTGTCAGAATAATTTTCCCCAAGCACGACTCTCATCATGTGCCCACGTGCTCCAAAACACTCTGTGGATCTCACTGTGCCGAGCTGGAGTGGGCAGCAGTCTGGCCCACTTCCTGTTTTTTATAAATAAAGTTTTATTGTAACACAACTGTACTTATTCATTTACATATTGCCTACTATTTTTATGCTGCACACACAGAGATGAGTGGTTGTGACAGAGAATGTATGGTTTGCAAAGCCTAGATTATTTATAATAATTTTAAAAGTTTGATAAATCCTAGTTTAGAAAAAAAAATACCCAAACACCTATTTAAGGCATTTGTGTTCCTTGTCCATTCAATCTCAAATAATAATTCTTGTCTTATATACCTCTGCTCCCCTTCAGGTACCTCACGTCCCAGTGAAGGCAACCCCTTACTTCATACCATTTTCAGTTGTTTTTATACTTTTGTTGAGTATAATATTCATTTAGAAAAGTACCACTGTTCTAAGTATATACCTTGATGTACTTCTGCCATATGAATATATCCTTATAACTGACACCCAAATTAAGAAACAGAACATTTTTCTACCCCAGAAGTCCTCTTCGTGTTCCTTTCTGTCTCGATTTCTAACAGTGTAGATGAGTTTGAGTTCTTTGTAAGCTCAATATTGAGTTCAAGATTTTTAAATTTGCTACAATTGGTTATACATGATAGCAGAATACATTTTGATTCATTGCACACAAATAGAGCACAACTTTTTATTTCTCTGGTTATACACAACACAGAGTCACACCATTTGTGCAAACATACATGTACAAAGGGTAATGTCCATCTCATTCCACCATTTTTTCCACCCCTATACCCCCTCCCCTCCCCTCAATCTAAAGTTACTCATTCTTCTCTTGCCCCCCAGCCCATTATGGATCAGCATCCACATACCAGAGAAAACATTTGGCCTTTGTTTTTTGGGGACTTACTTATTTCATTTAGCATGATATCCTCCAACTCCATCCATTTACCTGAAAATGCCATAATTCATTCTTCTTTAAGGCTAATATTCCATTGTGTATATATACCACAGTTTCTTTATCCATTAATCTATTGAAGGGCATCCAGGTTGGTTCCACAGTTTAGCTATTGTGAATTGTGAGCTCAATATTTTGTTTGGCTTCTTTTGTTCAATATCATGTTTGTGGAAGTCATGTCATTGTGTGTAGTTGTGGTTGTCTCCATTCTCTGTGGAATACCATTTTATGTGCCATTCTATCCACTGGTATTTGCACAGTAGTTTGGGGTTATGATTATAGCATTATGAATAATACTGGTATAAATATCACTTTACATGTTTTAAATTGATGAATGTATGTCTTTCTGTTAGGTTAAAACCTTGGGTGTATCATTCCTGGGTTGTAGGGTAGAAACCACCAAATCATTTCCCAGGGTATTTATACCATCAGGAGCACTTGGGAGCTCCATTTGCTGCTCAGTATTTGGGTCTTTATTGATGGTGATTTTTTTTTTTTACATTTTAGCAGTTTTGGTTAGATATATTGTAGAATCACATTACAGTTCAAATTTGCATTCTCTTAATCTCTAAGAGGTAGAGCATCATGTCATAAATTGGAAATCAGTTTTTGTGATATGCTGGTTAAATATTTGCCTTTTTCATATCAGATTATCTATATTTTCATATTTATTTGTATAAATACTTTATATACTTTAGGTAGGAGTCTTCTTGGATGTGTGTTGTAAGTATCATCTCTTACTCTTTGGGTTGCCTTTTCAATCAGGGTTTGATTAATGAAGAGTTTCTATATATTTTTCTTTGTGGTTAACACTTTTGATTCTTATTTAAGAGGTTTTTTCATCTTAAAAAAATTTGAAGATATTCTCATTGATTTTTCTTCTATAAGCTTTACTGGGTTTTTCTTACCTTCAGATTTTAAATCTATCAGGAAATGATTTTGTGTATAAATATATACATGTGTGGCATAAGTAAGAAGCCTAGAGTTTTTCTCTATATGGATATCCAATTGATACAACCTTTTTAAATTAAAAAGTCCTTTCCTCACTAAATTGCTATGTCACCATTATTTTCTCAAATTGTACAAATATTGTGCAAGAAAATCACTATATTAAAAGAGCATAACATTTACAGTAGTATCCTGCTAAGTGAAGAAAGCCAGTCCCCAAAAAACAAAGGTTGAATGGTTTTTCTGATAGGTGGAAGCTAACCCACAATTAGGAGAGAAGAATAGAAGTTCACTGGATTAGACAATGGGAAATGGAGGGAAGGGAGGAAGAATAACAAAAAGGAAAAACAGTGGAATGAATCTGACATAATTTGCCCAATTACACATATGAAAACAACATAGTGAATCACACCACCATGTACATCCATAAGATTGGAACTCTAACTAGAATAAGATGTATTCCATGCTTGTATAATTATATCACAGTGGATTCTGCTGTCATGTATAACTATTAAAGAATCAATAAATTAAAAAAAACTTCAAAATTACTAGGAATAAATATAAAAAGTTATATAACCCTCTACACAAAAATCTATAAAATATTACCAAGAAAAACAGAAGGTAAAAATTATAATATATATGAGTGTGTATGTGTGTGTATATACATACACATGCATATGCAAATGAATAGGCCATAGTTTATATGTAGTACAGAATATATACTGTAATGTACAGGTGTGTTGTGTATGTATGTGTGTGTTTTTGTGTATGTGTATATAATTTTCCATTTCTTTATGACGGGTCTTGAAATATGGCAGCATATATTCTTTATCAAGACGACCTTGGCTAGTTTTACCACTTCTTGTTTGTTTTTGAGATGAGGTCTGACTATGTTGCCCAGCCTTGGCCTCAAACTCCTTGGCTTAAAGATCATCCTTCCTCAGTTTCCAAATAGCTAGGTAGCCTTGGCATTTTAATTTCTCATGCAAATTTTATGATTATGTTTTCAGTTTGCATAAAAAATCTTATGGGCTTTCAACTGGAAAAATCTTAGAAATTATAGGTGAGTCTGGGAAGAATTGGCATATTTTAATATGCCAAGATTTCTAATCCATAAACATTTACCTCTGTTTTATTTAGATAATCTTCTGGTTTGATCAATAGTTTTGAAATTTTTAGTGTGGAGGTTTATTGATATTTAACATTGTAACATTTATTCCTAAGAATTGGATGGGTTTTGATGCTATTATAAACATTAGACTCAAATTTAACTTTTCTAATTTCTAGTGTTATTAGTATATGAAAATACAACTAGTTTTTATAGCCTGCCCTTATATCTAGTCAACTTGCTTACTTAAAAATTCAAATGGTTTATCTAGGGATTCTTTTGAAAGTTCAGTCATGTTGTTTATTAAAATGACAGTTTTACTTCTGCTATTTATTTTTCTCTCCTTACGTCTTCTATTTCTTTTCTTGCTCTGTTACCCAACTAGGAAAAATCCAGCCTTGATATGAGTAGTGATGATATGTAGTTCCTTTCTCTTGAGCTTGGGGTGGCATTCAGCCCTACATGACTTATCTCATTGATTTGGTCTCCACCTGAATAAAAGGAATTAATGGGATAGTAACTGTTTGCCAAGGTCTTTTATGGCTGGAAAGAAACATATGTGTATCTCTCATTTTGATTTTTTGGAATTCTTCAACTATTTTGTGGAGGATCAAAATCTACTCATGAGATTTGCTGGGTAAAGTGAGTATATAGCTCTTTCCTGGATATATAAAACATCATTAAATGATAACTAGTGTCTATTGAATATTCATTATCTGTTGAATATTTATTTATTGACTTTGTTTGCATTCACTTATTTAATGGTACTGACAATCCTATAAAGTAGCTGTCAGTATTTCTTTCATATACATGTGTACCCTGGAGATTGGAAATTACCAACCTGCTTCACATCATCTAGTTATAAGTAACAGAACTGAGTTTTGAAGCCAGGCCATTCCACTCCAAAGCCCTTAACCACTGTGAAGTGCTGATTCTCTGCCACTGAGTTAAAATTTATCTCCTTATACATTCTTTGTGGCCACACAGTATAAGCTTGCTGTCCCTTTCTGATGAAAGCCTTGTAGTTGTTTGAAGATAGCTTTGATCAGCCTTCTTAGCATTCTCCAGATTAAACATTGCTAGTTTCTGTCATGCCTTGCATGACAAGGATTAAAATTTTCCTTTTCCAGTTATCAGTTTTCTTCCCAAAGCTCATTTCCAAGCACGGTATTCGGACTGGGATTGGAGTGCTAAAGAGCTTTGCTTGAATGATGTAAACCATGCAGTTGAACTTATACCCTTTGTAAATGTGATTCTTATACTCTTTTAAATGCATTTTTATGTTGAAATAACTCAGTATAAATTTTTGAGTTCAAAGATTTCATTCCCATTTTAGCACAGCCATTTACAAAGCTACATGACCTTGGGCAAGTCCCTAGCTATCCTCAAGCTTCCATTTTCTTCTTTTAACACATGGGACCATCATTCCTACTCTGCTTCCCCCTCAGAGAATAATGCAGGACTCATTTGAGATAATGGATGGGAATATTGTTTGCAAACTCTAAAGAGCTCTATCAATGTCAAGTATTTTTAGCAAACACGTCATGGTGTTGACACATACTGGGTATCTGTACAAAGTGGAGCTGAATGCAGCCCTAAAGAAAGTGAACAAAAGAGAATGTGGTGGTGTTCAGCGCACATAATGAATTGCTAGTTGGGTTGCATAGGGGAAAAGGAGGGAGGGTGGTAGAGTTAACCTCAGAAAAGGAGGACATATGGACCTGAATGTTCAGCTGAGATTTTGGAAAAGCTTCCATGGTCTATAGGATCCAAGGGGACCAGGAAATCATAACCAGATTCAGTGATCCAAAATGCTGAATTGGGTATTTTTCTAACACTGAAATCAGGAGGCAGAGCCATTCCCTGCCACCCTCTCTCCATCCCACAAGGCTAATTATTATAAAAATTCTCTGTCATTGCTCTGCAATGGTCCACAGCCTAACTAATTTAAAAATGCAAATGAATGTTAAATTACAGTCTGCTTGTTTCCTGCCTATGTACCCGGAGATGGTAGGCATTGTTTCTATAGCCGGAAATCAATCTTGGGCACCCTGGGTGACTTGATAATGGCTCTTGGCATCATTGCTGATGTCACAAAATGCGCAGCTGATGGTGGACTTCAGCAGCACTGTGGGCTATCAATCTTAGACCTGTCTCAGCTTCCACAGCAGCATACTGCAGCACCATGTTATCTCTCCAGAAATTCCAGGGCCCTCCCTCTGCCATCTGTTGGATCCAGGAGAGGCTGAGGGATGAGCCTGCATGGAGGGGTTGGACAGCTCTGTCTCAACAGCCACCCCTCCCAGCTGTGAGCTTTGAGTCTCTAAGCCTATTTGGTGATTATGATAATGATGAGGAACGGAGTTCTGGTCGTCAATTGATCCTTTGTGTGTTTTGCAGTGCAATCCTGGAACCCAGGGTGCTTTAAACATACAGATTCCTGGGTCCTTTCTTGAACATACTGAATTGCACCACAGCAATGTAATTTTCAAAAACAAGTCTCCCAGGTGATTCTTATGCATATTAATATTGGGGAAATTACTGTCTTATATGGTAAAATAATAGTCTACAGAGGCTAAAAGAAGCCCTAGAAACCTTCCAGTCCAGTGATGTTCAAACTTACATCAGAATCACTTTTAAAGCTGTCAGTGCTGGAGGCCTTACCCCACATGATGTCTCTGGCATTGGGACCAGGCTGTCAGTATTTCTTTAAAGCTCCCCAGTTGATTACAACCTACAACCAAGTTGGGAATCACTGCAGCAGTCTAAACCATCAGTTTTCAAGTTGGGAACAATGTGGCGTGCTGAGGTACTGTCCGTTGGGCTCTTAAAAACCCAAGAAAGTCAGTGGCTCAGACAGGATGAGTACCCGGGTTCCTTACTGCCCATCTGTGCTCCTTCTACCATACAGATTTGTTTCTCTTTATTAAACCATTGGCAAGCCCTGTCCCTGTGTTTTTATTTTATCTTGTAGAAAATAAAATGGTACCCAATGGTTTGATTTTTTAATAAGCTAGAGAGTATTCCTGTTCTCTCAACGGAGACTTCCTAGAGCTGGTGACCCTGGATTTAAGATGTAGCCTAAAGTCCAGCCCAAGCTGTAGATACACTCTCACTTTACCTCAAGTTCAAGTGAAGCCTCTTGTCATCTGGAGGCTTACTGGGAACCAGACTTCAGGCTTGGGCATTAGTCCTGCATGTGTGATCCCAAGCAAGCTGCTAAAACCTCTGGGCACCTATTTCCTTCCCTTAGACACAGTGCACATCCCCAGACCAAAGAGCTATGAGAAGAATGGGATTGTTTTTCAATGCCATAGCCTAGTACTAAGCACAAAGTGGATGTCTGGTAAATACTGGAAGAAATGAATTAATTAAGCAGTGCAAGCATAAACATTATGTCATTTCCCCTAGTTTATTTTTTCCCAAAGTGATTTACACATTAAATCTTTTTTCAAAAGATTTGCCTGCAGTGAAAATGTCTGTATAATGTTTCTATTTTTAGCCTTAGTGACTGGCATAGTGATATCTCTAACTTATGTTTTCTACTACAAAATGTTGGTGAGAAAAATAACTTGTACTATGCCTTATAATATTTTTCTGCAAATTTACTCTTTATAGAATTTAATATACCAGAATTTCCTTAAGATAAGTACTTATACTGATCATATCCTTATTACCTCTATTTTTTTTCTTTATTTTTCAGTGCTGGTGATTGAACCCAGGACCTCATGCATACTAGGCAAGTATTCTACCACTGAGCTATACCACCAGCTTAATTACATCTTTATTAACCCTAATGTTTGTTTTGTTTTGTTTTTATTTTTAACAGTGTGTAAAAAAAAAGTGGGAAAGAAACGTAAAGGACCGGAAATATTCTAAACCAGTGATAATGTCACTGATGTGTATCATTTAGATCGGAGCTAAACTTCTAGACTTCCTAACTTAATGATGTTATCTTTCATTTAGAAAGATCATTTGATATTATCAGATATCAAATATACCTTGAATTATGCTTTCATAACTTCTTACCTATCAGTTCTAACATACTCATTTGATAGCTCTTGGACCATACAAATTCCCAGTTCACAATCTGGATTAAAAGTCAGTGGGGGGCTGAGGTTGTGGCTTAGTGGTAGAGTGCTTGCCTAGCATGTGTGAGGCACTGGGTTCGATTCACCACATATAAATTAATAAATAAATAAAGGTCCATAAACAACTAAAAAGTATTTTTAAAAAAGTCAGTGGGTATAATGAGGACATGGTGTAGACATTGATTGACAGGGGTTTACTGATATGAGCTGGGTGCCGTCCTTCATGCTGGGGTTCCTTATTGTCTTGCAAGACACACTTTCTGCCCTGTTGGCATGCACAGTCTGGCAGGGGAGATGGGCATTGCTCAAACTAGCAACAAGTTGCTGAATGATCATGGACATGGGGAGGGTTGTGAAGATGGAGTGCAGCTCTGTAAGTGTGTGTAGCAGACACACAGTCAGAACCTCAGACTTAGGCCAGAGGTTCATCACTCACAAGGCAATGGTGACTGAGCTGATATAGGAAAGAGAAGTAAGAGCTGCTGCATGCACTGGAGCAGGGACATGGTTCCAGCAGAAGGAGCAGTATTTACACAGACCCCCTAGGAGTCATGAATCTGGTGAGTTGGAGAAGCTGAAGTGGCATTTTCAGCTGGACAGAGACAGGCTAAGTTGTGCGTTATGGTAGTGAAAAGTCACTCTCTGATTGCAATTAGGGGATCAGTGTATATGAACTTGACTTCATGTTAAGTTTGTGACCTGAATTTGGTCTTAGTCTATGCTCTGGAAAGGGGTTAGTCTGTGGCCAGCATTATAAGCAAGTTTGAGGACAATCATTAATTTCTTTTTTAAAAAATATTTATTTTTTAGTTTTAGGTGGACACAATATCTATTTTATTTATATATGGTCTAGAGGATCAAACCCAGCGCCTTATGCATGCTAGGTGAGCACTTTACCACTGAGCCACAACCCCAGCCCTCAATCATTAATTTCTTTCGCAGACACTTTCTTGAGTTTCTACTATGTGAGAGGCAACTTAGACTGGGCAAAGGGAAGGGAGTAAAAGCCAGTTTTGCATTGTGGTTAAACCAGTCAGCTGTGAACAGACAACTGTGGGATTGCAGCCAGGCCATGAAATGTGAGTGTTTATTCTCATTGCTTAATTTCTCTAAATTTCCGCTTTCTCAGCCATCCACTGGGGGATGATGACAAGCCTTTGCATAGTATGGCTGTGAGCATCAAATGAGTTAGAGGGTAGAAAATACTTGGATTCATTCTGGAGATGTCTCTAATTAATATCAGCTATAAGGATATAAGATGGAAAATATAAGAAAATTTAATCTTTGTTTCTAATTCTGGGTTTGAACAGAAAACTCCTGAAGCATCCTAGGGGACAGTTGAAGGGATGAGTGGAGGTTTCCTGGCAGCTGCATCATCCACCCAAGAGACTCAACTGGCACCGCCCTTGTCCCTTTAGACAACTTGCTGCTGACTGGGATGGTGGCGGTGGGCCAGTTACTGAGTTTAAATAGAATTTTCTGTGCAAATTGACATAGCAATCACATTACCAAATGGCTGTGTTTATCTTTCCAAATAAAAGACAGATTTTAAGTACATTATACCAATGTAATTGAAAATCAGAAGCAAATGAGTGGGTGTGGCATAACTTCTACACTAATGTGAGATTCCACTCTCCTGACCTGTTAGGTATAGCAGGAGGGAGAAGGGATGCTTGCAGTGTCCCTGTGCTCAGAACTGGTAAGGTGAGCTGAAATCCTGGAATGATAGTGCCTTGCCATTTGGGAAACTTGAAGCCAGCAGGTTTTCTCTGGAGATATAAATATAGCAACATGGATTTCAATTAGAATTCTGCTATCCCCATGATAGAGTCCTTTTCATCCTTCCTCAGGGGTGCTGCTTGGGTAATCAAACCCTCATGGTGCAAGCTGCAGGCTGCAGGTGGCTTTGTTTAACCCAAGCTTAACTGCCAAAGCTCTGGGAGACAAACTTACCTGCCTGAAATCCATGTATCACGTCCTGTTGGAGCTGCGTGTGGGGAATTGCAATGCCTCTGTGTTGTGCAAGAGGCTGCCTTAAAATACAAAACTGGGAACCTTTACAGGAGGTTTCAGGACAGGTTTGTTGGCTAGTTAGCCATCTGGTATTCCTTCCTTCCTTCCCTCCCTCCCTCCTTTCTTTTCTTTTTCCTTTGTGTGGCTTTAGTAGCTTGCACTGATGAGTAGCAGCAAGGGAAGTGGAGGTAGGCGTCCATTGCTTCTTCCTTCATCACTCCCAAGTAAGTCATGACCAATTACAATAATAATATTTTTATTGGATAATTATTTATTGGATAATAAATAATACTAATTTAATGTGGACTGAGATAGTTTTTCAATCTTAAAAATGTGAAAGAGAACATCTTTGCTAAAACTTCACTATTTAAAAAGCATTACTCATGCATATTATAATTTGGATCTTAAATGTTCTCTAAAAGTTTACGCATTGAAGGCTTGGTCACTATTGTGGCATTGATCAGATGTGCAGCCTTTAGGAGGTGAATGGATCATGAGGGCTCTGACCACATAAATGGATTAATCCATTTATGGATTCATACCTTAATGGGCTATTTGGAGGTAGTGAAAATTTTAGGAAGTGGGGCTCATTTGAAGGGTATATTTTGTGTCAGTTCCTTTGTCTTTCTTTTTGCTTCTGGCTGGCACAGGTGAGCAGCTTTGCTTCACCACATGCCTCCAACTATGATGTTCTGCCTCACCACAGGCACAGAAAGAGCAGAGCCAAATGACCATGGGCTGAACCCTCTGAAACAGTGAACCAAAATAAATCTTTTTAAAGTTGATTTCTCTCAGGTATTTTATTACAGCAAGGAAAAGCTAACTGACATAATGCACGATTATCTAGATCAGAAGAAGATAGTTTGAGACAAGTACTAGTGCAGATTTCTACCCTAAATCTTTCCAGTATAATTTCCCTCACTAATACCTGTTCATCTTGTTTTCTTATTAATAGTATCCTATGGCTAACTTCTTAGCATGGGGAAGGGGGTCCAGCTCTGTCTGGAGATATGGATTGTTCTCAAATCCAGGCATAAAATAGGTAGAAAAATGAGTATCTGCGATAGAAAATTGGTAACAGTGTGCAGTCCTCACCGAACGGATAATAGAATTTTGCTTGTAGGATATTGGCAACCAAGTATTAGTCACAGAATATTGACCATGAGGTTTCAATAACAATTGTTTAGAGATTCTCATCTCTGGGATTTTCTTTTAAAACTTTCACTTGGGTGAATTCTTAGACCAAATTATTGATAGGGAGGCAAAATTTGCCTCAGATGCATCTAGATTTCCCTGTCATTTCTACCTTGAGTTGCAATTCTGCTCCTCGATATCCTCATTTAATAACAAAGTGGCCTAGAGAATCAAGTGTCCTTTTATTGGAGAACACATTACAGTGCCATAGTGGTCAAGATGAGATCCAACTCTCTCAGCTCAATGTCTGTGGTACTCAAAGAAGCAACTAAAAAAAAAAAAATATGGGTGTCATCGTCAGTGCTATGGGCTGGGTGCCCTCACTTAGCACAGAGATACAGAAGGGAATGTTTCCTTTTTTCTTCGGAGAAATGCAATGGTAATAAAATGTGGATCGGGTCCTTATTCTGAGCACTTCTGAACAGGGTGGCCCTCCCTCTTTGGGCTCCCTTTTGCTCAACTGTAGATCAGAAGTGAGGCCAGATGGTTTCTAAGATTTCAATGAGGTGAAAAGGGGCTTGGAGTCGTGAGGCTTGGGTTTGAGCCTGCCTTCCTTACTGATTAGGTGAGTCCTTTCTCTTCTCTGGGCCTCAGCTTCCTACTAGAGGAGAGTGTTGGGATAAGGAGTCTTTAAGATCCCTCTCAGTTTTGAAGACCCATCTAGCAGGCAGGCAGTGGTCACATTGTGGCCCCTGTAACACACTGACAGAGGCCCTGGGAACAGAATTAGTTTCAGAGGATGCTTCTCCTGGTGGACACTCTCTCCTCCATCTCCTTGGACCACTTCTGGCATTCTCAGAGGTTCAGGCCATGCTATTGAGTATTGAAGAGCAAATGCAGACACGTGGAATGGCATTGGGAATACTATTTTTGCCTACACTGAAGGATGTTTTGAAACTACCACATTCAGCAGGAGATGAAGGAAGTATGTACAGAAGGAAGTTAAAATGATGGCAACTTATTTCAATAGTACTGTGATGAGAAAGGTTTGGGATGGAATGACAAGTTCATGGTCCATCAGGGTGAGTTGGGACAATAATTAAGGGAATTTTATCTTGATTTACTCATATCAATAGGGGTAGGGTTGGCTATATGTCCATGAAGGAGGGAGGGAGCTGTGACCAACATGTAACCCTGGATGTGGGGTTTAGTTTTACTTGGAAGGAAGTATCAACATAGTGGGGGACATGCAGAGAGGTGACTAAGAAGGGTAATGGGTTAAAAACATAGGTGGTATAAATAGAGTTTTCTGGGGTGATGGGTATTAAGCTAAAGGGTTTGGAGGGAGACCTGGTAATAAGGAATTATCATGTGACTGCTAAAAGGAGAAGGGGAAGATGTATGTCCTTCCACATCAAACAAAGGTCAGTTGAGACAAACACTGGGATAGGGAGATCTTTCAGAATTGCACAACAGTGGGAAGCCTTTTTTCAGGAAGCAATGATCCCTTATCACTCTGGGTGCTCAAGTAGAAACTGGGAGGTCTATCTTCAGAGATGCCATACTGAGTGGGAGGTTTAGCAAGGTAACCCTCCCCAGTCCTGTTAGGCTATGGTGGATGCATTGTTAGGGTGAAACCCCCAAGTTCAAGTTGTGGTTCCTCTGCTATCTTGCCATGTGAACTTGACTGCATCATTTAACTTTTCTGAATTTCAGTTTACTCATCTGCAAAATGGAGACGATCATACCTGTCCAACAGAATCCTCTTAATAGTAAGACTGGAGAAGCCTGTGAGGATAGAATAATGCTCTGAGGAACAGGACAGACTGTGTGTAAATGTCTCCTTATCCCAACACTCTCCTCTGGTAGGAAGCTGAGGCCCAGAGAAGAGAAAGGACATAATCAGTAAGGAAGGCAGGCTCAAACCCAAGCCTCATGACTCCAAGCCCCAGCTGTCCTCTCACCTGTCTTCATCTTGGTGATGAAAGTTGGAGACTCAAAAGTTAGACTGCTTGAGTGCCAACTCTGCTAACCCATGGGTATGTGATCTTTGGCAGGATACTAAATTTATTGAGCCTCAGTTTACCAGTCTCAATAAAGGGAGTCATCAGGATAATATTGATTTCAGGCTTGCATTGCAAGGATTAGAACCTTAAGTATACAAAATAATTTTCATGTGGCCTGGTGCAGAGGATGCTCCCTGCAAGCCTTTGCCATCCTCTCCATCACCATCATCGTCAGGGAAGCATTTATCTCTCTTGCAATAGATTGTGACACCAGATGTCTGAGTTGTCTTTTAAATGCCTCTTGGAGGGACCTCGCCATCTCTGAATGTCCAAGGCAGCTAAAAGCAGAGAATGCTCATCTAGATCCCACAAGGGAGAGCTAAGCACAGTTTTACCAAAGTTTGTCAATTTGGCGACCCCAAATGTTTTCTTTTATTTGGAAGCTCATAGTATTCCATCATAAATGTTTCATAATTGCCTCATGAATTATTCACCTGCAACTTAATAACCTTAAATTTTATGGGATTATGGTTTTATGGGAGAAAAACATTACCAACCTGGGGCCCAGCTGTGAAGAGAAAGTGCTGACATTACCAATTCATTTTCACTATGCAGTTGATGACTTTTTTTGTTATCTATGAAATATAGAATATTAATAAAAGAGCAAATAAAAAACCAAAATAAGAGGTAAAAAATCCTTACATTGCTCTTTTGAAAATACTTAATCTCAAAGCTGTGTTTGCAATATTTTTTTTTCCAATTGCCAAGAAGCTGATCCAGCTTTGTTATAGTTGGTGTCACTCTTTGGTAAAACCCAAGAAAAATTATTTGTTTTCCTACCTGATCTTTGACTTTCCTATACATTTATCCCTGACTCCATTATTTCTTTAAGTTTGTATCCATTAGTGATTTTGAAATTAGGATCACCATTCTCACCATGCTAGACTGTCGGTGTTAGTTTTGGATGCCTTTGTGACGTCTAAGGAGTTTTGAAATATAGAGAAAAGAACAATGATCAGAAGAATGAGTCTAGGCTGTCATTTAATTGATGCCTATACATAGCAGTTCAGTTAAACTCCTTCAGCCTTGGTTTCTTTCTAATGGATGAGTCAGTCTTTGTAAGAACAAGTCACTGTATACATGTCAGCTAAACTAGTCCAGCAACACAGGTCAGGGGAGGCCATGATGTTGGTAATGCTGAGCCTCATGGAAGGATGAGCAGGCCACTCCAAAGAGAAAGCTAGTTCATTTCAGAGAGCTGGCAACAAAGTCACCTTCTTTACTTGGGCTTGAATCTTCACTGGGAACCCAAAACAAGGTTAAACTGACCTCTAAGGTTCAGGTAATACCTGTTCACCAACTGGTATCAAGACCAGCTTTTATTGAATCATAGGGTATGTGTGTACTTTGTAGAATCAAAGAACAGTTAAAATATAACTGAGATGATGAAAGGTCTGTCTTAATGTCCCTATTCTACAGATGAAAAAACCAAGACCTAGGGAGGAGAGTAAATTTAACCAACATTTCACAGTAGGTGAGTAGCAGAAGCCTGATTCTTTGGTATCTTAACTAAGCATTTGTCTGAACACAGATATACCATAAATATGCTATAGGTAGAGGCCCCTGGAATGGAGAGGAGGGAGTTACTGGTAGAAATGGAGATGCCGGGCAACGTGGGGGTAGAGGAAAGAGCTAAGAAAGTGGAGTTTGCTGTAGGCAAAGGAGCTCTACAAGCAAAGTTTGGGAATCAGTGGGGCGTTTTTTTTTTTTTTTTTTTTTTTTGGACCAGTTAGATCTGAGTCATCCAATTAAAACAGAAACAGGTGCCCCAGAGGCTGCACCTCCTGTTCTCCCTACAGTTTTCTCTGACTTCTAATAACGCTTTATTAAAATTCTCTGGGTCCTGATTAATTTTCCTGACTTTTTTCTTTCTTATTGCTCTCCCGGCCACAAGATAAGGACAGCGAGTACTCTAATGAATGGAGTGAACAGTTGGGCTCAACTCATTTGGTCTAAATGGCTTTCTCTTCTCTGCCTAGTGAAGCTTTGGGGATTTCTCCCCCAATGCCATTTTGGATGGATGAGGGAGACAACACCTGCTCATATGTGAGAAGTACCAAGAACTTGCCCTAAATCCTTATCTGCAAAAGGATTATATTGATTTGGTTACTGGAGGGTCCACCTGTCAGCAAAAAGGAGATAACTTGTATTTGCTGAGTACTTACTGTAGGATAAGCATTTTTTTTTCTAGGTGTCCTCTCTGGATTTTCTTCTCCTGTGTATCCTTCTAGCCCAGAGACTCCAAGACCTGTTTTCTCAAAAGCACTGTGAGCAACTTGAGGGCAGGTACTGTACCTTTATCATAGCTGCAGTCTTGGTGTGATGGTCAGCTCATAGCAAGTTCTCAGAAAGGAGGTGTTCAGTGGATGATTGCTGGTTGGTAAACAGGCTTCCTCATTCACTGCTTTCACCATCTTAACTTCCAGCCTATCCCTATTTTATAAATAACCAAAACAAAGCTCAAGGGACTTGACTAAGTCTCACATTTTAATATGCACAGAGCTGCATGACATGAAGACACCCATGCTCTTTCTACTGATTAAACATATTGCCCACTTCAAGGTGCAGCATCTTATCTCTAGGGATTTGCTAAATTTCAGCACAGATCCCAGTGAAGTGCAGTGTTTGGAAAATGTGTTTTGAACTTCACAGCAAATGAGATGATATACTATCAAGTTTGCCCTGTACTGGAATCATTATTATGAACCGAGAGGTGGCTTTAGATATGGCAAAAGAGGATAGTGATGGTTTATAAACTGGAGTCTGAAGAATTGTAATTGTTAGAAGGGAAGATAATTTGGGATCTTCCTTGTACAATATTGCAATTTTCTCCATCCCTACCAATGTTTACCTGAAATTATGGACCCAATTATTTTGATTCTTAGTGGTTATGGAGGTTGCCCTTGGATGAGCCGTGTTAGTTAATGAGGGGCTAAAGGCAGGAAGAAATGGAGAGGGCTAAATGACCTTTGCATGTAGAAAGAATCAGAGAAAACAGAAATAGGAAAAGAGCAGAAAGAGGCATGATTCCGGAAGATAAACCAGAGCCAAATGGAAGGCGGGGCAGGGGTGTTAAGGTTTGGATATGAGGTGTCCTCCAAAAGCTCATGTGTGAGACAATGCAAGAAGGTTTAGAGGAGAAATGACTGGGTCATAGCCTTAACTAAATCAGTAAGTTAATTCTTGATGGGATTAACTGAATGGTAACTGAAGTGGTAGGGTGTGTGGCTGGAGGAGGTGAGAATTGGGGTCTTTGGGATATGTTTTTGTATCTGGCAAGTGGAGATCTCTCTCTCTGCTTTCTGATCATCATGTAAACTGTTTCCCTCTGCCACACTCTTCCACCATGATGTTCTGCCTCACTTTGAGCCCTGAGGATTAGACCCTGCTTTCTAGAGCACCTGAATAAACTTTACCTCCCCTACCATTATTCTGGTTTGGCCCTTTTATAGTTACAGCAGAAAAAAAAAGACTAAATTAGGGATTTTAGTTTGGTGAGCCCACTTGAAGGTGGGCTTTAGGAGTGAGGTTTCCCTCTGAAAATATATGCAAAATTTTAAGACACGTATTTCAATTTCAGTAGAGAGAGGATGCATAGCTTTCATTTTAAAAAAAGAAGCAGTAATTTCAAAGATTAAGAGCCACTGATTGGGGATAAATAAAAACAAGTCAAAGAGTCTTGGTACCATAATGGGTGGGGTGGTGGGAATACATTTTTCAAAATTGGATTTGGAAGGTAGAACTATGGGCAAGGTATAGTAATTAGCATTTATTGATTATAAAACATTTATAATATTAATTTAAGACCACCTTCAGCATTATTCTATTCAACCCTCACAACAGTGGGTTGAAGGAGACTCTATTATCTCTTATAGTTGGGGATACAGAAGCATACATGTGGTAGTCATGAATATTGCCCGAAGTCACATGATTAGCAAATGGCAGAGCCATGATCAGAACTAAGCACTCTAACTCCAGAATTGGCTATCCCATTTATATACTCTATGAGTTTTTTTTAAAGAAAAGTGTGTATCAGGGGTGGGGGAAGGTCTAGCATTTTTGCATGTCTTCCTATGTCACCTGACTGTGACCCTAGGGATGCAACCCTCCCAAATGACCTGAGCTAACTCGCTGGGACAGGATCTTGCTGGATGAGGGCAGGGTTGGGCCAGATAACCAGCATGTGGGGTTGCATCCTCAGCAGCAGCAGCTGACAGGTCCTGAAGATTTGGGTGGCTGAAGGAGACTTCTGTTCATGGAGCAACTTGGAGGATCCTTCCATGAAGGGGCTTTCCAGAGCAGGACTAGTGGAGAGATGCAAAAGTTAAGAATCTACCAGTAGAATTTACCCAAAGAGAGCTTCAGGGATGCCTCCCCTGGAAACTTATCTGTTGCTTATGTAGGAGCGCAGACACTGGGGAGAGAGTGGGCTCTTCGCTAAACTCGCCCCTCATCTCTTGCCCCTGCTGCCCTTTGTCCTCAAGCAGGTAATGTCTGAGAGCTGCCTTTTCCTCTCTGTGAACCTGGAGCATGTGCCACTTGGTACCAACTCCAACCTCAAAAGGCTCTTGTGAGGGTTAAATGAAATAGCACATGTGCAGCTGCATATCATGTGTAATGAGCGTCCAGTGTATGGGAGCTGTTTATTTTCCTCTTACCCCAAGGGGGCTCTATTCCTATCATTTGCAGAAACATTCCTTGAGCCAAACAGGATTCTGTTCTCTTCTAGACTCTCTTCAATTCACTTTCTAACCGCTCTCTCCCATCAGAATGTGAATGTTGCTTCTCTCAATTCTACATAAACTCCTCTCCTTCAGGGAACCAGGGAGGAGTGTATTGGCCATCTCCAGTCAGTGGGGAGGAGGGGAGGGAAGGGAAGAGGGAGGGAGGGAAAGAGAGAAAATGATTGAAAAGAGAACGTCAGTATTATAGTATCCTGTAGCTGCCTGGTACCACCTCATGACAGGTGATTGTTAATTTTTTTAGGGATTTTGTGAGCTTGTTGACTTCACTTTGGCGGTTTGAAATTGGCCAAGGTGGGAGTATTTATACCACAGGAATTATCACATGTTATACACTAGAGCTTCTGTTTCCTTTTCTTTTTTCCCCTTCTTTTTAAAATTTATTTTAATTAGTTATACATGACAGTACAATGACTTTGATATATCATACATTTGAATCAGATAGGATATAATTTCTCATTTTTCTGAGTGTACTGATTTCTAAACCTTCTCCAGTACACCCCCAAGGGGCCCCACAGTTAGAAGGCATGCTGTGCGTCAGAGGCTGTTGTAAGAGTGTTGTGTCAGCCTTTTGAATGTAACATTATCATTTCCATTTGACAATGAGGAGACGGAGAAAGGGAGGCACCAGAGGTTCTGTAGCTGGTAATGACAGAATTGTGACACAAAGTCAGGCAGGCTCGCTTCCCAGTCTGCATTACAGTCAGCTCTGCTGCCCTCGGAGGCCTTGTGAGGACTCGGTAGCTTATGTAAGGAGCTGGGCACAGTATGTGTGCTTAGTAATGACTTGAACAATACTAGCTGTCATTTTTATATCAGTTTCTGAAGTTTTGTGAAATCATGAGAGCCCATTAAAGCAAGCTATGAATCCTTTGTTCCTAAAAGATGTGCAATGTGTATTCCCCACACACATATTATCAGGGGACCCATGCAGTCTTGGACATCCATCCGTTCTTACTCCACAGGGCCACATAGAGATCCATTAGGCAGTCTCAGTGGCCTGTACAGTCTTCCAGGGCTCTGAAGATAGGGAGCAAAATCCCTTAGTGTTTTATGTTTTTCCAGGTGAATCTCCCACATTTTTTCAACCCTTCTTCACGGACTTTTTGTGAACCCCTCCCAAGCCACTGACTGCCCTATGGGTGTGCTCCAGTTTGCTGTTTCTCACAGTGTGAAATCTAGAGTTCTATAGTTGAATCATCCTTCTTCCCACATCTCCCAATCTCTCTTCCAGTTGATTCATATTTTTTTCCTAATCCTGTTTTGCTCCTGGCATCCTACCACCATGGGGCATTCAAGTTCTCTAGCATCCGGGGTATAAAACTATAGTTTCAACATCCCTAACATCGCATGCACCCCAGTACATACCCTTCAAGCAGGAAAAGGATTTTGAATGTCAGAATACAGACCTCGGGGTTTCTTTCCTTCCTTCTTCTCGACTTCTGTGAAGTAGACGCATCTTCTTTGGTTTTATGCTATATGCACATGCTCCTTGTATCCCCACGCTACTTCAACTTCTAGCTGACCCTGCTAGCATGTCCGCTGATCAGGTTTTAGGTGAAGCTTTTGCTTTGACTCAACAAAAGAGGAATAATAACTAATAGGTGTTACCTTCACTTTCTCTGTGCATGAAACATCGCAAAAATAACCCAGTTTAACCAAATCCATCAAAAGGCTATGATGTAGGGGGTTTCAAAGGAAACTGAAGCTCAGAGAGGTTAAGTAATTTGCTAATAAGAGGTAACACAGCTAATAAGTGACTAAGCTAAAATTTAAACCCACACATGGGGGTTCCAACCTTATACACTTACTTTCTTGTGCAATGACTTCATTTCCTGCCTCACAGCATTTAATCATGGTATGACCTGATTAAATGACATGACCCCTTTCTAGATATCTGCACTTACCAGTGGGTTTTAGAAATTAATAGTGTTTAAAAAAGTTAAAGATATTTATGTCCCTGAGTGTTGGAGAAATTCTTGCAGGAGAAGTATCTCCTCAATTTTTGCAATTAACTGCCACACAAATGCCACCCCAGTCCCCAACCAATCATTGGTCTCACGGACTCATTTGGAGTTGTTTAAAGCCCGTCTGCCTTCACTGCAATCTCAGTAGAAATTGAGGCTAATGTATTTACAGAAATGAAGCCAGCCTTCCTTGCAAAGGGCCCAGAGCTGGATTTCCGAGAGTCCATGAAGCCTTTTAAATAAGAACACAGTTTATAAAAACCTGACAGGTAAGCATCTTTCCAGATCCCTGTGGCTTACCAGCGGCCCCTAGTGGCCAGAGGCTCCAAGTGCCAGGAGCCTATGCCTTGGCCTTTTGCTGTCTTGCGATCTCTACAGAGTTCTATTGCACTCAAAGTATTTTGCAGTTGGGGTCAGGAAGGAAAAAAAAAACCACCTAAAACTATGGACAAAGAAAGTATTATGTATAGTTGAAGGTCATACCGTCACTAAGGTCTCTCTTAACATTCCTGACCACAAATCTATTAGGTAGGCAATATTGTTTGACTACTAGGTAAACTGAGGCTAGAAAGGTTAAGTAAAGAGGTCACAGTTTGGTTAGCAGAAAAGAATACTGAAGTTTGTATGGAAACAGGTCTAATTTTTGCCAGGAATGGCAGTGGTATGTTCCTGGAAAATCCTAAAAATAGCTCACATTTAGGAATTCTCTCTGTGCCAGGCATGTACTAAATGCTCTTATGTGGAATATACCACGAATTCTCCAGTTACCATGTAAGATAACCCCCTTCAGTCCCTAGTTTACAAATAAGGGTTCAATATTTGCAAGATCAAAACTTCCAGAGGTCACACAGCTTGAGTGAAAGGGCTGGATGGAGGACCCAAGTTGTTTGAATTCAAAGCACTTGCTTTAATGGACCTTAGTATATTCATGTGTATCCTCCTTGGAGAAAATCTATGTTGTTGGTCCTCAGTGCTTGCTCACCTGAAATACTCTTTTCCTCTCTGCTGACCTGGCTATGTGCTTAGGAGAGTTTTGGTTGATAAGAGCCCAGGGACTGTGGAAGCCTATTGGCCAAGGGTCCTCCTCAACATAAGATTTTATAGATTGGAAGAAGCTACATCTTTTTGTGCACTTGATACTCTCAGAAATCCATTATCTATGAGTGGGGTTGGAGCTGCTTTTGGAGAATTTCTGGTGACTCAGTCATTTCCTGGACTCTTAGTGTCACGAAGGCATCGGGACCCAGTATAGTGCTCATGAGGCAGGATTTGCAGTCCGGAGGTATGGGACACAGTTACCAAACCATGAAAGACTCACTTTCTTTGACCATAGAATGATCACTCAAAAAGCCCTGTTACATGCTAATGAGAGTTAGGAGCATATAGCAGCTTGACATATTTTTTAGGAAGGTTAGTAGCAACAGCAGTAACCATGGACAGACCTGGCTCTGTTTTAGGTGTTAACAGGCAAGATCAGGTTGTTTCCTTGAAGCTTATAGCAATTGACTTAGACATTGAAACAAAACCAAATATACTGATAGGAGAAGACCAAAAGCAAAGAAGTCCCACTCCCAGAGAGAAAATAGGTGGGGTACATAGTAACCAAGTCTTTGTTATTGGGATCTGGCTATCCAGATCCCTTGCCAGGAGAGTATTGAATCTTGGGAGCAACAGGGGAGAGAGCCACAAAGGAATTAATTTGCCTCAAAAGGAATCGCTGTGACTTAATGGCTTTATTGAATCCTTGGTTTTTAGCTCATTGATTCCCGTTTACTTTAATTCAGGTCTACGCAGAAGCTGTGCCATTACTTTGCCTGGTCATATCAATTACCCAATATCGCTCCTCCTCTGGCCTAGAGTTTGTTCTTCATGCATTTCACTATGTCTTTCTTACCCAATTTTCTCATTTCTCCTGACCCAGTGACTGGACTAGAAGCTTGTGCCGATGGTCCTGGGCAGACCCTCTGGATGTCGGGTGATTGGCAGTGCTGACACCTAGCAGGTGCACCTACCTCACCATAGGGCTCTTTGTGCTGGTTTTAACCCTGCTTTTTTGCTTTAGGATTTGTTTTCTTAAAAAAAAACTCTGAAAATAAAGAACTTTCCATTTTTAAGTTCTCTGGGATGATTTTTCCTGTAGAGCTGTCCTGGGAGTTTTTAAAGGAATATTTTTCAAATTTTAGTATGCAATAGAGTCACCTGGGAACTTCTATGGAAAAACTTTCCTGGGCCCAAATATTTTAACTCAATAGGTTGTTGCTTCTTACTTTAATTGAGATAAACTTCACATAACATCAAATGAACCATCTTAAGAGGAACAGTTCAGTGGCGACTTGTACATTAGTACAACCTGTGTAACAATCACCTCAGTCTAGTTTCAAAACATTTGTATTGCCTCTGGGAAGACTCTGCATCCAGGAAATAGGCATTTACCATTCCTCTCTCCTTCTCAGGATTTGTCAATCACTAATCTGCTTTTTTTTCTTTGTGGATCTGCCTATGGAATCCTATAATATGAGTCCTTTTGCATCTGGCTTATTTCATTTAGCATGTTTCAATGTTTATCCATGTTGCAGCCTTCCTTTTTGTGGCTGAATAATATTTCATTTTTAACATACACTACATTTTTTTTCATTTAGAGAAGGACTTCATTTGTGCCTGCAGCTGCCAGTCTTTGGTACAAGCTTTGGGAATCACTGACAGTGGAGATGTGGTTGTATCCAGGTGGCTGGATGTTTTGTATGAGCAGATTCTGGATTGTGCAAAGTTCCATCTGCCCACTGGGTATGACTGACCATTGGAGATGGACCAAACAGTGGATGACCAAGGGATGCCCAGCCAGGTAGATTAAGCATTGTATCATGACATAGAGACCTAGGAAGTCCAGAGAAAGGCAAGTAAGAGAGAATTGCATTTGCATTTCAACTCTGCTCTCTGACTCTGGGCAAGTTACTAAAGCTTGATTTCTCTTGTTCCTCATTCATAAAATGGAATAACAACAGTATAAGTTTAATAGCATTTTTTTTAATTACACTGAATAATTTGTATTAAGTGCTTGGTAATGAGCCTGGCACAGAATGAGTAGAATGAAACTCAGGGTGGCCATGTTTCATTACTTTTCCAGAAAAGGGGTCACGTGCATTGGAGTCTGGCGTGGCTGGTGGGTCTCTTGTACAAACAGAGAGAAACACTGTCAGGATTCTGCAGCATCTTCAGGAAACTCCATGAAAGCAAGACATGGCCCCGATGCATAAGAAGGAGACCCAGTTCCAACACAGGACACTTAATTGCAGCAATAAAATGGGTGTTGTCTTAAATTGGGACATATTGTTAGAATAGAAGCAGTAACAAGGCTAAACTGATCAGAGTTGAGGCTGTTTGTGTGGTTTTCTTACTAGACCATGATTATGGAGAGGGCAGGTGTCTTATCTATGTTTTTCGCTGCTGTGTTCCTGGCATGGCATAGAGTATACATCTATAAATATCCATTGCATGGATGGATGCTGTTTCCTACCCATTACCTTTAGGACTCATTCAATTTCTCTGAGTCAGTTTCATGTGCTGTTGGAGGAATCTACTCTGCCCAAGACTCACTTCTATGAGACCACTTGGAAATCTGCCTTGAAATTCTGAAGAAGAAGAAGAAAAAAAAAAAGCCCACATCTTTTCATCCTGTAGTTCTGCTTTTAAGTATTTTACCTAAGGAATACTTAAAGGCTCAGAGAGATTATGGCTCAAGAACATTAATTGTAACATTATTTAGAATAGCAAAAGCAGTGGAAATAATTCCCTATCCGACAAAAGGGATTAGTTAGCTATATAACATTGCTTACATTCAATAGAGTGTTGCAAAGACATAAAATAATGAAGACTGTTTAATAACATAAGAAAATGTCCAAATTATGTAGTTAGTGGGAGAAAAAGCAAGTTTTCCAACAGTATTTTTGTATAATAATGCTTTGTGTATGTGCCTAACATTAGAAGGATTTATATTATCTTTTGCTCTGATTAAATTAAACATAATTTTAGTTTCATGCTTTTTGAAAAGCTTTTTGAGGCTTTTCTATAATTTTCAATATTTTCACACTGAATGTGTAATTAAATAGAAAAATGAAGACTGTTATTAAGGATTACCTCTGATAAGAATTTGGGTGTTAGGCTTCCAGAGTGTGCCTGGAACTGAATGGGCTCCTGACCAGCAACAGGGGGGGGTATGAGAAAACTATGGGGAGAGACCAGGACACAAGGCAGCCAGCAGGGCATCTGCACCATCCCAAGCTGCAGCATATTGTGCTTTCTTTGCCAAAAGAAGCTCACATACCCTGTCCTGTCCTGTCCCACAAGCTAGCATTAAACACATCCCAGGTTGTGGCCATTTTGGTCTGCATGGAGCCTGGATCCATGGTGTAGCCTCCCAACTGCAGAGATAATCAGCCGCAGACTGGTTTCAATGAGATAAATCGAAACCTTGCAGGGGATGAATTGACCATGCAAATTAATTCTGTTCCATGTTTCTGCAAATTAAAAGAAGGAAGCCTGGGCTGAGAAAGCACAAATGGAATAGACACTTGCATTTAAAGGGAAATGAGAGGACACCTCTTGAGTGAGGGTTTTGTTATATTTTCGGTTAACTGGTTATAGATCCCCTCCTGTTTGGGCCTGGGCCCTTGTTCCTGGGCCAGGTACATCTGTCTCACTTCATCTCCTTTGAGGTTAGGTTCTTCCTGGGTCCTTTACTCCTGGATTCTCCTCTAGAATTCCCTAGAGGGGGTGGTGATTTAGACTCCTGTTGGGTCCTCTGTAGAATTTGCAAACTGAGAGTCAGTGATGATGTGTTGTGCAGTGTGCTTTAAAGGCGAAGGAAATATGCTAAAGAGGATGTGCTTTGTGGGTTCTCTGAAAGCAGGTGTTTGATTTGAGTCACCTTGATGATTATCTCTGCTGATGACCAGTAGAGTCCTTTATTTTTAAGAATGCTAATTGTTCACTGAGTGCTTTCTTTGAACTTGGCATTGTGCTAAATGTTTTATTTTTTTATTTATTTTTTTAAAATTTTTATTGTTGGTTGTTCAAAACATTACATAGTTCTTGATATATCATATTTCACACTTTGATTTGTGCTAAATGTTTTACATTGCCTATTAGTTATGGTTCTTCAGAGCAACAATACCAGTAGGAAGTGTGTGTGTGTGTGTGTGTGTGTGTGTGTGTGTGTGAGTGTGCACTCACACACACAACTCTCCCTCAATATCAATGGGGACTGATTTCACAATTGTTTGTAGACACCTAAATCTGTGGATGCTCCAATTTTTTATTTAAAATAGTGTAGTACTATATATGACCTATAAACTTCCTCCCTTATATTTTAAATTATCTCTAGATTATTTATAATACCTAAAACAATGTCAATACTATGTCAGTAGGTTCTATTGTATTGTTTAGGGAATAATGACAAAAAATCTGCACATGTGCAGTACAGACATAACCTTTGTAAGCCTGACAGCACTGCACATAAATGATAAGTGAGGTGGATAATGCTGATTCAGTGCTAAGAGAGACTGAGGACCTGTGAAAGAGCCTGCAAATCACTTCATTTGTGTGGATTCAGCATAGTGGTCAGCACCAGGCAAATTCAAATTTTGCTTATTTGGAATTTTTTGAAAAATTTTTTTCTCAGTATTTTTTAACTGAATATGATTAAATACATGGATACAGCCTCTCACACTCACACACACAGAGAAGGTAATAGCTAGGTGTGTATTACAAAATATGACATACATAATTATGGAGGCAAAGGAATCCCAAGATCTGCAATTTAAAAGCTCTAGATCCAGGAGAGCCCGTGCATATTTCCAGTCCACATCTGCAGGCTGAGACCCAGGAGAGCCAGTGGCCTCAGTTCTAGTCCAGAAGTGGCCATACCTGAGACCCAGGCAGAGCCAATGTTTGAGTCCTAGGTCTCATGGAAAAGACCAAAATTCCAGCCCACACAGCTAAGCAGGGGGAACTCCCTCTTATTCAGGGGAAGGTTAGCTTTTTTGTTCCATTCAGGCCTTCAACTGTCTGACGAGGTCCACCCTTGATCTACTGATTCAAATGTTAACCTGATCTAGAAACATCCTCATAGACAAATCCAGAATAATGTTTGAGCAGACACTTGAGTACTCCATGGTCTTGTCCAGCTGAACTAAGATTAGTCACTACAGAAGGATTAAATAACTTATGTAATGATTTTGAAAGGCTATTTCTGTTTTCATTCCTGTTTTAAAGACGAGGAAACTAAGCCTTAGAAGGTTTAGGTCATGTGCATGTAGAAATAGCTAGTAATCCATGAGGCTCAGATTAGCAACCAAGCAACTGACTCAGGGGGTCAGATCTTTGACCACTATGTGATAAGGAATGTTCTAAAATTGATCTCTCGTATGCAAATTTAGCAAAAAATCACTAATGATGAATATTGTTTTAGACATCCATTAATATCTACAGAATGAATAAATGAAAGTATTGTTTACATTTAACATCTACCCTCCAATAAATCCAAGCCTTAGAACTCTTTCTTGATTCTGAAGGAGAAAATCTAGATACTGTGAGGAGAGTGTCGCTCAGCAGAAATTGGTGAACTTGGTAGAGAATCAGTTTCCCTTTCTCAGTCACTGTTCTAGGTCATGCCAGTTGCATTTTGGGAAGAAGGAAATCAGTCCATTAAGGTGTGGAGGCATAAGAACTCTGAGCACTGGGAAACTTGTGTTGTGAAAGGAGACGCTTGATTCTTGGAATGAATAATGCTGTTAAGTCATTTCCTGAGCATTGCCTTGAGTGTATTTGAATGAGGTTAGAGTCAGCCAGTCTCCCTGTAGGGTCTCAGCAGTTACAGACTGGGTTGATGGTTACTATAGAGTAATCCTGCTCTCTTATTGATTTTCACGATTCTCCGAGATATCCAGTGGCATCACTGTATTTTCTATCTCTACCACTCAGTTTTCCTAGGTAGTTTTTATCTTTGAAATAAATGACATATCGGAGGTGCATGCTCTGAATTAAAGAGCTGCTTTGTGATTTAGTCAGCTTTTCCAATGCTGTGTCTAAAGGACCTGATCAGAACAATTGTAGAAAAGGAAGAGTTTATTAGAGGGCTCACAGTTTCAGAGGTCTTATTCAGGAGAAGGCTGGCTCCATTCCTCAGGGTTTGAGGTGAGGCTGAACATCATAGTGGGAGAAAGTGGCAGAGAAAAGCAGCTCACATCACTATGATCAAGAAGCAGAGAGAGATTCCACTCTCCAGATACAAATATATGCCCAAAGCCATGCCCAAATTCCCATCTTCTCCTCCAGCCACACCCTACCACTTCGGTTATCACTCCACAGGGGATTAATTCACTGATTGGGTTAAGACTCTCACAACTCAAATTCAAACCATAACACTTTGGAAAAGCAAATTTGCTGCAGAGTTTAATACAAATTGACATATTTTCATTACAAATTTCCTTAAATCAGGGCACATCTGGATTTATAAGAAAATGTGGGAGAAATTCTCAATTAAGATGACGAGATACATTTTAATACACCATTTATGCAATTGTTTAATAATTTGTAAACATAGATACTGGCTGATTATTTTAATATTTTTTAAACTGTTGAGAGAATAATAAAGGTATATTTCAATTTAGTTATTTTTCAACGTAAATCTAAGTGATGTAGGAGAAAGTAAAAAGAAGCAAATAGTCTTCTTGAAATATTGTCATATTTAAGATTAACTCAACTCAAAAGCAGCTTGGGGCTTTTATGACCTAGGCTGGTGGGAAAGGATGGCCTGAGCTCATTGATAGTCCAAATTGCCACATCCATGCGACAGCTTCCAGCTAAAATAATACCAGTGTTCACCATTTAAGGAAATCCAATGCCAAAAAAATCCTTTTATTTGCAAGGAACCAAACCCATTCAGGTTGGTTCAAGAAAAGGAGGGTTTTGAACATTTTTAGTGCATTTTGCAGAAATGAAACCCAACTTTACACTTTGCTTCAGATGTGCACATGCTTAGCTTAGGAGATACTAAAGATTGAATTTCCCCTTCTGCCTGTTTTTCTTTCTATCTGGCTGCATTAAGAAAAAAAAAAGTGAATCAGTTTCTCTCTGAAAAGCAGTTTTCTAAGACAATTTTCCAGAAAGAATGTGGTTGAAAATGGCCAGCTCATCCCTGACTCCATGTGAACTTTCAAATTAAACTTTCTCTAGCGTCTGAACATAACCTTTTCCTTTTTTCTTTGTCTTCCTTTGTTCAAACCATAAAGGTAGAGTACTGATTGTTTGATAGCCAATCAGTGGGATGGCTTTTCTTCAATGGATCTTTTTCTGGTAGTTTGTACAATTTGCTGGACTTGTACTGGATCACATGTTCAACACCTTGCTTCACCTCCTCAACAGAAGCTACAAGGATACCACACATTTCTCTGAGAAAATCAGGTGCTGGACTTACCAGTATCTCACAATCATGTTCCACAGGAAGTCCCTGCAGGTCTTCATCAAACTGTGGCTCTCCTCTGAAAAACCACAGAGGTGTCACATGACTGTCCTCTGTCATCTGTTTTAAGCAGAACTCAGGCCAGTGGCTGGAAGTTCAGCGGGCATGATTTAGTTCTCAGAACAAAGAGACTAGTGTGTATATAGTCAAAGCTTCAGTCCAAGAAAATAAGGTTCAAAACAAGATCTTAATCTCAGAATGGGGTAGAAATTGGGAAAACTGAAGTGGAAGTTGTACGTGATACACAAAAATTATCTGAGAAGCTTAACTTTAGGGCACCCATCCAGATCTAGTGAGCTGTGAGTGAATTCTTTGGACATCAGCACAAAATCAATATGACACAGTCTCAGATTTGGAATCCTCTGACTTCTTAGGCCCTCAGCTGTCTTCACACACAGATTCTCAACCAACCTACAGATGACAAGACCTTAGTTGTCCTGCTTCTATTGTGGGGCTCTTTCCTTTACGAGTTCCTGCTGCTTGTAGTTGATGAAGGCCATCACATGATGCTTTTATGTCAGAGAAATTGGGGTTCTTTTGACTATTAGCATTGAGACCAGATGGACAGGATAGGCTGGACTTAGATTCAAGGTTCAATCTCAACATTTGCACCTATGTGTCTTTAACAACCGAGTTTTATCAATCAGAAAAGTTTAGATATAATTTTTCCTTCAGTAGCACAGAGCAACAGAGGTTTGTTTATTGTTGATGTTTTATGTACTTGTTAGATCTTTGGGGGGGCTATCATACAGACTTACCTAGCTCCAAAGCCCAGACTATTTGCTAAAACAGAAGAGAGAGAGAGAGAGAGAGAGAGAGAGAGAGAGAGAGAGAGAGAGAGAGAATGGCAGAGTATATACTGAGTGGCTCTCAAAGCTTCTACTCCAAAATGACATGCATTGGGACAATTCATATTTTCTTGGCCAAATCAAGCCCTTATATAGGCAGGGATATGAAATATTACTATGGACTTGAAAACAAGGCCCATTTTTAAAGCCTTGGCTTGTTTTCTAGGCATTCCAGGTATTTAGAACAGTGTCTCACACATGGTAGACACTTAAAAATATGTGATGAGTAAACAAATGAAAAAACAATATATTAAAATAATAATATTTTACCCCGGTTCCTTTACATAGTTCTGAAATGTTCTTTGTTAGAATGTTTTAGGAAATAACCACAAAAAGGATTATGTTTGGAAAATGGCATTTAATACAGATTATTTTTGGAAAGCCCATGGCTTGAAGAGACACCATAAATATGGGAGACACGAGGCCCTCGTTGCATTTTTATATTGCCACAGAGGGCATTTCCCATGTTTTCCCAGAGGGTGATTGGCAGGTCAGTTTGAACAACTGATTCTCAGGATATTAAAAAGTGAAGAGGAAGTGTAGGAGTCATTTGGGGCCTTCACAATAGAGCTAAGAGTAAAACTCCCACACTGACCACTGATTTTGCAGATGGATGTCATGGGGAACTTCTTTTACCCAAAAGTATAGCTCCTCTGGGGTTAACATTGGTTCTTCCATGAAATGGCCAAAATATGGCACTTAAGTGGTTGTCCAGGGAGAAATGGGTCCCAAATCTGTAGACACATTGAGACTAATGGCCACTTCCATCTCCCTGCTTTGTTCTCAATTAGCATGAGTCCTCAGAGCCACTTCATGCCAAGAGAACAACTGTTTGCAAGTGCCCCTTTTCATTTCTGGGAAATCTAAAACCTGCCCATAATTTGGCTAATTTGTAGTTGATCATGGGGAAGATAAAGAGTAGGGAAAATTGAGGGAGCAGGGGGACAGGGTTGCTAGGAAACAGATTTACTTCTCACATCCAGACAAATAAAGAAATGGTGTTAATGAGTCCAGTTACTGACAATCTCACTTCCAAGGAAGCACAATTACAAAAGTAGTGTTACCATGATAAAGAAGCAGACAGGCAGAGCTCTGGGGAAGAGTGGATCAGGGTGTTTCAGACCAAGGCTTTTACAATGAGGCAGACTGCAAAGTGAGACACAGGACAGTACTAAATTCTTAGAACAGCTTTGCAGAATAAATTAAGGGGCTTATGGAAAGGGCTTAGCACAGTATCTGCATAGCACAGGTGGTCAGTAATGTGAATCTCATCACATCCTTATGGGATTCTTGCTCTGGGTTTTGCATTGACCTCAGACATATCTTCCATTATTAGTTGAGACCATTTCTGAATCTTAATTTCCTTGTTCTGCCTCCTCTACAGAGATCATGGTGAGGGTCAGTGAGGTGAGATGTGTGTAAGTAATTTACAAAGTTCAAGAAATTATATGTTGGCAAAGAATTTTCCTCATCATGATGGCCAATAATCACTCTCAAGTTCTAAAGAATGTTCTTACATAGATTCTTAGGGCTCCTTCTCTGCTGATCTCCCTTTTCTTTGCTTCTCCAATCTCAATCATTTTACTAGTTATGAATTCTGATCTCTTTTCTCAACTCAGCAATACCAATGTTGTCTACTTGACTCTACTTCTCCTCAGTTTCAAAAAGTCCCTCAAGATGAAAGCAGGTATGAGTGGGAGTGTATAATAATTAATTTTATACGTCCACTTGATCAGGCTAAAGGGATGTCCAGATAGCTGGTGGAATATTATTGGATTTATGATTTCAGGCATCATCAAATCCGTTGAAGACCTGAATAAAACAAAAAGGAGGAGGAAGAAAAAATTCACTGTATCTGAGCTGAACTATCCATCTTCTCCTGTTCTCAGATATTGGTGTTCTTGGGTCTTTAGATTGGTATATAATCCACCTGCTCTCTTGGTTCTCAGGCCTTGCATGCAGATTCAATCATGTCCCAAGTTTTACTGGTTTTCCAGGTATATAGATGGTAGATCTTGGACTTCTCATCCTCCATAATTACAAGAGACAATTCCCATAGCAAGTATCTCTCTATGCAGTTATTCATCCATTCACTCATCCTTCCAGTCATTCTTTCATCATTGGTCCATCCATCCTTCCTGTTGGTTCTGTTTCTCTTAAAAGACCTAATGCAAAGTATCTCACGTCATGTGCTTTCTTCTTTTCAAGGTTCATAGCTCTGTGTCAGTCATTGTCCAATTTATGAAAGTATCATTTTATTTTTTCATTTTATTTTATTGGACTGGGGCTTGAATCCAGGGGTGCTCTATCAATGAGTCACATCCCCAGCCATATTTTATATTTTATTTAGAGACAGGATCTCACTGAATTGCTTAGCACCTTGCATTTGCAAAGACTGGCTTCGAATTTGTGACCCTCCTGCCTCAGCCTTTTGAGCCACTGGGATTACTGGTGTGTGCTACTATGCCCAGCAGTATCATTTTATATACCATCTTGTTCACATTTACAGTGGAGGTTCTTGCTTATGTGAAACAGAGGTGGGTAGGTGGGTGTAGAAAACATTTTATAGAAGTATGGATTCCAAATAGGTGCCTCTTGCTGAAATTTATGCTGCATAAGTAAGAGATGCTGCATTCCCTCTGAATGCCATGTTTTTAAAGTTAATAACTTTAATCATTTTACCAGTATGTGTGTGTGTGTGTGTGTGTGTGTGTGTGTGTGTGTATATATATATATATATATATATATATATATATATATATATAAATAAAATCTACTGACTGGTAAGCATATGGTGACCTTAAAAGGGAATATGAAATAAAGAGCTCAAGACTTTGGCTGGGGCTTGAATCTGACAGATTTCAGGGGTATGCTTGCATGAGTGCTACCTGCAAATAACCAAAGGACTGCTATAGAGAGGGTAGGATACTCCTGAGAGTGTGGATTGCTAAACTCCAGCCCAAGGGCCAAATTCAGCCACATAGTGTGTAATCTAAGGAGTATTGTTTAAAAACATTTCTTGTATGATTCCATTTTATTTTATTTATTTATTTTTTAATGTAGGAAGAAAAGAGGTTTATTTAGCTCACAGTTTTGGAAGCTGAAAGTTCAAGATTGAGTAGCCCCATCAGTTCACCCTCTGGTGAGGGCTTCACTGAGGGTGGCATTACAAGGGCAGGAGAATGTGCAGATGAAGTCACATTGCTAAATAGGAAGCCACAGTGATTCAGAGGTCAGCCTTGCTTTTTTTTTTTTTTTTTTAAATAGTTCACTCCTGTAGGAATTAACCTGGATCCAAAGAGAATTATATTAATTCCTTCTAAGGCCTGGAGATCAATGACCTAAGTCTTAGCTTTTGTGTGTGTGTGTGTGTGTGTGGGTGGGGGGTGGTTCTGGGGATGAAACCCAGGGCCATAGGCCATGCCAGGCCAATTCTCTTACCCAGCCCAAACATTGCATCTTAAAAGTTCCACCGCCTTGTCACCACTATACTCCTTGGGAGGACAAATCCTATCCAAACCACAGCATGAAGGGTATCACAGTAAGTTTAATTTCCAGACAATCACAAAAGTAAGGACAGGGAAAAAACCATGTCTCTCCTACAATTCTTTTCTTGAAGAAGTCTCTGGAGCTGAGGAGAGCTGGTTGGAATGCTTGACCACCATAGCAGTTCCTAAACTGTGAGAGTAGTTCCTGTATAATAACCTCTATTTTGTCTCTTAGATCACAAATCTTAAAATATTATCTGGCCCTATAAAATTTTGCTGGCCCTTTTTCTAGACCGGTTGAAAGGCTTTAATTTATTTTAGCAAAATGAATGACTAGCAAACTTAAAATAAAGTATTCTTTAGGGGAAAAATATTTTCCTGGACGGGGACCTGGAGGGATGTTCCTCGGAGGTCTTCTCCGTATTCCTTATCTCTCACTGGATAGTTTCCCACTCCCTCCACCCAGGAATAAGAGGACCTGTATTTGACCTCTTGAGAAAAATGCAGAGGCATGGGGCCAGCTGGCTGAGAATCTGGTTCTGAAGTTGAACAGTTTTCTATTTGGCTGAAACAATTGTTTGATTTCAAAACACAGAGACTGTGGCTGATAGATTGTTTCACTGAATTAAATTATCCTCCCTCCAACTGAATGTTGAGCATAGATAAAATCCTTGAGTAGCAGATTAGTGTGAAATTGATCTGTGGCAGGTCACCAATTACCAGGGGAAGATTAGCTCTTGGTCTAATAAACTAGACAAATTCCCCAGAAATGACTCCATGGACTTCAAAAGGAAAATAGTAGGTTTAGGAGCAGACTTTGCTAGCGTAAAGCACAAAAATGATAGAACATCCTGGAATACGGTATGGACTTCATTCTTTTGTTCATTTATTCAACAAGAACAATCTAAGGGAGAGACAGAAAAAAATAAAACAACAACTATATGGAATATACATTTAGTTTTTATAGGCATAGAATCATGTCTAGTGTACTGTAAAACATAAGAAAAAGACATACAGTTTGGCTTTCAGGGAGACCAAAGAAAGCTTCCTGGAGGAGATAGTGTGTTGAGAGCCACAGCCGAAGGGGCCCCAGCAAACTTCCAGCTACCAGCTGATTGGGAGGTGATGCTCACTGGGCTGTTTTTCTGCCCTTGCAGACCACGGAGCTGCTCATTGGGGGACTCTTTTGGCTCCACCCACACGACCCAGCCAATCGGCCTCAAGAGCAGGAGGAGTGGGGGGGTGGGTTGAGAGGCTTGTGGGAAGCTGGTGGTGGCAGTTGGGCTCTGAGGGAATTCTTGAAGAGCTAGTGTGGTGTGGCTGGTGTGTGATCTAAAAATAAAGTTCGGGGGCTGGGGATGTGGCTCAAGCGGTAGCGTGCTTGCCTGGCATGTGTGCGCCGGGGTTCAATCCTCAGCACCACATACAAACAAAGATGTTGTGTCCGCTGAGAATTAAAAAATTCTCTCTCTCTCTCTCTCTCTCTCTCTCTCTCTCTCTCTCCCCTCTCTCACTCTCTCTTTAAAAAAAAAAAAATCTAAAAATAAAGTTCGTTTCTGCTTGACAAGTGGCTGTGAATTATGCCCAGCCAGACTAAGGCAATAGTGTCTAGGTGATTCTTGAGGAATGGTTAGAGGTTATTCAAATAAAGGGGGTGGGGAAGCTCTGAGTGGGATAACTTAGGCAGAAGAGGGGCAGAGCCATGAGAATACTTGGTTCATTCTGAAAAATTTACAAAGTTCTGGATACCTGGATCAGAGTGGTGAGAAATGATGCTAGTGTGTCAAAAAATGGCAAGGTCATGTGTTATGGTCTGAATTTTTAATGACACCCCAAAAGCCCATGTGTTAGGCAGGGCAGCAATGTTCATAGCTGAAATGGTTAGACTATGAGAACTGTAATCTTGTTGTGGATTAATCTATTCAATGGATTAATAATTTGAAAAGAATACCGGCTGATAACTGTAGGCAGGTGGAGTGTGACTAGAGCAAGCAGGTCACTGGGGGAGTGGCCTGGACTATATTTGTCCCTGACTCCTTTCTCTCTCTCTCTCTCTCTCTCTCTCTCTCTCTCTCTCTCGCTCTGTGCTGTAAACTGAGCAGGTTTCCTCTGCCTGTGCCTTTCTTCCATGATGTTCTGCCTCACCTCGGGCCCAGAGCAATGGAATCAGCAGACCGTGAACTGAATCTCTGAAATGGTGAGCCCCAAATAAACTTTTCCTTCTGTAAGTTGTTCTTGTCAGGTACTTTGGTCACAGTGACAGAAAGCTGACTAACACTTCATGCTATGTTAAGGAATTTGAATTTTATCTGAGGACAATGGGGAGCTATCAAAGATATGGACAGTGGCTGTTCATTTGAATTATATTGTGTTTTAGAAGGATTGTTCTTATAGTACATTGGGGCATTCAGGAGCACGGTGAGATTGGCACTTGGGGGATGTGTTCCGATTGCTGTTGCAGTTATAAAAATGACAGATGACAGTGATGCAGGCATTAGGAATGATGTTGGGAAGAAGGGGATGAAAGGAGGCCAACAGAATAGAAATAATTATTGTTTGGAAGCAGGAAGTGAGGAAGACAGGAGTTATCAAGAATTGTATTCACATATTTCTTAAATGATATAAGCATAGCAGGACAGATACACAGAACATTAAAAGCAAGGGAAGGGACAATTAGCAGGATAAAACAATATGGAAAACTCTGGGGGCTTCAGCTGGAAATGAGGAGGAAGAAATGGCTTCTGAGACCAGTGTTGAATGGGCATGTTTTCATAAGGGAGAATCGGTCATGTTCCTCCTTTGTTAGGAGGATCAAATCATTAGCCAATGCTTGGAAGAGAGTCAGGGATATATGGAAGTCATCCTTTACTTTCACAGGTTGATAAGAGCCTGTAGTTCACAGTGTTTATTACCATGTGTGCTCTCTGTTGACTGTGACCCTGTTCTTATGAGAAGCACGTGGTAAATTGCATGATCTCTTGGGTAACATAATGCTTCCAAGCTCCCCGCTTTGAAAAGAGAAGAACCAGGGTTTAAACAAGGTAGTGTGACTCTAGACCCAAATTGAAAAGTCAGGCTGTTTTGCTCACAGAATGACCTAGACCAACCAAAACATCTCCTTCAAAGGAGAACTGTTAGTAATAGAAGCCGGTTGTTCTTGCACTTTGTATCCTAGAGGGCAAAACCTGAAGTTAGGATAGCAGAGCAGGAGTTTTAGAGGACTCTTCAAGGGCACTGAACTAATCAACACCACTGAGAGGGAGGAGACCTTCATTCTTTTACTCTTGGGAAGCAATTACCTTCCATGCAGCCATTGGGGATGGATGTATTACAAATCCATTTTTTTTTTTGGTACAAACTTCTGAGAGACTTAGCTTTAAAGTTAGAAGAACTATAAGCAACCACCTCATCCAATATTTTTGAAAGAGTATTCTACAAAATGTGAATTCTATTGGATGTTAATAGGTAATATATAAGTAATAAAAAAATTCTAGGACCAATTTAGCTCTTGGAAACACTGGTAGACAGATATAGTTTTTAAATACATTTTAAGGATAGTTTTAGTTTTATAGAAAAAAATTTGAAAAAGAGTACAGATAGTTCCCATACATCTTATACCCAGTTTTCCCTATTGTTAACATTTTGCATTAGTGTGGTATAACTTGCCACTTTTAATGAACTAATATTGGTATATTAACTAGTAACTGAAATCCATGCTTTATTTAAATATCCTTAGTTTTTGCCCAGTGTCTGCTTTGTTTCAGAGTCCCATGTACTACAGCACATTATTTTAGGATGCTTTATCTTTTGGCTTTTCTTGGCTGTTGCATTTCACCTGGCTTTCCTATTTCAGGTGACCTTGAGATTTGTGAAGAGTACTGGTCATGTGTTTTGTAGAATGCCCCTCCAACGGAATGTGACTGGTATTTTTTCTCATGGCTAGAATGAGATTGTGGGGTTTTTTGAAAGAAAATGAGATAGGTAAACTAGTGCTTTTCTCATTCCATCCTGATCAAAGGTACATGCTATGAAGATGACATACCAGTGCGTAGCTGTTAACCTTGGTGACATGGCTTTGGGAGTGCTTGTCAGATTCTCCCTATTTAGATACGCTTGTTTTTCTGTAATCCTGTAGTTGGTGGAAGAAAGTCATTATATGCATCTTATACTTAATTTGTAAGGAGTTGTGCTCCATCTCCTTGAGGCAGAGTTTCGACACGAATTACTTGAAATTTCCCCACTCACAGATATTTGATTTATACTTTGGGTGATAATTGAATATAATTTTTTAATGTTCAAATTGTTTCATCTTTAGCCATTGGAAGCTTTTTGCATTGCCTCCTTGTTTCTTTCTTTCTTCCTTCCTTCCTTTCTTTCTTTCTTTCTTTAGCAAGGATGGTGGAATGTGATGGACATCATTATCCAAAGTACATGTATGAAGACACGAATTGAGTGTCAACATACTTTATATACAAACAGAGATATGAAAAATTGTGCTGTATATGTGTAATAAGAATTGTAATGCAAAACAACAACAACAAAGTACATGTATAAAGGCATGAATTGGTGTGAACATACTCTATATACAAAGATATGAAAAATTGTACTCTATATGTGTAATAAGAATTGCAATGCATTCTGCTGTCGTATATTTAAAAAATAAAATCAATAAAACTAAAAAACATATTTTTTAGTTGTCAATGGATTTGTCATTTTATTTATTTATATGCAGTGCTGAGGACCAAACCCAGGGCCTAATGCATGCCAGACAAGCGCTCTACCACTGAGCCACAAGTCCAGCCCCTCCTGTTTTCTTTTAATACAATTTCATCATTATAGTTTTTGTTTGGTTGATTGTTTTTGTTGGTTGGTGTTTTTTTTTCCTTATTGTTGTTGTTTTTCTGTTTTGTTTCAGCACATCTTTACTTTCTGACACAATGTGTTTCAGGCTTTCAGGCTCATTTTTCTATTTCCTGCCCTAGTCCTAGAACCATTTATTTTCCAAGAAAACCATATTTTCTGAATTATAATGAAAACTAAGATCTGGGAGCTAGATATGCCTTTTGCAACTGGGGTGCCATTGCTTATAGAAACTCTGGGCTGATAGAGCAAGGAAATATATGTGTATATACTAACTAGTGATCCATATGTATACACATGTACCTATTTATTAATTTCACACTGGTGTCTTCTGCTCTAATCCATTAACGAGTACATCATTCTAGTTTCCTCCCCTTGCTTATCTGGAGTTCCCATCTTCAACAATGAAAAACCTGGTTCCTATTATCTGTCATCCAATGGTTTAGTTGTTCAGTGCCAGTATATATGACTACTTGTTTCCTTGCAGGAAGAGACTTCACTAGTTAGAGTACAGTATTTATATCTGGGTCCTTTGGCCTTTGATCTCATGGATTCCACTAATTTCCAACATCAGGTTTATCCCACTGTCTTCAATGAAGTTGCTTCATACATTTGTGCTACAGGTAGATTTTTTTTTTTGACATATTCTTCATTCCATCCTGGGATGCCTTTACTTCCTAAATTATTATCTTTTAGAATTTGAATATAGTTAGGACATTGTTTTAGTTTTTTGTTGCTGTGACAAAAAGACCTGACAAAAATTATTTAGAGGAAGAAAAGTGTATTTTGGCTCATAGTTTCAGAGGTTCAATCCATGGTTGGCTGAGTCCATTGATCTGGGCCTTAGGTATGGTAGAATATCATGGCAGCAGGGCATGGAGGAGAAAAACTACTCAGTTCATGACAACCAAGAAGCAGAGAGAACTTGAGTCCAAAGAGCCAGAGAAAATATAATCCCCAAGGGCATGCCACAAGTGACCTATTTCCTACAGTCACATTTTATCTGCCTAGCATTACCACCTACTAATCCCTTTAAATTAGTAACCCATCAAATAGATAATCCGATTAGACTGCAGCTCTCAAAACCTAATCAATTTACCTCTGAACCTTTCTGTGTTGTCTCACACTTGAGCTTTTGGGAGACACCTCAAAACATTTTTGTGAAGGTGTATGAATGGATATGAATTTTGAATTCAGGAGTGTGATCACTTGGTTGTGTGTTATGAGTATAGTTATCTTTGTAAGAAACTGAGCATGCTATTTTGCATCCCTGACTGCAATGGGTATAAGTTCCTGTTTCTCCTCATTCTTGTCAGTAATTGGCTTTTTTTTTTTTTTTTTTTTTGGTGGTGCTGGGGATTGAACCCAGGGCCCTGTGCATTTCAGGCAAGCACTCTACCAACTGAGCTATAGCCCAGCCCTCTTGCCAGCAATTGGTATTGCCAGTTTTCCTTTCTTGAATTTAACCATCCTAATAGTTACTTGGTGGTTAATTTCATTTCCTTAATAACAAATATTTTGAACATCTTTTCTTGCTTGGCAGGGTATCTATTCACCTGGTTTGTTCATTTTTAAAATTAGTCCTTTTTTTTAATTGTTGAGCTTTAGAAGTTCTTTGTGTATTTTGGCTACAAATTCATTACCACATGTATAATTTGCAAATATATTTCCTAGTGTGTGGCTTGCCTTTTTATTATCTTAATGGTGTATCTGATGGAAAAATTTTAAATTTTAATAAAGTCCACCTTGCCAACTGTTTTATTTCATAAAATATGCTCATGGTGTTGTATCTGCAACTCATTACCAATCTTGTAGTCTCCTATATTTATTCCTCTTTTTCTTTCTAGAGGTTTTCCAATTTTGTTTTTATGTGCATACAATTAAATTTGAATTAACTCTTATATAAGATGGAAGGCCTCTGCATAGATGACTTTTTGGCATATGGATTTACAATTGTGCTAGCCCCTTTGGTTGAAAAGACTATTCTTACTCCATTGAGTTGACTTCAGTTGACAACATTTGTGTGGGTCTGTTTCTGTGCTTTCAATTATGTTACATTGATCTGTGTTTCTTAAAACTATTAGTATATAAATGTAAATTGTGAATATCTAAGAAGGGCATATATTTTATGGTGTTTTCCCAAACCTTTTTTTTTTTTCTCTTTCAATATTATGGATTGGACTTCAGGGTGCTTTACCATTGAGATCCATTCCCAGCCACTTTTCATGTTTTGTTTTGAGACAAATTCTCACTAAGTTGCCCAGGCTGGCCTTGAATTTGTGATCCTCCTGCCTTCATTTCCTGAGTAGCTGGGATCTAAACTTTTTGCCTTTAATATCTTATTTTTTCCCTGAGCCTAAATTTTATGATCCCAGAGATAATACCCTTCATTTGACAAAATAAAGCAGTGAACCCTACAGAGGAAAAGGTTATTTGGCTGTATTAATAGTTTGATTAGGATCCAAGCTTGGACTAAAAGTTTTTAGAATTTTGTGACAAATTCAGATTACATTTTGGTCACATCTGTAACTGAAATATATCTCCATATGTATCTCAGATAATCTTACAATTGTGTAAAAGCTCATAAAAGCACAATGCAGATATATATCTGGATTAAAAGATTTTAGTATTCATGGTGGATGAATGGTTTTTCATTTAACTTAATCTTTTACATAATTGTCAGTGATTAATGGTAATTCATTGTGTATATATGTAACAATTTTCTTCATATTCTGATGATGAAACAATATACAATTTAATACCAAGGATAATAATAACATAATTCTTGTTATTCCATACCTTCAATTCCCATCAGCATTTACCCAATACACATAATGAAGTGAGGTCTGCTTGTTGAGAATTCTAAATGGCAGTGATTTGAAAATTGAAGCCCATGGACCTCTCTGAGCTTTTATTTCCTTTGAAATTCATTTCCTGACTCTTCACTCTCCTAAGGGCCATGGGACTATGTTTTGTTGTCTTATTCACTTAAACAGAGCTGGGCTGATGAGTGGTTGTGAAATACTTTCTCTAGATGTGTTTATGTAATAGGCTCCTCAATTCTTCTGAACTTGTGTAAGGTCATTGAAGTCACCCTTGAGGTCCCCGGGCTAAGTAGCTCATACAAAAGACAGGTGTGTGACTCCAAACACCTTGGCCATCTACTCAGTTTATGTCTTTTTGTTAAAACAGGGACACTACAGTTCCTTTTGTTGATGGGTTTGTAGGTTCGTTTGTATACCCAGATTAACAGTGCAGGATTATCAGAAGGCTGTCTTCTGTAGGAGTTGAATAATGTTACCAAAAAGATACATCCAAGTTTAACATTCTGTTACTTTGAATGCAACCTTCATTGGGAAAAAGAGCTTTGCAATTAAGGATCTTTTTATTGGGGGTGGGATACTCGGGATTTCATGGGCTCTTAACCACTAAGCCATATCACCATACCAGCCCTTTTTATTTTTTATTTTGAGACAGGGGCTCACTAAATTGCTTAGGGCCTTGTTAAGTGACTGAGGCTGCCTTGAACTTGGCTGGAATTATAGGTGTGTGTCACCACATCTGTCAAGTTAAGGATTTTAACATGAGATCATACTGTATTAGCAGGGTAGCTTCTAAATCCTTATAAGTGGGAATGAGAAGATACAGGGAGGAGAGGAGGAGGAGGAGAAGGAGAGGAGAAGACTGTGGAGATGGAGGCAGAAAGTAGTTATAAGCCACAAGCTAAAGAATAAGTGGAATAAACAGATCCTGGAAAAGGTAAGAGAGAATTCTCCCTTAAAGTCTTTGGAAGGGGCATAGTTGTGCAATACCTTGATTTTGAACTTCTGGCCTCTTGATCTCTGAGAGAAGAAATTTGTTTAAGTAAGGCAGTCACAGGGAGCTAATATATCTTTCCTCCCATGTTTTCCTACTTAAGTTTTAACAAATTCAGAGCATCTGTCTTCAATTTTAGGTTTGACTACCCAGAGGGATCGTAAGGAGACACTACGAGCACTTTAAGGGAAATAACCAGGTCTGCTTTAATTCACCGACATGTCCCCATGCCTTGGTGGCCCTTGATGTAATTATAGCTGCTCTGTAAATATTTGTTGGATGAATTATATCATGGAATAGTTCAAGATAGATTTAAAGCTAAATTTATAATAAAGCTAAATCTAGATTTATAATAGTTAAATGGTGGTGAATTACCATGCTAGACACCATTTCTAAAATACTAAGAGGATGGTATTTTAGCCTGGCGACCACAACACTGGCCTTTCTTTGGAAACTTCCACACTCACTGAAGACATGTTTTGTAAACTCAAGATTCTCTCAACATAAACTGAAACCATATACAAATAATTCCTACCAAGTCAAGGGGAAGTATGCCTTCCCAAGATTCAAAGGAGAAAGCTAGATTTAAAAAATCTATCTACCAAGAAACATAACACACAAATGAACATACAACATCAATGCTTAGAATATGGCTAATTATATAAAATGAACACTAGTGTAGTAACCACTCCCTAGGTTGTGCCAACCACTGGCACCCCTAAGTTCTGCTGCATGTTTCAGAAATTTCCTTCTCCCCTCCACCCTGGAGGTAACCACTATTCTGATTTTTATGTAATCATTTCCATGATTAAAAAAAAATATTGTAGGCTGGAACCCGGGGCCTTGTGCATGTGAGACAAGTGCTCTACCACTGAGCCACACCCCAGCCCTTCCTTGCTGTTCCTTATACTATTGCCACATGTGCTGCATCCCTAAACAATGCAGTTAACTCTATATAAATGAATTTGTACTGTTTGTTTCTTAGTAATATCATTACAACATATAATTACATATAATATTTGTTTATTCACTTTCATTATAGATAATGTCCCATTACATGAAATGTACTACAATTTGTTACCCAGAAGTAGATACCAGGCCAGGCACAATGGTGAATGCCTGTAGTCCCAGCAGCTCAGGAGGCTGAGTCAGGAGGATTGCAAGTTCCAAACCAGCCTCAGCAACTTAGGGAGACCCTGAGCAACTTAGCAAGACCCTACCTCAAAATAAAAAAATAAAATAGGCTGGGAATGTAGCTTAGTGGTTGAGCACCCCTGGGTTCCATCTCAAAAAACAAAACAAAGCAAAACAAAAATACCAGAGATTAAGGGCCCTTAAGAAATTAATTTAAATATCACAATTGGCTGATGAGAAGAAAAAGTGACACAAGGGGAAGTGACTGTTTTTACTTGTTCATTTTGTTAGTGGAGGGCAATAATTGATCATAAAAATTTTTATAGAAGGCTGATGACAAGTCTTATTTGTATACAAAAATGTATATGTTATTTTACATATGATCATTACTTAAAATTTTATACCTAGCACTCTAGAATGAGATTTAAGGTCTCTTTGCTGATCTTAAATTTCTCAAAGGTATAAAGAAGATTTTGAAATCACAAGATCTTGTAATTTTTGCAAGCGTGCTGTTGAAATACAAAAAAGTATTAAGTCTTAATTATTATTATTATATCTATCTTCATAATACCATTATCCTGCAATTTTGCAACAGCATAGTAACTGTCTTACCTTTTCTAGTTTACTTTCTACAATCTGTTCACACATGGACAATTGAATCTTCATAGCTTTTAGATTATGTTCTTCTACTTAAATGCTTCACACTGTCGTCTTCAAATGTCTGCCAAAGGGACCTAAACTGTTGTCTTTGTTTTATTCAAACCTTTTCCCTTTTTATTCCCACCCCAACCTTGTTAAAAGTTCATAGAGTTGGGCAAGGTGGCACACTTCTGTAATCTCAATGACTTGGGAGGCCGAGGTAGGAGGATCACAAGTTTGAGTCCAGCCTCAGCAATTTAGTGAGACTCTGTCTCAAAATAAAACATAAAAATGACTGGGGATGCAGCACAATGGTAAAGAACCTCTGGGTTCAATCCCTAGTACCAAAAATAAACAAACAAAAAAGTTCATGAAAGCCCTCTTGCTTCTAGACCAGTGCTTCTCCAATATAATGCACTTACTAGACACCTGCAGGATCTTGCTAAATGCAGACGCTGATTAAGCATAAGTGGGAATCTAGGCTCCTGATTTTATAAGTTCTCAGTGAAGCTGACAAAACTGGTCCAAGAACCATTTTTTAAGTAGGAGGACCTTGACAATATTAGGCCTTTGTATGTATGTGTCACATATGTGTTTGGTATCTGTCTTTCCCCTCTTTTAGAGCGAATCCTGAAGGTTGATATCAGATCTCTTTTTTTGTTGAGTCACCTGGCACCTGTCAAAATGATTCTGGTATTATTAATATTTTGGTTTTCAAAATGACCTGTTCACCTATTTCTCTCATGCTATAGGCAGTGAATTGAATCTAGAGAGAGATAGTGTCCTCACCAGAGTGACACCATAAATTAGTGACAGAGCTGGCACTAGGAATGAGTATTTGAAATAAATACCTACCATGACACTAAACTTTAAGGAAAGGTCTAGGACAAGCATCGCATTATTCAGAATTAGGCTCCCAGGTATTGGATACTCAACATAGAATTCCCATTGGGAGCCCTTTGGCAAATTGCAAATGTCTTAGTAAAAGAGCATGAGAAGATGACTAACATTAAACAGGGATGAGAGGTGGGAGGCACAGGGAGAGAGAAGGGAAATTGCTTGGAAATGGAAGGAGACCCTTAGGGTTATACAAAATTACATACAAGAGGAAGTGAGGGGAAAGGGAAAAATAATACAAGGGGGAGAAATGAATTACAGTAGAGGGGGTAGAGAAGAGGGGAGGGGAGGGGAAGGGGGATATAGAGGATAGGAAAGGCAGCAGAATACAACAGACATGAGTATGTCAATATGTAAATCAGTGGAAGTGTAACTGATGTGACTCTGCAATCTGTATACGGGGTAAAAATGGGAGTTCATAACCCACTTGAATCAAAGTGTGAAATATGATATATCAAGAACTATGTAATGTTTTGAACAACCAATAAAAAGAAAAGAAAAGACAGGAAATACCTTGGGGCATTTCTCTGAGCCCAGGGAGGCTCCACAATTAGATTAACAGCTTACTTACCAGGTAACTAGAGTGTGGCCAATTGGGAAGGATTGACCTAATTCTTCCTCTTTAATTACCTTAATTTTATGCATCAGGTAATTAATTGAATGACTTAGTGATTTCAGATGCTTTCTGTAGCGCAACTGGAAATGAAAACAAGTTGCATCAGAAACATAGGTGTGTGGAGGAGGAGAGATTAGGAAATGGATCCTGATAGGAGTCTATACATGCCATGTTGTTGCACAAAACTCACTGTAGCCTTTTATGTCTGAGAAGTGCATCTACCTGGTAAAAAGGAAAGGTAGTTCCCCAAACAGCTTCTAGAACATCACCAGAGTTTCTTAATTTTAGCTACTGACATTTTAGTCCAGATCATTCTTTATTTCAGGGATTGTCGTAGGTATTGCAGGATGCTGAGCCTCATCCCTGGAAACTCTGAACTAAATGTCAGCAGCACTGTTTCTCTTCCTCACAACTTAGAGCAATCAAAAATGTCTCTAGATAATGCCAAATGTGCCCCTGTGGGAGAAAAATCATCTCTAGTTGAGAACTACTGGGTTAGACTCTTGGTCAGGTTAAGCGTGACCAATGGTGCTACACTATGTGGTGAAGCAAGTTTTGAACTGACAATTCCATAAATGGTCCTTCTCAGAGACTTAAAAAATATCTGTGGCAATTTATTGCAGATATTGGTAAAGTCTGCAATCCAAGACTTTGGCCTTTGATACTGAAAATTTGCAGACTAAGAATGTCTCCCTCTCTATTTAAATACGATGTAAAGACTTTGCAGAAGCTACCAGAATATCTGGTAATTTCAAATATCAGGAAGATCTTCCACTGGGATCGCCTCCATCTTCCAATATTCAGCTCCTCTCACCCTAGACCTATCATCTCCAGTAACTATATCACTTCTGAAATCTTCATTTCAATCATTTTATTCTGCTACTCCCTTATTCTCAGTTTCTTTGCTCTCTGATCACCAACCCCTTTGCTTCTAACTTGATTAATCTAGCCTTCCTGCTACAGCCATGTCTTCACCCCAGCTGACTCTCCACAGCATTCACCTCACCAGTTTGCACCCTGGCTGCTCTTGCCCATATTTGCCCTTGGTCTCTATTACAATTTAGTATTTAGCCTTAAAGGTAAAATGACTTGGGGTGTTTTTTTTTTTTTTTTAAACAGTTGGAAGGAAGAGCAAACTAAAAAGTTAAAAGCAGTTAACACCAAAGTGTGACAGATTCACAGCCCCTTGACAAACAGGAGGTGGGGGGAAGGGGAAGGGGCTGGCCTGACCAACAGAGATAAATGCATGAATCAGCTCAGCCCAAGAAGGCCCCCCTGCCACAAGAGAACAAAATGACATGGAGATAACTAAAGGTACAATTCTTTAAATAATAAGAGACAATAAAACCCAGGTGACATTGGAAGACTGTACACTCCACAGTGCTTAGCCAACAAGCAATTCGGGGAGGGATCTTGAGCAGTAGGGAGTCGAGTGTTGATGTACCTGCCCTGGGTGCGCCTGCTCACCCAGACACCTGATCTTACAATACTGTCCTAAAAGCCTCACTCTCTGTACATTGTGTCTGTCAGTCCATTCTTTGGGTTTGGACAGGTAAGCACTTTTCTCACACTTGTCCAATTGGAACTCTCTGGTCCCTGATGGTCACTCTGCCCATGTAAACCCCCTCATTAACCCTGCTATTCCAGTCCTGTGATTGTCTGGCTCAACCCAGAGCAGATTGAATTAATTAGTTACCTTACCTTCGAAACCTAAACAGATGAACATGTGCCCCTAAATGAAACACACACATAGCAATATGGTGACTAATCCATTGCAGTTTAAATTCAAGAGCACAGACTCCATATGGGCACCCATATAGCCTAGAATTCTCATCCTGGTAAATCTGTGTTCTCCTCTTGGAGGTAATTCTTGTCTACCTCCCAGATACTTTAACACCCCACCTGACTCCTCTCACTCTTATCTGATAGCCTTGTCTTAAAAAACAGAAGCAGAGGGGACTCACTCAGACACACATTATCAAATCCACAGTGTGTTTTAATCTAGGCCCATATCTATGTATCTTCGTATCTATGTTCTCCATCTTTTCACTGCTTTTATCAAGAGCCGGTATCCTCTGGTGTCCTTTATGCTAGTGTCTGTGACTTTCTCAAGGATGCCATTTCTGTAGTTTCCCCCCATCTCCTGCATCACAGTTTCTTTCATTCAAACAAATCATTCCCATCACATGTAAATATACTACAGTTTTGTACATTTTTCATTTCCCTTCCATGATCCAAATTCTATTTCTTTATCATATTTCTCTTTTCCTTCCAATCAGTCTTGAAGGGCTAGTCTAGGCTAGTCTGCACCAAGTTCCTTATCTTCTACTTTATTTGATCCATTTAATCTCTGATCTTCCTTCTACCATCACGACTTCTCTAAACCATTCTTGCGGATGGTCATCACGCCGCTAAAACTGATGGATACTTCTTTGAACTCCCTCACTAACCATGTGTCATTGGCCTCCCTCTGCATGAAACTATTCTCCTGGTGTCTAGACTATCACCCTTTCCCAATCTTCCTCTTGCCTCTTTATATCCTCCTTCTCTTTTTGTTTGTGGATTCTTCCTTCTCAGTCTTACCTTTAATTGTTAGACTTCCCTACCTATTGGTCCTGGACCATTTCCTTTGTCTGCACATTTTCATGCACTGATCTCATCCACCCCATGGCTTTAAATACCATGTAGATAAAGAGGCTCCCAAATTTATAACCACCTACTGCATTATTTCCTGTATCCCATATTTATGCATTCCACTACCTCTTACTATTTCTAATTGGATATGTTATAAGTCTATCAAATCTGCATTGTCATAATTTATTTCTCTCTTCTATTTTCATCCCTTCCTTCTCTTTCTTTTCAATACTGGGACCTGAACACCAGGATCTTCTACCACTGAGTCACATCCCCAGCCCTATTAATTTTTTTTTTTTTTTAATTTTGAGACAAGGTCTTCCAAAGTTGCCCAGGCTGGACTTGAACTTGGAATCTTCCCGCCTCAACCTCTGGAGTCACTAGGGCTACTGGTGTGTGTCACTGGACCAAAATTTGAACTTTCAAGACAGTTTTAAAATTTCTCCTTATTTTCCTTTCATATTTCTCCTCAAGATTTTTTTCATCTCAATAAATGGCACCCTTACCCACCCAGCTACTAAAACCAAGAACACTTTTATTCCGGACATATAATCCTTCCACAAGATATTTCAATCTCTTTCTGGAATATGTCTTCTTTTCCTTGTTAAAGAGGAAAAGCATCAGGTATTTGTGAGATTTTATTCTGATTACTCCAGCAGAGGAGAGAGACTCCAGTGTTTACTGTGACCACTGCAACTAAGAAGAAGGTAACAGAGATTTTTAAAGAGAAAACAGACAGCAAATAATGGGGCTGTAAGAAAGTGAAAAGGGGGAAACCAAACAGGATTGGGGGCTATGAAGAAATGGAAGATTGCAAAAGGTGGTAAGTGGAGAAATACTAAAAGTGGTTTGGTAATAATGGGCTGGAGCAGCGTACAATGCTTGATTTGGCATCACATGTCACCTTGAGGGACATGGCCTGCTGCAGGTGGTGGCCAGAGTAAAATTTGGTCAGGTCTTTTAGCACAGTGTTTGGCAAGTTCTTCATATTATGTGGGAATTTGTAGTCCACACCCTTTCTACCCTGACTTCCTTGTCTATCATTTATCAATCATCTGAACTTTGGAAAACACCATTTTTTTAACCTTTATTTTATTTATTTTTATGTGGTGCTGAGGATCAAACCCAGTGCCTCACATGTGTTAAGCAAGTGCTTTACCACTGAGCCACAGCCCCAGTCCCTGAAAGCCCCTCTTTAGTGCGCTTCTTGCAACTATGCTTATGCAGTTACGTAAAATCATGGTGCTCCTTAATCAAAACCGCAGTGGCATATCCTTTCAGATTTGTTGGAATGTCAATGATCAAAAACACAAAGAAGGGGCTGGGGATATAGCTCAGTTGGTAGAGTGATTGCCTTGCATGCATAAGGCCCTGAGTTCGACCACAGCACCAAACAACAACAACAACAACAACAACAACAACAACAACAAAACAACAACAACAAACCATACCCACACAAAAAACCATACCCACAACAACAAACCATACCCACACAAGTGTTGGTGAGGATGTGGAGAAACTGAAACCTTCATACATGCTGGTAGAATTTCAAATGACTAAATTGCCTTTGGAAAATAGCTTCAAAGTTTTGTTTTGTTTTGTTTTTTAATGTTAAGTATAAAGTTACAACATGACCCAGCAATCCCATTCCTAAATATCTACCCAATGCAAAGAAAAGCATATCCCCTCTCCCCCCGCAAAAAAATGTACCCAGGTGTTATTATTGGTCCACTGTGGATCACACAGGGCTCTGCTTATTTCAGGACCTAGGGTAGTGAAGCATTCTCCATTCCTACTATCAAATGTTAGCTGTTATTCCAGAGGGAAAGCGAAACAGGCAGATCATATATCAACAATTAAGTGATAACACGTTATTCTACTACAATGTGGAGGCCAGAATTAATCACAAGGCCCTTTCTAATACAAGAGCAATGAAGAGCAGTCCTGTAGCTGCCTTGGAGGTGAACGTCAGAGACCTCAGCCATCAGCAATAATGACAACTCGCTGCCCCAGCTTAGGGTGGGTACCCCCGAGGTCCCCTTGGCTTGCTAGGATTATCTTCATCTCTCTGCAGAGCTGGTTGCTTCACAGTCGAGGAGTTCCCCAAGAGAACATCTCTATCAAGTCCGTCCCAGGAAGTGCCTCCATTTTTTCTCCAGTGCTTTTGGGCTCTTTATCTATTGTTTTAGTCAATTTTTTTTTTCATTGCCATGACCAAAGACCTGAAAAGGACAATTTTAAGAGGAAAAATTTATTTTGAGGCTCATGGTTTCAGAGATCTCAATCCTTACGTGGCCAACGCCATTGCTTTGGGCCAGAAGGGAGGCAGAACGTCATGGCAGAAGTGTGGCAGAGGGAAGCAGTTGTGAATGTGGCACCAGGAAGTGGCAGGCGGGAGCAGACAAGGGACAAAATATATACCCCAAAGTCACGTCACCAATGACCCACCTTATCTAAACACACCCTACCAGCCTACAATTACCATCCAGTTAATCCCTATCTGGGTATTAATATACTGATTAGGTTAAAATTCTCATATGACAATCATTTCACCTCTAAACTTTCTTGCATTTTCTTACATGTGAGCTTTAGGGGAGTCCCTCATACCTAAACCATAACACCCGTCCCCCAGAGTGTTGTTCTAACCCTGCTGATTTCTTTTTTTTTGGGGGGGGGGAGGTTTAAATTTTTTTTTATTGGTTGTTCAAAACCTTTGAGATGTCTCTTTGCTTGTTTTCTTACTGTCAAACTCTTCCCACTAAGAAGATAAACTTTTTGAGGCTGTAATTTGTATTCTCCTCTGTCTTATTCACTCTTGAATCCCCAGCATTTAGAGCAATGCCTAGCAGGCTCATAATAGTAAAATCAATAAATATTCATTAAATGAATGAATGATCATGCTTTCTTACCTCTTTAGCATTTTTTCAAACTGTTCTTTCTTTTAATCAAAATACTGTGCATTTTCTAAGGTCATCTGCGCTATAAATTCTTCTCCTACTGAAGGTAATTTCTAACTCAACCAGGCTCTCGTAAAATTTTGCTTAGTTCGTTCTTTTTTTCCCCCCATTCTTTATACCAGAGACTGCCTTATGTCTTTGTAGTTACATGCTTGCCTTTCTATTGTTTCTTACTCCGTACTCAGAATTAGGTTTATGTGCCTTAATACCAAGTATTATGCCCTATAATTGTTTTATACCTAGTAGCCAGCTAACTCAACCAATATCTACTGAATATTTACAATATTTTGTAGTTAACATTCCCCATGGCATTTATTTTCTATTGGGGAAGACAAAAAATAAGCAAATCAGTATGACAAAGTATTATATCAATATATATTAATTAAGATGTAATTAGTGCCTTTTAGAAAATTAAAACAGTGTAATGGGGATAGGTAGTGAAGAGGGAGAAATTAACTGAAAAATGTGGGTCAGAAAAAACATTACATCTTATCTGGGATGTAATGTTTGAGTAGAGATTTGTACAAAGTAAAGATGCAAGCCATCCAACATCTGGGAGAAATGAGTTACTGGTAGACTGGACTGTAGGTATAGAGGCTGAGATGAGAATGAGCTAGAAGAAGATGTTGCAATTCAACATGGAGGGAGACAGGATGGAGGGGGAATGGGGGGGGAAGGAGATGGAATAGAGGTGAGGTGGGGTGGAGGGAGATGGGGTGTAGGTGAGAAAGCCTCAGTGGAGTGGGTTCAGGTTTCATTCTAAGTATGAAGCACCAAATCCACCATCCTCTGTCTCTCCTGTTTGGAGAATGGTTTGGGTTGGGGGTCAAAGTGCTGTGAAGAAAACAGGGGAAGGTAGCTTGTTTTAAAGCGGCAGTGAAGAAATGTTTGAGAAATGTCCGGAAGGTGAGTATGGTGTCCAGGGATCCAAGAAAGAAAGTGTTTCAAAAGGGAAGAGGATCAAATAAATTAACGCTGCTAAGAGGTTTAGCAAAAAGAGGATTTACGGCTGACACTTGGAGGTCACTGGTGAGCTTGGTATGTTGTGTTTTCCCTGCAGTAGTGGAAAGAAAAGGGAGTGATTCCAAGAAAAAGTGGAATCAGAGGCAGAGAATTCAGACCTGGATGGAATCTTTCTCTAAAAAGGAAACATAGAAATGGGTGAGGGAGTTGTAGTGTGTGAACAAATGCTGATCTAATGGATGACATTTTTTATTTTCAAGAACAAGACACAGAAGCATAGGTAGAAAGTAGTAGAGTAATATAGAATTTCTGGCCATTCACTCTCACTATGAATGGAAACTTGAGTGGCTTCTCTGTGTGCTCCCTGAACTTCTCTCCACCCCAGAGAGGAGAAGAACTTCCCTATGGATGAGGGACAAAATAAACTCCAAGGACCAGTCAGGCCACCTTGGCAAAGGTTTCCGAGGAATGTGTAAAGCAAGAAGTAGCAGAAACGCACTGCGGCAACGGCTCCCTTGTCCCTTTAGGATCCTCTGTGTCTCTCCCCTGAGCTTTCTTGGCCATGACACTTTTTTTTCCCTCCCATCTTAGGTTTCTGCTCTGTGCTTTTGAATTTCACTCTTCAGAAAACCAGTTATCTGAGTTAGAATGCTTCATTGCATGTAGATAGAGTGGACAGTAAGAGAGGTATCAAAATAGTAAAAAGCAAAGCAAAAACTCTAATTTAACTCTAATTGTTTTATTTATATATATATATATATATATATATATATATCAATAATTTCTTATTTTCCTCTAATATTTTTTCTTATGAAAGATATAAGGTCAGGTTGTGACCTTAGAAGAAAAACTGCTACCATAACAACAAATCATTTGTCTACTTTTAGTCTCCACCAGGGTTGAGTAACCTGCCACCTGTTCTTGTAGATGAAGTTTTATTGAAATGTAGCCAGGCTCATTTATTTTGACACCTGTTTTCCTTCTAAAATGATGGTGTTGAATAGTTGTGACAGTGTATGGCTGGAAAACCCTAAAATATTTACTCTCTAGCCCTTTTGCAATAAAAGTTTGCTCACCACCTAGTCTGCACTAATATTCCCCAAAATGTGCTGTCAGTGACATTATTTCAATGGGATGCCATGAGCACACAGATATGAAAAAGTTCAAATTAAATGAGGTTAAGCAAATTTGTTCACTGTCAGACTGTGCAGAGACTTTAATGCACCATTATGAATTATGAGTCCTTAAAAGGGTGATAGAATATGCTTTGCAGATGTAAGGATGAAATCATAGGGGAACAGGAAGGGAATTATGGTTCTGATTCCTAAAATATGTCCAAATCCTAGATTGAAGGACATCTCTTTTTTCTCTGGACATGTGATACCCAAAAAGGAAAAAATGCAGCAAGACTAGAAATATCACTTTATTAAGAGCTGCTCGAGTCAGTACCCCAATGTAGGGCTCTCTGAAAATGACCAAGTTGAAATACAATGTACAACTTAAAGCACAGAAGGGGCTTCCTTCTCACCCCGCCCCCCGCCATTATGTAAGTCTTGAAACATTACCACCTTAAACATAGAAGGGGCTTCCTTCTCTCCTGGCTTTATGTAAGTCTTGAACATTACCATCTTATGCAAGGGTTGTGGATAAAGGAAATAATTGGAGGTGATGGTTGGAGAGCAATTTCACACCTGTAGAGCAGACCATTATCTCTTTGGGTGTGGAGAGAATGGGAAGAAGAGAGAATAATCCAGCCATATTTGCACACTTAGAAAAGCAGCAGTCTCCAAATGAAAGCATGTGGGGGTGGTACTCTAATCCATATCTATGCTTTTAAAGTGCAGTGATAGAATCCAATTAAAATAGCCCAGTCAATATTCCAGTGTTCTGGCCAATCTGATGTACAACTCCTCCTCCTTTGCTGGTGATGAGGATAATTAAAGGCAGGGGCAAAAGTTCCCTGGCACGGTCACAGGATGCTATAGTGGGTTCTTTTCCTAGAATTCTGAACTTCTCCCTGGCTGCTCTGACTTAAACATCTGATGATTTTTCATAGAACTCACGAGCAGAACAACCTTTTTGGGAAACCTCCTGGGATATACTGGCCTAAACCAGTAGTCCTCAGTCTTTAGTGGGCATTAAGAATTGCATGGTAATTCTTAATCCTAGTTCATACCATCAGAGAGGTTCAGTAAATTCAGGTGCGTTGTTCTACTAAACTCCCAAGTGGTCCCAAAGCAGGCAGCCCACTGGTCATACTTTGAGAAACACGGGTCTTGACATTAGTTGGAGAAGCAAAAAGAATCCTAAAGCAGATGCATACATAGTTCTGCCCCACCCAACAGAGAGGCAGGGGTAAAACTCTAGGCTGGGATATAAGCTCGAGTCTTGTTCTGAAATCATGTTACAAGACTTCTTTGTAAAACTGATGCAGATAAGGAGTTGTCATGGGAGCTTCAACTCTACCTGTAACATTTCATTTCTTAGGTTGGTTGGTGAGATCTTGCATATTCATTATATTGTTTTGTGCTTCATTCATTCATTTTCTTAGGTGTGAAGACTTAAAAAATAAATATTTAACAATAATTTTAAAAAAGGAGTTGATTTAGACTTTTAGTTTGAAATTTTGACACTGAATTCTCAGGGACATGACTCACAAATCAGACGTAGGAAACTCGTGAGTCTTAAGGCTGACAGGGGCCCTTTGTATATCAGAATCCACAAGGGAAATGACAATTGGAGGAATTTGGGGATCAGACCTAGCTTTCTGGGTTATCCAAATATGCTCTCTAGAAAGTGGCAGTTTCTCTGGTTTTGAAAATCACTGACATTAAGAGTGGTATAGATGAGGGCTGGGCTGGGGCTGTGGTTCAGTGGTGGAGCACTTACCTAGCACATATGGAGCACTGGGTTGGATCCTCAGTACCACATAAAAAATAAATAAATAAATAAAATAAAGGTATTGTGTCCATCTACAACTAAGAAATATTTTTTGAGAGAGAGAGAGAGAGAGAGAGAGAGAGAGAGAATTTTTTAATGTTTATTTTTTAGTTCTCGGCGGACACAACATCTTTGTTTGTATGTGGTGCTGAGAATCAAACCGGGCCGCACGCATGCCAGGCGAGCGCGCTACCGCTTGAGCCACATCCCCAGCCCCTACAAAATATTTTTAAAATAGTGTAGATGACATTAGAACTGTTGTATAGTTTGCTATTTCACAGACTTTCTAGGACAAATCAAGTGGAGTTGTCAGAAGAGAATGAGGTGCCTTTGTAAGCAGTTAACTAACATAACTAAAAAATAAGCACAAGCTAAATGGTAGAGAGAACTTAATTATGTCACTAGTTATAGGGTTCTAAATTTGAAATTTCTACAGATTCAAGTCCTCACCCCTTTGGGATTTTGAATCTGATGGGTTATTTTACTATTTTTTTATGACAATGCAAACATAAAATTTTATTTCTGTAAAAATAATCTGTGTGTCCACTTGGGGGTGGTAAAGTATTTTTTTCAGTATCTCTAGGGAGTCTTAAGTATTTTTCTCTGCATGTATATTAGATAGGAATGAAAACTGTATCAAACAGATGTTTTGCAATTTCTTTTTCTTTGTAAATGACAGTTTCTTCTAGTGCATAAATAAATGCAATAGCAATTATGAACAACCATGTGCTACTTCCTTTTTTATTTTTTTCTGTAATGCCTGGAGAGTTTAAAACATATAAATTAAAATGATTTTATCAGCAGTAAATATGCTCAGAGTAGGTCGAGCCTGAATGACATTTGAGTTAATTCTGTAATGATGGCCCAATTATATTCAATTAAATTCAATTCAATAAGATGGTCTCTAGATGGTTTGAAAGTTTCTAGGTTATAAAGCTATGCTAATACTTGAATTATTTTACTTCCCTTAAACTATTTCAAGATTGTTACATTTTCCCCATAATAGCAGTAATTTTACAAATTATGCCAGTACTTAGTGGCTTAAAACTGCACATCTACATTATATTATAGTCTCTCTTGATCAAGAAGCAAACATGGCTTTGTAGAGCATGCTGGCTCAGGGTCTCTTGTGAGGTTCTGTAAGGTCCTCACAGGTGTTGCTGTCACCTGGGGCTTGACAGGGAAGGTTCTGCTGCCAAGCTCTCTGGTGGCTGATTTCTCCAGAGAGAGAAATTTCTTCCTCCGGGAGTGGAAGAGAAAGAGGGAAAAAATGCTCAGGAAAGAAGCCAGTCATTCTGTAATGAAATCTTGCAAGCAATTTCCCATCATTTCTGCTATATTCTATATGTTAGAAGCAAGTTAATAAGTCCAGCTCACATTCTAGGAGAAGAGATTACGTGAGGACATGGATACCAAGAGGTAGGGGTCATTGCAGGGGACCATGTTACAGGCTACTTAACACTGGTATAGATTTTACAGCTATATGATCTAAAATAAGTCCTCACTTGAGAAATGACTAAGGCAATGTTCATATTCATATTTCATATTCATAGTTCAATATTCAGCTTATCATATTTCTATGTTATGGGCCAAGTATCTAGAATGTGTGTTGCACTGTTAGTCAGTTGTGTTAGTTTGCTTTTCAGTGCTGACATAATATCTGATAAAAATAAACTTGAAGGAGGAAAGTTTTTTTTTGGCTCATGGTCGAAGAGGGTTCAGCCCATGGTCACTTGGTCCAGTTGCCATGGGCCTACAGTGGGGCACGACGTGGTGGTGGAGCAAGCTGCTCACCTTATGGTGGCCAGGAAGGAGAGAGAGAAAGAAAAAAAGAAAAGAGGAGAGAAGTAGATAGGTTGATAGAGACAGAGAAGATAAACAGGGCTAGGGACACCATAAAGCCTTACCAGGCCCTCTCCTAGTGACCCAATTTCTCCGTGTAGGCCCTACTTCTTTAAAGTTTCCATCACCTCCCAATAATTCATTTAGTTATGAACCTTGGTAGATTAATCCACAGAGGAGACCAGAGTCCTAATAATCCAATCTTTGCCTCAAATCTCTACCTTTGAAGAGCTTTTTTTGAACTGAGGATCACATGCCTTTGGGAACTCCTCCAATTCCAAACCACAACAGCAGTAGATTTGGGTCCCAGATCTTCCTCTGTATTGGCCAGTGATCTCAGGATCACTGTGTAAGTCCTGAATCTTGATTCCTGTTTCCACAAAGAGATAGTTAGGTTGTTGTCTTTAAGAGCACTTGTAGACAGTAGGCCTGGATCCATCCCTCCACAGGCACCCACTGGGGCCCTGCCTGCAGCACAGGACCACCCCTTCCCACTAGCAGACTACTGCAGGAGGTCAGGCCTAGCCCAGAACCACCCACACTGACTTGCATGGGACCCAGGTCCAGGGTAGGTCTGAGTTTGACCCCCCCCCCACTCCACCTGGGAGTCCAAGCCTAACCCACTTCCATCTTGAAACACTGCAGTCATCACCATAGCCCTCCCATGCAGTGGCTCCTACCTTTTTCATAACAGACAGGGCCTAGAAGCAGCTGTATCTCAGAGCAGGCATTCCAAAGAGAGTATGAGGCCCACCCTTTCAGCCCCATCTCTGTAAGACATTGCATCCATCTTGGGGCACCTCCACTATTATCTTGAATTACTTCAGTATTGCTGCCACCACCTTTAGTTGCAGTAGCATACATTGAGGGACACCAGCAGGGTCTGGAAGCCCAACATCAAGGTGAGGTATAGTCAATCTGCATGGATACTAGAAGAATATAGGGTAGAAAGTGTAATATCCCAGATCCACACTACAAGAAAAGAAGACACATAGACAAGGGAAGAAAGTGACCCAAACAATCCAAGATACTATAATAACAGAACCCATGGACAGTGAAGTTATTGAAATGTCAGAGAAGGAGTTCAGAAAGTTCACAATTAAAATGATCTGTGAATTAAAGAATGACCTAAATGAGCAAATACAGGTAAAAATTGATCACTCCAACAAAGAGACAAGAGAGCAAATACAGGTAGCAAAAGATTACTTCAAGAAAGAGAGACTCTGAAAAAAAAAAAACACAGTCAGAAATCGTTGAAATGAAGGATACAGTAAACAAATAAAAAAACTCAATAGAAAGCATAACCAACAGACTAGATCACTTGGAAGAAAAAATGTCCAATAATGAAGTCAAAGTATATAATCTGGAAAATAAAGTTGATCACACAGTGAAGATAGTAAGAAACCATGAACAGAACATCCCAGAATTATGGGACAGCATCAAATCTAAGAGTTATTGGGATAGAGGAAGGCACAGAGTTTCAAACTCAAGAAATACACAAACTCTTCAATGAGATAATATCAGAAAATTTCCCAAGCATGAAGAATGAATTGGAAAGCCAAATACAAGAGGCTTACAGGACACCAAATGAACAAAATTACAACAGATCTACACCAGGGCACATTATAATGAAAATGCCTAGCATACACAATAAGGATAGACTCTTAAAGCCACAAGAGAGAGGAATCAGATCAAATAAAGGGGGAAAACAATTTGTATCTCAGCAGGAGATTGTGGAACAACATATACCAAGCTCTGAAATAAAATGGATGCCAACCAAGAATCTTATATCCAGCAAAACTAAGGTTTAGATTTGATGATGAAATAAAGACCTTCCACGATAAACAAAAGTTAAAAGAATTTACAACTAGAAAGTCTGCACTACAGAACATCCTCAGCAAAATATTCCAAGAAGAGGAAATGAAAAACAATGATGAAAATCAGCAGAGGGAGGGATTACACTAAAGGAAAATCTAATTGGAGGAGAAACCAAGTCACATTAAATACCAAAAATAAACAAAAATTACTGGGAATATAAATCATGTCTCAATAATAACACTGAATGTTAATGGCCTAAACTCTCCAATGAAAAGACATAGATTAGCTTATTGTATTAAAAAAAAGGCCCAACAATATGCTGCCTTCAAGAGATTCATCTCATAGGAAAAGACATCCATAGACTGAAGGTTGGGAAAAATCATACCACTCACATGGACTGTGGAAGCAAGCAGGGATTTCCATCCTCATATCAAATAAAGTAGATTTCAAGCTAAAGTCAATTGAAAGGGATAAAGAAAGACACTACATACTGTTCAAGGGAACAAAATACCAACAAGACATAAAAATTATAAATGCTCAAACAATGCTCAAACAATGGAGTGTCGTCTACATTCATCAAACAAACTCTTCTCAAGTTCAAGAGTCAAATAGACCACAACACAATATTTTTTGGTGACTTTAACACACCTCTTTTATCACTAGAAAGATCTTCCAAACAAAAGCTGAACAAAGAAACTATAGAACTCAATAATACAATCAATAACTTAGACTTAGCTGACATATATAGAGTATTCCATCCTTCAATGAGAGAATAAGATAACAATAAGATAACAAATAACCCAATCAACAAATGGGCCAAGGACCTGAACAGACACTTCTCAGAGGAGGATATACAATAAATCAACAAGTACATGAAAAAATGCTCACCATCTCTAGCAGTCAGAGAAATGCAAATCAAAACCACCCTAAGATACCATCTCACTCCAGTAAGATTGGCAGCCACTATGAAGTCAAACAACAACAAGTGCTGGCGAGGATGTGGAGAAAAGGGTACACTTGTACATTGCTGGTGGGACTGCAAATTGGTGCGGCCAATTTGGAAAGCAGTTTGGAGATTCCTGGGAATGCTGGGAATGGAACCACCATTTGACCCTGCTATTGCCCTTCTCGGACTATTCCCTGAAGACCTTAAAAGAGCATGCTACAGGGATACTGCCACATCGATGTTCATAGCAGCACAATTCACAATAGCTAGACTGTGGAACCAACCCAGATGCCCTTCAATAGATGAATGGATAAAAAAAAAATGTGGCATCTATACACAATGGAGTACTATGCAGCAATAAAAAATGACAAAATCATAGAATTTGCGAGGACACGGTTTTGAGAAAAAGGAAAAAGAAGGTTTATTATTTTGCTAACAAAAGAGAAACACTGGAGACTCCTGTCCCTGAGGCTGTGATTCTGCCCGTCAGCAGAAACAGGGGGCTTTTAAAGAGGGATTCAGAGGCGACGTTCCATGTGTTCTCTGTTGGAGTTGTAATTCATTTGTTATTTTGGAAGATAGTCATTTCCAGAGGTCTTCTGGTGCCATCCCCAAAGTCTGGATGAGTTTGTTCCTATGGTGGGTGTGTACTCAGGGACAGATAACAGCCTAATTTGGGAAGAAAGGTAATCCTATTTCCCCTGAGATTAGGAGCAGGGAGAGAGGAAAAGAAAGAAACATGTCCATTTAAAAAATAAGATGCAGGGGCTGGGGATGTGGTCAAGTGGTAGCGCACTCGCTTGGCATGCGTGAGGCATTGGGTTCGATTCTCAGCACCACATAAAAATAAAAATAAAGATATTAAAAAAAATAATAAGATGCAGTGGCAGAGAAGCAAGGGCTATATTCAAAGCATAAACTGATTGATACCCAAATATCTTTCCCTCCATCCTTTATCTCACCAAGCTTCTCTCCTCATATATCTAACCAAGTTCCCCTTAGTATTTTTCCAGCCTCTCCCTCAGCCTGTTGGCTATAAATCCTTGTGGAAATGGTTCACTTTATTCTTTGAATATAGCCCTTGCTACTTTGCCACTGCAACTTATTTTTTTTTAAAGGATACATTTCTCTCTCTTCTTCTCCCTCTTCCCTTCCTAATCTCTCTTTCCTAATCTCCCTAATCTCAGGGGAAACAGGATTGCCTTTCCTCCTCATCCTAGGCTGAGTTACTTGTCCTTGAGCACACACCTACCATGGGAATAAAGTAATTTAGATTTGGGGATGGCACCAGAAGTTCTCAGAAATGACTTTCTCCCCATTTACCAGGTGAATTGCAACCCCAGACAGAGAACACATGGGATGTTGCCTTTGAATTACTTCTTTAAGCCTCTTTAAAAGCTCTCTTGTTTCTCTTGATGTGGAGAATTACAGCTTCTGGGACAGGAGTCCCTGGTGCTTCTCCTGTGCTAGCAAAGCACTAAAACTTCCTTTTACTCCTACTCAAAACTGTGACCTCATTATTGGATTGGCATGGAGTCAAGGGCCAACTTTGGGGAACATCGTCACCTGTCTAGATCACTTTCAGAGTTGAGTTTAGTCTTTCTCCCTTATTCCCATCACGTTGAATACAGTATTCCTTGGCGTTTTGAAGAGTCCAGTATAATTTTGTTCTTTTACACCATTATGAGATGACGGCTCCAGGGAGTGAAAACTGTAGGGAACAGGTTAAGACTGAATTCTTAAATTTTCAATTTGAGGCAAAGTATGATTTTTAGATTTTTTTAAAAATCTCAGACTGAGTCTTCGTCTGCTTCTGGTTCAGGCCTCATTACCTAGGCATATTTTTGTTTTTTGTTTTTTTTTTGGTACCAGGGATGGAACCCAGGGGTACTTAACCACTGGGCCATATCCCCAGCTCTTTTTATATTTAGAGACAGGGTCTTGCTGAGTTGGGCTTAGGGCCTTGTTAATTTGCTGAGGTTGGCATTGAACTCATGATCCTCCTGCCTCAGCCCCCTGAGCCACTGGGATTACAGGCTTGGTCCACCACGCCCAGCCTAGGCATCTTTTAAAGCTACATATTTCTGCTGTACAGAATTGATATCTATGTTGAGGCTACAAACAAATTTTAAAGGCAATCAAATTAGAAAGAAAACTTGTTAATAAAATTTTCTTTGATGGGATTCAAAGATCGCTGTTATACATTGGAGGATTATGCTGTTCATTATGCCGATTATACAGGGTATAGGTGCTCTTTATTTGCTCAAAGGAGCCAGGCATGGAAGGAGCCATGATCTTGAGGCCTGAGAAGTCAGTCCTGATATCAACCTGCCACTCACTGTCTTATACTGGATCAGCCACCTTTCCTTTCCGTGCATTAGGCAGGAGGTGTTGATTTGTAGTAAAAATCTGGAGTTATAGTCTCAGAACCAACTGACTTAAATCCCATCTTCCGTACATATTAACTTCAGTGAATATAAACTGTGTGACCTTAGGAAACTCACTTAACTTTTCTGTTTCAGTGTAGTTTCTCCAATGTTGCAGAGGTCACAAAGGTGCCCATCTCTTAGGATAATTAGGAAGGTTAAAATAGATGCTGAATAAAAGCTTCTAGTACAGTAATTTGGAAATCTAAATAACTATTGCTGATATGCAAAAGGACCGTTAGGCTAGACAATTTTGAAGGCTTCTTTACTTTCTAAACTTCTGTACATTTCCTAAGTTATACAGGAGTTCCGAAGAAGCTGTAGGCCGTAATGAATCAGGGCCAGAATAAGGACAGATGATGGAAGGATGGGGGTCAATTCCCTTTTGGCCAGTGAAGCTTAATTCTGATAGAATCAGTAGATGAAGTAGACCAAGAACAAGGACTTATTTATTCTTCTCTGTGGTTTTATATCAAGCTCAGCGACTGCGACTTGGCATGTCTCTGGTATTTGCTGGGGTGAGATGGGGTGGAGGGAAAATGGTCTGCATACCAGTTATAAGCAGGTTCCAGATCAGGCTTGTTGCCTCTCAGTCCTGGCCCCTGCACTTACTGACTTGTGCAGGTGGTAACTCGAGTCACTTCAAGCCTCCGTTCTCTCATCTGTAAAGTGGGAATGATTACAAAGCTGACTTGATAAAAAAATGTAGAACGCGTGGCCCCAAATCTGCCTCAGAGTAATTGCTCTGTGAATAGAGATATGCGACATAGATTTGACATTGAAGTTCAAAGACATGGTATACCGAAATCTCTCCCTCTATTGAAAGTAGTGTGCCAGTGAACAGCCCTGGGGCTTGTCTGTGTTTTCATTTCTGAATTTGGTATCTGTGCAAGAACAATCATGGGAGCTGCATCCTTAACCCTCTGTCTTCTAATAATGAGAGCCAAATTTCAGGCACATATTTTCCAGATGACAGTAGGCTGGAGGTCTTAAAAAACAATTAATGTGCTTAGCTGTACATAGCAGCCTGTGCTTGTCGTTTTGTTGGTGACTCTACCATAATATTGATTAATGTTTTATGTAACAGAGAAGCACTCTTTAATATACATTCGTGCCTTCGTTACTAATGAAGTCCTAGCTCTTGGTGATGAAATCTTAGGCAGCTTGTTTATTTGTTAGAAATGAATGCAAAAAATGCCTGACAGATTTCCTAGTGTTGATCTCACTTGAATTTTGCATTTGAAGGCTGTCCCAGAGAGTAACATTGTCTAAAAGTGAATTGTGGCATAAAAATATATCTTCATGAAACAATAGTCATTCCTGTTTGTCATTTTTTGCAAACATTTATCTTAGTACTTCCTAAGTGTCAGCCACTGTCCTAAGAGTATTGCAAATAGTGTATTAACTAATTTAAAATTCACAGAAACACCATCGTAGGTATTGTCATCTTCTCAATTTTGTAGGTGTGGAAATGGGGCTACAGAAAAGCTAGGTAATTTGGACAAAATCACACAGAGTTAATCATTGTCCCAGCCAGTATTAAACCTAGGCGTCTGGTTCTGTGTCCATATTCAAACATGTTTTGATTGCTGTCTGTTCTGTATTAATGATTTAGTGGGGAAATGACAATATTTAGGGATGACATTAAATTGTGAGGCTGTGCGGGTGATGTCAATGAAACTGACTTGTAGAGTCTGTGTAGAGTAATGCAGGGCCTAAACTTGGGGTCAGACACCTCTGGATTTCTAGCGCTGCCACTTACTAGGTGGTCTCTAGTCCTGATTCTTCACCCACTTCTAGTAATATCATACATTCCAGCTCGTGTGTGCTCTAGCGTCGTGGTGACTGCACTATACTTTTCTAGACCCCTACCTATGGGATTGGCTATGTGATGTGCTCAGCCTGAGAAGCTATGCCCCAGGCAGCCACCGAGTCTCCTGTGAGTCGTCATCTGTAAACCACCCTTACAGACTTACAGGTATCTCAGTGAGATATCAGCACTTTCTGTTGTGTCTTTGAAGTTCCGTCTAATTTCCAAAATTAAAGCAAGGACAAGCCACATTCTCTTATCTGTAAGAGGAGAAGAATGATAGCCCTTGTTTATTGGTGAAGCTGTGAGGACTCAGCCGTAACAACACGAAGTAAACCTTTATCCAGTTCCGTTATTAAGGAATTGATAATAGTGTCAGGATCTACATTAAAATTTTCAATAGTTTCAAAGAAAATAATGAAAATATGATGATATCCCTTCTGTTGGGAAAATATTCCAATAAGCAAGTTCTAAAGTATGACATATATGTGTTTCTAAATTTGAGTCTGGATGTCATTTAATGATTTAAAGCGGGTAGGGAAGATAAAGGGGATGGATTGGATAAATAGGCACTCCATGTTTGCTTGCCCTGTTTTCCATAAGCTAGGGTAATCTTAACCTTCTTTTAATGTTCTTACGGTACATTGGATTTATTAAAATAAGTCAACAGCCAATGAGAGAAGAATATGGAAAATGTACATCTTCTGTGATGAATCTTGTGATATTTAAAAACAGATCTATAGGGATGATAACAAGTAGATCTATTGCTATTTTCAGAGCTAATTATTAATATTAGCATCTAAAAGTAATACTTTCACTCTAAGTTCTTTATAAAATGCTGATAAGCCTTTCATGACATCATTAGTCTGCTTTAACCTACTTTATCTGGTATCTCTAGGTCAAAAATCTGGTCCATTGACTTTTTTTTTTTCGGATAAGTAAACCACAACCTAAAGTGTTCCACAATTATAATAGTTACTGAGCATTTATTCTAAAAACAAACCACACATATAACAGCAGGTTGGCAGCAAGCCAGCTTATTAATAGCTAGTGGGGTGCTGATAAGCCAACTCTGAGGGAAGAAAAGCCCTAAGAGTGCTTGCTAATTTCTGTGGTATAAATATTTCCTCTGTGACTGATTTCGACCTATCACTCATTTGACAGACTTGAAAAAATTCCTAAATATTTTAATAATAAGTTTTTTTTTCAGTCAGTCCAAGCTAGTCACCAGTATTCCACTGAACAGCTGATACTTAACCATGCTGGATTTTTTATGTTGGAATCGTGGTACTTGTTAATTATCCTACAATGCCATTAAAACTCATCTATCAAAAGATTATGTAAGATTTCAAGCCACTTTCCAATAGTGGTTAGAATAATTTGAGTCACCGACAACTTTGAAGAACTCATCAAAGGTGTAGACCTTCTCTTCAAGGGGAGAAAAGGACACATTAAGAATTTTGAATAAAATATCAATGTATTCTTTGGCTTCCTGTCATTTTTTCATGGGTGGGTCCTGGTTAAAGTCTGTGCTATTTCTGCAAGTAGGAATAATTAATTTGGCAAGCAACATTGTGAACGTCATTGCTTCAGTTGGCTAAGTTTGTAGATAACTGGAGAGCTCGAAAATCAGCATCTCATTATAGAAGAGTTGGATTACCAGTGTTTTATTAATCATGTTCACTATCTTGTTTCTTCTGTCACTAGTCTAAAATTCAGAGATCAGAAGGAGTTCATGAAAAGATCATGAGGTCAATCATTAATAACATTAAACAAATAACCCAATCAATAAAAGGGCCTAGGACATGAGCAGACACTTCTCAGAAGAGGATATTCAATCAATCAACAAATATAGGAAAAAATGCTCATCATCTCTAGCAATCAGAGAAATGCAAATCAAAACTGCTCTAAGATATCATCTCACTCCAGTCAGAATGGCAGCTATTATAAAGACAAACAACAAGTGTTGGTGAGGATGTGGGGAAAAAGGTACACTCTTACATTTCTGGTGGGACTGCAAATTGGTGCAGCCAATATGGAAAGATTCCTTGGAAATCTGGGACCATTTGACCATTTGACCCAGCTATCCCTCTCCTCTGGCTACACCCAAAGGACTTAAAACCACATACTACAGGGACACAGCCACGTCAATGTTTATAGCAGCACAATTCACAATAGCTAAACTGTGATCTCTGAATTTTAGACTAGTGACAGAAGAAACAAGATAGTGAACATGATTAATAAAACACTGGTAATCCAACTCTTCTATAATGAGATGCTGATTTTCGAGCTCTCCAGTTATCTACAAACTTAGCCAACTGAAGCAATGATGTTCACAATGTTGCTTGCCAAATTAATTATTCCTACTTGCAGAAATAGCACAGACTTTAACCAGGACCCACCCATGAAAAAAACCCACCCTAGAAAGCCTTCAGTGGATGAATGGATAAAAAAATGTGGCATATATACACAATGGAATATTACTCAGCAATAAAAGAGAATAAAATCATGGCATTTTCAGGTAAATGGATGGTGTTGGAGAAGATAATGCTAAGTGAAGTTAGCCAATCTCAAAAAAAAATGCTTGAATGTTTTCTCTGACATAAGGAGGCTGACTCATAGTGGGGTAGGGACGGGAGAAGCATGGGAGGAATGGACAAACTCTAGATAGGGCAGAGGGGTGGGAGGAAAAGGCAGGTGGCAGGGGATTAGCAAGGATGGTTGAATGTGATAGACATCATTATCCAAAGTACATGTATGAAGACATGAATTGGGGTCAACATATTTTATATGCAACTAGAGGTATGAAAAATTCTTCTACATGTGTAATAAGAATTGTGATGCATTCTGCTGTCATGTATTTAAAAAATAAAACCAATATAAAAATAACATTAAACAATTTTTTAAAAAAGCATGTTTTTTACTTTCTTCTAATTTTGTGTAAAATGTTGTACAACTATGTTTTATGACCTGTCAATTTTCATTTTGAAGTATATGCTTCTTATATAGCTACATGTACACATATGTATGTATGTATGTATGTGGATAACTTTTTTTTTCGTTTTGAAACTGATTTTCTCCTGAATAGGTCAAACTAGGCTTGATTAAAGTTTACAATACCCTGTCTAGGTCAGACCCCTTTTAAATGCAGTCCCAAGTACAGTATTTACTTCCTAGCACACTTCACAACTAGACTTAAATAACCGAGTAAGGCTTTCCAAAGTGATGATCTTGTCTATTCTATGTAAACTTCCAAGGCCAGAAGATTCAGAACCCATCATGATGCATTATCACCTGGTGGTCACTAAGTGAAGACTGTTGAATGAAAGAATTAATGAGCAAATGACAATTTCCCAATGTAAATATTTAAGAGGAAAAGGTGAGGAAAAAACAAGCAATAATACCCCCCCACCAATTTTAATCCAGCAACCAAATTACTAGCTTCAGCTTGAGTGTTATTTATTTTTCTATCCATTCCCTGATGGCACAGTCCTTTTAGTCTTGGTCATTGATGTTAAGGATAATGACCCTACTAGGTTCTTTCAGAATGTTTCCACTGCAAAAGGGAGGAAGGAAACTCACTTGTCCTCCATTTCTGAAATTTGGTTTCAGTGAATCTTTTCAACTTAATCATCAAATGACCAGATAATTATGTTCACCAATGTAAACCATCACTGGGGAATTCTAATTTATTAAGGTTGGGTTCTGATTAGCAAAAGAAATTTTTAATGCTGAATCACTTTGACTATCACTATTAAGTTAGTAAATGATGAAGTCAGACACCACTACTCCCATTTATCAATGAGATTATTCATCCAATTTGTAGAAAATTCAGAGATTAAATGACTGGAATGTGAAGCCAATTCACTTTACCACATATTTATTGAACATCTACCATTGTAACAGATATATTTCCAGGGTTCTAGTTACAGAAAAAAAATGAACACAAGATACTTCATGCCTTTGACAAATTTACACTCTGGCAAAGCAATAAGTCATTGTAATACAAAGCAGAAGTGTAGAAAAAGCTTAAGAGAGATAAATTGACCAAAAAATAAATAAATAAACCAAAAAACACCCTCAGATGCCACATCTATTTGAATAAATTAAACACAGCCTTGTGGAGGAGGTACCATATTGAGATGAACACTGAAGAATAGGCAGTAGACAAAGAAGTCATTCTACATGCAAAGATGTTCAGCTAGGGAAAACTACTATAGTTGCATAAGAAGAGCAAATGATCCAGTTTAAATGGAGTACTCATGGTGGTTTAGCGGAAGGTGAGTTTGGGAAGTACATTTTGCCCATATTATATGTGCAGAGCATTATGTGGATGATAAAGGATTGAGTAGGTAAGACTCATGAATTGGAGACCAGTATTTGTCATTTAACTTGTCTTTGTTCCAAGATAATATATCCTACCTCTGACTATACATGAAATAAGACATTAGAAATACAAGCTTGGATCAAATTTTGAAAATGACCAGGATTTGGTTTAGTGTAATTTCAGTCTTTTTCCACCTGCTTCCTCCCTCTTCCCATTCTGTTCTTCTCAAAGTTGAACTTATATCTGATCCAATTCTCAATTAGGAGTGGAAGGATAATGACTTGGAGACTGGGGTGCCACGACTAATAGCTCCAAGGACATTCCCAGGTCATCCGGGAGCTCTTAAATGGAAAGGTTTCAGCACTCTATGGAATCATGTTATAATCGCCCTGTATGGGGTGGGGGGATAAATAGATCACCATGAAGGAACACTGTTATGGGCTTCTCAACTCAAAGATTATGAAATGACTTGTCTTCCATCTGGGGCTTCCAGTTGCCATTGGTTACAAGTATAGTCATGCTTTGCCATGTATGCTGTCTTCATGAACTAGAGAAGGGGCATGAGCCACTTAGGATACTATAAAGATAACTAAAAATCAGGAAGCTTGGCATCTGTTTTATTTTAGACTTATATCTGTGTTTTCACATTCGTTAAAAAAAAATAACTGGAAATAGGTACATGAGTTTTAAGAGCCATTTTATCTCCCTAATTTCACATAAGGAGGTATAGATTTCATAATGTCCCTCCCTGCAGTGCTGAGACATGGAGAAATCCAACTCAAAAAAATCAAAGGTGGCTCCTCTGAGAGTTCTCTTCACGGTGGCCGTTGAGGGCAGAAGGCCGTGGAGACCTGAGAGTTGCAGATGGGTGACTGACAGGGAGGCTGGGGACCTGTGTCTTCTGTCAGCTCCACAAGATGGCATTCTGTCAGGAAGATGTTCCTCTGGGCAGGTGGTCCCTGTGAGTGATCCTGGGAGGGCCACCTTTTGCAGGAAGGAGAGATGACATTCCGAAATGCTGCCCGGAAGCGGCGAGACAGTAGGTTGTAGATAATTGGGTTGACTGCTGAGCTCAGATAGAAGAAGACCCCTGGATTACGGGGGATTAAAATAAACGTGTCAGGGAGAAACTGAACAGGAGACACGAAAGGGTGAAGCATAAATATTTAACAGAAGCCTGGAATCCCTGGTGTGGCCTCTTTTGGAAGCAATGACATATGCAAGGCTTTAATTGAGAATACAAAATGCTCTGAACAGATCTATCACTTGTGACTTAGGAATCAAACACAGAAAGATTAAAGAGTCTTGGAAACATGTAGGCTGGTACAGGATCTCTGATAAATCTGGAAACTTCCTTTGATTCCTACTTGTTTAATTAAAGAAAAAAATGTTCCCATAGCATTAATGAAAAATGTTTAGGTATCAGAGGAAGGAGATTTCTTTTTCTTCACTGGAACTTTGCTTAAATCTATAATTTGAAACCGTAAGTGATGGAGGAATAGAAAAAAATCAGTCAAGGCATAGTCTCTGCTGAGATTCCTCATCATGCTAAAAAGCTTTTTGAAGAAATATTCTCCCACATCTTTTCTCTACCTTTCCTTTTCCCTTGATGGCTCTTCCGCATTATCGAATAATTGTGTTTTGTCACTTTTTTCTCCATGAGATGCCTTGTTCACTGTCATTTTCTTGTTTATACTCTCTTCCTTATTACCATGCTCCCTTTTATTTCTCCAAGGCCAAAATGAGTCTAAGGCTGGAAATGAGAGGAACTAATTTCCTATTCTGGCCTTGTCTTGATCCATAAATTTAGATAAACACTGATACGTCAATTTCCCCCTACTTTTGTAAAATAAAAATTCTAGCCTAATCCATTTCCTTACATTATTGTGAGGCTCTAGTTGAGATTCCATCCACAGAAGGGCTGAAACTACACAACCACCCATAGCTACCATGGGCAACATGTTCCTTCTTATCTTCATTAACATAATTTAAGCAGTGAGAGTACCATGTACCATGTGCACGGGATGTGCAGGGAGAATTATGACAGAGACCATTGCTGTTTGCTGTTTGTTCATTCAAGAAAGAAAAAGTGATTGAACCCTTACTGCATTCTAGGAACTTCAAGGTAGATTCTACAGTAATGAATTAAGAGTTTCTGAGAGGGCTGGGGATGTGGCTCAAGTGGTAGCGCGCTCGCCTGGCATGCACGGGGTGCTGGGTTTGATCCTCAGCACCACATAAAAATAAAATAAAGATGTTGTGTCCACCGAAAACTGAAAAAAAAAAAATTTAAAAATTCTCTCTCTCTCTCTTCTCTCTGTCTCTCTTTAAAAAAAAAAAAAGAGTTTCTGAGACTTAGGATAGCGTTGTAGAGGCAAGATCTGCGCTAAACTCAATAATTAACAATACAGCAATTCCAAACAGTATCTGCTAAGAGCAAGATACAAGATACTGTCAAACTATGGAAATCCATATAATGGCATAAACCCAAGGACTGTGATGCTCATGAACATATTCGTGGGACCTGATTGGCTGGTAGCCAGACCTTAAAATGACTGGGAGATAACTGAAGATGGGTTGGGTGGGTCCTGAGGGAAGAAGGCTTGACAGATAAAATGTGAAGAGTTGGGAGTGGTTATATTCTGCAGGAATCTTGGTTAATACTCTCTACTAACTAATGTGATCAGAGTATAGTCTACTAATGGAAATGCTATATATTTAGGATGAAAATACTAGTCAGTTTTTTTTTTTTTTCTGTACCATTAAGCAGTTTAGACTTCATCAGGTTTGCTTTGTGGCAGAGGAGGAGATGGTACCTTGACAGGATAATGTCATCAGAGAAGCCACAGTTTAGAAATTTTAAATGATGACTAGTCAACTAGTCAAGTTTCATGTTGACTTGCTGTGTTTTCCAGTTTTCTTAGACACTCCCATCCTCCTCATATTTACCACAAGGATAAGCAAAGAGCTGTAAATATTTTTGCAGTTTTGCTAATTTGTAAATGGGAAAACATGAAACTACTGATGCCCCGGTATAAGCTGTTCACACCCTGCTGAAAACGAAACAGGGGTGACAAAGGAAATAACGCAAACGTTCTTCAGGATACACGTCATGCTACTGTTTTAGTTCTGTGCACATCTGGAGCTCATCTCATGCATCTATCCTGCTATGTGTTAGATAATCAGAAGACCCCCTGGAATCAGCCAGTGACTGGCAGAGGGGAGGGGGCAGAAGTGGGGAGAGCCTAAGGCCATCAGCTGCACTGCCTGAGTAGAAAGGTCCTTGGTGGCAATTCTGCACTATGTTTTAGTGGGAAGAACCAGAGTTTGAAACTCAACAACTGGGGCTTAGCCCTATGTGCACAATCGGCCAGCTAATGCCTTTGGACAAGGCACTTCTTCCTGTGAGAGTGTTTCTTTGACAAGAAAATGGTTTATGATAATATTCACTTAACAATTTGTGATGATTACAGAAAGGTAGCATTGACAGCTTAAAAGCTCTGTAATACTCACCAATTTGCTGCCCCTGGTGTCGAGAGCAGATGCTATTGCCATTTGACAGGCAAGATACTTTGGCATGAAGGCAGCTTGGGACTCCAGCCCTCTTTAGCATTTATTAAATGTGGAATTGGGGTGACAAGCCAGGTGCTCTTAGTGACTTTCCACCATGATTTCTCTCATATTCTGAGGTATCCTTGACAAGGAGAGTTACAGTAGCCTAAAATCAGATCTTGATGCCCAGGAATATCCTTTGGCGGTTTTCATGAGGCCATAGGAGATGATAGGGCCAAAGCATTTACTAAATAAGACCAAAATCAATCCCATGGCCCCTGGAGGGGAAAGCAAAGAAAGCACCCCTATTTTCCTGCTGCAATCGTCACACTTAGAGTCCAGCTATTCCACAAGGCAGCCCTGACAACAGAATGCTATTTCTTTTGGACCAGCAGTAAGTCTAATTGATCTTTGCATAACATTGAAAGCAAGCGTCTTCACTCTAGGAAGGCACAACCCCATGATATTTTGTTCTGTTTCCGCAGCTAAGCAAGATTGCCTGTAGACCAGCTAAGCCTTTACCTGACACCACATGGATGAGGTTGAACACTGCAGCCAAGGACTCAGTCCACTCCTCCACGAAGCTGAAGAAGAGGCGATCAATGTGGAACGGGGTCCAGCAGATGGCAAATACTAAGACCAAAACAACTGGAAAAAGATGATGAATGGGAGAGCAAACGGCAGTGTAGGCAGGGATAGGTGCAGGTTGCTCACCAAGTCATCCATTCCTCTGGCAGTCTTTCCTTCCACCCTGGCTAAGCTATCATGGTTACAGGCAATCTAGATCCCAAGGAGCCCCAGTGCAGAATGTTCAAATGTAAGAATGAATTGTATCGAATCTAGGATCTGCTTTCTAAATACCCAGAGAAGATTTCTTATATAATGTGAATTTCCCTTTAGAATATTTAAAATAGTTCTGAATTTATTTCAAAGTTTCAAAAGCATTTTGTTGTGAAATATAAAGTATGCTGTAGGTAGATGATTGGAGTCATATAAATGGGTTACATAAATAAAATTATTGTGCTTAAGCAGTTGGTGTTTTTTGAAATCCATGGAGTAATAACAAACTTAAAAGTATATATGGATTCTTCTTGTTACTCTAGAAATAATTAGAAGGTTCTCTGAATTTGATCATTTAAAATCCAGTGATGTGTTCGGGGAGGAGAGGGAGGAAGATTGAACAATCCCAAGTGTAATATCACTTTCCGAGCATCTTTTGATTGAGAGGGGATGAATCCATATTATAAATTGCTAGAGCACATAATCCTCCCAATTTCTTATTTTCAACCCTCCAGACAGAGATTGGCACAACTATAGTTTCTCTTTGGGGTGTTTTAACTTCACAAAGATAAATATGCATATTTTTTTCTCTTATGAAGTTAGGGAATATGTTTTCTTTGCTGATACATGCTGCTTGGGATTTGTCTCTAAGTAATCCAACAGGGACTGGGGGAGAGATCAGAGTAGAGATGAGACAACGTTAGCTAGGAGTTGATAATTTCTAGAGCTGAGTGATGGCACATGGCATTCATTTTACAGTGCTCTGTACTTGTGAGCACTTTTAAAGTTGTCATAGTAAATAGCCTAGGTATTTCTTGCTGGCAAAAAAACCCACTCAGAGCAAGACATCTGCCTTGCTGTGGTTTCAGGGATATGGAAGCTCCTGAGCTTATCCCCCAAGTAGAAGCCCTTAATCTGCTTGTTTCTGTCTCCCCACTAGAAACAAATTTATTACTTGATAAAATGAACTCTCTCCCAAGGTAAATACCTCACTGTGACTTTAATGTGAGTGAACTTTACACATTAGTGAGTGAATAGATTATGATCAAAGAGATAATGAAGACAGTAGGACTCTTAACAGCAAAAAAGAAAAAAAATCAAGAGCTTATATTAGGAGCAAAAAGATTCCCCAGGACAGGATTATCAGAATCAAAAGGTCAATATCAGTGACTTTTTAGTTATTTGAATGCCAGTTACCTTGAGTGCCTTATATGGATATTGGCCCTGAGGAATTACTTCTTTCTAATTTTGAGTTTTGATTTGGAAAGTATATGATAAATCTCTCCCTGTTCAGTAATTCTTGTAGACTAGTAATGAATTATATATTTTTATAACATTCTTTTGAGAGTATGATTTTTAAAATTTTTAGCTACAAAAAAAGTACATGGTTAGACACAAAGTTATAGAATATCATAGGTGGGATGACTACTTGGAGGTGCTCCTGGCCCAAAGTTCTTAATTTGGATTTAAAAGATCCTAAGGAGTTCATGCGTGGGCATCAGGGGGTTCATGATACCCTGAAATGGATTATAAAACATTTTGTGTGTATGCTCATTAGTACACTTTTGAAGTAGAGTCTAGAGCTTTTATCATGTGTATAGTGAAACTCATTAACACAAACAGTAGAAACACCAACCAATTTTGCAGAGGCGGGAAATGATGCTCAAAGGCTCAAGAGAGGATGCAATTTACCACAGATCACGTGGAGTGTGTTGCCGTCAAGGTGATTTAGCATATCCTTCTGAAGGTTCAGAACCAAAAGGAAAACATCCAGATGTGTCCCAGAAGCTTGAGTAATCCAAGAAAGTTTGACCTGCTATTGTAGTTCAGGGCAGTTTTGAGCCTGAAGCCAGCAGTGCTTCCTAAGAACCAAATGCAAATCCTTTGCTTTTGCAAACAAAAGAAAACAAAGCACAAAAACAAAGTGGGACTTACACAGCATCTTGGTCACTGATTTTCTGGAAGGTCTGTGGATATTAGCAGTCACTTCATCCGCCTCAAGGGATTCATCTTTCTTCAGCTGAAGGAGAGATGGAAAGAGATGTTAAGAAAGGGAAGCATTTCTATTTTCTTCCTTTGAAGATCTGAGATGTATCACTCGAATACTCATTTTGAAGACAAACAAACAAACAAACAAACACAAAACAAAATCCACACCACCACCCAAAATAAATAAACAAACAAACAAACAAACAAAAAGCACAGCCAAAAAGACAAAAATAAAATGGATTATAAAACATTATATATACTCCCAGGACTTAGAAAAATATAAGAATATGTTAAATATTTAACAGTAAGCTTGGGATTTGTCTCTAAGTAATCTAACAGTAATTGGATCCAGGTCTCTTCACTCAACTGGATAGATGATTAAGGCCAAATTTCCCCTACAAGCATTTTTGATATGTAAGAACCCTAGTTATGTAGTACGTTTATAGGTGTTTTGTGAAAAGTGTTAGATTCTGAAGTTAAAAAAATATATATAATCTAGGCTCTTTCATTCACTCATTTATTCATCCATTTATTCATTCAATAATTGTTAGATATCTATCAGAGTAAAGTTCCTCTGCAGGTGGCAGCCAGGCAGTAGAAAACAAGGGCAAGCACTCTTCCTGCTTTATGAAGTTATAGGTTCCATTGTGGGTCTTCTCAGAGTCCTTGATATGCTAACAGGCATTAGGATTCTCAAGGGGGATGGGATAGCATTCCTCTCCACTTTCCACACCCACATCTCCCATCCTGTCCCAGGTCCCAGCCAAAGGGAAATAATATTTCTTTGACTAAACACCTTCCCCAAACTTTCTTCAGTGAAGTCCCTTGTCCCATCTTCACATGCACAATTTGGAAAATGCTATTTTACTGACATTACTGATAAAAATGCATGTCTTCCTGAATTGGTGTTAAAATATATTCATCTATTTAGACTCTGAAACCTCTGAAATTTTCAACACTGCCTGTACACGCATTCTTGCTCGATTAGTTAAAATCCCATCTATTCCTTGTAACGTTAGTCCATTGTCCTCTTCTTCCTCTAAATTCCCCTAGCATCGAATGTCTTTATAATTTATCTAGTCATTAAATATTTTTCTTTCTAATTTATATCTACCTTGGTTTGTAGGGATGTCCAATCAGACAAATGAAATTTTAAGGATCCATGATAAATGACCATCAGATATCTGGAGGTTAGTACAGTATCCATCTGCCTGTTGGTTGGCATTTATTTCCTTTATCTCTTACTAATAATACCCTAACTTTCTCTTAGGCAATTTACTCTTTGCCTATACCTAGTCATTAGTTTGGCTGGGAATGACCCCAATTGTAGCTCCTGGTATTGTCCTAAAATTACTTATTCAATCAGACCTCCTATCCTACAGTCATGAGGACTTGAAAATTGGAGGCAATGAGATTTCAGATGTTGGCTTGCACTTCTGGGGAAGGGAATTCAATTTCTTTTTATGGGGACTGCCAGAGGGAGCCCTTCGTCTCTGAATGTGATGTCTGGGATTATAACAGTTACCTTTCTTTCCCACATTGAAAAGAGAGCCTGGAGCAACCAGTGGACCGCCACATGGAGTTTAAGATTAAAATCAGTGCCATAGAAAGAAGAGAAAAGAAAGAGAAACAAACCAGGTCTTTGACGTTGTGTGTTTTACTGGATTTGTCTTTGCCAGGAGCCAGTGCCACATCTGGACTTTTTAGATCTCCTGCTCTTTGGCATTTTGCCGGACTGTGTAGAGGGTTCCCTCACCGTAATAAAGCAGTCCTGGCTGGTTGAATAAGGGCCATCGTGTGGAAGAAAATTTCAAATTATTCTATATAGCCCAATACTAGTATTTATTTCCTTTCTCTCTACTAAGGGGGGGGTACCCTTTAGCCCTTCTTATATCAGGATCAGTCTGACTTCCAACAAGATAGATTGAAATTCAAGGTAAATTAGAAGTTGGTGTGATTATGTGCGATAAAGGAACACACTGCTCTAAGAAGCAATGAGCTTCCTGAGCTAGAAGGCATTTCAAAGGAATATTTTAGAAGAAGTATTTAAAATGAGATAAGACCTGGAATGGTGGGTCATTAAAAATTGCCTCTAAGGTTCAATAAATCGATAGTCTGTCTCCCTAACAAATGTATCAGCTGCTGGAAGTTGGGTAGCTCTCAGGACGCTTGGGCCTGAGCATCTGCCTATATGGCTAATAGGCGTGGCCATCTGTCTTGTGACTGAGCTGGGGCTCTATGCATGTGCCTATGTTTTCATAAAATGAGGGACTGAACCCTTTGGAGTCACCTAGAACTTAAAAAGAAACAAGGGAGTTGCAGGTGCAGCCATTTAGGAATAGAAGAGGAAATGGAAGGTGGTGGGATGGGATGTTTTTAATACAGTAGTAAAATAAGGCTGGCAGAGTGTGTATCTCAGTGCCTGGCATGTGATACTTAGCAAAGTGACACCTAATGGCCGTGATTGTGATTCAGGTGGCTGTTCCAAGTCCACTCATGGGATGCAATGAAAACTGAATTTATTTTGAGTGGAGTTACTTATTTACATTAGAATGAAGTGGATTACTGACTTCCTTCTTAAAATCCTCTCTATCTTGCTATCACTTGCTCAAAAAAAAAAAAAAATAATGCTTTCCTGATACAAAGCAGCAGCCAGATGCACTGAGGAGGAAAACATGAGCAAGGGGAGCCGCACACCAGCCCATACACTTTATCAGTACATGGTCAGTCAAATCTACTGAAGGTTTTAATTATTTCCTGCCCTTGAAAATTACTTATTATGAGATATGCTTCTTTCATTACTTAATTTCAGTCCATAATTAAGAATAATGAAAGGATGTTGAGATCTATTAGTCACTTCTTGCTTGGCTTTAACAAGTCTCAGTGGAAATACGTCCACCCCCAGGGATAATTTCCTTAAATCAAACATCAAGAAAATAGTCAAAACAGTTTTTTTTTTTTTCCCCTGAACAGGCCTCTCATACAAGTGTAGTTTTCAGTGAAAGAAAAATCACGTGCCGATTAATTGCTACTTACTTTGCATCTTCCTTAGGCTATAGTGACATAGCTAACTAATTGGAGGAAAAGTGAAAAAACAAATTTTTATGCATGTCGTTCGTCGTTCTAACAGAAGTGATGTGGTTGACAGAATAGAATCCAAACAATTTGTCTAACCAATATTAAATGCTAATTTATTATTGAATAATTCATTTCCTTGTAGATGTTTAACAAAGTAGATATTCTTTATAATCATTAACAATTTCTGCTTTACTCCAAAGTTTTATTTCAAAGCTCAGCAAAAAGAGGAATAAAAAAAAGTTGTGGTCACTGTAATAAGATGTTCCAGAGCTTTTCTTCCCCACCCCCTCCAACTGTAGAGTATCCAAGTGGAGGGCGGTTCATGGACTCAATTATCCTTCAGGTTGACATTTTGTCCTGATTAGTTGTTTATAGTGATTGAAAGCATCCAACCACATGGCCCCATGTATAGTTTCTGGAGATGTGGCTTCAGAATAATAAGATAGAATAGATTTTGGGTATCTCTGTAATCTTAACAAAATCTATTTACCAAACATTGACTGGTGAGTGTGTGTCAGTGTATGAGCATATCTGTGTATGTATGAGCACAACCCTGTTTGGCATGGCTGGATTCTGCTGCAGTCCATACCTGCATCCTTTCAGGTCTAACACTAAAGTGGCTTGTAGGAAACACAAGGATGAGATCAGCCTCATCACACCCCCTCCTAGGTGGGAAGGGACTTGCCTTGGCATAGTCTGCCTTCTGTACCTATAACATGCTGCCCCTGGAGAGAGCTCTGTGGAGGATCAATCCCTGGAATGATGGGTCATTGCTGAGTGCTTCTCTCTTCCTCCCTGGGCCTGTGATGTCTTCAGTTCCTGGCTCACTGCCTCTGGGAGGCTACGGCATCCAGAGTTGTTTATACCTTTAAACTTGCCAAGAGGGTCAATAACTTAACTATCTTTAGGATTGCTTGGGTCTCTTTAAATCTCAGAGATCAAAAATGCCCTTTGAGACAAATGTTTCCAAGTCTTTCCTTTTTAAAGGTACAGAAGTTAAAAGTCTAGTAAGAGAGAAGTCATTTAGTCCTCATGCACTCACTGAGCTCCTGGGAGAAATACGTTAATTAAGGAATTCTACAAGTATGGAATTATAAATTGTAATGAAAAAAAATTACTAAAAGCCATGAGCACCTACAATAGGGACCTGATATAACTAGGGGATCTGGAGAGCTTTTTAAAGGAAGTGTGACTAAGTATGACTTAAGGTTAACTGAGAGTTAAGAAAGACAATGGAGTTGTAGTGGTGGGCAGCAGGGACATTTCAGGCAAAAAGTATAAAATCTCTCAAACCATTGCCACAGAATATGGCTGACTTTCCAAGCTTCCAATCTACAGGTGTTTAAATTACTGTAGGAATGACTTTTATAGATTTCCTGGTATCCTCTAGTACCCTGGATGATGCCTCATCTTTTCTGAGAATAAGATGTCATTAAGTTGCATTACTCAGAGTAAGCAAACTTAGGTGGTTTCTAACCTCTTTCTGAGCTGTCACTCAGCTTCTGATGCAACCTAGCTGTAGATTCATGACAGTGAAACAAAAATGTAACAAAAACAAAAATGTAACTGGCAATGTTTCCTATTCGAATTTAAATATTTTCCCCAAATGGAGCCAAGATAAGTGATTGTTTGGTGTTGGGCGAGATGATATTTATTAGTTTGGGGTGTGGATTTCTCACGGGATTTATGATACTTGGTAATGTGTGTCGTCTCTTCTTCCTAATAAAATTGATGCAAAAGGCATTCACAGACATGGCTTTGAACTGCTTTTGGGGTAACATATGGATAAATGCCAGAACTCAAGGGAAAACTAGCACAGCTCTCTGCATGTTTAGATATACTCCAGTTCTCAGATGTCTGTGACACTTAAAATTTGTTCTTCTTCCTTAGACCTTGATAGTCATCTTAGGGAAAGTAGGTACTCCAAAGGTTGCCCTATGGGACACTCAATTTTGAGTGTCCTTTTTCAGAGATGGACTGAGGTGGGAGGACCCTGATTATTACATAATGTATACTGTCAAAGCCCTCTTGTAGCACATTTTGTGAGTGAATGCTTTTTATTTCTCCTTTCATTTGTAATTCACGTTTTATTCCCCTCACAGTTTTATTTTTCTCTCTTTAAAAAGAATCACAGATCTTTAAAGCTAGAAGGAGCCTTAGACATGATCTGATGTGGCTTTTCCATTTTATGAATGGAGAAGTCACTCCAGGAGAACTATGTGGCTTGCCTAAAGGCAATTTCTATGTCAGCTGAAGACCTGGGAGTCTAAATGGTTTTAGAACTGTTACACAAGCTACCCTCTTACACGAGTGTAAAGATGTCACAGTTAAGACTTGTACCTCTATGAACTTGGCACAGGATATACTAGGAATTTTACAGACTCATTTCTTCCCTTGTCAAATATAATTTCTCCCAGATAATTTAGTGCCAGAGAAAATAAAAGATTTAAAAAAGGACACCACTTTACCAACATGAGCATAGGAATGTAACTTCTAATTTTAAGATATGTTGCAAACTAAGTGCTGCTTTATCTTAATCCCAGAGATCTCTTAATTTTCTTCTGCTCTATCTCATGTGTCTGTTGATCTCCCTACCTGTCAATCTCCACTTGCTCAAGAGGAGACCAAGCTGATACCACTCAGCTCATGATATATAAATCAATATTTATTTATATGTATGTATATATTTATATGCATATATATTTATATGCATATATATAATTTTAATTTGATTACAAGCATAAAGAAGCCGCAAGAAAGTATTTGACTTTAAAAAGTATGTCTCTCTTGGACTATAAAATAGGGATAGTTTGTATCTTACTGAGATCAAGTTAGTACAGAGGAAAATGTCCACATAAGCATTAGATGTGGGGACAGGAAAGAGACAGTAAAGTGTGGAAGGGTGCTTCAAAGTGTGTTCACCAAGCCCAGATGACCTAATGTGTTAATTTAAAGTGAGGCTCCTTGTCAGACCTCCTAAAGCAGATTTTCCCATGGCTAAAGTGTGCATATTGGGACCTGTAGTAAGTTTTCGAGCTGATTCTTAGAAACACTAAGATATGAGGAAAAAAAAGTCTAGAGGAAAGAATAATGCAAGATAAGCTAAAGGAAATGACATATAGTTGTGTTTTTTTTGGCATATTTTTTAACTTCTTATTTTCCATCTGAACTCATCCTATTTTCCTCTCTGCTCCCTTCCAGTTCTGACGTTCTCAAATTGTTAAGTTTGTCTCTGAACTTTGAGGCAGTGAAAATGAAGCAATGCTGCCCAAGCCCGTTATCCTGGCTACTCACCCTGAGCCCCATCAGGTAGTAGAGGACACTGATGAGCGTCATGGGGAGGACGTAGAAGAGGAAGGAGGTGACCTGGATGATGAAATTGTAGATCCACATGGGCTTGATGACTGTACAGGTGGCAGAGCCAGGAACCGAGGTCCCATTGGGGAAATAGTGGAGCTTGATGCCATGGATGCTGGTGTTGGGCAGAGAGAAGATGAGGGAGAAGCCCCAGACGATGCCCAGGATCCTGAGGGCCCTCCGGCGGGTGCTCTCCAGCTTAGCACGGAAGGGGTGGAGGATGGCCACATAGCGCTCCACGCTGACTGTAGTCACGCTGAGGATGGAGGCGAAACACACGGTCTCAAAGAGGGCAGTCTTAAAGTAGCAGCCCACAGGCCCGAATAGGAAGGGGTAGTTGCGCCACATCTCGTAGACTTCCAGGGGCATTCCCAGGAGCAGGACCAGGAGGTCAGACACAGCCAAGCTGAACAGGTAGTAATTGGTGGGGGTCTTCATTGTCTGGTGCCGGAGAATCACCAAGCACACCAGAAGATTGCCCACCACCCCCACCACAAAAATCAGAGCATACACCACAGACACCGGGAGGAAGAGGTGGCTGCGGGGAGGCCCGCACAGGTAGGCCAGGTAGTCCTCGGTGCTGTTCAAGTACTTCTTGAGTGGATCTTCCAATTCCTGCTGGTGGATCCAGGAAGCATTTTTAAGTTTTTCCATCACTGACATTAAATCGCAGACCCCAGAGTCCCCTGGTATGTGGCTCAATCCCCAGCTGAGCCAGACAGGGAAGAGGAAGCAGTTCAGAGGCACAGGCTCAGTGAAGAAGGCTGGGAGAGAGTGAGTGCTTCAGCCTCCAGTTTGGGCTGCTCTCACTGTGAGCCTTTTTGAAGAGCCCCTGAGACAGAAGCCCCGCCCCTCCACAGGCTGTGGGCCAATGAGCGTGTGTCAGACTGCACTGCTTGATAGGACAGCTGGCTTTGTGTGCAGGGAGCAGGGGGGAGGAGGAGACCTTTCTGAGAATTGGAAGAAGCTGGGAAAATAGCTTACACAGACTGAGACACTGGAACAAGAATAAAGAGTGGGCAGGCAGTCCCAGCAGAGCAGGTTGCAAGACTGTGGGAAATACAAATGCAAGTTCCCCAGTCCCGGGGAACAGAATACGGATCTCCAGTGATCCTTGTCATTTGTACAACAAGACAAAAATGGGAGGTCGATAGATTTCTCAAGTTACCTTGTTGCATTGGACAGTCCTGGCTCTCTGGGGAAAGCGTGATCAGTGTGGCATTGGTTTTGATTACATGCACCATAGAATCCCAAGCCTATAAAGACATTGACCCATCCTCTATCCCTGCATGCTACCTGATATTTCTATCACTTTTGCCTGCTCAAAAAAGCAACTGGGTTTCAGAATCAGACACAATCATTGAGATTTAGGATGGCTGGGAGATCTACACCCCCAGTGCTCACTTCCTTGTCTGCATCATGAATTTTATTTTGTTTAACAAATATTCCCAGAGAATTCATTTTGTGCCAGGCACCGTTCTAGACTTTGGGGAAATATTAGTAAACAAGAAATGCAAGTCTCTGCCTTCATGAGGCTTTTTTTTTTTTGAGTTGGGAATTCTGAAAGTATACTAGTGAATTAATAAATTAATAATATGATTTGAGATTTTTTAAAAATCCATAGTTTTCAAGGATGGACAAAGAAGGTGTATTTCAGGATGTCATTTGGGCTGAACTCTGAATCATAATGTCAGCCATAAAACAGATAAGGAAATGTATTCCCAGTAAAACCAACAGCAAGTGCAAAGGTCCTGATGCAGAAAGAAGCCATGTTTCAGGAACATGGAGACCAGCATAACTGAACTTCATGAGTGGTCAGGAGAGTATGATCAGATTGACATGACTGGCAGGTACCAGCTTGTGTAAACTTTTATAGAGTATCATAAAAAGTTTGAATCTATTCAAACTGAAGTTTCTTTGGATCTAAATCAAGCTACAGGGAGAATTCTTTGGAGGAGTTTAAATAGGAGAATTAAACAAGGAGAGGCTGGTGAGAGATAGTGGATTAGATTACTACGAAAGCAGCGAAGCTGAGAGATGTCTTCGGATTTAGGCTACTTGTTTTTTTTTTAAACAAGGGACAGTACATTGTCTTTTTTTTTTTTTTTTTTTCTAATTGCATATGTCAAAGCCCCTTGAACTTAGGAGATACTCACAAATGTTATTTCTCCTTTCCTTTTATTTGCTAAATTGGATGATGAAACTTAAAGATGACTTGTTCAAGAATAATAGGTCAAGATGGGATGGTTTACTTACTGTAATAAATTATCTCCCTATCTCAGTGGTTTTAAAACAAGATTGATTTTTTACTTACACTACAAATCAATCAAGTGTCAGCTGCACTACAAATCAATCAAGTGTCAGCTGGAACACATTTTGATATTTACCTGAGCTCTTGGTTACATGCCCTCAGAATCCTGGATATTGCAGTGCTCACTATCTGGAATTTTGCTGGTCCTTGTGCAGAGGGTAAGGCAGATTTAGAAGCCCTACCTAGGTAATTGCATGCCTAAGGCCAAAGGATAGAAACATATATTGCTTTTGCTCACAGTCTATGAACCAGGGCTGGTCATATATAGTGACTAAACCACAACAGGGGCAGGAGGTGCCGTCTTATCACATGCACAGAAATCAGAGACAGGAAAATTTGTTGAATAGCACTAAGTGACCACAGATATAGAAAAGCCAGTATAGAATCAGAACTAGAGCCCTTATATTAATGATACGTTTGATGTTAAAAACCACTATTTACAACTTTGAATGTATATTTAAAAAATATTATTTTTTTAGTTATAGGTGTACACAATATCTTTATTGGTGCTGAGGATTGAACCCAGTACCTCACGCATGGTAGGCGAGTGATCTGCCTCTGGGCCACAACCCCAGCCCTTGAATGTATATTTCTGATGAAACAGAAAAAAGTTTAAATCTGAGCTGAAGAATTCCAATTAAGACATAAGGAATTAAAATAAAAATAATTATGAGGGAAGATAACAGCAGATTCAAACATGGGATTGTGGGAGGGACTTCATAATACATAGAGCCACAGATTAAAGATTGAAAGACATCTTCACATGATGACGTGGAGGAGCTAATAAGTAGAAGGATGTTTAATAAGGGATAAAGTAACAGTTTCAGTGCATGGAGATGATGTGGGAAGAGACTAAGACATGGACTCTTGGGTAGCCTTGGACTTTGAATCCTGGCTCTGCCTCCTAGTTGTGTGACTATAAGAATCATATTTCATATCTGCGAGTCTCAGTTACTCCATCAACTAAATGAGTAAAATAAAAGTTTTGTTTTATAGGCTTCCTAGAAGAGGTAATACGTTCAATATAAGTAATGTGTAATGGTATATTATGTTAAATCAGTAACGTGATATTAATGATGATAAATGAATATTGAGAATGTCTTTATTGAGGTAAAAACAATTATTACATGATTTAAAAATTGGGAGTGTGCTTGGAGTGGTTAACATGAAAGGACCTCCCAGTTTCGATTAACATTTGAACAAGAATGCCAGTCAGAGAAGCTGCTTAAGGAAGTCCATGGACTTCCATCCCCGGATCCCCAATGGCTGGATCTGCAACCCCTATGTGCAGCTGGTGAGGACAAGGTGGTCAACACTGTGTAGGGAATGTGGGGTGCAGGTGGTGGTGGTGTTTTCCCTGAAGAATTCTTAGGGGGAGAGGAGTATGAGGTCACTTCCAACACTTGACAGTAGATTTGAATTAACACTGAGGCTGCAGGGGGACTCCTGTGTGACAAGTCTCAGGGAGCAGCAACAGGGAGTCAGTGCTACTGGGATTTCCTGATAATAGCAGAGAACCTCTCGGAATTGTTCATCTTGACCCGAAGCTGGAGTATTCACCTATTGATTTCTGTCCCCTGAACTGTTTTTGATCATCTAGAGAAAGTTATGGGTAAAAAAATAGAAATGCAGCATGAAGTGACATGCAAGCTTATCAGCACTCTTGAGTCTGAGCTTGCACAGGACTGCCCTTTGTAACTATGGCTGAGATAGGGGACGAGAGGATATGATATGAGAATTTCAGTAGCATCTATCTACAAATAAAGGAATATATTAGTTATGGTGGTTGAGTGCTTGTTTGCTCAGGTACCACTGTAAGATTCTCATATGTATTAGTACATGTGATCTTTACAGTATCACCCATGAGGTAGGCTCTTTTTTATTCCTGCCATTACAAGTAAGGAGTTTGATGCACACAAAGCTATGGGGCTTGCTGATGCTCAGGTGGTGTGTCAGTTATTTTCTTCAGGTTAGGTTTCACAAAAAAAAAAATGCACAAGTTACAGTGGGTTAACATAAGCAGAGTGGTGTTCCTTGCTCATTTAACATGTCCAACAAGGATTGCCTGGTAGCTTCTATTCTCTATTGCTCACACATTGGAACGTAGGTGCCAACATGTATTTTCATAAGTCCTAAGACAGTATTCCTATAGGGATTCTGACTCCTAAATTATCTGCATGGAGATGACTTACTTTTATTTTGTTCACATTTCATGGACTAAATCAATTTATATAGCCATTCCTCATCCTATACAGTGTTGTTTGAAGAGCCATCTTATTACCTGCTTGACAGGAGAAAACCTTGCTAAATGGAATTCATGATTACACCTTCTACTCCTCTGGATGTGACATTCATAAGCAAAATTTAGCTTAAATTTTTTCTTGCAGTCCAAATAACTTTCTCTCTGATGCACTGGAGACACTGTAACATTCTACCTAGTTACTTCTGTGATTTAAAACTCCAGGAACTCTGGGTGGCACAAGCTTTTCTTTACGACAGAAAAGAGAGCAGCATTTTCTCCACCAGTTCCGCATGTGGGTCCTCTTGTTGCAGAGACCTATAAATTCAAAGGACAAGTTATCAGCTTCCCAGGTGGACACTTCCGGCCTTTAATAACAGTTCTCTGGTTGCTCAACATCTGGCCTCTAGACTAATGCCATGTATTTTTAGAACCTTTTTTATGGCAATCCTCTATTTGCATTTTGTTTTGACTCAGTAAATTGGAATAGATTTTCCTGAAGTAACAGACAACTACCAACCTGCAGAACAGTAATAACACTGCTGGGAGACGTGACTGTGGAAGTGTTGGTTCCTCACTCCCATCTTTCTGAGGAATTCCTCCCCATCTGTTTGCACCTCGTACCGTTCTATTCAATGAGCAGTTACTCAATAAATGGATCATAAATGGAGAGATGTAATAGCAATTAGCTTGGCTATAAAGCAACCACATTTGTGGGAGGCATGATAAGAAAAATCATTACCACATACAAGAAAGTGTTTATTTTATAGATTGTGAACATATTTTTCAGAGAACTCTGGGAATAGAACCTTAGTTCAAAGGCATAGCGTTCCCAGTTCTCAACTCTGGAGGGTGGGAAATGCTCAGGTGACGTTGGTAACATCAATGAGAGTAGTGTATCCAGAATAAGGAGGGCTTTCTTCAGTCCTGTCATGCACAAGTAAGGCCAGACCAAGAGTAGTAGCTCCGTTTTTGAGTTCTGCACTTAGAGATGGATGTGGTAAAGGTGGCATAATCTAGTGAAGATTCCTGGGATGGTAGATGGAGTTGGAGTCATTTATCCTAATACAGAGAAAACTTGGGTTACATATGTTTTTAGCTGCTTTCAAGTAGGTAAAAATAGATACTTTTCACTGATTCAAGGGTTTAAAATATACATTTCTTTTTCATAATTGAAATTTTTTTTGGTTGTGTTCAGGATCAGTACAGAGACATTTCAGTTTGTACATAATTCTTAACATGTATACCAAGACTCTTAAAAAATCATGTACTGTGAATCTTTTTTTTTTTTGCTTTTTCTTTTGCACTGGGGATCAAATCCAGGGTCTCACACATAGTAGGCAAGCACTCGACAGAGCCACATCTACAGCCCATGTTTGATTCTTTTCAAAACAGTTATTTCAGTGATTTTCCAGCTTCGAATTTGAAGGCAAATTTTTCTGAAGAGATAACCAAGAGCCAATATTTTCAAATGCTGATATGCTGTCCCAACAATTCATAATTGCATGCCATATATATCACAAACTCAAAGTTTTAATCTTTCACAGCACATTAAGAAAAGTATGCTACCACAACCAAAGATGTCACAGAGTATACCCAGTTCTGACAGGGCAATGATCAGGGAATTTTTTTTTTTTGAAATAGTTCTAAAGACAACATGGGAATAGAAGTAATTTAAAATGTTCAAGTCATACTAAGTTCATAATAGTGACTTTAAATTGACGATTAGTATGCTCCGTTTTTTTTTTTTTTTTTAGTAGCTCTGGAAACATTTTAACAAGCAGAACATTTCATCTCATCCTATTTTTTAACTAATTTTTTTCTTAACATGTAAAATTATTTGCTGGTTATTATTATTTTTTTCTTAGTACAAGTAGTAAAGAATTGAATATTGAATTATAGGAAGTTTTGACTTTCCTGGGTATCAGTCAATAGTCCATAGGCATATGGAGGGTAGTTGCTATATACTTCAGTAAAAAGTATACTAGAAGTATTCATTTTTAATTAAAGCAAAAACTTTATTTATCCTAATTAATTTCCTAGAACAGAACCAAGAACAATGGATGGCAGGTCTCAGGGTGAAGACTAAGCATTTGGAGCACTCGAAATAGAAATGGGTCTCATGTTGCTGGAGTCACTCAACTAAGGTTGAGTGGCCACCTATTTGTAGCATCAGGTTATGGTGACTTGGGTTGGCTGGCCTTTACCGATCCTGCTGGCAATACTATTCTTGTTGCTTATATCCTACTGATCACTCAGTGTCTTCTCATGGTGTTCCATAGGTATCTCAAATTCAGCATGTCTGAGATCGAGTCTGTTACAGCTGACCTCCTGTGTTCCCTGTTCAGTGACTAGCATTACTGTGTGCTAGTTGTCCCAGCTAGAAAACTGTGTCTTTTTATGAGTTTTCTTTCTCCTTTATCCCACATCAAGTGAATCCTATGAATCTGAATATTTTGTCTTCTCAAAATTCATATGTTGAAATCCTCACCCCCAATGTGATATGGTATCAGGAGAAGGGGGCTGCAGGGAGTGACTGGCTCATGGGAGCAAAGTCCTCATGTGTCAGAGTCCAGCTCCAACAGGGGGTCTCAGGAGACATGGTGAGGAGTCGGCGAAAGGGGATGGAGAAACAACACAGACACCAAAGTGAAGGTGCTGAATCCCAATCTTTACTTGTGAAGTTAATCATGTATACTTTTCATTTTGGCAGGCTCACAGTACTTTGTGGTTACAAAACAGGAATCATTATTCAAAGAAACAGAATATTACGTAGCTACAATTAGATGAGAAGAATGTATCTTGGCTTATGCATAAGCAAGCATTTTTACTTTCAGTTCACGTTTTGCTTTGAGCTGTTTCTGCTTAGTTAGCTTTTAATAATTGTTAGAAATGTCCCAGACTATTGTATACCTTGACTATTCTTTCTTGACTTACTGACTAGAATCGGCCTCACGGTTATGGCAAGTGGTTAACTTGAAAAGAGAGGCTACTAATTTTAATCAAACAAGAGTAAGAGCACAAACCATTGTGCACAGGAACAAGAACAAGTTGCCCAGTACTAAGCGCTAATCTGTCTTCTTAACATTAATTCTTCTTTTCTAGATTTTAATTTAATTTCTCAAAAACTTCCTTGACTGTTTTTCCTACAGGGGGGTTTTCATTAAACAATAACAATTTATGTTCCACAGCTGAATCATTGCTTTTAGAGCAAACAGATTTATTCTTTAGAAGTAGTTGCATTAATTGGGAAAGTCATGTTTTTTCCTTCATACTTAATGGTCATATGAGAAGTTGCAACTATACTTATTAAAGGAATACGAAAACAAACCAGCCCATTCCCAGAAACATACTGTGCTCCTCCAGAGGATGGACGCCTTGTGCCATCCACCTCAGTAGGGCCTTGCCATTGCCTGAGTCAGGGGAGGGGCACAGCACTCATGGATCAAATTAGTGTGTCTATGAGAGAGGCCTGGAACAGACCCTTGCCGTTGGTGACACAGCAGAACAATGTCACCTACCTCTGCACCAGCAAGTGAGCCCTCACCATACATTAGATCTGCCCCACCTTGGTCTTGGTCTTCCCAGCCTCCAAAACTATGAGAAATAAACTATTGTTGCTATTATAATTCACCCAGAATATAAAATGTTAAAGTAGCGCAAATGGACCGACATTGGTCAATATTCAAATCTGTACATTATATCTCAAAAATATATCTATATTTAAAACCACTTACAATTTTATATCCCTCTCTTTCTATGCCTGGCTTATTTAACTTAGCACAATACTTTCCAGGTTCATCTGTTTTTGTTTTTGTTTTGGTAAACCAGGATTTTTTAAGACTGAATAATATCTTGTTGTAAGAATATGCCACAATTTTGTTACTCAGTCATCTGTGCATAGACATTTGGCTGATTTTATCATTTGGCTATGATGAATGGTTCTGTAATGAATATGGGAATGCATATGACTCTTTGAGATCCTGATTTCAATTCTTTTGGATATGTATTCAAATGGAATTGCATGATCATAGTTCTGTTTTTTGAGGAATCTCCATGCTGTTTTTCATAAAATTATATGATTTACTTTTCCACCACAGTTATACACAGTTTCCCTTATAACCACATCTTCAAAATCCCTCATTGTCTCTTGCCTTTTTGACAATAGTATCCTAACAGATGTGAGGTAATATCTCATTGTGGTTTTGATTTGCATTTCCCTGATGAATAGTGACACTGAGCACCTTTCATGTACCCATTGCTCATTTGACTCTCTTCTTTGGAAACAAAACAAAACAAAACAAAAAAATCTGTTCAATTTTGGCCAGTTTGTTAAATGAGTTTCTTTATCATTAAATTGACAGAACTGTTGATGATGGCTAAGTTCCCTTATTATATTCCATAATGTCCACGACATTTGGTTAATTATGATAATTCTTCCATATTTGATGACCAATCCTGTCCTCCTCTGTTTATGAACTCTGGTGAGTCTGCATTCCAGAAGATTTATAGGAAAGAAAGGAGAAGTGTCCTTGATTTAGATCAATTTTCACAGGCACATCTCTAGATTCACAAAAGCCAGGGAAAATTTAGGTGGCAAGAAATGTTGCACGTCCAGGATTAGAGTTGGGGGTGGCTATTGATTTCTTTATGAATTCTCTGAAGGAAACAACATCAGTGTGATAGTCAGCTTTTCAACACTGTGACCGAAATACCTGAAGAGGACAACACAGAGGAGGAAGAGTTCATTCTGACTCATGGCTTCAGAAGTTCAGTCCAGGATTGACTGACTCCATTGCTCTGAGCCCAAGTTGAGGCAGAACATCATGGCGGAAGGGCATAGTAGAAGAGCGCTGCTCAGCTCATGGCTTCCAGGAAGCCGAAGAGAATGGTGTTGGGGGAAGGGGCTGCAGGGCTTATGAACCTTTCCCAGGGAATGTTCCCAGTGACCCACTTCTTTCACCCACTCCCCGTCAGCCCACAGTTACCACCCAGCCAGTCCATTTGAACTAGGATTAGGTTACAGCTTTCAAATCAAATTGTTTCACCTCTGAATATTCCTGCATGAACAGGAGCTTTAGGGGGACTCCTTGAATCCAAAGCATCACAATGCATCTCAGCTCCAGTCTGAATGACTTGGATTGATTAGAAACAGAATGACGAAGGGTGTTTAAACTCCAGCAGATGGAGACTTTAGTAACTGTGTCTTAATAAGAGTGGATACCTGAGCTGCATCCACAATGTGCAGTGTTCCCTGCAGATCAGAATATGACTCAGTGAAGTCCTCACCCGGGTTTGTGGTATGATTTCAAAGGACATAAAAGCCCATACTTGTCCAAATTTTCTGACCCAGTCATGTTTAAAATCTTTCTATTCATTTAAGCATCTCATCTCTCTGAGGGAATTATCTTTCCTCCTCCTCCTCCTCCTCCTCCTCCTCCTCCTCCTCCTCCTCTTGTTCTTCTTCCCCTCCTTTCCCCTGCCTCCTATTCTTCTAATTCTTTCCCTCCTCCTCCTTTTCTCTTCCTCCTCCTCCTCCTCTTCCTCCTCCTCTTCCTCCTTCTCCTCCTCCTCCTCTTCTTCCTCCTCCTCCTCTTCCTCCTCCTCTTCCTCCTTCTCCTCCTCCTCCTCCTCTTCCTCCTTCTCCTCCTCCTCCTCTTCTTCCTCCTCCTCCTCTTCCTCCTCCTCTTCCTCCTTCTCCTCCTCCTCCTCCTCTTCCTCCTTCTCCTCCTCCTCCTCCTCTTCCTCCTCCTCTTCCTTCTCCTCCTCCTCCTCCTCTTCTTCTTCCTCCTCCTCCTTCTCCTCTTCCTTTTCCTCCTCCTCTCCTCCTCTTCTTCCTCCTCCTCCTCTCCCTCCTCCTCCTCCTTCATCTTAATCACCAGGATCCACACCAGCAGCTCCTCCTTCCCTAAGGGAATGTTCCATGTGCCTGGCACTGAGCTAATTATCTGTTTAAATCCTTGAAACAACCTCAGGTGGAAACCTTTTCATTACTCTTGTTTTACAGAAAAGAAAAGGTAAGATTCAGAAAGATGAAATGCTTCATGAGCTCACATAGATAACTGTCGTCAGTGCCAGGACCTGCACAAGACTGCCCCTCTGATGTCTGAGGGCAAGGCCTTTGCACCCATTTACAACTCAGTTTCCATGGAACAGAGTTATTTTATTTTCATATAAATGGCTGAGCCATGAATTTCAGGGATACCTACATTAAATAGACATATCACACTCACCTGAGCCAGTCCGTAGCTGACTTCTTTATTTAAATTTAAAAAGTAAAAATGTTATGCCCCCAAGTTAATAGGACTTGTTAAAATACTTTTATATGAAAGCATTCTTAGATTATTCTGTTATAAGGAAGGGGCCATTAGCTATGTTAGCATTATTTACATATTAACTTTGCCTATAAATACCACTCAGTATGCCTGGTACTATGGAAGATATTTTGAATAAAATAGAGGAATTTTGCAGCCCAGTGAGAGAGATGGAGTAGTCAGCTAATTACATAGTAATGTAAAAGTATAATAGGGTCACAACTGAGAGGTACTTTATTATAGTGTGAACTTTTAGTCCATTTTTTTGTTCCTATAATCAAATACCATAGCCTGGATAATTTATAAAGAGTAAAGGTTCATTTGGCTGACAGTTCTGGAGATCTAAGATTGAGAGGCTGCATCTGGTGAGGTTGTTCTGGCTGGTGGAGACTCTGCAGAGTCCTGAAGTGATGTCACACATTACATAGTAAGACAAAGTGTCCTAGCTCAGGTCTCCTGTCCTTATTGAGTCACAGTCTCATTAGATTAGTGCCACCCCTTTATGGCCTCAGTTAACCTTGATGATATTCCAAAGGTCCCACCTCTAAATATTATAGTCAGGGTTAAGTGCCTGCACTCTGAATATCCCACAATGGGCCTTAAATCTCAGCATGGGTTTTGGTGGGTACATTAAGACCATAACATAGTGCTCTAAGATAGACTCTGAAGCTGAGATCTCAGAGTTTAGCTAAAACTAAAAGTATTAAATATTGGGATACAGGTTGGAAGAATAACCTTCCAGGCAAAGTAAAGAGCATGTGCAAATGTCCTGGGTGTCTATGAGATGAAGGCCACACAGGAACATGTAGGTCATGCTAAGGATTTTGGTTTTGCTTTGGTTGTTATTGCAGAAGCCAATGAGCAATCTTAACCAGGAAAATCATGATCTTCAAAGAGATCTCTTTGGATACAGTAAGGAAATAGGTAAAGTTAGGCAGATAAGAGCACAATGTCATCCCACTTGTTAAAAATGAAGGAGGACAGTCACTAGGATGTAGATGGTGGAAGTCTAGAAGAAGAAGTACAAACACCTACAGAACTGCTTCGTGTCTCTAAGCCCTACTTCCTGGTTGTGTGACCTTGAGAATGTACTTAACCTCTCTCTGAGCCACTTTTCTGCTCTGTAAAAATTATAACATTAATACTTTCTCCATCAAGGTCATTATAAATAAACATAACAACGTGACACAAAGAAAGTGCTCAATAAGTGTTAACGATCTTGGTCTTAATAGAAGTCATCATAATAGTAATAGTTGTGTTGTCAAGTTAAAAGAGAAAATTGGGAAGAAAATATTTCTGATAACTAGATTCATGTAAATTCCTGGGTCAGAAAGTTAGGACTAAAAAAGTTAAATTCAATCTACTTTTTTGTAATATATTTTATTAGATGTTTTAAAAGTTCAATCAATCTTCATAAGAGGATGCTCAAATTTTTCAGTTCCACAAAAGTGACTGGCACACATACCCCTGAAATATTGCTAACATTGGGTACATCTAATGTTTCTTTGGGGGGAATATAATATTGTTATTTATTTAAAATTTAATGATCATTTTCCAGTTTTTTTTTGAAGTGGTTTTCCATGTAATTTTTCACAATAAGTAGAAAACCAGGCTTTTGAAAACAGCATAGAAACAGACTAAAATTTCAGTAATAAAACTTTTCAGTAAGTACTTGAAAATTTGAAACAAGCCGGGTATTGACTACCAAGATGATAAGGAGATAAAAAAAATTATAAAAGGGAGAATTAAAAACCCTGGGAGGATTTAACAGGGAGGAGAGAGTGTTTGGGTAGGGTGTGATTTTGGGAATGGTTTGCTCATTTCTAAAAGACTGTCATCTGGAAGATAAATCAAAGGTTTTCTCTGACTCTTCTTGGCCCAAATAAAAACACGAGAAAAAGGTGAATATTGAATGGAAATAAGAAAGAGGTTTCTAATGACATTCTGAGTTCTCTGAATACAAACAAAAGCTGTTCTGTGAGAGGCAGGGACTTCCCTAGCAGGGAGATATTTAAGGGAGATGGGAGATTGATCAGAATCAGGGCAGCTGGACAAGGTTCCAACTCCAGTAAGGGCCAATGGCATATCCATCCTGAGTCCTCTGCAGATCTGTGCAGGGTATCATGTGGGAGCCTATTAGAAAAGCATAACATGTGCCCAGTCGAGCCTCCTGAATCATAGTGTGTATTTCTACACAGCTCTCAGAAGATCCATTTGCTCATGAATGTGTGGAGCACTGGACTATGTGACTTCTGTAGTTCTTTGTGAACTCCTGTGATCCCAGGACCTAGGCGTGATCTCTGATGGAGGCGACATGGGGCTTGATTTGAAGAGGGGCAGGAAATCCTATTAGCTGGGGAGGCTTTCAGCATTATTCAAACTACTCTAGTCACTGCCGCATCAGGTTCTCAAAAGCACCTGGAAGGATACAAAAGAAGCTGGTATTGTTTCCTACAGAATCAATCTTCAACTGTTGACTTTCTATTCTGGAAGAAATTCAGGGACTATCTGAATAAAAGCTGTTAATCAGCTTTTATTTCATACAATACGAGCTAACTGAAGAGCTAAGAGGATAGTGACTTATCCCAGGTTAAAGAAAAAAATTGATAATTTCTTTATGCTTCCATCTCTAGCCATGTTTTCCTTTTTTCTAGCTTATTCTCTGTTAGAATTTCTGTTTTCCGCTCCCTCTCACACATTCCCTTCTCTTGCTCCTCAGTTTAAATAATCTTTTTCAATTGATCTGGTGGCTGTCCTCAGAGAGATAGCAAAAGGGAGGCGAGAGCAGGTGTGAGGCTGCAGTGGGAGTCTTTCCAGGCTTAGCAAAGCAGTCTGAGAGCAGTGTGACAGGAGTTGAAGTCAAAGAAATACAACAATTTCCAGAGTGGTGTGTGGTCCTCATTAGCTTCAGGCTCTTGAGCTGATGCTTTCATTGATGGCTGCAGGAAAGAATCTAGGGTCATGATTGAGGCTGGAGAAGAAAATGGAGAATAGCATTGGAAACCTACATAGAAATTGCAGTTGCTCCATTCATTGAAGGGGGCTGTTTGGCTTGATAGGTGCATGGCCAAGTTATGTGTGTGTGTCCTTCCCTTATCCTTATGAATAAAAAGAATGGTTTATTTTATATATTCACATATTTTTCAGTACTGAGAATTGAACCCAGGACCTCATGCATGTGAGGCAAGTGCTCTACCACTGAGCTACAACTCCCACCCAGGATGGATTATTCTTAAGACTGTCATTCATGAGGTTGTTATGAGTTCCATTGATAGTTTAGGAAAATGCCTTGTGGCTCCCAGGAGTGTGTTGCAGTCTCTTTTTTAAATCATCAGTCTTCCTAGGACAGACAGGATTAGATTTATAAAGGCAGAGCCTGTCAGATGTGCTCTGTGCTCTGCCGCCCAGTTCTACTGCATGAAGAACATAAAGAGGACTGAATAAAGTTTGGATGAGTGGATGGATATATACATGGAGGACAGGAGGATAGGAGGAGCTGAAGGAGGGGAGGAGGAGGAAGAAAGATAGGTTTGCTGCACATGTGACATTTGAATCTTACTCCTGACAAACAGATTTCCCACCATCTCTTTCTGGGGCTGATCTGATGTTTCCTTTGTAGCTTTTGCTTCTTAGAGATGACATTAAACTAGTTGACAGTATAGTGAGAACTATACAGCATAGTGAGACTATGCTGACAAGCAAATTTGGGTTTCAATTTTCTTCTTGAAACTCTGTGACCTTTACCTACTCTGAGTATCAGTTTTATTATCCATAAAATGAAATTAACAATTCCTATCTCATTGAGGTTGTTGTGAGGATTAAATGGTAAAATGAATACAAGTTTAGCACAGTGTTTGGTATACAGTAAGCATTCAATAAGTGCTATTTCCCTATGCTGACCATTCAAGGACGTCAATCTACTAATGAAGTGGTTTGATCAGTGGCTAGTACAGTGCTACACTGGCATTCAACAAATCTTCTGAAGTGCAAGGAAGGCATATATGCAGTATTGGCTTTGGTCTTCAATCACATTTTAGTTAAAGGCCAAAGTCTGTCATTTTTTATCGGCATGATTAAATTTTAGGAATTTTTATTTATTTGAAAATGTTAATTCTTACCTTTTAACGTTATTGAAAATTTCCCTTTATTCTAATCTGTGATGCACCATTTTTTTTTGTTAAGTGTTATATGAAAATGTGGAAGGAATGTGATATATTTTTGTGTGAAATAAAATCTGAGCTCTCCTCAGGTAATTTAATCTTCCAGATTGCATCAGTTAATTTCCTATGGGGGGAAAGAGCTAATACTGCTGTAGAAGCAAGTAGATAAATAAACACCACTTATATAGTCACAGCATACTGTGTGAGTTTCAGATTTAAAGGATGACATGAAGAAAGAGCCGGGTTTTAGGTGGGAAATGATTCCAGAGAGCTCTACTGGCCAAAGGGTAGCATCTTTGAGATGGAATTCTGACTGTATTCTCTCCCTTTGGATTTCTTCATAACAGTTCAATTCTCCAAAGAAAGAAGAATATTATCTTAGTGTAATTCTGTGATTGGCAAAAGAGAAACTGTTCCCCACTAGTAGAAGAGAGGAAGTGACCGGAAAGGCAAAAATGGCAGAGATTCTCTGCCTTTCTTGTGAAGTTCACATTGCTATATCCCCATCTCCATGTTTCTCTCTGATCTGTCAAACTAAGCCCTGAGGGTACTTAGGATGAAGAAAAACGGGAACATGGTCAACTGCATAAGATGTCTGGGCTTAAGTTCAAATTACATTCTCTCCCTGGGTTTGCTAGTCTGCAGCATGTTGGCATATTACTATTACAGTTGGTGTAGACCACCTCCTGTCTAGTCTTTTAATAACATTAGAGATATTTTTCAGAAACGATGCTTAGTACATTAGTTCCCTGATAAGGTTAGAATATGGTGGAAACATTTGTATAATCACATTTAGGTCCTAAATTGATATGTGATCACAATTGCAGTAACTGTGATAGAAGAGAGATGCAGAAAGTCTTAGAGAACCTGTACAAGAAGACATTGCCTAGTCTGACAGGCAGAGAAGACATCCCTAGGAAGGAGTGAAGAGGATGTATTAGTGATCATGTGGGAGCTCGTTATGGGAAGAGAGTCTGGGAAGAACATTTTAGGACAAGAAATGAGTTTAAAGAGGTTCACATCTAGCAGATGCAAGACTCATTTTAGAGACCAAATGGAAGGCCCAGTGGATGGAGTTTAGTATGAATGGGTCTAGAGAGTGGGGTGCAATCATGCAGGACCTTGTCAATCTTCATATTCAGGTGTTTAACCTAAGAGCATTGTGCAGCTATAAGCATGTGAGTGAAATAGCCAGATTGACATCCAGAAGCAAAACATGAAATATGGACACATCTGAGAGGCTAGGAGTAGTGGCTGGGGGGTGCGTTAGGAGACAATTTTATGATCTATGAGCCAATGATGGGGCCTTGCAATAGAATAGCAGAATAGGTGAAAAACAGTGGACAGATTGGGGAATATTTAAGGAAAGATAACAGATAACTGTAGTGGTGGATCAGATATAGAGAGCATGGGAAAGCAGAGTGATGGCCATGATCTCAGGGTTTGGGCTGGTGCAAGAATGTTTGGTGAGTCCTCACACAAATGAAGAATACCAGAAGTAGCTGAGCCCGTGGGAGAGCTGTGAGTTTAATTCTGGAGATTCCCTGACTTGGATATAATTTTTGATATAATTTTGTGATAGCCGTGTGTAGTGCAGATGCCTGGCTGTAGGCTGGGTTTTCTTTTTCCCTTCTAAGAGGGACCATTGCTTCTAAGCACTTTATATATAATTCTTCAAGATACTTCCATTACTGCCATCTTGCCTTTCAGAGAGTGAAAGTGACTTTGTCACCCGAGGCTACAGAGCCGGCAGAACTGGGACAGGAACACAGGCCTGCTTTCTAGGAATTTTTGAAAACTCAGCTTATAGTTTTTATGTTTTTTAAGTTAGCAAGTAGTCATTTTTTTTAACTCTCTCCTACAGCCCTGGATCTTCAGGGTGGGGATCTCCACAGTTAACGTTTTAAGCCAGTTTGTATAGAGTATACCCTGCATAGAGATGATCTGGGGAAATGGAAGTTCTTTGCTCCTACCAGAGGCTCCTAAATAGCAGTTTTAGGTGTGCAGCTTCGGAGGAGACTGGAGAGCCCTCTGCTTACTGGAGATGCTCTGGGAAATTCAAATGCAGCAGGTAGATCAGGCTACTGGAAGAGGGTGGTGGCAGGGTGAGGTGCCGTCGAGCAGTGGTGTTAGTATTCTGGAAGAAGCAAGTTGTGCCTAGCCAGGGAAATCCTGGAGCAGTGGTTCTTGTGTTTCAGACAGAGAGGCAGCAATAAAGCAGTCAATCAGCTGAGACTAGCACTGGCAACACTCTAATCATGTGAGCCTCACTGCCATGCTGCATCCCACTCCCAGGGGTCCTGCAGCACCAGGCAATTTACCTAGTCACAGGAGCCAGCCACAGAGTAACCTGATACCATGGACTTACTGGAACTGGGGCTTAAAGGCACAATAAGAGTGGCAGTCGGAAGAACTTCATCGTTAAAACTGTCTACCAATATGCATGTCTGCCCTTTTGTCTTTCTGTCTGTTCTTCAGTCTATTTGATGAACGTTGACCAGTGCTTGCCAGGTGCAAGACCGTGTGCAGCATCCTGGGAATAGGAAGATGAAGTAAGACCGCTGGGTCTCCCGGCCACTGTTAGCTCTCTATTCTCAGAGTATGTTCAACTTTCTCAATCCTTTCCCTTTGTGGAGAAAGGATAATCTTGTACCCCAGAGAGAAATAAAGCTTCATAGTTGGAGATCCACAAACACCAAATGAGTATCCAAATATTGGCATATTTTAATATGGATGGCAAATGCATACAGATGATCAAGATGCCTTCAAGTGTAAACCACAGGGTCCAAACCTGACGAGAATGTCATCAGTCAGTAGTAAGCACATCTTTCACATTTGTCTTGAAGTTTTGACATGAGAACATATGCTAATCTGTTGATCTTGTGTTGATAAACATGTTTATCTCCTCTTGGGAAACACTTCTGCTCAGGCCAGGGTATAAACACTTACTCTTTTCCCTTTACCCGTGGATACTCCCAAGGGCTTCACTCTATGGATACGAAGTCACCGGGACTCATTGTAAATAGCACTCGAGCTCTAGAAGGGAAAGAGAGACACATCATATGGTGCCTCATGCTCATGGGCCTCGGGGGCTGAGGGCTCCCAGCTTGCTTGCTCAGAGACTCTGCCCTCCGTGCCAGCTCATTACATAGTAGCTATCTTCATCACCATCTCATTCTTCACTGATGGGAACATGTAGCCACAGTGAAGCTGGAATACAGACCTCAAGATGGAGCAGCATGAGCTTGTCCTGTGTTCAGGGCAGTAGAGCAGAAAGGAGACAGTGACAGGAGTCACAGACCCTTCCCTATTTTCTTCATACTTAGGCTCTTCAATGACATGGTTCTGGGTTTAATGGGGATGAGCCCTTAGCAGAAACTGGTATGGATGCAAGTCCCCACATGGCCATTTCAGTTCATTGGAAGTGGCCTTTTTTGTGTGTATGTGATCATATTCATGAAGGTCCCAGGTTAACAAATCCGTGGCTCACTTCCTTGAAGAGCTGACAGTCTTGTTGGCTGTGTTCTGTTGCCCTCCTAGTCTGCCCTCTGAGCATCACACATGTGCACCCTGGGTCACAGAACTGAGAGGGGCACCCATGGCTTACTGTAGTCCTCTTATCCACCTAGAAAGACTCATGACATCTGAAAGTGGAGTATATACAGAATCACAAGCTGCTAGAGCAGAAGAACCCTTAGGAGACACTGACTTCTTCCCTGACAGATGAGAAAACAAAGCCCAAAGATGGGAAGAGCTCACCAAGAAGCAGGTTAGGTGAGCTGGAATGAGAAGCTGTTCTTCCTTCTCTCTTTTTGTCTAACAAGGTCTTCCAAACTTCTGCTTTTAATCAAAGACTTACAGAGATCCAGACTTATCTTCTTCGATAAGAAAGCAATTGATGGAAATGTAGATGAGTCTGGGGTCCTCTTCCATTGAAAACATTGACTTGTTTCAGTCATTTGAAGTCACTGACCCGAGCTTCCGAATGAAGCCTCAGTCTGGTGGAAGGTGCTACTTACTGATGGACCTGAAGCCCCCAGGAGGTGGGCAGCGTCAGTGTTGGGGGTTGGCTCCTCAGCAGGACCTGTTCCTTTCCTTCTACTTCATGTCTCTCAAACCCACTGGCACAAGACACCCTTTAATATATTTCTCTCCTTTCCTTCTGGAGCTCAAGTGTTGTTTACAATGAGTCTTGGTGACTTCACATCCATACGATGACATCAGAATGTTATTGTGACATTGCACTAGTTATAATTAAATGGAGCAACAGTGAATCTGGGAAGAACTGTATATTTGTTTTGTTGGTAGAGATGAATATACACCTCCTTCAACCTCTGATACTCTTTCCCCTGGGTCCTTTCAAAACTGCTTACTTTCCCTATTTCAAAACTGTCTACTTTCTCTACCCCTGTCACAAGCAGAAGATCCAAGTCTTCTTGTGTGAAAAGAAATTAAAATTATAATTGAGATTTGAAGTGCACCAAGAGTACATAAATGAATATGGAGATGGGTGTGGTGACACATGCATGTAATCCCAGGAGTTCAATAGACTGAGTCAAGAGGATTGCAAGTTCAAAGTCAACATTAGCAATTTAGCAAGGCCCTGTAGAGTTTAGTGAGACCCTATCTCAAATAAATAAATAGACAAATAAACAATAAATAAATAAATAAATAAATAAATTCTAAAAAGGGCTGGGGATGTGGCTCAGTGGTTGAGCATCCCTGGGTTCCATCCCTGATCCAAAAAAAAAAAAAAAAAAGAATACGGACTCCCTGTTGACAGAGAAGTTCTCTTAACCTCTCTCAGTCTCTGTTTTATGATATTTTTGTCTAGTTTGGAATTGCACATCTTTTGAGGATTTTATTAAATGGAAGTCATGGGATAATGCTAGAGAACTGGGTAAGGAGCGTCACCTTTTCCAGTCTTTACTGAGTACCTTATGAGTGGGGGGATAACTAAGAAAGATATAGGGTGCTTCCTCCTTACTCTTGGGTGCAATTGAGCTCTGATTGCTTCTTCAAAGGGATTTTTGTATTTGCCAATTCACTTGACATCCCCAAGGAGGATGACAGGTGAACATGGAAGAGAAAACTGATTTGTTCAGGACCATCATGCCCAGAATTGGGATGTTAGAGGTTTAGTCTTGCTGGGTTTCCATGTATCCCTATCTGATCCTGGAAAAGTGATCTTCAAAAGATGCAAAAAGAATCATGTTATTCCCCAATTTAATATCGTTCATATGTGTCTTTTTGCTGGTAGAATAAGTTCCAATATCTTCCACATGTCTGCAAGGTCCCACACCATTTGGCCCTGGCCCATATCACCTACTCATTCTCCTCCTTTCTCCCTTCCACCGGATGCATTTCTGCAGCATAGCACTTCCTTCAGTGCCTCTACTCTGGCTTCTTTTGCTGCCTCTGAGTCTTTGAATATACAGCCTCTGATGCTCTGTCCCCTGGGTCCCTTCAAAACTGCCTACTTTCCCTATATCAGTTCTCTGCTCAAATGTCTCTTGTTCAGAGACTTTGCCTGACACCTCCCCTAAAGCAGGTGGGCTATAGCATCATCTGTCCAGCTTCGGTGTTTTGCTTTCACAGCTGTCTGAATTTGCACTTTTGAATGAATGGTTTTTTATTGTATTTGGTTGATTTATCTTATTTGGTCTGTCTACGCTTTTGAAATTTACGAAAGTAGGGGCTGTATCTATTTTATTTATGACTATCCCTCCAGCATCTAATTACAATGACTGGCACCTGGTAAGCACGTAACATTTGCTAATACAACAAATGACTGAATGGAGAAGTTATTCTGTTTTCAAGTCTTAGTTCATCTTAGATGAAAATATTCTATGACACTATCTACCCTGCTCCTTCTCTGAACCTCAAAGTAGGAGGACACATGATTCTTCTCTTCTGTGGTTGTCATTTCCCAGCGCTCTTCTCTCTCTCTCTCTCTCTCTCTCTCTCTCTCTCTCTCTCTCTCTCTCTCTCTCTCTCTCTCTTTTCACATTTTCCTCTGTCTGCCTGAGTTAAAGTCCAATCTGGCATGAAGCACTTACTAAACTTAAAGTTGTAGTGATGGGAACAATAAATTGGAAGGAAAAGACTTGAGTATTAAGACATAGATATATGTTTGCAGTTCATAGTGTGATCTAGGAAAAGTTAGATGCCTAGAAGATCTGTTTCTTCTATTTTTATGATAGAATATTGCCCAACTTGAGTTGTTTGTTTACCTTCTATCCATTAATATAGATAGCCTTGTAAGACTTCTACTTTTGAAATAGCAGTGACCATCTAGATTCTTGTTTGGGTATATTCACTAAAAATAGGAATCTGATGAATTAGTTTATGTTGCAGAACTTATATAATCTCAGAGGAAAAGCCAAGCTTCCAAATGCCCTGCCACTGAGCAAATATTCTGTGTCCTTGCTGTGTGCCTGGTGCTTTCTAGAGTGGCCTGGGAGCCATGAAAAACAGAAGGGAACAGAATTATATCCTCCTGTGGCTCTCCATCTGCTTGTTTTTGTAGGGTCTGCCAGGATTTTCCCAGCACGGCTTCAGCAAATTTCTCATTTCACCCAAGATTACACACAACTCCACCTTGGCAGAAAAGTCTGCATGTACAGCCAGATTTTTAGAGTGCAGTGTTTGATAGGCACAGCTTTCTCATCATCCATTACCTTGTACCCAAAGACAGAACAGCGGGTGAATGGGCATGCAGTTCAAAGACGACACTGTGGAATCTGGAGTCTGGATTTGAATCTGATGTGACCTGGGATAATACTTGACCATTCTGAGTTCCTTTATCTAGGATAGAAGCTTTATAATAAAAAAAATCCAAGTTACTGATGGACTTAAATAAAATAATCACTTAAAATATTTAGCACTTCCCGAGCCCGTGGTCATCATTCAATAAGCATTGTTTTTTGTTTGTGTTTCTTCTATAACTTGAGCAAAATCTAAATTCTGACCTAGTATAAGAGATTCTGGTTTGTATTAGTTCTATTCAATATGTTGATCTTCCGTTTCCTTATTTGAAAAGTTGGCATTGGGACTCGGTTCTTTAAAATGAATACATTAGAATATATTTGGCATTATAAGAGGATAAACTGTAGGCATCCTAGTTTTTTCTAAGTGGTCGAAAATCTCTTGATAGAAGCATATTATGTAAAAAGTAGCTAGGGCTTTCTCAGTATTATCACAGAATTCAGAAAATGAGTGTGCGGCAGCATTCTCACATAGGAACTCTGGGCGTCTCCAGAGGTCCCCTCTCCTGGGATGACTCTTGAGCATCCTAGCTTTTTCTCTGATGGTCTTGGATATCCTCCCTCTGCTTATCAGAATTACTGAATTATATGCCTTATGTCTATCTATTAAATGCAAGCTCATGTTTCCCCTAAAATAAATTTCATGCTCTGAGAAGCAGGCAAGAGGCATATTTCACCCTTTCTCTGTGAGAGTGTCATGCTGTCTAGTGCCCTGATATGCTGACATACTGGCAGCTGCTATGATCTCTCTCAGTTGGCAGATCAGAGAATCATGATGCCTCTTTCATATCAGTGAGGTGTCTAGTTATTTAATCTTTACACACTTGTGCTTCTGGCTTCAGCCACTGACTAATAATCCATTTCATTCTCTAGGAGCCTAGAGTTTCTTGTAGGCTCTATAGTAAATGATCTCAGATTCCCAACTGTGACCCGCTCATTTTGTGGATGAAGAAATAGAGATCCTGAGAGATTGTATGGCTCAGTGGACACCCTTTCAGCTAAAACATTACAAGCTTTCTGGAATAATAGGTGAACTATTATTACATGATCCACTCCTTGGAGTATCACTGTTTTTATTGTTTGTTTTTGTTGTTTTTAATAAGAGAATTGCATTAAATTTTCATTTCTGTAGTATAGGGGGTATACTAAATTGGTAGTTACTAATACTTTATTCAGGTTAGTTAACAATCAGTTGTTAGTGAGGGCAGAACAAGAGTAAGAAAAATGCCCTGGGCAGAGGGTCCAGAAAGGATATGAGGAAGTGGAGCGTATAGATTGCTATGCTGAATGACACTGGATCAGGCATAGTGGGCTTTGTTGGTAACCTTGATATGGTGGCTTCCATGCAGTGATGAGGAGCAAAACTAGCCTAAAGTGGGTTAAAAAGTAATCAGCATATGGGGAAGGGAAAAGATGCTTATATTTCCTGGAGTTTTTTGCTAAAAGGAAGTAGACAAATGAAATAGCTAGAGAGAGATGTGAAGCCAATAGTTAGATTAAAAAAAATAGATGATTTATAGCATATTTGCATGCTGTTGGAAATGATACAATATCCAGAGAGAAATTAATGATAATGATAAGGAAATGTTGATCACAGGAGCAATATCTTGAGTTGGTGCCCTGGCCCAGTGCATATAGAGGATTTGACTTTGTAGAGTTGAAATAAAAGAACTTTTTGGCAAATAGCTTGAGATAGTGGAAAGATACAATGGTTCTATTTTCTTTGGTTTGATTTTCTTAATGAAATAAAAAGTGAGACAGCATCTGAGAATAAGTAGAGAAAAAATATCGGTGATCTCCGAAGATAAAGTGTGGACATTCATCTCAGAATGAAAGAGGAAATGCTTAGGGAAATATGGTAAAATTTCTCCACAATACTGAAGGTCTACTTGAGTTCCATAGTCAAAAATTTAAGAGACTAGTTAGACCTGTAGTGATTTCTTTCCCTAACAACTTCTTCAGCTGTCTGAGTGGGGCTGAAGAATGAATGGAAGATTTAGGTGAAGTTGGGGTTTTGCCAAATAAACTAAAGGAAGAGAAAGAAGCAGGTAGTTGGAAACTTATAAAAGGAGTGGCTAAGGAGATTGAGCATGGAATCTCAGAGGAAGAAAGGTAGTGAAGACCCAAGGCAGGTAGCAAACAATGCAAAGTGGTGGGACCTGTGGGTGGAAGTCTTGATTGAGTGTGTAGGGGAGATGGTAAAGGTGATAGAATTATGAAAGTAAGAGCCTGTGTTTTGTAAAGGTTTCAGAAGGTTTGAGTCATTAACAACAACAGTGTGTAGTGGTTGACCAAGGTGGAGGGTAACTGAGGGGTAGGGGAAAGAGACAACTGGAGGTCAGTGAGTTAAAGAATGAGAATCAAATGTCGACCATGCCATTGGTATGGAAATATCTAGAATGCTGACACAGTACAGGGTAAAGGAGGTGGAGACCAGTGATAGAGGACAGGTGAGTAGTGAAGGAGAGCTGGAGAGTCAGACAGTGACTACCAGACTTCATCTTCAGTGATTGAGGAAGCCCATGAGGTAGGCTAATGACTGCCACAAGGTGGGAGAGTAGGTGACAGAGACTGACTGACAGCACAAGCTTCCCACGAGGTAGGGATATTGGAAGGAAGGAGGAAATGATGAAGCTATGTGATTGTGAGGAACTTAGAGGCCACCTAGCCTCACCTCTAGGCTCCATGGGATATGGAAGAAGAAACAGCTCTCACTTAAGAGGACTATAAGGGAGCAGTTTCCAAGGAAAGAACAAGGATTCACAGTGACACACCACCGATAGAGAAGCTAAATGGAGTTGGAAGAAATAGGTTTCTCTCTAGTTTTATTCTCTTACTAGACAACAAAAAGCACCTACTGAACAATTGGGATAGGGACTCTTTAATAGTAGCTGTGACATCACATCATAGTAGGTGCAAGTCTATCTGGGTCGTAGGTGATCTAGAGCCATGCTTCTTAATCCTTATGGATATGCAAACCCCTTTGGGATCTTGTGACCATTCAGATTCAATAGGTCTTTTGGATGGGTTGTGGGGATGCTGAGATTCTGCCCAAGGAAACCAACTTCCAGTTGATGCTGAAGTCTGGGTGTTCTCTGAGGAGCAAAGTTTTTTAAACTTGGACCATGAGTAGTAGTAGTGTGAGGGCTGGGACTTGGGGAGGGGTACCATAGACACATTTATACAGGAATATTTAGTTCTCTTGAACCAACATTTTTTGAACCTCAATTTTATTCCTCTATCCCTCATCTTTCCATCTCTGAACTTGAAACATGCATATTTAGTGTATATTTCTTCCAATAAGTATGCCATTTTTGCTCCATTGGTGTGTACCTATTATTCCAACAGGATCATTTGTTGCTTAGAGCCAGAGATATAGCCAAGAATGGAACATTTTTTCAACCTGAGTCATAAGACCTAATTTCAATTCCCATTCTACCATTAACCGGTTATGGAAAGCAGTAGAAAAAATAATTTCCTTTCTGATCATTTTTATGTGTGAGGTGGGAGTAATCATGCCTAGATGTGAGTGTAATGAGATTCAAATGAGATACTTGATATAAAGGTGTCTTGCAAACTGAAAAACAATGTAATAACAAGATGATGGATATTATAGGGATAGTATTTCTCTGGAACATACCAGCAAGGTATACAGGCTGGTGCATGCTCTTATTGATCAGTGAACATGTCTTATCAGGAATGAAATACTGAATGAAACCCATAAATATAAGATTTTACAAGTGTTGCTATTAATTTTTCATCTTCATAAAGTGCTACCAGAGAAGGCTGTAGCTCAGTGGCAGAGCACTTGCCTAGCACGTGTGAGGCACTGGGTTTGATCCTCAGCACCACATAAAAATAAACAAATAAAATAAAGGTATGCTGTCCATCTACGACTACAAAAAATTAAAAAAAATAAAGTGCTCTCAGAAAATGGCATAAAATAAATATCAATTAAAGAGTTGGTTTAACAAGGTGGGTAGAATAGATGGACTCCTGAGACATGGTGAGTGAAAAGTGAAAGTGCTTTTAAAAGGCTGTTTATACATTCTTGGTAATGTTGATTTTATCTGGAAGCACTAAAGTGTTAATTCTGTTTCCATTTTAAGGTGACCTCATTCATTTCTTGCACTTGCTCCCCCTTGAGGTCCCACCTCTCTCTCTGCAGTTGATTGGAGGCTGAGTCATGCAGGTTCACTTAGCCCAGGGAAGAATGCTAGGCACAGACAAGCTGTGATTACCTCCCCATCTATTCTGCTCGGAACAGAACACTCTGTTCCAAGATGTGTTGTGGGGACTCAGGTCAAACTTCTTCAAAGACATCTTGGGTGAGTTGCTATATGTGGAAATGTATTTTTGAAAAGAGTTTTGGTTTCTGACAGTAAAAAATATTTTTTTTCTTGCATTGATTTTCCCAGGACTTGTGATTGAAAAGCAAGGATTTTGGAGTGATAGCTCTGGGCTCACCTCTTTTTAACTGTGGTATACTTACCAACTTACTCAATCTCTGTCATCTTCAGGCATCTCATCAATAGCATTGGGATGATGATAGGACCTTCCTTACAGGACTGTTGAGAGTAGCGGACCTTGTGTATGAAACAGGTGTTCAGCATCAGCCCAAAGTAAGGGCTTAATCATTAGTAGGAGTGCATTAAAATCTGGATTAAAAGACTTGTTTGCAAAATTCATAAATGAGCATCTAAATTAAACAGCAAAAATGAGAATGGGCAAAAAGATTAGAAGAGGTGCTTAATAAGAAAATGCTACAGGTGGAAAGTAAGCATCTGGAAAGATGTTCGGCACCAGTATTGGTTAGGGAAAAACCAGCCAGCCACAGTGACACACCACCAGGAGTGCTGCTTCTAATGTCTATCTCCATAGCAAGTGTTGGTAAGGATGTGGAACAAGAGGCATCTCACACACTGTGGTTGGGGATACGAGATTGTAGAACTACTTCAGAGAAAGAATATCACTCTCTTTAAGAGCTGCACAATCCATTTCCACGTGCCCCACTTGTTCCTATCCTAGGCACTTACCCAAGAGAAACAGTGTGCTGCCCTATGGTGCTTTATATACAAATGTTCATGTCTTCTTGTCTAACAGCCTCAAACTGGAAACAATCCAACTTTCCACAACACTGGAGAGATAAACAGATTGTGGCTTACCCATCTATAAAAACTACTCAGCAATAAAAGAAATTAATTACTTACACACATACCAGTACAGGTGCATCTGGAAAGAATTGTATTGAGAGAACCCAGGCAGAAACAGTATGCTTGTATGATTCCATCTATCCATAATTGTAGAAAATGCAAACTAGAGTGACAGAAAGCAGGTCATTGACCCCAGGAGCCAGAAAGGCTGGAAAGAGGTTTATCAGGAGACGGGGAAGTTTTCAGAGGAATGGATGTTTTCATTAGCACAATTGTACTGTGCCCAGTGGTAGCTTCACAGGTATATACATGAGTCCAAATTTATCAAATGTATTTATTTATTTATTGCCAGTAATTGAACCCAGGGGCACTTAACCACTGAGCTACATCTCCAGATTCTTTTTATTTTTAATTTAGAGACAGGGTCTCACTAATTGCTGAGGCTGGCTTTGAACTTGTGATCCTCCTGTCTCAGTCTCCTGAGCTGCTGAGATTATAAGCATATGTCACTCTGCCCAGTTCAATGTAACCCTTCAGAAATAAAGAACATACAATGGCACCGTCTCCCTTTGCCTTCCCTGTGCTTCTCAAAGTGGAAAGCTCTCTGTGATCCGGCCCCATCTTAGCGTGAATCTTGCTGATTACTGAACCTTCTACTTATTCCAGACTGTTTTCTTCGCTCCCCCTTCTGCAAGGCCAGATGGTATCGGCCTTCTGCCTCTGTTTATGTCATTTCCCTGTGTGAAAGGCCGGCCCTTTGGTTATCCTGATAAACCACATTTGCCCAAAACATTTCTGAACTTGTCATTAAACACACATCCACTGGGAGCCAGTTAGGAAGCCAGCATGAGGACGGGGCTGGGCGTCCATCAGGGAGGAAGGCAGCCGTGGCTCCTGTTCTCCTGGGGCCCACAATCTTGCAGAGACACCATCAAGTCAATTTCCGTGTACTTAAGCAGACATTCATGATTTCTGCCTTCTCAGCCTTTCTGTTATGGAGCAGGTCCCCACTGGGGTTTGCTGGGAAGCAGGGCCCTCTTCTCCCTGAAGCTCTTTAATTAGAGCAGATGATCCTTTTGCCATGCCCTGGGTACAGGCATGTGACCTGGAATAGCTAGTTAATGCTCCTGCCTTGAACTTGAGAGTTTTGATAGAGTAAAGCAGAGATAGGTCGAGTCAGGTGAAGTGATTGATGACAGTGGTGGTGGAAGAATTGGCACTTAGCAGCAGCAGAGCAAATGCCCCCAGGTGGCTTTGGCAGCATCAATATTGTAAAGAGCCCATGCCTGGGGGACTCCTGTGGTTCTCCCCCATGCTCAAAACCCTGTTCTCCATTCTCTGATAGCTCCTGGTAACCTTCTCATTCATTCCTTTTCTTTCCTGCTTACTTTCCTGATGTATTCCTGTCATTTGTACAAAGACCCGTGACCGTCCCAGTGGTGTGGGACTACCATTGGGTATGGTGGGGGAAGTCATTAACCTCTGGAGGAGAGGGCTCAGCTTCTCTCTGACTCCTTGTTATTTGCCATCCTACCATTTCTATTTTAGCTAGGAGGAAAATGATTAAAAGCCTCAAAATTTGGCACCTGAGCTTGTGGTCTTCTTCCTGAACTTCTGAACAAGGTAGAGAGAGAACATACCCTAGAGCAGGAATTACCCTATTCCTGCTCCATCCTTCTCGATTCATGTCCAAGAGTAAACATGAGTAAATATCGGTGACTGTTATATATTGTCTGTCTCTTTCCATCATGATGGTACTATTGAGACCAGTGTCTGGGTGGCACATGTAGTAGTGGAGGTTAAACAGACAAAGGAGTCCCTGTGTTCTAAGAATTTTAGGTCTAAGTGGCCAGAAAAAAAAAAAAAAAAAAAAAAAAAAAAAAAAGCACGTGTATTCAAGATTGACATTTTAGCTTCACTGTGTTTGTGGCCAGGTCCTAGCTAATACTGGGCCCCTTTCCTCTGCCTTTGCTTCTCTGAGTCCATCTCCTTCATGTGATCTAGATGCAGATACAGACCATCTTTCTGTATCTCAGGACTTATTCACAGGCATGGCCACTACCTGAGCACGAATATTAAATAATAGTATCCAAGTCTTTCCACATTTCTAGAACTGGTATGTTGGGAATAGATTGAGGGACCTTTAACTCTGACTTGGGTGAAGAGAGAAGATTTCTTAGGAGAAGGATAAGCATATGAGTAATATGAGGTGTTTCCTAGGCAAGAGACATCTTGGAGAAGGAGTTCAAGGATGGGAAGAATCATAACCAAGTGGATAAATTCCTGACTTGGCTGTGAAGCTAAGAATAGTTCAGAAGTTCAAGATCATTTGGTACTTAACTTGAGTCTCTTGCATTTTAAATGGAAATTCCAATGTAGTGACTGATCTTCTCCCTTCAATGGAGATCTTTTTCCATTATTCTTAAATGGTTTCATGGATTCTTTATTCCTCTGTTGCCACTTTTCAATAAACAGGGTAGCCTAAGGGTGAAGAGCCTGAGTTCTGATTTCAGACTGTGGAAACTTAAATCCCGCCTCTGTGTCTTGCTGGTCTACTTCTCCTAGTTTTAGCTTCAGGACATAATAGTGTCTGTCTCATAGACTTGCTGTGAAGGTCAGGGAGACAATCCCCCAAATGCTCTTCACAGTGCTTGTCTTGTTGAGATGCTCAAGATTGCGAGCCTTGCTCTTATCCTGACTAAGGTGACCTATCTGTGTGCAGAATTCCTGCAGCCAGAAGCGGTTGACTGTGGATCACTGGAAGACAGCTTTGAGCTAGAGCCTTGTGTGTAACTAGAACACCAAGGAAAGTGCCCTTGTGTGGATGACTTTGTCACAGACCACAAGAGGCAGAAACTGAGAAGAACAAACTGCAACCAAAATACATAAGGTGTGCAACCCGGATGCAGAGGAAAACCAGAAATTGAGGCTGTCACAGTTCTACCAAGGCTCAGGAAGCAAAGCCAGCCTATAGCGAGTGTCATTCCCAGGGCAATAAGTCAGGCTCACTTGGGTGATGATTATGCAATGGGAAAGCTAGACTCATGACATCTGTCTCAATGCTAAAATGACAATTTAATTCAGAGCCAGTATTTTTGCCTACTGAGGAGAAGCATATGGTTCTCAACTGGAAAAAAAAAAAAAAAGTGGATATTGTGAGATCTGAGCCATCAGGGGGAAGTGACTCCTAAGATAGAGAAAAGCAAGAGACCACAGTGACTGACAGACCTACACAGAACATGTGTCCTTTTTATACTTGTTAGCTTGTTCTTATCTTAAAAATTGTGACCCAGTGCAAATTTAGAGAGGATAAAATGTCACTGAAAGAATATTACTCATTCTATGAAAACATGGACTTAGCTGATGATTTAAAGAAAATAAGTGTAAAAGGGACCCATACTCAGATTCACTTTTGAATCCAAAATAAAAAACATACATTGCTTAAGAAATGAAGAAAAGTGGAAAATCGCTGTCCCTCTTAATGAGCAGAGCCAGAAAGACCCTCTGTCATTATGCTAATTATCTCCTTGATGTGGGGATGGATGGGCAGTGTTTTCCCAGCAAGCCTAATGGAACACCGGCTGTCCCAGTGGACTGCCCCTTCAGCACTGGACAGCAGGCAAGGGCAGGGAAGGGGAGCAAGTGGAGTGCTTCATGCAGCAGGGATTTTTGCAATGATGGACTTTACTGTGGTCCAGATCCCTGATAGTGTCCCTGCATCAGAATATCCCTATGTCCAGGTGAAGGGCCTGAATATCCCTATTTTAAATGGAATTCCTTGGGAGATTGAACAGCAGCAGATAAGAGTAGGAAGGAAACTGGACACAGGTGAAAGGGAATAGCTGTCAGAGAGGATGTCAACACTGAGGCTGGAAGTTCAATGGCACCCTAGCTTCTCAAAATAGACCACTGAATCCCCCTGGGATCCCCCGTTAGCCTCTTTCCCTCTCTTTGGTTTCATCTCTTTTGTTCTCTACATTCATCCCACTCCCTCTCCTGTGTTTCCCAGGCTCCCTAAGAACATCAGGTACTTGAGAGATCAGAAAAGGAATAATAGTCAGTCCTGGCACTGAGAGGCACGGGACCAGGGTTTAGAACAGTAACATCCAATGGTCTAGATGACTTTGAGCACATCTCTATATATCTTTAGCTTCCAAATTTATCTTATTAAAAAGCTAGGACCTAGAGATGGTTTTTAATGTTTTCTGAAAGTTTACCGACCTTTAAGTACTATAATGGTCTAGACACTGAAATAAAAATGGTGTTTAATTCTTATGAACATACAACAGGTAAGTTCTATTAGATCTCTTCCATTGTACAAGTAAGAGGACCAAGGCTTATGGTTAGATAAACTGCAGAAGGTAGCTCAGACAGTAAGAGGTAAAAGTAGAATTTGATCCCAGGTAGTCTGACTTCATACAGGGACAATATATCATTTGAAGCTACTGGGTTTGTTTTTCATCAGGACTGGCTGGCATTAAGAGAAGTGTCCCAGGTATATGGGCTCTGATATCCAAATTCCCTGATCAAATGAAGTTGCTTAACCCTGGTGTGCCTTTGTATCAGGCTATCAGTAGGTGACTAACACATTTTGGACTAGAAATCCTTGCCATGCTAGGCTGTGCTTTATGATTCAGTAGCCATCCATTTCCTGACCCCTACAATTTGCCATCCTCTCTGTTTCAGTGATATATTGCCTGAATTTCACTATTATGATATCAATTCTTCAAACAAATCATTATACTTCTTGTATTAACTTCTTGTTAATAAGAAAAATGTTGCCGAGATCCAAGTATTGTTGTATGCCAAGATTTTAAAAAGTCTAGGTCCATCATCTGTTTACTCATCACAAACCTATGAAGCATGTATATGCAGTATACATACAATAATTATTCTCATTTTACTTATGGGAACGTGAGACTCAGACACATGGCCAAGATTACAGTTTGTAACTAGTGGGACTGTAAATCTATGGAGTTAGCTCTCATTCTATAATTAGTTTCCTAACTTTTCTGTCACCCATAGATAGGCCTGGAGGAGTTAGGATGGAGTCCTTATATAAAGGTGGATTTGTTTGTTCCTCCTAGTCTTGACCCCAGGAGAGGGGGAGTCAGCACAGAGTGAAGAATGTGGCCATGTAGGGCTGAGGCCAATTTCAAGGAGAGGCTGGGTTCAGACAGCCTCCTTCCCTGGTGGGTCCTGGAGAGTCCTTCCATTTTTCTTATTTGTTTTACAACCCATGTGAGGCTGCTGCTGGGAAAACACAGCAGCCCTGATTCCAGTTAGAATCACAGAGGGCCTGGGGCTGGGAAAAGGATGTGGACAGGGCAGCCATTAGCCCTTGTCTGGTGAAGGCTTTCTCTCCATAACCTCATCAACTCTATTTGCCCCTTGTCAGCTCTGACACCTTCTTGGCTGTGACATTGCTACATCCTTTAGGTGATAGTCAGGTCTGCATTTTCCAGCTCTTGCTTATCTTAAGTTTGACTTTTCCTTGATTTGTTTTCTCCTATTGATAGAGAGAAAGTATGCTTTCTTGTCTGTACACTGGCTTTATATATATTTTTTTAGGCAACAATTACAAGCCACATCCTCTGCTCAGTCTGTCTGCCATCTCTTAATTTGTTATTTAAGGTTTTAGGTCCTAAAGAAATTTCTTTTCCTTAGGAAATATGCCTAATGACCCAGAACACACCATTGTTGTATGGGTCTGCAGCACGATGAGTTCTCTTTGGCAGCACTTGGTACTTCAACAAGTGTGTAGGGTATGTTAAATATTCACATTTCCCTCAAGGTAGCAGCTCTATAAGGGCAAGGACTTGTCTGAAAAGGTCACATCTGGCACTGTACTCATAACATCCATTTGAAAACTTCCACAGCCCATTGTCTGGGTACTGGTGACTGTTCTTGTGAATAAGATAGGTGCAGTTCCTCACCTCAAGAGATTTGTAGTCTACTGACGTTTTGCACAAACTTCTTTTTCCTTATAGTGTAATGGAGTTTTCCACATTTTTTTTCAACTTTGATCTCTTGTAGCAATTGCCAATAAAATGGTTTTGCTGCATGATTCCTCTGTATGACATTTCTCTAAATATTAATTGATTCACAACTGTAATTCACAAATGTGCTCACTGCCTTGATTTAGTTTACAGACTGCACTTGCCTTTATTTTACAGATTAGAACTCTGAATCTGGGTGGTTTTACTGACAGCTATATAGATGGGTGATGTCACTGGTAGCACCAGAGAGGATTGGGAACAATTCATTCATTCAAACATTCATTCATTCTTTTTTTCAGTTCCTGATTCCCTTTGAAATTCCATTTCCACTCATCTTTACATTTAGAATGATAAAATCTTTGGCTTTCTGTAGTTGTGGGATTTGTGGTCCTTGTGCTTGAGTTCAGTAGGACCCAAGCCACCTTCTAGTTGTGTGACCTTGTGCAAATTTGTTAAACTAATTCTTAGTTTTCTGATAAGTATCAATTCCTACATATGGGTTTGTTTTACAACAGGGTTAAGTGGTAAGCAGTGGTAAGAGTAGTAGCAGTAGTACCACCACCATGAGGATCACCAGCAGCATCCAAAAACACTGTGACACTTAAGACGAACCAAGAAGTGTTCTGAGGACTTGCATGTATTACGTCCTTTAATAACAGTCTGTGAGATAGTCACTAGTATCATCCTTATTTTACAGAGGTGGTAAAGGAGGCCTTCAGAGGTGAATTGCAAGTCCAGTGTCCCCCAGCTGGACAGCATAGACCAGGAGAGGAGCCCCAGCCTCTGAATCTGCATCCAGTGTCTCCAGCCACGTGGCTGTCACTAGCTCTGGGTAAGGTATGAGCACACTCACCAGGGCACTCCATAAAAGGAGTCTTCATCTTGCTAATTTAGGCTTATGGTTAGTCTGAAAAGATTTGTCCCAATTTTCCTAGGGGGTCTCATCAGAGAAGCTTGAGACACTGCTATCCATTCTTTTACTCAGATGAGCCCTAAATCTGGCTCGTACCTGCTCCGACTGGTCAGATGACAAACTAACAGGGATTTCTGGGTCAAGAGGCAGGCATGTAGTCTAATGGGGAAAACGAGCTTCAGATGTGGGAAGTGTACATAGGGCCATAGAGTTACTCCTGGTCTTCCACAAAAGTGCTTGGCCCTGGACACAGCAGGATTGTTTATCACTGTCCCATGCCCTCTTGCTGTCCATCACATTGCAAGTTCTCAGACTTAAAGTTCTCTTGAAAGAAGTGTGATCCTATCTTGTATTTTTCACTCTCCTGCTCTGCATGGTGGTTCTTCCTTGAGAGGGGAACTGGGGGATTTTCTGTGCATTCCCACCTGCTGTGCTGATTCTCTGTCTTGCAGAGGAGATGAGCCCCTGCTGTGTTCCCTGTCATCTGCCCTCCCCTTCCAGCCTGCATGCTAGTCTTCTCTCTGCTCCTGTAATGGACATCCCAGGTGCAAGGGTCTTATACATTCAGTCCTTCATCCTCTCACTCACTCATTTATTATCTCAGCCAATTTTTATTCAAGTTCCTAGGATATGTTTGGCCCCAGAGATAGATTAAAAACAAAAATAAAACATGAACCTTGCCTTTTCAGTAACAGGAATTTGAATTGTAGGTTCAAGGGGAAGACTTTGACAGACTTTAGTGAGGGTTTTTATTAGACTGACATTTTGAAAAGATCCCTTGAGCTGCAATGGGACAGATGATTTGCAGTAGATGATAGTAGATGCCATTACAGTAAGAGGTAAAAGGTGATAAGAGCATCCTTTCCCTCCATTCCCGTACATACGGTGCTCACTAGATCATCTGAGTCTTAGAATTTTAGCATCAAAAAGACCCTTCGAGGAAACAGAGTATAACAATTTTAATTAGCAGTGCTCAGAGAGGTCAAGCAATTTCTCCAAGACACACATTAGTGATAAAAATTAGATCAAATATTAGCATTCTGTGTCCAACTTCAGTTTGCCCATGGTCCAAGGAAGTACTGAATGAAGTCTGTCCCCTTATTGTTTATAGGTGGAATTCCATACTTAACTAGGAGAGGGAGGTACAAAGTTAAAAAACAGAATAGACATCCTTGCCTGCTCTGCTATTCATATCAGTAAAATGGGAAGATGCAGTATTTCTAGACTGGCAGGTCGTGATGGGCCTGGAAATGCAGTCAGCAGAGAGTGTGGGACCCCATGGGGAAGTCTGGGCAGGGACCACCAGACACGATGGTGAAAGGAAAATGTTCCCTTTCTGTCTTTTTCTTTCTCCTTATTTCAGACCCATTCAGACACATGGTTTCTTTAATACAGCAGAGTTTCCTTCATGTTCATGTTTTAATTTGTGTTCAATTAACCAGACTTTGTGACACGATGGCATTTGATTTGGCGTCAGACCCTTGGTTTTGAGCCTGGCTCTCTGTGACATGTAAGATCTTGGGCAAATATCTAAGACTCTCTGAGGATGAATGTATTCACTTCTGAAACCTCAAAAATCATACCCAAAGTGACAATCAGCTGGCATAGCCATTTCTAGGCTTGTGTGCCACCAGTCAGGGTTTTTCTAAGCCAGATCACCTGCATGAGACTGCAGGTACCTGGTAGAAATGTACATTCCTGGGCCCTGCTCTGAACCTCTGCATTCAGAATCTCTGACAGTGGGATTTCAGAGCTATTATTTCTCCAAGTGATTCTCTGATGCATTGAAGAACCACTAAATAATTTGGAATAGTTTTATATCTGTTAAAAGGCATTAATTATATTAACATGCTTTCGGAATTTTAATTCCCTCCTCTCCCCAAGTTTTCCTGGTCTTTACCTATCTTTCCTCAAAAATCTCCCTAACAACCTATCTGCACAGGATCCTTGACAGCAATGTGGCTAAGCTAAGACACTTCATGGATGAAGTGAGATGGCCATGAGACAAGAAGTTCAGTGGTTTGTTTTAAGCTTGACTCACCAGCTTTTTCAGAAAATTCTGTGATGCTTTTGAGTCTATAGAACAACCGAGGGGATTCAGACAGAAAGACAGAGACGCACTGCTGGACAAGAGAAAAGTCCCTGAGCTGGAGAAAAGCAGAAGAAGTTGAGGTCAGGGTTTCAGGCAGACGCAGGACCTGTGCTGTCATGTTTAACAGGTCTAGTTTGCTCACACGGAGAGTAGACACCATGTTCTGCCTCATCATCTCCTGACTAGGTTGCTGTCATCCCTCAGTGGTCCTCCAGCTGCCTGACCTCCTTTGAATCTGTTTGTGGCTCTGGTGGGGGAGGAGAACCCAGGTGAACGTCTTCCCACAACTCTGGAAAGAGGATGCTGGCTTGGTTGAGGTGGGACACCCCTCCTGTGACAGAAGTAAGCAGGTACTGAGGCTGAAGCCCCCAGGCCCTGGACCAGCATTGCTTGCCTCTTAGGGAAGAAGTGACCTCAAGATTTGCCAGAGTTGGTGCTGCATGAGGACCTGGTACACTGTCAGGCCTGCAGACTCTGAAAGCTCAAGAAAGACCCGTGTGGGTTCTGACAACCCAGAACAGGGTTGTCCTGATGGAGGCTCTATCTTTGAGGTCTACTTTTGCACTCTCTTTTTTTTTCCACTAAAAAAAAAATTATATTTCTCTTTGAATGACTATCAGCATAGAACAGGGGAAGGTATGAAATAGCTGGATTTATGGCCTATCTCAGAAGTGATTTTTTTTTTCAACTCATCTAGGCTAAAATGACTGCAGTCTTCTTATTAGAGCTCCTTTGGAATTTACTTTCAATTTAGACTGTGTACCTGTCAAAATAGGATGCAGAAAGATATTGCAGTTTTGAGGAATAGTCTGGAAACCTAGACTGTGCATGCTGATAAACAAAATCAAACATGTTTGTTACAAAGCCTGGCATAGATTGAAATTCCAATTTTCTAACCACTTTACCCAAGAACTTTATTGATTCTTTTCTCAGTGAGCCAAACTTCAGGTCTCTTTATAGACCTTAATGTGACTTTTTAGGACACTTTCAGGAGATCCAAAACTGTAGTATAAAAAGAACAGTAGTTAAGAGGGAACTGATTCTGCTTATGTATTTATCTCATCGTGGCCAAAGCTTTCACCTTTTGGGCCTCAGCTTTCTTATCAATAAAATGGGAGAAGTTTGACCCAGATCATCATTTCTGAAACAGTGTTTTCTAGAACACAAGTAAAATCCCTATAACTAAATGCATGCCTCAAACAACAATTAAGATATTTTTAATATATCAGATATTCCCTAACCTGATTCCAGGATTAAGTATTTAGGAAATCTGCAATACCCTCAATCCAGAAGAAAATTCATTCAAAAACTTGTTATTTGGTCCCAAATCAGGGATGAGATGGGGAAAAGGAGACTTCTGTGTTCTCTCATTGGCCATTTATTCCATCAAATTGTGTTGGCTCCCATGAAATTCCAGTGAGGTGTGTATACAAATAAGCTCTCTTAAGTCACATCATTTTGATAACCATGCAGAACAGATTTCACATTAAATGGAACTTTAAGTACCTTTACTTTTTATTATGACTAGGGATAGTAAGTTGAGGGTGAATCAATATAGAAACCAGAAAGTGACATGATTTTCTTGATTATGTGTGTTCTTGTCCTAAGCAGAGCCAGGTCTTGAATGGCAACTTTGAGGTCTACTTTCATCAGAAGGGCAAATTTCAGTTGATAGCAGTGTCTTTTGAATATGGTGTTGAAAAGAAATCTAAGAGATATCTGAGATCCATTAGCCATGGTTAGCATGCAGCTGAGAACCTGGAGTGGCAGTGTAAGCCCCACCTGTAGTCTGATCCAAGCCTGACAAGTCCACCTGTTTGGGAGGACACATACCCAAGGATGGAGTTTAAATAGAGGTTCAGATATCCTGTCTGTCATTGGTGTCTGTGGAGCATTTGGAGAGCTCTCAAGAACAGATAGCTAGGTCACTGGGGGCATGACTTTGGGGTATGTATTTTGTCCCTGGTAATGGAATGGTTTCTCTACTTCCTGATTGTCATGTTCTGAGTTACTTTCCTCCATCACACACTTCTGCCTTGACATTCTCCCTTACCTCCATCACGGAGCAATGGAATCATCCATCTCATGAATGGATTCATGAGATCTATGAATCTGAGTGCCAAACAAACTTTTCTTCTCTAAAATTTTTCTTGTGAGGTCTTTTTATCACAGAAGTTTTATCACTAAAACAAGGGCACATAGCTAACCTGTCCTCTGTAGGTACCATGGTATCGTACAAAGGACTGTGCAATATTCATCAGACTTCTTCAGTGAAGAGTGGTTAGGTTAATCAGTTGGTGACATATTAGCTGTACTACTTGAAAGAAATAGGATATGCATTTATAATAGTGACTACAGATGAATATTATAAGCAGTTTTATGATACTATTGATTTAATTATTTATTGATTTCTTAAATTTTTGGCACTTTGAGGGATTGAACCCAGGGGTGCTTTATCACTGAGGTACATCCCCATCCCTGTTATGTTTTGAGGCAAAGTCTTGCTAATTTGCTGAGACTGATCTCAAACTTCTGACCCTCCTGCTGAACCTCCCAAGTTACTGGGATTACAGGTATGTGCCACCATGCCCAAATTCTGAATTCATTTTTAGTTGAACATTTCTCTACAGAATATATGTAGAAATGGGAGTTAACTGAAGAGTTGTATTACTGTCCACATGCTTTTAAAAATTCTGAATATTAAATTATTCCCATCGTCTAAAAACAAGTAAATTTCCTTCACAAAGAGAAATCAATGAGATTTCCCTGAGCCTCATCAGGAAATGCTGATGTCTAGAATTTGCTAGGAAGCTCACATACCATTTAAAGGTCAATGCAGGTACCTCTTAGCACAAAAGAGTGGATGCTCAGAAAATTAGAATTGTACCATCAGTTTTGTGTCAGAAAATGGGAGTCAAATGGGAATCAAGAAAGTTAAAAAAAAAAAAAATACCCCAAACAGAAATGGGTCGGACAATGGATTTTGCTTTCAAACTCATTTTCTGACCTTACAGAGACATGCTGCATTGACTCAGGCTGAACCTCTCGGGGAGTAATCTCAGATTCTACTTGAACCAAACATACTGTCTCTTCCCATTCACTGAGTGAGTTAGTGTGGGTGTTCTGTTTTGCCCAATTTACTTCTCTTTGCTGAGGTGGTAAGCAACTCAGTGAGACCCTGTCTCTAAATAAAATACAAAATAGGCCTGGGAATGTGGCTCAGTGGTCCAGTGCTCCTGAGTTCAAGCCCTGGCACTCACCGCCCACCTTTCAAAAAAGTGGAAAGACCAAAAAAAGAAAAAAAATGTTAAAAGGGGGCTGGGTATGTAGCTCAGTGTTAACACACCATGGAATTCAATTCCCAGTATCTGCCCCCAACCCCTGCAAAAAAATCTGTTGTAAAGCTCAATGAAAAAAAGAAGTTGGGTTTTACATTCAGTAGAATCCAAAG